>NC_081407.1:662023135-662648135 GCF_030272615.1 Cryptomeria japonica | reverse complement strand
CCTCCATACACCTTGTTCGGTATAGTTATAATGCCAAAATAGTGATATCGAGATAGTTTTGTTCCATCAGGATCACTAAGAATCATTGTTCCGCCTTTATTAATTATCCTAATGGGTAATCAAGACCTCATGTTTGGTAATACTATCTCGACATTAGTTTTAACACCGATTTATAAAATCGATATAGCTATTCCGATGCACACATGAAATATTGACTAGTGAAGGTTATTTTGTTGATTTCTCTTAGGTCTATCAAGAATTCTCATGTAAGACCGAGGCACAAGGTAAAAGAAAACTTATGTAGCTTCAACCTTTTATCATCCTAAATACAAAAGCTTGGTGATGATTGACATGTCAGGGATACTAAGAATTGAAATTTTGGGGTTTCAACAGCATACACACTCTTTAAGCTCTCAATCACAAAAAAAAGTTAATTTTCCTTTAGACAAAGTCAATGAAGGCAACCAAAATGTGTCTCAATATTACGCCTTGACCAAAATAACCTACAACAAATGTTATTTGTCTTATAATGAATTGTCTTCTACTAATGAATGTATAATAATTTAGGGTTAGTAAAAATGACATTAAAAGACCAAAATGATCCTTATAAGTGATGTGTTTTATGGGAAAACATAAAACATAAGAAAATGATAAATATAATGGAGGTATGCTATTATACGGAGTGTATGTACCACTAGAAGTGTACATATGCCATTTGATAGAGTCCAAATTTTATTCTAAATGCAAAAACACCACTCAAATTGCACATGCACACTAAATTGGATGTGAATACACTAGTAGAAAATGTTGAGTCAAATGTAGAAATAGCTCTTTCATATTGATGGTGGATCATGGAGTGTGATTTGAAACATTGATGCAATAAAACATCATACACATTGGAATCCAAAAACAAAGAAATAATAAAAATGTAAAAATATTAAAAAAGTAAAAAAAAAAAAATATTGAAGCACTTCACCAAAATGTAATTTAAGTCTCTTGATTGTGCATGCACTATGCTAGGCTATTGTCATGCCCTCAATCTAACATCCATTTCCTATGATGAAATTATCTTACAAAGTAAGACTTCATAATGTCATGGAAAATAGAAACAATCGTTTATTAACACCAGTTGGACTTCTACAAGTTGAAGGCAATAAGACTCATTGTTTGATTGATAGAAGGCAATTACACAATTTTTTTATCGGCCCTTTACTCAATTAGCAATAGTGGGTCCCTTTATAACATGATGATTAGTTAGGAGAAACAATAAAATATTAAAGGTATTATAGACACCTAAAATTAATATTTAATTAATTTAAGGCTATCAACATAATTAATTAATTTACTTGTGTTATCCTTATTCCTCTCAGAATCAATTAAATCTAATTTAATTAATCATGTCACTATTGTCCAATAATTAATTTATAAAATAAATTATTTATTCCCCTATTCCTTTAAAGTCCCCTCCAATAATTATTTCCTCTAAACCCACTCAGTTAATTAATTCTAATTAATTAACCTAGTCATGTGATTCCTACAAATCACTTTTCCTAATCCCACTTAGCCTAATTAATTCTTCTAGAATCTTTCATAATCATGCTTATCATTATCCCTCAATTTTTAATTTCCACTCGTGTCACATCAACATTGAGTCTCTCAAAGAAATTCAAATTTCTTTGAATCCCTCAATGCATCCTTATTTTAGAATTTTTAATTCCTCAAGTTTGAAATTCAAATTTCTCCCCCCTTTTTCCAAAGGAATTTTATATTCCTGTTTATTTTCCCAAGGCACCTTTGATCCATGTCTTCTATCTCAAATCAATCTCAACCCTTCATGATCAAATCAATCTTGGCCCTCCATTGGCCTCCTCCAATCTATAAATTGGAGCTTATTCTCCTCACAAATGACATCCACTTCTCATGCATTGTCATGCTGCCTATTTCTTCTCTCATCTTCTTCTAATCCTCCCTCAAACCTATCAAATTTATAATCCATCAATCAAATCCAATCCAATAATCCATCAATCTATCTTGTTGAGCATTTGGAGAGCATTCCACATCAAGCAATCAAAGGAGCACATCAAGTGGAGCATCATCAAGGGGCGTCTTCACTTCATCAAGCTCAATCTGAGGGAGAGGTAAAAATAGCAAGGTATAAGCATTATATTCAAGTTTTTATGTGGTTTTATGCATGTTTCATGTTTAAATATCTTTTAGTGTTTTGTTTGTGCATTAACCACTTGAATCCACCATGCTACATTTTCCCCTCTTCATTTTGGCATGCCCGATGGGACAAAAAAATTGAGTTTTTTGGGTGGAGGTTTTTTGCAGGTTCACGTATCAACGCGAGCGCCTCTGAATAAGTGCGATTTCCTATTAATCAGCGCGACCACCTCGACTTCTACACGACCACAGGAAATTTTTAAAAAAATGGGCGCCACTGTGCTTCAGCACGTCCGCCCAGAAAATTCGTCTATCTCCACATTCAATCTTCTTCTATCTTCTCATTTCTATCTCTTTTATACCTACTTCAACGCGACCGCTATGCGATTAACGTGAGCATTTTTTGTGAAAAATTTAAATTTGAATTTTTAGACGCTAACTGTAGTTATTTTGATGCGAGCGCCCGCACATCAACGCGAGCGCCTGATAATCAGCGTGACTACAATTTTTCATTTTCCATTATCTGTTTTGTTTAGTTTTAGTAATCTATCTGTTAGCGCGACCACTCGCGCATTAGCGTGACTATCTACAAATCAGTGCGACCACATGATTAACCTCTTACTTGATCTACATGCAAATATGCAGCTTGTTGATTGATGAAGTCCATACTCGTGCAAGTACAAAATTGTTGCTTAAGGAATGGTTAAATCCAAGATGCCCACCTTGATTTTGAGCATCTAGGTTCAAGTTCAATCTGACTATTTATTGATGGGGTACACCACATTGCTAGTGAGAAAATCGAAGAAAAAATAATCAAGACTAACTTGTCTGCATTTACCTACATGAGAGGATTGATATTTGTCTAGACAAACATTATCAACTTAGAAACATGGAGAAATTACAGCTGTAATGCACCCCATCTTAGCAAAGTAATGAAGTAGTCGGAAATGCTTGTAACATGTTAGTTGAGGGGCTTCACCCATTTGAGACTTATTTGAAGACAAGAAGTCCAAACGGTTTCTCCTAGACAAACTTGATTTTTCAAGCTCAAGTCCAATTAGTGGGTCTTTATGCACAAATTTATTAGGTTTCTTATTCAAATGTTACAAAGTATCTCAATTATGATGCAGCATCAAGGTTGAGGCTAACGTTTCAAGAGCAACTACAATACTTCAAACAAATATCATTTACGAGTGTGGGAGAAGCCTAAATCCTACAGTGGCCTTTGGACAGATTTAAGGAGACTTCAGTGCAAGCAGTTGGGTTTTTAATGCCAAAGGAACATGTTGTTGAGTTGTTCACAAGAAAAGAAAAATATTAATCTTAGTTGCCATTCACTATTGATACACAAGAAAAAAAGTTGAGGAACTATGTATGGACTGAACTCTTGGTGTAATGGAAAGGTTTGCCTTGAGTTCATGCCCCTTGGGAGTTGACCGACCTCTTAGACCACCCAAACTTATGCACAAGCAAATTTGGTGAAGAAGGACTTGTAATGTCCCCTTTTGACAAAAAAGAAACAAGTAGTCTACTCCTCTAATCCATAGTATTGTGTGTGTGGCTGGTACCTTAGCAATAACTGATAGATAGGCTGTAATTACCTCAATTAAGAGTAAATTAATTAATAGAATAAGGTGTCTGAGTTAGAGTGGGCATTCCTTGCTACAACACGAGATCATAGAAATTTTGTCTAAGTTAATTAATAAGATGGAAATGGCCATCTTCTTACAAAGCACAAGAGATCATAGAAATTTGTTAGGACCAGGGGACTATATGTTATTGTATAGCTTGCAAGTTTTAGGTTTATCCTAACTATTTAATATTTGTATAATAATGAAAATAATGTGCCCAAATAAAAAAGGGCATGAAACTTGGATGGATTCTTGAGATTCCATAGTTGAAACTCTCTCATACTTTATTGGTTTTAAACTTTTATGACAATTGTAAGAAGTCATTGAGTAGGGAATTACTAGGTAGATTATAACTAGCATCTTCAACTAGTTATTTATAATGTGTGTTAGAGTGTGAGCGTTAATAACTACATCTACATGGAGCACTTGGGAGTTACTTTGACCCCACTTAGTCTCAAAAGTCAAGCCACTCGATTGGGAGTTACATTATCTTTGTGGAGAAGAAAGAATATGAGTTAAATGTGGACCAATCATTCATGGGTTCTTACGTCTCCTTGGCCCATATATTGAGGGCATAGGATGGAGATATTATGCTCATTTTTATACAGGATTATGCTTAAGGAATTCCTCTGGGTTCAGAGTGGTGATCTCTTGTGAAGCTTTACTCTTGATATTGTATCTGATTAATCATGATACATTTGTTTCAATGCTTTGGAGGTTGGATTTTTCTCTTATGAAGGTTCTCCAATAATATATTGAGGTAGTTGTCTTTTATGGTTGCTTCTATTCCCCTCCTCCCTATCTTTCATACTTATTGCATTTCTTAAACAGAATACTGTTGAAATTTAGCTAGATCTGAAAACTTCCAATAGTCTCTTTGTAGGATTAAGTAGGCAATTGTTGCATATTTTTTCTTTCAAGACTCTCCTAACAAGAATCTAGATTTCTTAGCACTTTCACCAAAATTCCTGCAAAAGGGACATTCAAAGTAGAAACATGAGCTTCCGTGGGAAATTCTGTTACAATCCTCTTCACTAACACAAATGGGTACATAATAACCTCTTAGATGTAGCCTTGGCTCAAATTTACTTAGACTTTCCAATTCCTAGCAACCAAAGGCATTCAACTTCAAAGCCATATAATAGCACAAGCTTTGACAATTTCTTGATTTCATCTTCCACCTTGTCTGTCTAAAACTCCAAAGTAGAAAGATTGTCCACATAAAACTAGACATTCACTATCAGTTTCCATGGAGGAAGACAAAGGTTGCTTCTTTTTTGCTGCAGCCTCTAAGGACTTCTAAGACCTTTAATTGAAAGTTGAATCACATGCTATTGCGGCGAGCTCAAAGACAAATAATGTCCCCACTTTATATAAGCATCATTAAGGGATTAGAGGCCAATCATCTAATAAGACACTCCTCACACCAAACTAACAAATTCTTTGGCAATAAAAACTAGGGGGCAATGGAAAACAAAAATGTTCAAGAAACGGAGCACTTAATCTGATATCCCCATCAAATCTTCCTTTGAAAATATTATTGCACTCATCAATGGATTAATTTCAAAGTCCCAAATTTAACAAAAAAATTGAGTTTTTTTTGTGAAGTTTTTTTGCAGGTTCACGTATCAACGCGAGCACACGCGCTTCAGCATTAGCGCCTCTGAATCAACGCAATCGCCTATTAATCAGCGCGACTACCTCGGCTTCGCCGCAACCACAGGAAATTTCAAATTTTTTTGGGCGCCACTGTGCTTTAGCGCGTCTGCCCATAAAATTCTTCTATCTTCTCATTCATTCTTCATCTTCTATCTTCTTCTATCTTCTCATTTCTATTTCTCTTTTGTTTCTACTTCAGCGCGACCGCTTTGCGATTACCATGAGCGTTTTTGTGAAAATTTTAAATTTGAATTTTTAGGCACTAAGAGTAGTTGCTTTGACACGAGCGCCTGATAATCAACACAACTACAATTTTTCATTTTCTATTATCTGCTCTGTTTAGTTTTAATAATCTGTCTCTTAGCGCGACCGCTCGTGCATTAGCGCGACTGTCTACAAATCAGCGCGACCGTAGGATTAATCTCTTGCTTGATCTACATACAAATATGTAGCTTGTTGATTGACGAAGTCCATACTCATGCAAGTACAAAATTGCTGCTTAAGAAATGGTTAAATCCAAGATGCCCACCTTGATTTTGAGCATCTAGGTTCAAGTTCAATCTGACTATTTATTGATCGGGTACATCACATTGCTAGTGAGAAAATCGAAGAAAAAATAATCAAGACTAACTTGTCTACATATACCTACATAAGAGGATTGATATTTGTCTAGACAAACAGTATCAACTTAGAAACATGGAGAAATTACAGCTGCAACACACCCCATCTTAGGAAAGTTATGAAGTAGTTAGAAATTCTTGTAACATGTTAGTTGAAGGGCTTCACCCATTTGAGACTTATTTGAAGACAAGAAGTCCAAATGGTTTCTCCTAGACAGACTTGATTTTTCAAGCTCAAGTCCAATTAGTGGGTCTTTATGCACAAATTTATTGGGTTCCTTATTCAAATGTTACAGAGTGTCTCAATTATGGTGCAATAGCAAGGTTGAGGTTGACATTTCAAGAGCAACTACAATAGTTCAAACAAATATCATTTACGAGTGTGGGAAAAGCCTAAATCCTATAGTGGCCTTTGGGTAGATTTAAGGAGACTTTAGTGCAAGCAGTTGGGTTTTTAATGCCAAAGGAACATGTTGTTGAGTTGTTCACAAGAAAAGAAAACTTATATTAATCTTAGTTGCCATTCATTATTGACACACAAGAAAAAAAGTTGAGTAACTATGTATGGACTGAACTCTTGGTGTAACGGAAAGGTTTTCCTTGAGTGCATGCCCATTGGGAGTTGATCGTCCTCTTAGACCACCCAAACTTATGCACAAGCAAATTTGGTGAAGGATGACTTGTAAATCCCCTTTTGACAAAAAAGAAACAAGTAGTCTACTGCTCTAATCCATAGCATTGTCTGTGTGGCTGGTGGCTTAGCAATAGCTGATAGATAGGTTGTAATTACTTGAATTAAGAGTAAATTAATTAATAGAATAAGGTGTCTGAGTCGGAGTTGGCATTCCTTGCTAGAACACGATATCATAGAAATTTTATCTAAGTTAACTAAAAAGATGGAAATGGCCATCTTCTTACAAAGCACGAGAGATCATAGAATTTTTTTAGGACCAGGGGACTATATGTTATTGTATAGCTTGCAAGTTTTAGGTTTATCCCAACTATTTAATATTTGTATAATAATGCAAAGAATGTGCAAAAATGAAAAAGGGCATCAAACTTGGATGGATTCTTGAGATTCCATAGTTGAAACTCTCTCATACTTTATTGGTTTTAAACTTTTATGACAATTGTAAGAAGTCATTGAGTAGGGAATTACTAGGTAGATTATAACTAGCATCTTCAACTAGTTATTTATAATGTGTGTTAGAGTGTGAGCGTTAATAACTACATCTATATGGAGCACTTGGGAGTTACTTTGACCCCACTTAGTCTCAAATGTCAAGCCACTCAATTGGGAGTTACATTATCTTTGTGGAGAAGAAAGAATATGAGTTAAATGTGGACCAATCATTCATGGTTTCTTGCGTCTCCTTGGCCTCTATATTGAGGGCATAGGATTGAAATATTATGCTCATTTTTATACAAGATTATGCTGAAGGAATTCCTCCAAGTTCAGAGTGGTGATCTCTTGTGAAGCTTTACTCTTGATATTGTATCTGATTAATCCTTATAAATTTGTTTCAATGCTTTGGAGGTTGTATTTTTCTCTTATGAAGGTTCTCCCATAATATATTGAGGTCGTTGTCTTTTATGGTTGCTTCTATTCCCCTCCTCCCTATCTTCTATACTTTTTGCATTTGTTAAACACAATACTATTGAAATTTGGCTAGATCTGAAAACTTCCAACAGTCTCTTTGTAGGATTAAGTAGGCAATTGTTGCATATTTTTTCTTTCGAGACTCTCCTAACAAGAATCTAGATTTCTCAACACTTTCACCAAAATTCCTGCAAAAGGGACATCCAAAGTAGAACCATGAGCTTCCGTGGGAAATTTTGTTACAATCTTTTTCACTATCACAAATGGGTACATAATAACCTCTTAGATGTAGCCTTGGCTCAAATTTACTTAGACTTTCCAATTCCTAGCAACCAAAGGTATTGAACTTCAAAGCCATATAGTAACACAAGCTTTGACAATTTCTTGATTTCATCTTCCACCTTGTTTGTCTAAAGCTCGAAAGTAGGAAGATTGTCCACATAAAATTAGACATTCACTATCAGTTTCCATGGAGGAAGACAAAGGCTACTTCTTTTTTGCTACAGCCTCTAAGGACTTCTGAGACCTTTAATTGAAAGTTGAAAGTTGGAAGTTGAATCACATGCTATTGTGGCAAGCTCAAAGACAAATAATGTCCCCACTTTATATAAGCATCATTAAGGGATTAGAGGCCAATCATCTAATAAGACACTCCTCACACCAAACCAACAAATTCTTCGGCAATAAAAGTTAGGGGGGCAATGGAAAACTAAAATGTTGAAAAAACGGACCACTTAATCTGATATCCCCATCAAATCTTCCTTTGAAAACATTACTGCACTCATCAGTGGATTAATTTCAAAGTCCCGAATTTAACAAAAAAATTTAGTTTTGTTTGTGAAGGTTTTTCGCAGGTTCACGTATCAGCGCGAGCGCAAGCGCCTATGAATCAGCATGACTGCCTGTTAATCAGCGCTACTACCTCAGCTTCCGCGCGACTGCAAGAAATTTCAATTTTTTTTGGGCGCCACTGTGCTTTAGCGCGACCGCCTTGACTTCAACGCGTCCGCCCAGAAATTTTTTGTATCTCCTCATTCATTCTTCATCTTCTATCTTCTTCTATCTTCTCATTTCTATTTCCCTTCTATTTCTGCTTTAGCGTGACCGCTCTGTGATTAACGCGAGCATTTTTGTGAAAATTTAAAATTTGAATTTCTAGGCGCTAGCTATAGTTGTTTTGATGCAAGCGCCTGATAGTCAGCACGACTGCAATTTTTCATTTTCTATTATCTGCTCTATTTAGTTTTAATAATATGTCTATTAGCGCGACCGCTTGCGCATTAGCGCGACTGTTTGCAAATCAGCGTGACCGCAAGATTAATCTCTTGCTTGATCTATATACAAATATGCAACTTGTTGATTGACGAAGTCCATACTCGTGCAAGTACAAAATTGTTGCTTAAGGAATGGTTAAATCCAAGATGCCCACCTTGATTTTGAGCATCTAGGTTCAAGTTCAATCTGACTATTTATTGATGGGGTACACCACATTGCTAGCGAGAAAATCGAAGAAAAAATAATCAAGACTAACTTGTCTGCATATACCTACATGAGAGGATTGATATTTGTCTAGACAAACAATATCAACTTAGAAACATGGAGAAATTATAGCTAGAACGCACCCCATCTTAGGAAATTTATGAAGTAGTTAGAAATGCTTGTAACATGTTAGTTGAGGGGCTTCACCCATTTGAGACTTATTTGAAGACAAGAAGTCCAAACAGTTTCTCCTAGACAGATTGGGTTCCTTATTCAAATGTTACAGAGTATCTCAATTATGGTGTGGCAACAAGGTTGAGGCTGATGTTTCAATAACAACTACAATACTTCAAACAAATATCATTTACGAGTGTGGGAGAAGCCTTAATCCTACAGTGGCCTTTGGACAAATTTAAGGAGACTTCAATGCAAGCAATTGGGTTTTTAATGACAAAGGAACATGTTGTTGAGTTGTTGACAAGAAAAGAAAACTTATATTAATCTTAGTTGCCTTTCATTATTGACACTCAAGAAAAAAAGTTGAGGAACTATGTATGGACTAAACTCTTGGTGCAACGGAAAGGTTTGCCTTGAGCGCATGCCCCTTGGGAGTTGACCGACCTCTTAGACCACCCAGACTTATGCACAAGCAAATTTGGTGAAGGAGGACTTGCAATGTCCCCTTTTGACAAAAAAGAAACAAGCAGTCTACTGCTCTAATGCATAGCATTGTGTGTGTGGTTGGTAGCTTAGCAATAGCTGATAGATAGGTTGTAATTACCTCAATTAAGAGTAAATTAATTAATAGAATAAGGTGTCTAAGTTGTAGTGGGTATTCCTTGCTAGAACACAAGATCATAGAAATTTTGTCTAAGTCAACTAATAAGATGGAAATGACCATCTTCTTACAAAGCACAAGAGATCATAGAAATTTGTTAGGACCAGGGGACTATAAGAGATCATAGAAATTTGTTAGGACCAGGGGACTATATGTTATTGTATAGCTTGCAAGTTTTAGGTTTATCCTAACTATTTAATATTTGTATAATAATGCAAATAATGTGCCCAAATGAAAAAGGGCATCAAACTTGGATGGATTCTTGAGATTCCATAGTTGAAACTCTCTCATACTTTATTGGTTTTAAACTTTTATGACAATTGTAAGAAGTCATTGAGTAGGGAATTACTAGGTAGATTATACCTAGCATCTTCAACTAGTTATTTATAATGTGTTAGAGTGTGAGTGTTAATAACTACATCTGCATGGAGCTGTAGCACTTGGGAGTTACTTTGACCCCACTTAGTCTCAAAAGTCAAGCCACTCAATTGGGAGTTACATTATCTTTGTGGAGAAGAAAGAATATGATTTAAATGTAGACCAATCATTCATGGTTTCTTGCATGTCCTTGGCCGCTATATTGAGGGCATAGGATGGAGATATTATGCTCATTTTTATACAGGATTATGCTGAAGGAATTCCTCCAGCTTCAAAGTTGTGATCTCTTGTGAAGCTTTACTCTTGATATTGTATCTGATTAATCATTATACATCTGTTTCAGTGCTTTGGAGGTTGGATTTCTCTTATGTTCATTCTCCCACAATATATTGAGGTCGGATTTTAGTTATATCTTCTTTATCTTAATTTTGTCTTCCTCCAAACTCCACTAGATCCCCCACAATTCCATTTTGCACATTTCCTTCCTTGAGGACCTTATCTCAAATTCCACTTTTTGAAGCCCAAAATCCCCACATTCCTCTATTTTTAGGGTTTGCCATAACTCCTTCCAGTTTTATCCAATCACCTCTAAATTTTCCCATATTTTCTATCTCCAACTTTTGCTTCTTTGTCCCTCTTGGACAAATTTTTCCATTCCTTCACCTCTCCTCCAAAATCTCCATTTTATGCTTGACTATCCCTTGGAAAGTGGCAAAAAGCTAGTCAAACCCCATTTACCCATTAAAGTTTCCTCCAAATCCACATTTGTCATTAGTAGAAAAGTTTTTATTCTTGTTTTTCTACTCATTCCCACAAAATAAAAATAAAATAATATTTTTATCATTTTTGTTGTCTTTCGCAAGGACGCTTGTTGAAGACTTCATTTTCAAACTACTAATCCACTTTTTTGTAGGTTGTCTAAGGAAATCCGACCAAACGGTGTGTTTTTCTTAATCATTTTATTCTAGGCACCTAGATCTTAATTAGGGGTAAAATAACTCTTGCTTTTTGTTTTGAGGAAAGTGTAGAGGTAGGAGAGTATGCTCTTGTCTATATAGACAATCAGAAATCCCGACCCTCGAACCTTTTCTTGTTTAATTGCATGCTTACCCTTAGTGGGCCTACCCTCCCAACTTCCTCTTTGAGAAGGTAAGAGGGGAACGACCCAATTGAGTACACCCGGACCTGGGGTTCCCAACTTACTATAATAAATAGGCCATTGACTATGAAAGGGTCAATGGTTGGGGCTATATGAGAGTTCACTCTCACATTGGGTGCTTAGTAGGATCCTATAGATCTCAATCACGCTTGCGTGACTACTAAGTTCTTGGTGCTTTGTTGGGCTATAGGCCTCAATTGCGCTTGCGCAACTTCGAAGGGTAGCTCCTAATGGGAAGCCATACTAAACACCTTGTGCATGGTGGCCAAAAAACCTTCTAGTCATTGGTGCAGGAGGTCGGACCTCCAAAGCCGCCCATATTTTTACGACCCTTAGTAGAGACACAAAGTTCACGATGAGGAGTTTTCATGGGAATTGATGCTTGGCTGCCCCAGAGAAGTGAGTGTCGTGGAGGGGAGCCAGTGGGGTCAAGCATCTAAGTGTCTGCTCTGAGTAAGTGTAGTTGGGAAACCAATTGGGATCCATTGACTATTGTCTTTTCTCGCCATAGGATATGTTGTGAAGGAGCATGAATGTCTTTTGAGTCTAACTTCTTTTGACCATTGTGTTGTCTTTACTTGACATCTCTTGCCAAGTCCATCCCCCACAACCAATCAATCCTCCCTCTTTCCAAATTCCATCTCCTTATCATCAAATCTTTAATCCATTTTTATCTATCCAAGAAATTCTCCAATCCCCAATCCACTTTCATTCATTCAAATAATCATCCTTCCTCAACTAATGTTCATTATTTCTCTAATCCAATCAAATCTCCAAAATTCCAATCAATCAAATCCATCCATCTTCCTAATCCGGTTATCCAATCCAATCCAATCAAATTAAATCAAATCCAACCTAATCCAACCTAATCCAACCTAATCCAATCCAATTCAATCCAATCCAATCCAATCAAATCAAATCAAATCAAATCCAACCTAATCCAATCCAATTCAATCCAATCCAATCCAATCCAATCAAATCCAACCTAATCTAATCCAATTCAATCCAATCTAATCCAATTCAATCCAATTCAATCCAATCTAATCAACCAATCCAATTCAATCCAATCTAATCCAATTCAATCCAATCCATTCAATCAATCAACCAATCCAATCAAATCAAGTACTAACCCAATGACCAATCCAATCAAGTCCTAATCCAAGGATCAATCCAATCAAATCAATTCCAATCCAAATCAAAATCCAATCAAAATCTATTCAAATCTAATCCATCGTCATTCCAAGCCAAGTCCTAATCCATCATCATTCCAAGCCAAGTCTTAATCCTCATCTTCATTTAACATCATCTTCATAATCTTTCCCCTCCAAAACATATCCATCCAATTTCAATCTAATCCTTCACTCTCAACATGACTACCCATAATTTCAAAGCTTGGTATGAGAAGATGCTCACGAAAATTCACGAACCTGCCTACCAAGTTAATCCCATAATCTCCCACTCGCCTATCATACCTTCATCCATCCCATCTCAACACATTACACCCAATCCCAATCTATACCATATCTCCTATCCTTCCTCTACCTTCAACAAGGGAAATCCATCTTATTCCCCATCCATATCTCCATATTATCCCTCATCCACATACTCCTCTAACCCAATATGTATACCTCCATCTCCCCCCCATCTACATCCCAATCCCCATCCTTCTACAATGCATTCATTACCTCTACTCCCCATCCATATCCTTTACTCCATAGTCCTCCAATTATTAATCCTAATTCCCCAATCCATTATCCCAATCCTCCATCCAATCCCAATCCTCCATCCAATCCTAATCCCCCATCCAATCCCAATTCTCCATCTAATCCCAATCCTCCAAAATCCATATTGTCCACGTCCTCCAAATCCATCATCCATAATCTTATCCAAGATATGCTAGCAAAGGAGACAAAACCCTCACCTCAAAGCAAAGTGGCCAAGTCTCCTCAAGTCCTCCATCCACCCCAATCACCTCCACCTCAAAACAAATCCCAATCCTCCGCACTTCATGATACCATCATTCCTCCATCCACCCAAGTTGAAGCTTCCATACCTTCCTCCATCACACAATCCCCACAACTCCAAACATGCCAAAAGCTTGTTCCAAAGCATGCTAGCATAGAAACCTCTCCATCTCATGATGCATCTCCCTCCACTCCATCTAATGATCCCATTCCCTCCACTTCCTCTCATGATCATATGTTTCCTCTATCATTGCATGATCCTCTTCCATCTAATGATCCAATCACCCCTCCACCTCCATCTCATGATACCCTCCCTATTCAAGATCAAAGTATCCCTTCATCTCCATGTCATGATCCCAATCCATATAAAGATCCTAATCTTCCTTCCACATCTCATACCCCTCAAAATGGACTCGCATCTTGTTTCCAAATTAATAAGGGTCCTCAAGATAATGCTCAAGATGTTTGTACATCCTATATTCCTCCTAAATCCAAATTTCCCTCATACAAATCAAAATCCTGTTATCCCTCATCTTCCGCATCCATTTTGGGACCCTATGTTCTGAAGTTAAACCCTTCATTCCTTCCATCCATTTTGGGCCCCTATGTTCCGATTCTCAATCCTCCATCCCTTCCATCCATATTGGGTCCTTACATCCCTCCATCCACCACTCTATCACCTCAAATAATCAATAAGCAAGATCAACAAGGGCACACATCCTTGGATGCCTCCCAACACTCTCTTTCCACCATCCCATCTATAAAATCCATCAATCCTTCATCCTCATGCCCCCATCCCATTGTTATTGGAAGCAATTTGGATGCCCAATCTAAAACGAATAAAGCTCAAAATCCACAAAAATCAAAGGATCAACATGTCCCCTCAAAATGACATGCTCAAAAGAAAAATATGATCCGAAAGAAAGAAAAATCAAAAAGGCCACAAAGGCCCCAAAAGAAAAAATAAAAAACTATGTGGATTCCCAAAGAAGCAATTCATCCCAAAGTAAAATCAAAATTGGCATCCAAAATTGCTAATCCAAAAGCTCCATCCATTCATAAGTCCTCCAATCCTCCATCTAATACTCCTCCATCTTCAAAATCCATTTTGGGTCCTTATGTCCCAAAATCCACCATCCCAACTCCTTCTATTTTGGGTCCTCATTTCCTAAAATCCACATATAATCCAAAATCCTCTCCTCCACTACTCCACCACCCTTCAAGGTGTGTGCCAATGTTGATCTTCTACAAATTCTTCAAAACCCCATCCATTATCCACCATCCATTTTTCACAATCCCATTCCGTTAGTCCAATCCTTTCAAAGTCCTTATCTTCCATCCCCTATCCATTTCATCTCCCCAATTATTGTTACCAACATATATGAGCATACCTCCAATTCAAAGCAATACTAAGAGATACCATCTATGGAAATAGATGCTTGAGTCCTCCCTTCCTCTTTCATACATCTGCTATCTTCCATATCCACTCATCCTTATCCTTCTCCATCCAAACTATTCCAAAAATTCAAAAATTCAAAAAAAATCAAGAAAAATACAAAAAAATCAGAAAAAAAAAGTAAAGAAAAACCATTTCATCCAATGGTGAAAACCACTTCTTGTGGCACCTTGGGTAAGTATCATGATTAAAACTTGGCAAACAAGCGTCATGTGTAATCCCCTCATCCCCTTGCACTCTACACTTGGGGGCAAGCTTCATCCACACAATCCTCCCATCCATCTACATCATATCTAAGTCCATTCTCCTTTCATATCTTTGATCTTGACTATCCTATCCATATCCTCCATATCATATCCCTCATCCTATCAAAATAAATCTTGCATTCCTATCTTCCATCTTGATCATATAAGAGGCGAAACAATGTATATGCATGCATGCTTTGGAGCATTCAAGCCTTATCCATTACCATCCATCCATATCACCATCCTCTACCATCCATATCCATTACACATTATCCTTCAAACTCATACATCTTTATCCACCATCCTTAATTCCACTACCTCTAGTCCTATCATTCATTCCACTACCCTTAATGGTGCATTTTATCTCCTTTGCAGCATAGTCCTTGGGTCTCCATCACGCTACCCTCCATTCCTCCATTTCCTATCCATATCCATCCACTTGATCCATCTATCCAAATAATATCTTCATCCATTCATCCATCCATCCTTTTACTAACCCATCGGTTATGCCTTGTCATTGGTTCCATTCAATCAAATCCTATCCACCAATCCAGCCCATCCAATCCAATTTCTAATCCAATCATATCTTATCCAATCATATTCTCCATCCCATCAATAATCCAATTTATAAATCCTCCATTCCTATCTTCCAATTTACTCAATAATCCCATCCCTAATCCAATCTTATTCAATCATCCACCCCCCCTTTTCATCCTATCTAGTCATATATCCTTCTTCCAATCCTATCCAATCCATCAAACTCAGCTTTTCCCATATACCTGAGCTTACATTTACTTGTGCCTATTCCAAGCACCCATCCATACTACGTTAATCAAATCCAAGTGGCAATCCTCTCACCTGCAAATCTTGCACATCCAACTTGTCTTTTGTCATCCACCAATCAATCCATCACTTGCCCATCAGAATGCCTCCTTCCCTAGTCCGACAGCTTATCCAAATCCATATCTTACTCTTGGCAAGAGTTATCAGTTGGTCATGTGCATATTGTTTGCATGCTTGAGATTTTTGCTTTGTTTTCATCTTGTGTCCTAGGACTATACTTGTTCAGGACTACCTTGATCATCCTATATCTTGGTATGACTTGGCTGGTGTATAATAGGGCATAGTTTTCATGGCATGGTGTGTTTGAATGTCTTCCTTGTACAAATCGACAACCCTGCATTAGTGTTTATCAACACTTGCATGATTGTGTGCAAGGCATTCCTGTTTGACTGAGCGTCAGTCCATGCCATGGATCTTCATATAATCCTGGTTCTTATAATCAGTGGTGTAGACTATCCATGGCAATATCAAATCTAGGTTTGCTCTCTATACTGCTTAACAAGAAATCCAATCCATTTATCATTTCTTTGTCTCATTTCATTCACAACACTCCAACTCATCCTACTTCCCTCTTTCATTATCTTCATCATTTCATCGCTAATTCTTCTAATTCCTTTTCGAGAGCACACCCGTGTTCTTCGAACTCGCATGTCCTCTCGAGGGGGCATATCACTGCTTCCTCGTCATCCTTCCTCCTTATCATTCTTCCTCATCCCGTGACTGGGACATCATGCTACTAGTCCTTATCCTTTTCTTCATCTCATGATTGGGGCATCATGCTACTAGTCCTTATCCTTTTCTTCCACTATGTTTTATTCTTCTTTGATATAACATCATTTCATGATGCTATATCAAAGAGGGGCAAAATGTAGACACCTAAAATTAATATTTAATTAATTTAAGCCTATCAACATAATTAATTAATTTAATTATGTTATCCTTATTCCTCTCAGAATCAATTAAATCTAATTTAATTAATCCTGTCACTATTGTCCAATAATTAATTTATAAAATAAATTAATTATTCCCCTATTCCTCTAAAGTCCCCTCCAATAATTATTTCCTCTAAACCCACTCAGTTAATTAATTCTAATTAATTAACCTAGTCATGTGATTCCTACAAATCACTTTTCCTAATCCCACTTAGCCTAATTAATTCTTCTAGAATCTATCATAATCATGCTTATCATTATCCCTCAATTTTAAATTCCCACTCATGTCACATCAACATTGAGTCTCTCAAAGAAATTCAAATTTCTTTGAATCCCTCAATGCATCCTTATTTTGGAATTTTTAATTCCTCAAGTTTGAAATTCAAATTTCTCCCCCCTTTTTCCAAAGGAATTTTATATTCCTGTTTATTTTCCCAAAGCACCTTTGATCCATGTCTTCTATCTCAAATCAATCTTAACCCTTGATAATCAAATCAATCTTGGCCCCCCATTGGCCTCCTCCAATCTATAAATTGGAGCTTATTCTCCTCACAAATGAGATCCACTTCTTATGCATTGTCATGCTGCCTATTTCTTCTTTCATCTTCTTCTAATCCTCCCTCAAATCTATCAAATTCATAATACATCACTCAAATCCAATCCAATAATCCATCAATCTATCTTGTCGAGTATTTGGAGAGCATTCCACATCAAGCAATCAAAGGAGCACATCAAGTGGAGCATCATCAAGGGGCGTCTTCACTTCATCAAGCTCAATCCAAGGGAGAGGTAAAAATAGCAAGGTGTAAAGCGAAAAATCGCGATCGAACCCTAGTTGCTCTCCCCTCTTCCAACTCCAAGGAGAGAGAAGGGAGATTCACTAGGGTTGATGGTTTTCACTTAGGGGAGAGACTTTACATTCAAAAGAGGGGTTGAAACTCACAAGATCCAATCCCACACAAGGCAAGATTGGATACTAAATGTGTTTCAAGGGGTTAAGATAGCAATGCTACCCTCTTTTGTAAAGAATGTTGATAGGAAGATTAAGCTAGGAATGCATAGAAAGTGATAAAGATTCACTTATAAACTGAGATAGGGATATAGGATGAAGCTGCGGACCTGGAATTAGCAGTGAAATGTCGATACGGCGTTGTCCTGCAAATTTGAGCAAAAGTTGTCGGGACGATGGCGCCCGGCGCCACGGTCCTCCGAAAAATCCGCGAAACGAAGGGGGATCTGTTCGTCTTTGCACAAGGATTCCAGATCTTCAATTTTAGCCGCGTACCTGCAACCTACACACAGAAAAGCGAAGACAATTGGGGGGTTAGGGATTAGGGGTTTGCCTTTAGGTCAAACCCCGGTTTTGGAATTAACCAAGAAATGAGCAATGCTGTAAATGTAAATGTCTGTAATGTAAAACAAGTACTAATACCTTGTTGTAAGGATGTTTGTACCCTTATATGCGAAGGTATAGATGTTGTATGTTGTATGTTGTAGTAGTATGTTGTAAGTGATCTCCTCTTCAATGGTTGAATCCTTGTCTTGAATGCAACACTTAGCCTTGAATGGAGACTTGGAATGAATGCTTGAATGCTTGAATGCTTGAGTATAGTTTCCACGCTTGTACACATATGTCCTTCTTACCCAAATGGGAGAGGAAAATGTAGTTTATATACTTGTCATTTAGGGCTGATAGACTGATTTTCCCGACCTTAGGCTGACCAGGAAAGATAATTTTCCAATTTGCAAACATAAAGACCCGAAGTCCAAAAGAGACCGGGCCCAAAATAGGACCCAGGGACCAGGGCGCTGGGCGCTCTGGTCCCACCTCTCGGGACAGCAGGGTGCAAAGGAGGTTCAGGCTAGGGTGCAAGAAAATGCAGTTTTCAGTGTCATAATCAGGTTTCGGGGTCTCCATTCAGGTTGCGTGTTGCGTTGCCATCGTGAAGACCAAAATGCAGTCGAAATTGCAAGTGTCGCAATTTTAGGACGCTACATTTAGCCCCCACTTTAGCGGGAGTATGTATGCTCATACTTTCGGTAAAGTACAAGGAAACAATATTGAAAGACTTTCACCACATCAAGGAGGCAAGACACACCAAGCCCCCAGTGGACTAAGGATCTTACGACTTCGATTGACAAAGTAAAAGGGAAGATCACGAGGGAGAACCATGACTGTCAGTAGTAAGGTTCCCTCACTATGAGTCATGCAAGAGAAATACCGAAAATTTTCAAGGCAAAGCTGAGTTCTCCAAGAAATTTTAATGTATCCTGAAGGGATAGACAGGGTGTATGCCCCCCTACATTAAAGCGATCGCACACGCCTCAACGGGGGTGATTGTTTTAACATAGTGATACACATAAGAAAGGAGCACGTTATCACAAAGATTTAGCCCCCAAGTGTGAGATAAACCCAAGGATAATAGACACAAAACACAAAGCACAAGGTGACTTCACTTTCCTTGGGGTCAGTATGCTGTATGATAATTCATGTATATCATATGTATGTATGCATAATTGTTCTTCATTCCCCAATCAAGGAAGGTCACCTAGAAGAAGGGAACACATGTGTCTTTTGAGTCAACATGAGAGAGACCAAGAGATCTCAATGCTTTGCATCGTCCTCAAGTAGACAACACTAAGGACAACAAATAGAAGAATGAGAATAACATATAGAAGAAGTAACACAAGAGAGGAGGAGAGAATCTGCTATGCTAATGTAACTAGTCTAGCACGTCATCTACCCCCCGATCTTGCTGATCAATGTTTCGGGAAGGCAGGGAACACGCTAGAGGAGGAACATTCAACACAGCAGATGGAGCTATCACAAGATCCAAACAAGGGCTATGTTCATGTTCCAAGCCACATTGTTCTTGTCTAGGAGCTAGGATAAGTGCTTTAGAAAATTCATTAGATAGATGGTTATCAATATCAACAAGTTCATATTCACTATCAGAATGAACAGGAGAAACATTTTCATCATGAATAACATTTTCATCTATAGCATCATCAAGATTTATAAAAATAGGGTCTTTGATTCGCACAGGATCAAGACCATCACGCATCTTATGTTTTGGAGATTTTGGAGAAAATGGAATAATGCTTGTTGAAGGTGTTTTTGGAGATTGCAAAGTTTGAGAAGCAGCTGCTTGAGCTCTAAGACGACGCTTTCGTCGGCGTTCACGTGCAGAACGATTTCGTCTAGTCTTAGTAGGAAGTGAAGAAGATTGAGGAGGAGGAATGTTCTCATCCTTATCACTTGGGTGTTTAGGTTGTGGTCTCTTAGGCTGGATAATAGGAGAAGAAGAAGGTCTCTTCTCTCTATAAAAGGAAGGAGGAGGAACTGCTCCATACAAAGGAGGAATATTTGGTTTTGGAAGGAGACCAAGTCCATCATGACGAGGAGGGATAGGTCTACTTTTAGGAATTTTATTAGATATAGGCATAGTCACATCCATAGGGATGGGTTGGGAATCTTCTTGAGGAAAGACATTAGTTTTATCTTTCAAAGGAAGAACTTCCTTCTCAAGAATGATAGGGATATCAAGTTTAGGTGTTCTAGGTTCACTTAGAGAAAGGATCATATCTTTTTTCCACCTTTGATAAGATTTGAAAAGATGATCACTTCGCAGAGGAAGAGATTGGAATTGTTTAGGCCAAAAGTAATCAATAGGAACGCTAGAAGTTCTTTCAGCTGGTTTAAAGAGACTATGATTGACAGTAACAACTTCACCATTATGGGGAAATTTCAAACACTTGTGAATAGAAGAAGCAATAGCTTTCATGGAAGACAACCAAGGATAGCCAAGCTTCACATGAAATTGTTCGGAAGATGGAATAATAGCAAAGTTCACATCAAGGGATTTGTTATGGACCTCAATAGGCAATGTAATAGAACCAATTGCAGGAGAAGAAAATGCATCAAATAGTTTCACAATCACATCTGTTTTGTCATATATCACTTGATTCAATTGCAAAGTAAAAAGAAATTCTTCAGTAATAACATTAACCATGCACGAAGGATCAATAAGCACTCCACGGCAAGGTGTATTCTTGAATTTTGCAACTATGTATAAAGGACCATCAGGTGCCCTAATGGTTTCACTGGAATCAAATGTGATGGAAGGTTCTTTAGGGTTTTCTTGCTGCTCTACAAAGTTAATCACATTCGGAGTCATAGACACAAGACCATCAGATGAAAGAGAGGAATCATTAGTCTCAATCGCATTAGAGGTATGAGAAGGTAATGGATCAGTAAAAATCTGAAGATTTTGATTAGGAGGAGCTACAGATGTATTGCCTTTATCATTCACTCCAGAAACAGAGATAGTATTATTATCAATCAAATCTTGAATTTTACCCTTTAAAGAAAAACATTTTTCAGTATCATGCCCAGGCTGACGATGAAATTGACAAAAAGATTTGTTATCAAAATAAGGTGAAGTAATCTTTGCAGGATCAATTTGCCTTATAGGAGGAAGAGTAAGCACATTTTGTTCCAATAACTTATTCATAATACTATGCAATGATTCATTCAAAGGAGTATACTTTCTTTCTTTCTTGAAAAATTTAGAAATAGGAGGCACACCTGATGCTGCATTCACATTGTTGTTGATGATGTTTTCATTGAATTTGATGGAATCTCTGTTCGGTTTAAACTTCCCAAATGGTTGTTGACTGCTATCACCCTTATCACTCGGAGCCATAGGATGTGATTGTTCCATTTGACTCACAGTCAGTTGATAATTGTGAAGAGTTGCACACAACTGTTGGAAAGAAGTAAACTCAGAAAACAGAAGTTTGTCTCAAATATCTTTTTGTAAATTAGAAATAAAGATTCTTTGAATATCATTGTCAGGCACTGGAAAGGAAATTTGAGCATACAAATGCTTATATCTACCAATGAAATCAGTCACTTTTTCTTTAACACCTTGTTTACAATGCATTAAATCAATCAAAGTAACTTTAGGACTTATATTGTTTTGAAATTGTTGAATGAAAGCATTTGCAAGTTGTTCGAAAGAAGTAATAGAATAGGAAGGCAACGAGCAATACCATTGTAGGGCTTTGTCTCTTAATGTTCTAGTAAACAATTTTGCAAGCAACCTTTGGTCATAGGCAAAATCAGTACAGATTGTTTGAAAGGTCTTAACATGTGTTAGAGGATCACCTTTACCATTATAAAGCTCCAAATGTGGAATTTCAACATGTTTAGGGGGAATAGCTCGAACAATGTCAAGAGAAAGTGGACTCGCAACATCAAATGTGGGCACACTAAACTTAGATTGATTCATAGAGGCAATTTGTTGCTGTAAAGAGGAGACAGTTTGTGCAAGATTGTTAATGGTCACTTTAGTCGAAGAGTTCATATTAGATGTATTAGATTGAGATGGAGGTGTTATGTTATTGAAAGAAGGTAAAGAGTAAGGTGGTGGGAACCTATGATAATTAGTCATAGGAGATGATTGGACAGGAGGAACACTACAAGGAGGAATGGAATGATTGAATGAATTGCCCCCTTGCGTCATGTTCATTTGTGGAGATATAATAGGGACACTCATTGAAGGAATGAATGAAGAAATCGGATTGAATGAAGGAAGAGGGTTGATTGAAGAAGAGGGATTGCCCCCATGACTGGTGATCATAGGAGGAATGTCTTGTATTGAAGTAGTCATTATGTTTGATGTAAAAGTAGGTATACTAGCAATAGAAGTTGTCAAAGGAATAGAATGATTGACTTGTGTAGGAGGTTGTGTATAACCCAAATTTTCAGCACAACTCTTCATAGGCATCACATTCGAATCCACAATGTGTGCAATACCACGCAAAATATCAATTCCATTCTTATCACTTTGAAGCATATGTTTTAGACCCTCAATTAAAGGAAGAGCTTGACTATCGGGGTATTCTTGAGACATCCAGTGTCGAAAATCGTCAAATTGGTTATCCAATTTCAAAATTTGTTCTTCAGAAACCTCATGGAGAGCTTCTTCATCATTAGGAGGATTAGAGGAATTACCCATGTCCTCGTTAAAAAGGCTATTCAAATTAGGTTCCATCTCCTCAGTAGTTAAACCTCGGAAAGACTTAATTCTACGACTTCATCTAACGGGAATAGTGTAAGTAGGGCTTATTGTTGTAAAACTCATGCACTAGAGAGGGAGAGAAAATTTTGATTTTAGAGGTAGCAATTTTCAGTAAAATCAGCCAATCTTCCAGATTTAAGCTGTTAAATACAATCAGGACAATCTCCCGAAATTTCGGAAAAAATGTCCGGGACCGTGGCGCTCGGAGTGCAACACGGTCCTTGCAACTTTTTTTGAAATTTGCAGGGATGAAAGGTATGATGATTTTAAAGCTAATCTGAAAAAATTGAGTGATTTTACGATCTGTAGATAGGCCAAATTAAAGTTGCAATCTCGAAATTGAACCCTACCAAGATTGTCGAAAAATGCAAAATTTGAATTTTGAAAAAGAGAGGGAAACTGAAATTTTGAATTTTATGATTTTAGAGGGAATGTCAAAAGCAATGCAAGTTTTGAAATTTAAGAATTGACTCAATTTCACGCAAAATTCAATTTTGAAAGCGGAAATTAAAGTTGTTGTAATTAAGCATTTAATTTCAAAAGTCACAAATTGTAAGAATTTGAATAAAGCACTGAAATTTCGAATGAATGCAAAAACACTTTTCAGATTTAGGACAGTAAGAACACAATTTTGACACAAAATTTCAGTTTCAATGATTTTTGAATGTTTAGAAGCCTCAATCAAAGCAATCGCTAGACCAACTTTGACTGTAATTTTGAAGGTGTTAGATTTGATAAAATCAGCGAAAATTCTGGATTTTAGCAGGAAAATACAGTAAGATCTAGCTCCCGAAATTTCGAAAAAAATGTCGGG
Source organism: Cryptomeria japonica (assembly GCF_030272615.1). Taxonomy (NCBI): domain Eukaryota; kingdom Viridiplantae; phylum Streptophyta; class Pinopsida; order Cupressales; family Cupressaceae; genus Cryptomeria; species Cryptomeria japonica. Next base: position 662,624,268 of record NC_081407.1, on the reverse strand, counting down.
GACGATGGCGCTCGGAGTGCACACGGTCCTCGCAACTTTTTTCTGAATTTTCAGGGATGAAAGATATTGTGATTTTATTGCGGAATCCAAAGTTACAGCTGATTTGGAGATGTTTTGATCAGTGAAATTATCAGTCAAAGGTTGAATCAAGAAGGTTTTAAAAATTAGGGTTTTGACACTTAACCACTTAATTTTCAAAATTAAAGCATAGATATGAATTGATAATTTGTAATAGAAGGGCAGATCTGAAACAAGCATTAACAATTAAATATTTCACAAGCTTAATTACTAAAAAGAAATTTTAGGGTTTTTATGCAATCACCTCTAAAATTTTGCAAAAGATCAAACATGGAAATGTAATCAATTTTTTCAGATCCAAGCATGAAAAATCAGAAAGGATGTTCACGTCGGGTTCACCAAAATGTAAAGCGGAAAATCGCGATCGAACCCTAGTTGCTCTCCCCTCTTCCAACTCCAAGGAGAGAGAAGGGAGATTCACTAGGGTTGATGGTTTTCACTTAGGGGAGAGACTTTACATTCAAAAGAGGGGTTGAAACTCACAAGATCCAATCCCACACAAGGCAAGATTGGATACTAAATGTGTTTCAAGGGGTTAAGACAGCAATGCTACCCTCTTTTGTAAAGAATGTTGATAGGAAGATTAAGCTAGGAATGCATAGAAAGTGATAAAGATTGGCTTATAAACTGAGATAGGGATATAGGATGAAGCTGCGGACCTGGAATTAGCAGTGAAATGTCGATACGGCGTTGTCCTGCAAATTTGAGCAAAAGTTGTCCGGACGATGGCGCCCGACGCCACGGTCCTCCGAAAAATCCGCGAAACGAAGGGGGATCTGTTCGTCTCTGCACAAGGATTCCAGATCTTCAATTTTAGCCGCGTACCTGCAACCTACACACAGAAAAGCGAAGACGATTGGGGGGTTAGGGATTAGGGGTTTGCCTTTAGGTCAAACCCCGGTTTTGGAATTAACCAAGAAATGAGCAATGCTGTAAATGTAAATGTCTGTAATGTAAAACAAGTACTAATACCTTGTTGTAAGGATGTTTGTACCCTTATATGCGAAGGTATAGATGTTGTATGTTGTATGTTGTAGTAGTATGTTGTAAGTGATCTCCTCTTCAATGGTTGAATCCTTGTTTTGAATGCAACACTTAGCCTTGAATGGAGACTTGGAATGAATGCTTGAATGCTTGAATGCTTGAGTATAGTTTCCACGCTTGTACACATATGTCCTTCTTACCCAAATGGGAGAGGAAAATGTAGTTTATATACTTGTCATTTAGGGCTGATAGACTGATTTTCCCGACCTTAGGCCGACCAGGAAAGATAATTTTCCAATTTGCAAACATAAAGACCCAAAGTCCAAAAGAGACCGGGCCCAAAATAGGACCCAGGGACCAGGGCGCTGGGCGCCCTGGTCCTGAAGGACCAGGGCGTTGGGCGCTCTAGTCCCACCTCCCGGGACAGCAGGGTGCAAAGGAGGTTCAAGCCAGGGTGCAAGAAAATGCAGTTTTCAGTGTCATAATCAGGTTTCGGGGTCTCCATTCAGGTTGCGTGTTGCGTCGCCATCGTGAAGACCAAAATGCAGTCGAAATTGCAAGTGTCGCAATTTTAGGACGCTACACAAGGTATTAGCATTATATTCATGTTTTTATGTGGTTTTATGCATGTTTCATGTTTAAATATCTTTTGGTGTTTTGTTTGTGCACTAACCACTTGAATCCACCTTGCTACATTTTCCCCTCTTCATTTTTAGGCATATCTCTTGGTCTCCACACCCTCTCAAGGTGCATTGGGAAGACTTCCCAATGTGCCTTGAGAAGAGCAATGTGCATTGGGAAGACTTCCCAATGTGCCTTGAGAAGAGCAAGTGATGTGACATTCTTTGAAGAATGGGGAGGAGGAATTTAAAATTCTCCAAAAATGGATGATCATGGGGATTGGAGGAATAAGAAGGAATTAAAAATTCCTTGGGAGAGGAGATGCCTAGAGGGAATCTCACATTCACTTAGGAAAATAGCATTTAATGGTAGTGGTTGGATGGAAGGGACAAGGAGTTGACTTTGTGGCTAATCATGATGATTAGAAACTAGCAACTCATTAGGAGGGGGATTAGAGGAAAGATTAGGTGGGATAGGATTTGTAGGAGGATTTGACTAGGAGAGAGAATGAGTGGAGGGAATTAAAAATTAGAAGAATAAGGTTAAGCAAGTTTAGGGAGTTTCTAGAAGACTTTATTAGGTTATTGATGAATTAGGAAGATGATTTGTAGGAATCATGTAGGTTAACTAATTAATTGAAATTAATTAACTAAGAGGAAGATTTGTGAGGATTTAATTTTTAGAAGAATAAAGAGGGATTGATTAAATAAATCAATCACATATTATAGTGATAATATTAATTATAATTAATTAATATTGAGGAGAATTTGAATTAACATAATTAAAAATAATTAAAATAATTATGTTTAAGTGTCTTTAGGTATGAAACAACATGAAGAGTCATGTGATTTGCAAGGAAGGGACACCACCACTCTAGCAACCATGTCTTGATGGAAGGCCATGACTAGATCCACCCCGATGGAAGGATATAAAGAGGACACACCTAGTAGTCAAAGAGGCATCAAAGGAAGAGAGATCAAATTGAATATTAATAAATTTAATATAAAGCAATTTGAACATACTCATTAATGATTAATAATATGTTGTTATTTATAACTGTTTATAATATATATCTAACTTTTTGTTGTTGTTTATAATATGGTGTATATTTATGACTGATTAGGATTTATTAAATATCATCTTGATTGTTATATTCGGCCATGATAGGGGCAATGAGGAACTACAAGATGGAGAAACGATGTTGGGGTCCTTTTCTAGGTACACCACCTAATGATAGTAGACTAAGGAGTCCCATGAAGCCAAGGGGATACAAAGGGTATTGCCTTTAGGATTAGAAGGGATGGACTTCTTGGGCACCCTATTGTGAATACACCTCAATTCTCTATCATGGTGAGCTAATACACTAAGGGTTCCAATCATAGGAAGTGGGAAATGGATGATGAGATGAAGGGGAATGGTTATGGGACAGCTCACTAGGTACACCAACTCATATAGATGGCATAGGCCACATGAGGCCAAGATGGATGGTATATCCGTTATTAGGCCTAGGATAGGGAATCTCTAGGGCACTCTATCAAGTCACCTTACCCTAGCTCTCCTATGGTTGAGCTCTCTCAATACATATTTAGGATATCTTGTGATTAAATTTATATTTCTAATATATGTTTTTGATGATCTCTAATTAAGAAAATCTATTTTATGGATTGTGGTTATAAATAGTTCCTAACCTATTTGCACGGTCTCAAATAGGTGGAATATCTCTAACCCTACTCTTGTTTCACTTGGGAATTTTGATTTAGGGAAAAATTATGGGACATTACAATCAGTATCAGAGCATGATTCTAATAGCCTGAGAGACAAATAATAGTTGATGCTTAGCCAAATAATCTTAAGAGATCTAGAAAGAGAGAGGAAGAAAATTGCCATAAAGAACAACCACAACCAAGACATATAAGGAGTGAGCAAATAGAACAAGACTTTAGGTCCTTCATGGGACAAGCAACCCAAGCAGGTTATAAAATATAAATGCCACCATGAATTCTCTTAGGTTTCACCAAGGAAATGAGAGGGAACCCACCCCAAGCCAATTTGAAAATGACACCACATCAAGACCCACCCCTAGAATAACTAAACCTCCCTTCTTAACTAAGGAAGGGACAACAAGGGAAGAGGAGGAAATAGACACACAAAACCTTGATTGGGATCATCTTGCTAAAACATATGCAAGACTTGACCCAAAAGTTAAGAGGAGTGTCCCTTTTACGATATATTGTGAGGTTGGAACTAGGAATACACAAAGAAGAGAGATAAACCAAACTAATAAGAACTTGCAATACAAAGTAGGCAAATTAACACTCCCAAACTTTGATGATTTGGGTAAAATCATAACCCACCAGGAAACCAAAAGCTAAATACATACAAATCTCTTAACCTAATGCTAGAAGATGATTCCATTAAGTTTGTTATATTGCACCTAGAAGGAGAAGCCCATGAATGGTGTTACCATGGATTAGTCCACAACCATCAAAACATAAAAACCTATGATGCCTTCATTGAAAAACTAATTGAGAGGTTTTAGCAAAAGTGTCTTGAGAGATACTTCAAGTCACATCTTGATCCTATGCTTACATTATTATTAATATAATTGATAGACTATTAGAAATAATTCATGTTTGTTTATTTTGATTTTTAAGATGAGTGTGAATGGTAAAATTAGATGGTTAAACTCAAATGAATGAAAATAAAATGAAGTTAAATTATGATTATGAGCTTAATATCTTACACTTGCTTTCAATATGGTTTACGGTATTGACCCGCTGATGCAAATTTGAGTGCAAGTTAGTACAGGTACATGTCAAAGACAAGAATTTGGATGGGATAGAAGTGCCCTAGTCACTTGGTAAGAATATGCATGATGGAACCTGATGTACTTGCACACACTCACGTAGTATATTCATAATTGCATTTGAGATTTTTAAGTTTTGCATTCATGGCATTTTGCATTCTTGGTAATCTTGATGTGTAGTTTGAATGTAAAATGCAAATGATATTCATGAAGATGCCTTATTTACGTTATGTTTTGTTTTAAAATGATATGATAGAAAAATTAAACTGTCATTTTTAGTATACACCATTATTTTCGCATAATTACATAATTATTTTTTATTGCAAAAAATTAAAAATAAAAATAAATAAAAATCTCACTATTTAAAATATATTTATAATATATTTTTTCATTTAAAAATATATTTAATTTAATATATGTTTTATTATAAATACAATACTTTTCATTTTAAATAAACTAAATTTAATATATAAAATTATTTACATGTTTAAAAAAACCTTTTATAAAAAGAAAAGTATTTCTATATATATTAGAAAAAAAACAAATTATAAAATCAAGAAAAAAAAAAAAAAAGAAGGTAAATAATGGACTTTTTAGCACGATTGGTTTCTTTATTTTAATTAAAAGTCTACTCTTGTCATAAAATGGAAGATTCAATGCTTTATTTAAGTTAGTGCTTTGTTTGAACAAGTCAAAGAAAGTTGACTTTTGAAAGCATAGTTATTAATTATTTAATAGTTTGTATTTATTAGCAAATCTTTCATATGGGAATCATTATTTTTATTTTAAGTTTAGAATATGTCATAATTTTGCATGATTACAAAATTGTTATTTTTATGTATGAAATCAAATACTTATAATCTTAATTATTTTCTATAAAATTTGAAAATGGAAATAATAATATGTATATATTTACTTTTACTTAGTGAAAATATATATTGAATATTAGATGAAACAAATTTTATTATTTTATAACAAAATTCTTTGTTTAAAAGTACATTTTGAATATATTCTTTTCATTTAAGAATATACTATTATAAAACATTCATAAAAATGATTTTTATTTATTATTAAGAAAAACAAGGAAAAATATTTTTTTTACTAAATACATATTTTATTATAAAAATATTTTTTTATATTTGTAATAGTATGTTTTATTAATTTTAAGAAAGTTTACATTCTAACTACCAAGAGTACTAAATCACGATCCCAACAACCAGTACAAAACTGCTCTCCAACCCACCCTGTAATCCAAAACCACTAACCCAATCACTATGCAAACCCACCTTGCAAAAAATTATAGTTTGAGCACTAAAAAATGGCTCATTGTAGTAACTGAAAGAGTCTAGACAATTAAAACAGATTAACAACAAGGAATTGAAAACAAAAATAGGGATTAACCCCTTGAGCCAAAACACAGTGAAAATCATCATTTAACAAAAACTACCCAGAGGAGGAGCTAGGGTTTGCATGCTTCCTCTTCCTCGTTTGACACCCTGCATCTTTATTTGCACCCACTTCTTCCAAAGCTCTGGCCTCCTCGATGGCTCGTTGCAGCTCCTCTTCCACCTCCATCAAATCAACAAAGATCTTCAAAGCCTCCCACCCAATTTGGGCCTCCTCCCTAAAGCTTGCTCTTGTTTGGTTATCTCACCACCTCAGAAAAGGGATGTACTTCTACTCTAAAAAACGATGGAAATTCAAAATTTCTTCACACAAATCAAACCCCCTGCCAGGAACTACCCATTCGAAAATGGATTCCAATCCCAATTTATACTCCTCTGGGACAATAGTGTTCACCACCTTTTTAATCGGCTCCAGCGAGTGCTCTAGTTCCAATCCCCATGCTACAATTAAGGAGTATGCATCCATGTTTATCTTGTATCGATGCTCCACCACCCCAATATTCTCGCTCATAAACCTCTTAACACATTCCACTAGCCTTTTGTCTCTGTACAGGAACATGCCATTCAATCTCCTCTCCAAAAATGGCTCGAGAAATGAGCAGAGTTGCTTTTTAGTCTTCAAGATGAAATTTGCTTCCATTTCTGGATTGTCTCAGTACTCGCCACCAACCTTGGAAATAGGATTAAATTCCAAACTCTCAACAAAAAAATGAAAATGAAAGCATAAATCACAACAAAATGGAATTAAGACCATTTAAAATCATCAATGCATTGTTCTCAAACCGTCGCCTTTCAAGCACGATAAGCAAGGTCACATGCTTCCCAATTTTTTTAGAAGAGCCTACATTAAAGGCTCGTACTTACTCTAGGAATGAAACATCTAGCAGACAACTGTAAGGAAGTTAAGTAGCGGAAACAACTTCCTACACTAACCTTGAGAGGAGGGTAATGCAAAACTTTTTCAGATCATTACAACAGTTACAGAAAATAGAAATAGATATAATAGCAATCATACTACAACACAATGATTTACGTGGGGAAAACCCTTTCGGGAGAAAAACCCCACCCTCCAAAAGCAGCTCAATATTTTATTCAGCAATCAAAAACAGATTACAACATACTTGCAGAGCAAGCTCTTCGCAGGAGTACCACTAATCAGAGATTCAGAGGCAACTCAATAGCCATGAGACTCTTACACACAACCTCTATCTCACACACCTCATAAATAGGAGATACAATATAAGAAACCGTCAAACGGTATTACAAAACCATGGGCTAAAACCACCCAATAAGGTGTAGCCGACCTTATCTCCCTTCTAGATGCCCTATGACATGTTAAAGCACACATCAACACGTGTCGCTCCCTTTTTACAGCTCATTTATGTATTCGATACAAATTATTTTTCCTATTTCAGGAGTACAAACTTCCGGAGGCCATAACTTGAGAACCGGGTGTCCGATTGACGAACCGTTTGAAGCGTCGGAAAGCTCGCGAAGTGCTCTATCACCTCGTAACCCGCTTCACCGGTTACGGCCACTTTTCAAGGCGTTTCGGAGCCTCTAAAGTCCCCAAAATTAAGTTTAAACATTTTATTGCACCCCTCCAAGATGAAAACTTTAATATCTTCAAAACTAGCTGTGACCTTGCGACGCAACTTTACCGGAATGCTTATCTAGCCAACCAGAAGCTTCAAGGAGAGTTTCGCACCATTTCGTGCTCAAATGAAAACTTACTATAAATAGTAACCTCGCATAAATGCAAGGTTGAGACACCATTTTTCCCAACAAATTTCCCACTTGTCGAACACCTTGCAAGAGCAGAAGGGAATGTCAACACAATGAATCAATTGGTAGGGGCCATAAGGCCCATAGACTCTGAACACCATCTGAACTTCTCTGTGCTCACAGCCTTAGTTAAAGCATCTGCAACATTCATCAAAGTTTCCACCTTAACCAACTTCACCCTACCATCTTCGACCATATCTCTAACAAAATGATACTGAACATCAATATGTTTGGTCCGGGCATGAAATGTCGGGTTCTTAGCTAGGCTAATTGCACTCTGACTGTCACTGTACCTTGTTTTATTCCAATATCCGAACACAGTCTCTTAAGCCAAATGGCCTCTTTACAAGCATGAGTAGCTGCCATATACTCTGCTTCAGTAGTGGATAGAGCAACCACAGCCTGTCGCTTACTCATCCAACTAATTGCACCACCAAACAAAGTAAACACATAAGCACTGGTGGATCTTCTGCTATCAATATCACCTGCCCAATCTGAATCCACATAACCATGGATATCAAGGGAAGTCATGTCTCCAACTGAATTACCATGATAACACAAAGAATACTCTGAAGTACCCTTCAAATATCTGAAGACTCTTTTGACTGCATCCCAATGAACTCTACCAGGATTAGACATATATCTAGAAAGTACTCCCACTGCTTGGGCAATGTCTGGTCTAGTACAGACCATAGCATACATCAAGCTTCCAACCGCACTCTGGTAAGGCACTCTGCTCATGTCTTCCATCTCCAATGGGGATGTAGGACAATCTGAAACAGATAGTTTCGTTCCAACTGTAAAAGGAACACTCAATGGTCTACAATTCTGCATGTTGAACCTCTGTAACACTGAATTCACACACTTACTCTGGCCTAGCCATAGCTTTCTGTTCACCCTATCTCTTCTAATTTCCATCCCAAGAATGTGCTTTGCTGCACCAAGATCTTTCATTTCAAATTTAGCAGCGAGCTGAGACTTCAGTTCTAAAATCATACCTTTCCCTTTACCAATGAATAACATATCATCAACATACAATTCAATGAATAAGAAATGATCACCATTAGATTTATAATAAACACAGTGATCTGATTTAGAACATTCAAATCCCAAACTCAACACATATGTATCAAATTTTTGGTACCACATCCTAGGACTTTGTTTGAGGCCATACAAAGATTTCTTCAATTTACAGACCAAATTACTTTTGCCTTTCACCACATAGTGCTCTGGCTGTGTCATATAAATATCTTCCTCCAAATCACCATGAAGGAAAGCAGTTTTCACATCCATTTGCTCAACCTCTAAATCATAAGTAGTAGCAATAGAAAGCAAAAATCTAATGGACGTCATTTTTGCAACAGGAGAAAATATCTCACCGTAATCAACACCCTCAACCTGAGAGTAGCCTTTTGTAACCAACCTTGCTTTATACTTCTCAATGCTTCCATCTGAACCAATCTTTTTCTTGAACACCCATTTACAACCAACAGGTTTTCGTCCTTCAGGCAATGGTACAAGATCCCATGTATCATTCTTTTTCAAATCTGCCATTTCTTCCTCCATAGCAATCTTCCAGGATTCTGCATCATTCATACCTAATGCCTCTTCTACAGATTTCGGTTCATCCACACTAGTATTCAGAGCAAAAATACATCTCCAATCATCAGGTGAATACCTTTCAGGTGGTTGTCTATGTCTTGTAGACCTTCGAACAAGCTGAGTTGGAGGTTCTTCCTCCTCTTCTGAAGATTCAGAGCTAGACGAGCTCTCCTCAAATTCTTGCCTATCTAGGGGTCTCGATTCAACTCTTTCAGGTGTAGAAGGAAGTTGAATCACATCTTCTTTTTTAGTCTGTCCTGGCTGCAAAGTAACAGAAGGAGACTTAATTTCTCTAAAAATAACACTTCTACTGTGAATTACCTTTTGTGCAACAGGGTCCCAAAGCTTGTATCCTTTCACACCATAACTATACCCGATGAAGATACATTTCACAGCCTTGTTCTCCAACTTTGTTCGCTTCTCCTTTGGCACATGTGCATATGCCTCGCAACCAAAAACTCTAAGATGTCTCAATGAAGGCTTGTGACCTGACCATGCTTCCATAGGCGTTTTATCAACAAGAGTTGATGTAGGAGACCTGTTAATCAGGTAGCAAGCAGTGGCAATAGCTTCAGCCCAAAACTTTTGTTCGAGACCAGCACCACTCAACATACTCCTAGCCTTCTCCATCAGTGTCCTGTTCATTCTTTCTGCAACTCCATTCTGTTGTGGAGAATACGGAGTTGTCTTATGCCTGTTAATTCCACAGTCTTTACAGAATCTATCAAAATCATTAGAGCAAAACTCACCGCCATTATCAGTTCTCAAACATTTTATTTTCTTTCCAGTCTGCAACTCAACCATTGCTTTAAATTCTTTAAAACGACTAAAAACTTCAGATTTACTCTTTAGAAAATATACCCATGTCCTTCTACTAAAATCATCAATAAATGAAACATAATATGTGGATTTTCCAATCGAAGAGACATCTACTGGACCAAACACATCAGAATGAATAAGATCCAAAACACCACAAGTTTTATGAGAACTCGAGTAAAACTGAACGCGGTTTTGTTTTCCATAAATGCAATGCTCATAGAAATCAAAGTCAAGGTTACAGTCATTCAAACCTTCAACAAGGTTTTTATTTTTCAAGGTCCTTAGACCCTTTTCTCCAATGTGGCCAAGTCTCTGGTGCCATAACATAGTCTTCTCTGCAGGTAACTTTGCTTCAGACGAAAGAGCACCCTTAGGTACCCAAAAACCATTTCCATCTGCTGAAGGTGAAACCTTCAAATCTTCCAGTGAAGTATCCGCAGATTTACTTTTTACAGAAGTGCTATTACACTCAACAGTGTATGCTTCAAGCTTATACAAAGTGCCAAACCTGACACCTCTAGCAACTACCATAGCACCCTTAATCATCTTACATCCTGCTTCAGAAAAGACTACCTGCACACCCGCATCTATCAGTTTGCTCACAGATAACAGGTTTCGTTTTAATCCAGGGATATGCAGCACACCATTAATCCTTTTTATTCTACCATCAGAAAACCTGATTCTAACTTTACCTCGACCAACAATGTCTAGAGGTGAATCATCACCCAAGTACACCTTACCTCCATTAAATCCTTCATATTCAGAAAACCAATCTCTATTGGAAGTCATATGAAAAGATGCACCTGAGTCAATTAGCCAGGCATCATTACCTGCATGAGTCGCCAAAGCCGCAATAAAGGCATCGCCATCTTCCTTGTCAGACTCAGAATCAGAATCGAACTTTTTCTTTTTCTTCTTCTTCTTTTCTTCTTTGTAGTCCTTATGGATGTGACCCAGTTTACCGCAGTTCCAGCAAATGACTTTGGACTTTCCAGGAGATTTCGATCTCCCTTTGGATTTAGACTTGTCGCGCTTCTCATTCTTCTTGCCTTTCTCCTTAGGTCTTCCACGAACGGTTAGGGCTTCCTTTGAACTGATGGATACATTCCTTCGCATCTCTTCACCGAGTAGGGCACCCACCACGTCTTCAGATTTCAAAACAACAGAAGTACTACCGATAGCCATAACAAGAGAATCCCACGAATCAGGCAAAGAACAAAGCAAGATCTGACATTTCTCCTCCTCATCCATCTTAACACCGACGGATACTAATTGAGCCACCAACATATTGAATGCTTCCAGGTGGTCTGCAATTCGTCCACCCTCTTCCATCTTCAAGGAATACAATTTCTTTCTTAAGAAAATTTGATTTAATAAAGATTTCACTTGATACATCTCACCAAGCTTAGTCCATAGCTTCTTTGCAGAGTTTTCTTCATGGACATTGATTAGAACAGAGTCTGCCAGGCACAGTCTGATTAGACCCTTGGCTTTTCGGTCCATAACATCATATTGAGCTGCCGCAGTAGGATCTGAGGGCCTTTGGACATTCGCATCAATAGCATCCCAAAGATCTCGATCTATTAGCAGATCTTCCATCTTCAGCTTCCACATCTCAAAATTACTTCCGTTAAATTTCTCCACCTCTATTCTCCCTGACGAACTCGCCATCTGAATATTCCTGCAACAAGATCAAAAAGTGTCTTCTGCACAAGCTCCCACTCAAATCTGGATTAGTTCAAAAAACCCAACTGCCCACAATTGAAACCAAAGGTGATCAGGCTCTGATACCACTTGTAAGGAAGTTAAGTAGCGGAAACAACTTCCTACACTAACCTTGAGAGGAGGGTAATGCAAAACTTTTTCAGATCATTACAACAGTTACAGAAAATAGAAATAGATATAATAGCAATCATACTACAACACAATGATTTACATGGGGAAAACCCTTTCGGGAGAAAAACCCCACCCTCCAAAAGCAGCTCAATATTTTATTCAGCAATCAAAAACAGATTACAACATACTTGCAGAGCAAGCTCTTCGCAGGAGTACCACTAATCAGAGATTCAGAGGCAACTCAATAGCCATGAGACTCTTACACACAACCTCTATCTCACACACCTCATAAATAGGAGATACAATACAAGAAACCGTCAAACGGTATTACAAAACCATGGGCTAAAACCACCCAATAAGGTGTAGCCGACCTTATCTCCCTTCTAGATGCCCTATGACATGTTAAAGCACACATCAACACGTGTCGCTCCCTTTTTACAGCTCATTTATGTATTCGATACAAATTATTTTTCCTATTTCAGGAGTACAAACTTCCGGAGGCCATAACTTGAGAACCGAGTGTCCGATTGACGAACCGTTTGAAGCGCCGGAAAGCTCGCGAAGTGCTCTATCACCTCATAACCCGCTTCACTGGTTACGACCACTTTTCAAGGCGTTTCGGAGCCTCTAAAGTCCCCAAAATTAAGTTTAAACATTTTATTGCACCCCTCCAAGACGAAAACTTTAATATCTTCAAAACTAGCTGTGACCTTGCGACGCAACTTTACCGGAATGCTTATCTAGCCAACTAGAAGCTTCAAGGAGAGTTTCGCACCATTTCGTGCTCAAATGAAAACTTACTATAAATAGTAACCTCGCATAAATGCAAGGTTGAGACACCATTTTTCCCAACAACAACTTTCACTAATCTCCTCATAAATACAACTTCCTTGGCAAGAAATGTTCAGTCTTTACACATGTTACAATGTCCAGTACTCTACGACATCACCTCTGAAAATTTCCAAACAAAAACACTGAATGCCACCTAAGCATCCCAATGTACCTCTTCATCTGCATTCCCCCACCACCTTGTTGCAAAATGATCCAACTCACATGCCACATTAGACATATAGTTTGCCACCCCAGTACCTGCTCTTTTGATGTGTGAAATTCAAAATTCTTGGAACATTCATAACTTTAAGCATATGATAGATATGAACTTACTAATACACCAACATGGGGAGAACCCCTTAGCAATTGCATCGACATCAACTTGTGAGTCTCTTTCTAGATGAACCTTCAGAGCCTTCAAATTACTAGCCAACTCTACTGTAAGCAATGTTGCTTGCACTTTCACTTCATTATTCATTTCGTCCTATAAACGTTGCGGTCCTTTGAACAAAATTTACCATCCTCATTACAAGCAACATTCCCTGCACCTGAGATGCCTAGATTGCCTCTCGAAGCTCCATCAAAATTAACTTTTATCCACCCTTGCTCTAGTTTGGTACAAACACAATCTGAGCCCCTTTCAACACTAAGATTAACCTTAGGCTGCCCATGAATGAGCCATAAAAATAATACTTTTCATTTTAATATACTAAATTTAATATATAAATTTGCATGCTTATATTTCTTATAAAATAAAAAGTATATCTTAAAAACAAATTATAAAGATAATCAAAAAGGTAAAAGGAAGGGTATTATTTTGGTGGAATGTTATCCTTCCTTTATTTCCTTTGGAATGGAATGGATGTTTTTTATTAAAAGTTTTGTTTGGGTTAAAATAAGTCAATATGAATTGACTTTGAAAGTTTTAGTTGTTATTTAAAAATAAATAAAAGTTAAGCTCTAATAAGGAAATAATTGATATAAACGATTTAAGCAAATTTTGCTTAAAAGTAAATGAATGCTCATAAAAATGAAGTAATTTTTTTTTTTAATATGGTACTATATGGAAGTTTTAGGTTTTTTGGTTGGTGCATGAACAACATTTTAAGTATGAGAAAATATTTTTTTATGTGAGTAATAGTTAGAGTGTGGAGAGAAGTATTTTAAGTGTGAGCAATAGTTAAAGTGTGAAGAGAAGTATTTTAAGTGTGAGAGAACAACATTTTAAGTGTGAGAAGCAGTTAAGGTGCGAAAAAGGAAAAAAAGAATCAACACTTTCTTGATGAGAAATCAATTCTCATGCATGCATCCAACCAATATTTCTTTTGGGGGTTTAATATTAGTGTCTCATATGTTTTTAAAACTAGAGAAAGAGACCAGATTTTGGGCATGTATTGATTTTGGGCATGATAATAAAGATAATATCAAATTTCTTTCACACAACAAAACCATTATTTTAAAAAGAAATTTTTTAATTGGGTTTAGGAAGATAGATTGGGGATTTTACATTAGTATTATGTCTAAAATTTCTAGCACTCTCTATAGTTTATTTACATCAGATATTTAAGCATTCTTGAAGGGTTTTTATTGGGAGTATTAGTTTTCATCTTTGGGGATTTATTTACCAGTTGTTTGGGGTTTTTTGGAGGAGTCGAAACATCACTTCCAAACACTCTTCCAGCAAATATCAAATCAGTAAGAAGTTAATTTCTCCCTTGTTTCTTATTATTTTCTTGAATTTATTTCAATTTAGATCGGAAATATGGTTTGAAATAAGAAAACTAAAATTTATGGTTAGATATTCAATAGTTTTTATTTTACCAAATTTAAGTATATATATTTGTATATACAAGACTATATACAAATGTGTGCATAAAAAAAACTAAGCACCCTTGATGCTTTAAGCATTATGAAGGGTAATGAAATACACAATTCCTTATAAATATACAATTATATAACATTGAATGGAAAAACAATCTCATAGACTCTTGTTTTCAGATTTATGTGACTGTATTTTATAAACCAAACTTGCTTAGAAAAATGGATTATTATTGTAGATAAGAGCACAAAGACATGTGGAATACTTTATTTCCTTTTATTTTAGGTAAAATATATAAACATAACCATATATATGTACATTAACACTTATGTTGTTTGGCACATTCTATTTTTCGTTGCTCTATAATTGAAAAAAAAATCAATAGGTGTAATGGAGGGAATTTACCACCTCAAGGATGATGGATCCTTGAGGAGAAATTGTCCTTTCGATCACCTCTACAAATTGGCGCTAAGATGAGCCAAGGGATAACAGAATTATGCAAGAAGTATCAGACACCCGAGAAGCGTCTCTGGACGACTCTGCAGAGCCTTGATCCTTGGGACGAGCGCACAGATTTGGGACACCAACGCGACACGTTGTCTTCCTGTACAGATGACATACAAAGTTCATACAAAAATATCTAAGTGCTATTACGATGCAATTAAAGTATAGAAAATAATGAAACTAAACTAGTAGACACGATATACAAAATAACCAAGATAGAATAGAAGGAGAAAAGGGAAGTAAATAGACGAACAAAATGTCCATGCTATGAAGCCTCCCACAAGTTAATCTCCTCTTCACGGTAGTGTACCTACACACATGCAAGAAAGGAAAATGTTGGGGTTGTGTTATGGAGCCTACCTAAGTTAGACCCCGTTTTGGTGTTTCTACCTCCACAGACAACCTAAGAAAGCCATGGGAAAGATAAATGATAAAGAGAATAACAATGTAACATGAAATTGGGAATAAAATTGATAAATATGCAAGAGAGAGGATTAAGATAACTCCCCTATCATGAGCGAAGATTGGAATGCTTAGAAGTGCTTGGAATGCTTAGTAGTGTTGCAACAATGGTGGAATGGCTTCAAGTTCTCTCCAATAGCTCAACCTAAAAGAAACAATTAACCAAACTACCAAAAGATCCTCCCAAATGCTTCCCAAGTGAGAGATATAGAGCTAGGAAGGAATTCGAACATTGGTGGGCGCATGTAGATGCATTATGATTCCTTTTGAGTGCAGGTGTAACACTCAAACGACCACTTGTGGACTATCAAATTCATGGGATACTAGAGCATCATGCGGACATCTATGCGTCACACATGTGTCCTTGAAGGTGATAGGTTGGTAGAGTTGGTAATACTTCGGCTAGAGATGACATGGATGGTTTGAGTGGACAAAAGGATATGATGACGAATCTTGACCTTCGAGGACATGGAGGAAAAATGCTATTTGTCACATTAATTGCAAGGGATAATATTTTTGATATTACATTTTTCCCCCACTTTAGCTAGCATTCCTTTACCGAGGTATGCGAAGATAAAGTAAAGGAAGATGCATAGAAAGAACAGTTGCGATAGGGAGGTAGATTTTAATTGATTAGATGAGGTTTTCCCCAGTGAGATGATGTACAGTGGTTGCTATTTGGTATATCGCCAACACACTAGCTACAAACTAGTGTGATGGATGATAAGATACAGAAATGGATAGGATAGCATAACAGAAACAAACCTCGCTCTGGAGGAAAGCCCCTAGCTATGGAAAGATACGAGATAAGCAACTGCTATTAGTATAAGATACGCTGGTATGGGTAGCAAGATGAGTTATGCTAGATGGCCATACGATGGGGCATGATATGCCAATGTGGATAACCATACGATAGGGAAGATAAAGATAATTTTTTGTCGGCATGGGTAGAGACACGCTAGATAGCCATGCAAAAGGGCAAATAAAGATAGATTTTTGTCGACATGGGTAGTGACGTGATAGATACCCATGCGACATGGCAGATAAATTTGGTCAGTAGTAGATTGGCCCCTACAAAGGCACTCAAGAATGGTTTGGCCCCATGTAGGCGATCATGGGAAAAGAAAATAGATCAAGTGGTTTGGCCCCCACCTAGGCAAACAAGAAAAACAACCGATAAAAGATACTAACACAAAAGATAAAAGGATAAATGCACATACGATGCCCCTCCCCTAGAATGATAGGCATTGAAGACATGCCATTCTAAGGAGAAGAGTAGTTATGGCATGTGAACAGAACGAGATGTTTCCGTGGAATGTCACCAATAGAAAGTGGTACATAGGTGTCCATAACATCAAAAGATATAATGCAAGAGGATAGGGGGATCCAATAGTTTGGCATCAGAACCCATAGCAATGTCAAAAGATATATAGTATCATTGTGAGATGGGTGTATTGTCATAGTGCCAAATTTCTTGGATCTGAAGAAGAGAAAATGAAGACAAAGAGAAAATAAAAATTTGGGTCAACATGGAAGAAGGAAAAGAATGCCCCCAATGCTTTGTATCTCTCTTGAATGTCGAAAAGCAAGATATGAAAAATAGAAGGAAGTAAACAAATAGAGGAATATGTATGACAAAAAATCCCCTGTATCCGAGCACCTACGAAGTAACTCGGGTCCTTCAGGAGAGAACAACAGTTAAAAACAATCAACCTCCCATATCCAAGTACCTACGGAGTGACTTGGGTCCTCTAGGAGGGAACAAACAGATAAAGCAAGTATGGGGCAACACAATCACACACACATGCAAGCAGATGTAGATGAAAAATAGAAGTCCTAATGATTAGCTCTTAAGAGGGGATTGTACTATAGGAGATCATCATCCTCAAGAAGAGCTTCGTACTCCCAATCTAGGTCATAGGGAGAAGGGGGCGAGCTCATGCCTCACTAGCAGTGAGAGAAAGAGATGAAGAAACAACAACGTCTTCATCTATAGGCTTGGAGGAGGAGAGGGTCAATGATTGTGTGAAGATTGTAGACAAGGTCGGGATGTCCTCCAAGGATCTGAACATGTAGGCCTCTGGGGAGGAAGCAGGGAGGAAGAAGGTGACTCACTTAGAGAAGATGAAATAAGAACATGACTATTGACCTATAGAAGAGGGGTAGTGAAAAACTCCAAAGAAGGTGGAGCCTTCTCGATCATACAAACAGAAATAGGAAAATCAATAGGCATGGAGCAAGAAAAGGAAGGGATGAAGAACATACCTGTGAAGACTTGCACTGTCGGAACTCTGAAACAAGGCCTTGCTCAAACTTGTGTTTACACGGGATAGGAGTGTCAAGCCTCCTATCAATCGTAGCAAGCTGAAGGACCCTAGGAAAACTTGGATGCTGGAGTGGTGGCAAAGCAGGTGGGGCATACAAAGTTGTACTAGGCACCACCTGTGTATGTGACATGTTAAGGGGTCGGGATAAGGGAGGCATGTCCGACAAATAAGTGATAAGAGGTAGCTCCAAAGAAGGAGCAATGAAAACTTGCACTCGTTTAGAGGGATGTTGATTGAAAACCCTTGAAGTAGCAGGGAGCAAGATGGAAACAGGTGTAGAGATGGGAGCAACTGAGGGAATAGGCTCTAAAATAGCAGTGTTGGGTGTCGGAGCTACACTAGCAGATTGTAAGGCAGCGTCATGCTCTCGAGCTTGGGCCCATCCAAAGTATTTATGCTTACACACACACAGATTCTGACGGAGGTGAAGGCCACCAACAGAAGCCAGAGAGGATTTAGGGGCATTGTGCTCCATAGGAGAGGCCTCTAGAATTGTGTCAAGGATGGGAGAAGGCCCAACTGATGAAATAGGACGTGCATCTTGGAGGGGCACCACATCCATAGCAACGGGCGCCTGATCTCGTTTTGCTCAAGGAGCAACCGGAGGAACAGAGGGTACTGACACAGGCTGTGATGAAGGGACACGAGAAGAATGCTTCCTTTTTCTGATAATGAGAGGGTTGAGGAATATCAACCATGATTGGGAGCTCGAAGGGAGGGTGGGCCGTGGACTTCGATAGCATGGGTGCCTTTCCCTTGGCTGCGCTTGGCGTAGTTGCAAGAATAGTAGACACCATTGGAGGTTGTGTGGTCCTAGGCCGATGCAAAGGTCTATTTGAGGGAGTAGGATTATCCTCAACCCTCGATGATGAGGAGACATGAGGCACTACCCGCTCCGAGACCAGAACTGATGGAGGAGGGATCGATGCAGGAGGTGGCAACGAAACACTAGGCTGCATAAATTTAGGGGCCGAATCTACCGTTTTATACTAATAATAAGTGTAGTCACACAAATCTGTCCATTTTAATTAAATGAATATTTCGTATTTATTTGATTAAAAATCCACTAGCCATCAATTAATTAAATTAATATTTAATTAATTTATCCCCAAACATTCTTCTATTAATTAAATAAATTATTCAATTTATTTTAATTAATTCATTAAAATCAAATTCCCATTAATTAAATAAATAAATCAATTTATTTAATTAAAATCCCCCTTTTCCTCTTTTAAATAAATTAAATAAAACATTTATTTAAATCATTATCCCCACCCCACTTGCATTTTCCTACAAATGCAACTTGCACACATTTATTGAAATAAATGAATTTTTATTTTAATTAAATCCTATTTTCCCTCACCCACCAAATCCACTTGCAAAATCTAATCCCCTTCTAGATTCTTCTAACCCCTTCCTAATTAACCTAATCCATCCCCTAATTATTGTCACATTCCTAAGCAAAATGGAGTCACTTCTCAAATGGCCCAAAGTCTTGGATAACCATTGAAGGTTTTCAACCTTCAACCACCAAAAACCCCAAAGTCTTTGAAAACCATTAAAGGCTTCCAACTTTCAACCACTTAATCCACAAAGTCTCCAATAACCATTAATGGTTAATTCAACTCTCCCACATGGTTAAAACATTTGTTTGACTCAACCTCTATCCAACCCTCTTCTCTCAACCCAATCCTGTGTTGACACTTGTCACCATTTCATTGGTGCCAATTGTGCACATGGATCCCCAACTTTCAAGCTTGACCCTTGATTAAACCTTTCAATCCTGGCCATCCATTGCTCCATTTTTCCTATAAATAGAGCCCATTCCTTCATAATCCAGATCCTGAAAACTTGTATGCATTTAGACTATAGCCATTTTAGAGAGCATTTTAGCATAGCATAACTAAATCTTGTCTTTTTAGTTAAAATACATCATTTTAGCATTACTATTAGCTTTTCATTTCATATTTGGAGCTATTATACAAATCTCAATCCTCCATAAGCATCCATAGTGCAAAAAGCTGCTGAGAGCTACACTATTTTGGAACTTGGAGAGGAGAGGAACAAGGGAGAAGAAGCTAAGGCCATGCTAAGAGGCAGTTGGAGATGTCTCATGATCATTTGTTCTATTTATTAGATATATTTAGCATGTTTCTTTTAGTGTCTCTTTTGGAATGCCTTCATGTTTTAGTTTTTGATTGACTAACGTTAACATCTTGTGTGTTTTGTTTTGATTGATCAAGAACTAACAATTGTGCCATTTAGGAGGGCATCAATAAGAATGATACATTAAATCACTATGGGGAAGCATGGCCCCCACTAAAGCAGGCCAAAAGTGGTCCAATGAAAAATCCCCACGAGTGATTAGGGGTCAGATGACATGAACCATGCCCTCATGGGAAACTTGAGACATTTGTGCACAACTGAGGGGACTGCTTCCATAGTAATCAACCAAGGAATGTCAAGCTTAACTCTGAAGAGGTTCGATTTGGGAGTGATGATGAATATAGAGGACACCCCTCTAGGCCCTACGAGGACCGTCAAGGTGATACTACCCAAGGGGTGGATAAAGAACCCATCATACATCCTCAAAGTTGTGTGGCATTCATCATACATTGGTCTATGCTAGTCGTTCACAAAGAGAGTCTCCTCTGTGATAACATCGACTCTGCTAGATGGGTCAACCATCACACCTTTGATAGTTTGACCGTTCAACTTGCCAGGGACATAAAGAGGAGTAGGCTCTCTGCAATATGAGGCATCCAAAGGGGTAAATGACAAGGATAAATCAGATACCTTCCCCTTCTGGGTCGGAGGTGAGCTAATGGGGGTGATGGTGACCATGTTCACATATGGACCACCATCTGAAGAAGGATCTGATGCAGAAATAAAGTTTGCCGAATGTGGAGGGAAAGGACCAGTATAGATCGACAAGTCACTATTAGTTTTATCAATAGATTTGTTTGATTTGTGCTTCTGTGCATCCACCTTGATTGCAACACTGTTGATGTGGTCTTGGACAACATGTTGAAGATAATAACATCGCTTAGTGTCATGACTAGGCACAGGATGATAATGAAAAAACATCAAACCATCATACCAACGTGGATAAGGCCAACTATTAGACAACAATTTTATTTTCGGAAGGCTAACAAGGTTGTCTTTCAACAACTGTTGCATTATGCTCAAGTAGGAGTCATTCAACTTAGTGAAGAATCTATTTTGTTGCGGGGTTGGCACAACAACCATTGGAGGAATAGCTACAACATTAGTGACAACCTTATTCTTCTAGGACCCATCTGTGGACGTGCCTGTAAAGAACCCACTGTGAGGGTTCGAAGAAGTATCTTCAAATTGCAACACGATGTGCTGGTAATCAGTGAGAGTAGAGCACATGTTAGCGAAGTTCTGATACTGGTTAAGAGATAGTTTCTCTTTCAATACCGATTGCAGATTGCCGATAAACATCTTTTGAAATCACTATCTAGTAGAGCAAAGGGGATCTTGGTTGAGATAGCTTGATATCTCAAAATGAAATCTGTGATCTTCTCATTGGGCTTCTATTTACAATGAACAAGGTTAGCGATAGTGACCCTACTACCAATGTTTTCTTGAAACCCCTTAAGGAAAAGATTTATAAGCTAATCAAAGGTATGAATAGAGTGGTCAGGTAAGGAGCTATACCATTCTAATGTTGTCCCCTTGAGGGAACGTGAGAACAATTTCAACAACATGAAATCTAGACTATGGTAGTCACTACACATAGTTATGAAGGAATCTATATGCACATTCGGGTCCCCATTGCCATTGAACCTATCAAACTTTGGGGACTCAACAATAGTTGGAAGGATAGTATTCAGGATGGTAATGTCTAGAGGACTCTTCCTATAGTACACAGGCAAGGATGGCTAACCGAAAGCAGAAGCTAGGTTAGTGAGCTGCAACTGCAACTGACCCATGTTTTGCAGAATAGTGTTCAAAATAGGATTAAGAGGTGGAGGAGGTGGAGGTGCGCTGCCACCTCCACTAGATCCTCTACCAGAAACTAAGGTACCTGCAAATGTAGTGCCAGCATTGATTATTGAAATCCGAGCAACGGTGAATGTCAAACTACTAGCCATGCCTGTGTAACCTAAGGGAGTGAGTGAAGCACTAACAATAGGTATGGTGGAGTCCACCATGTGTGTGCCCAGGCCTGGAATGCTAACACTAATGTGGGAACTAAAAGGATCATATTGATTGTCCATAAGGGGTGTATCCACCAGGGGAACATGGCTTTTAACAATCATGGACAAAGCCCTCAACATCTCTAGGCTTCTCTTGTCGGAGATTAACATGTCTCTCAAGGTACTCATGACATTCCCTACATAGGGGAGAACATTCTCTCTATTCAAGAAACCCTCAAAGTCTCTCAGATTCTGTTCCAACATAGTGATCTTCTCAAAGTCTATAGTGATTGTAGAATCATGATCGACAATAGGAGGGGAAAACGGGGTAGAACTCCTAAGAGAGTTAGGTGTCGAATTAGAAGGAGAAGACCCCCCAGTCAGAATAGATTTCAGACTTAGAGACATCAAGAACTCATTGGGATTGAATGACTGCTCACCCTCCATGGTGTCGAGTAGAGGAGGATTGTAGAGATTGGGGGGAAAACTCCACCTGGATGACCTCTTGACTATGGCTCCTATTGCAGTCTGATTCGTAAACCTCATAGACAAGCCACACGACATTAAGGACCACACTACAAGGACACCGAATGATAGAGTTGGTTTTAAATGATAAATGAAAAAATGCAGAAATTTAAACTAGATGCAAATGAAAATTTTTGTTTTTGGTTTTCCTCTTCTTTTTCTTTTTCTTTTGTTTTCAGATTTTTAAACTTTTGAAAATTTAAAAGACTAAATGCAAAGATAATCTTGTTTCACGTTAGGTTCACCAAAATGTAATGGAGGTATTTTGCCACCTCAAGGATGATGGATCCTTGAGGACAAATTGTCCTTCCAATTACCTCTACAAACTGGTGCTGAGATGAGCCAGGGGATAGCAGAATTATGCAAAAAGTATCAGACACCCAAGAAGCATCTCTAGATGGTTTTGCAAAGCCTCGGTCCTCGAGACGAGTGCGTGGATTTGGGAAACCAGTGCGATGTGTTGTCATCCTATACAAACGAGGTACAAAGTTCATACATAAATCTCTAAGTGTGATTATGATACAATAAAATACAGAAAATAATGAAACTAAACTAGTATACGCAATATACGAAATAACCAAGATAGAATAGAAGGAGAAAAGGGAAGTAAATAGACAAACAAAAGGTCCATGCTATGAAGCCTCCCACAATTTAATCTCCTCTTCACGGTAGTGTACCTACACACATGAAAGAAAGGAAAATGTTGGTGTTGTGTTTTGGAGCATGCCTAAGTCAGACACTGTTTTGGTGTTTCCACCTCCACGGACAACCCAAGAAAGCCACGGGAAAGATAAATGATAAAGAGAATAACAATGTAACATGAAATTGGGAATAAAATTGATAAATATGCAAGAGAGGGGATTAAGATAACTCCCCTATCATGAACGAAGATTGGAATGCTTGGAAGTGTTTGGAATGCTTGGTAGTGCTGCAACAATGGTGGAATGGATTCAGGTTCTCTCCAAGAGCTCAACCTGCAAGAAACAATTAACCAAATTGCCAAAAGATGCTTCTCAAGTGAGAGATATACATCTAGGAAGGAATTCAGATGTCGGTAGGTGCATGCAGATTCGTTATGATTCCTTCTGGGCGTAGGCGTAATGATCAAACGACCACCTACGGACTATCAGATTCATGGGATGCTAGCGCGTTGCACAAACGTCTCCGCGCTACGCATGTATCCCCAAAGGTGACAAGTTGGCAGAGTTGGTAATGCTTCGGCCAGAGCTGACATGGATGGTCCGAGTGGACAAAAGAACATGATGGTGGATCTTGACCTTCAATGACATGGAGGAAAAGTGCCATTTGCCACATTAATTGCAAGGGATAATATTTATGATATTACATTTTGCCCCCACTTTAGCGAGCATGCCTTTGCCGAGGTATGCGAAGCTAAAGTAGAGGAGGATACAAAGAAAGAAAAATCATGATAGGGAGGCATATTTTCATTGATTAGGTGAGGTTACCCCTAGTGAGATGATGTCAACATTTGGTACAGATGTTTCTATTTGGTACATCTCCAACACACTAGCTGCAGACTAGCGTGATGGACGATAAGATAAAGAAATGGATAGGATAACGTAATAGAAACAAACCTCACTCTAGAGGAAAGCCCCTGGCTACGGAAAGATACGAGATAAGCGACCGCTATTGGTATAAGATACGCCGGTATAGGTAGCAAGATGTGTTATGCTAGATGGCCATACGATAGGGTGTGATATGTCGGTATGGATAACCATACGATATGGTAGATGAAGATAATTTTTTGCTGGCATGGGTAGCGACACACTAGATACCCATGCGATAGGGCAAATAAAGATAGATTTTTGTCGGCATGGGTAGCGACGCGCTAGATAGCCATGTTATAGGGCAGATAAATTTGGTCAGTAGTAGATTGGCCCCTACAAAGGCACTCAAGAATGGTTTGGTCCCCATGTAGGTGATCATGGGTAAAGAAAAGAGATCAAGTGGTTTGGCCCCCACTTAGGCAAACAAGAAAAATAGCCGATAAAAGGTACTGACACAAAATCTATAAGGATAAATGTAGATATGATGCCCCCCTTAGAATGATAGACATAGAAGACATGTCATTCTAAGGAGAAGAGTAGTTGTGGCACGTGAACATAACGAGATGTTTCCATGGAATGCCACCAAGAGCAAGTGGCACATAGGTGTCCACAACATCAAAAGATGCAATGCAAGAGGACATGGGGATCCGATAGTTTGGCATCAAAACCCATAGCAGTGTCAAAAATATATATAGTATTACTACGAGATGGGTTTATCGTCATAGTGCCAAATTTCTCGGATCTGAAGAAGTGTACATGAAGACAAAGAGAAAATAAAAATCTGGGTCAACATTGAACAAGGCAAAGAATGCCCCCAAGAAAAAGAAAAAGATCACTCTAAGAAGATGACATCAAAAGATAGGCATTTTTATGGGAAGGATGGATGCAAGAGAGCATTCCTCTATAATAATGATTGAGAGGAACTAAGGAAGAAAGGTCTATGCTTTTATTGAAAGAAAAAATGGGAACATGTACACACTTGTAGACAAGATGAGAACCAAGAGATAAAGTTATGTTTTAAGTGAAAGATATATGGAAGACAAGACACTTGTGCAACCGGAGGGACCTTAGGAAGAAAAAATTCTGCTACAGGTGTAGAGAATATTGGGAACCTAAACATGTATGTGGGAGAAGAAAGGTCCAAGCGCATAACATTGAGGCAATATCTAATGAAGGGTCAAGAGATGAAGAAGACAAAGGCCCAAAAAAAATAATGAGATATGATGAAGAGGATGAGGAGGGTGGAACCCATCTCAAGAGAATCCAAACATCATCCTTTTAGAATCTGAGGTGTGATTAAGGGGAAAAGAGTAACAACCTTGTAGATAGTGGGGCTACCCATAATTTTATTGACGAAAACTTGGCTACAAGACTAAAGTTAGAAGTAGAAGACTTTAAAGGCTTTAAGGTAGCGTTGGTTGATGAATTTACTATACCATGCACCAAGAAAATCCCCCAACTAAATATCACCTTAAGTAAACATCTAATCAAGGACAAGTTCTATACTATAAAATTGGGAGATACAAATGTAATTTTGGGTACCCCTTGGTTACACTCATTTGGATGTTGCACTATAGAATTCCCAAAAGTAAAGATACATTTTGAAAATAATGGAGAAAAGGCCCTTTTACAGGGGCTATCTGATGAGTCCCCAAGGGTAGTATCTGCAAAAAATATGGAGAGAATCCTTAAACATGACCAAGTAGAATGGGTGGACCAATGCTTAATCCTTGAGAAAACCTACCCCAAAGGAAAATTAGTCCATGCCAACATACAAACATTATTGAACAATCATAAGAAGGTTTTTAGTGACATCCCCCTTGGACTCCCTCCAAAAGGAGGTTTTGAACATTCTATTGAATTAGAATAAGAAGCAAAACCAGTTGTTACCACTCCCTATTGCCATCCTCACAACTATAAAGAAGAAATTGAAAAGACCATAAAATAATTCTTAGAGATGGGGAATATCCAGCCAAACTCTAGTCCCTTTGCTTCATCAGTTGTACCCTCAAATAAGAAAGATGACACAATGAGGATGTGCATCAATTATAGGACATTAAATAAAAAGAAAATAAAAACCGATACCCCATTACCCAAGTTGATGAACTGGTTTACAAACTCCATGGAGCAATCTACTTCTCTAAAATTGACTTAAGATTAGGATATCACCAAATTAGTCTACGAAGGGAGGACATAACCCAGACAAATTTTAGGTGCCACTATGACCATTTCAATTTTTTTCTTCTACCCTTTGGGCTAACAAATGCCCCAACCACCTTTTAGTCTTGCATGAATCATATCTTCAGGGGGTAGTTAAGGAAATTTCTATTGGTATTCTTTGATGATATCCTAACTTATAGTAAAACCTAGGAGGAACACCTAAGACATGTGGATGAAGTACTATCAATACTTGAGCAACATTTCTTATTCGCCAAATTATCCAAATGTGAGTTTGGAATGGAAGAAATCTTATACTTTGGGCATAAAATCGGTGCTCGAGGAGTTTGCATGGATGAAGAAAAGATTGAGGTCATAAGAAGTCAACCAAAGCCAAAAAATTTAACACATCTTAGAGGATTTTTGGGACTTTGTAGCTATTATCAAAGATTTATTAAGGGTTTCTAAAAATTAATTGCCCCCCTAACTGATTTAACCAAGAAAGGAGTATTTACTTGGAACAAAGAAGCACAAGAAGCTTTCAAAAGACTTAAATAAGTAATGAATTCCTCTCCAATTTTGGCAATACTAGACTTCTCTTCATCATTTGAGTTATATTGCAATGCTTTTGGGGAAGGCATTGGGGAAATGTTAATGAAAGACAAACACCCCATAGCCTTTGTGAGTAGAACACTTAGAAATGGAGAGAACATATTTTTTCTACAACAAAGAGATGTTAGTAATCATGCATGCCTTTGCAAAATTCAGACAATACCTAATCTATGGGAGATTTATAATAAATACCAATCATAATAGTCTAAGGTTTTTTCTAAACCGAAAGGACTTAAATGATAGGCAACAAAAATGGGTGATCAAGTTACAAGCATATGATTTCGACATTGAGTACATGAATGACAAAAATGATGTTGTAATCGACGCCTTATCACAAAGGCCCCACCTTGGCTCTATGACAACAATATTTATGAAATGGAGTACATCTATACATAAAATATGCTAAGGAATATTTCTCAATTGACATAATGGATGGGAAGGTACAAGATGAAAGGTACAAAGTTATTGATGACCTTGTTCTTCATAAGGACCTGATATACATCACACTAGGGTCAAGGACAAAGAAGGAAATTTTGAAGACCTGCAATGACAAAACATTATCCAAGCATCAAGAATATTAAAAGACTTACAAATAGATTGAGGAAAGGTTCTCATGGAAATGACTCAAAGGAGATGTATTGAAACATGTTAGGGAGTGTATGGTGTGCAAAAAAATAAAGAGGAACATACATATCCAGTAGGTCTACCTCAACCCCTACCCATACCAAATAAAAAATGAGAGATAATATCTATTGAATAATGGGACTACCTAAGGTATAGAGAAAAGACTACATCTATGTGGTGGTAAATCGCTTAACCAAATATGCACACTTCATGGCTATATCAATAGATTTAAGAGCCCCTCGAATGGTTTAAGTCTTTAAAGAATTTTGCAAATTGCATGGTCTATCTCAAAACAGTGTGAGTGATTGAGATAGTAATTTCCTTAGTCTATTTTGGTAGGAACTATTCAAATTAGTTAAAATAAAATTAACTCCCAACACTAGTTATCATCTACAAACTGATGGGCAAATTGGGATTATTAACAAATGGTTGGAAGGGTATTTAAGGAACCATGTCACCAGTCAACATAATGCATGGATTAAGTGGATACATTTAGGGGAGTATATCTACAATACCACCCATCATATGTCGATAGGGATGAGTCCCTTCCAAGTATTGTATTGATACACAACAACATCCTTTGGAGATTTGAGTAATTATGAGAATCATGCACTGAGAGCTAGGGGTTTTATACAATATGGATATCATGACTAACATAATGCATGGATTAAGTGGCTACATTTGAGGGAGTATTGCTACAATACCACCCGCCATATGTCCATAGGGATGAGTCCCTTCCAAGCATTGTATGGATACACAACAACATCCTATGGAGATATAATTTATTATGAGAATTGTGCACCAAGAGCTAGGGATTTTATACAACAAAATATGGATATCATGACTGCAATTAAGGATGACCTCCACCAAGCACAAAACCAAGCCAAAATGTATTCGAATAGAGTGAGAATCGAATGAACTTTTGAGGTTGGAAATTTGGTCTTTTTGAGGTTGCAACCATATAAACAATCATCATTGAAATTTAGTGGGGTTGAAAAACTTAAACCTCAATTTTATGGACCATACAAAATATTGAGGAAGATAGGAGAAGTGGCCTATGAGTTGGACCTTTTGACAAATAGCCGGATTCATAATGTGTTTCACGTGTCTCACCTCAAAAAGGTGTTGGGACAAGATGTTACCCCATGCTCAAAATTGCCACCACTAGGTGACAAAGGTAAATTAATATTGGAACTAGAGACCATCCTTAAGTTGTATAAGAAAAAAGACTAAGAAACAAAACCATTGAGGAATACCTAGTCTAATGAAAGGGTCTACCTACCGAAGATGCAACTTGGGAAGGAGCTGAGATATTTGATCATCCAAATCTAAAGTTTCTTGAGGACAAGCAATCTTGGGAAGGGCAAACGATCATGCCACTAATTTGACATCCATTTAGGTGTGATCAAATTATCTTACAAAGTAAGACTTCATAATTTCATGGATAATAAAAAAATTATTTGTTAACAATAGTTGTACTTCTATAGGTTGAAGGCAATAAGACTCATTGTTTGATCAATAGAAAGCAAAAAAACTCAATTATTTGATCGACCCTTTTCCCAATTAGCAATAGCGGGTCCCTCTATAACAAGATGATTAGTTAGGAAAAATAATAAAATAGTAAAGCTATGAAACAACATGAAGAGTCATTCGATTTGCAAGGAAGGGACTCCACCACTCCGACATCCACGTCTTGATGGAAGGTCACAACTCTCCAATCTGATGGAAGGATATAGAGAGGATACACCCAATAGTCAAAGAGGCATTGTAGGAAGAGAGATAAAATTAAATGATAATAAAAATATAAAGTAGTTTGAGCATGCTTGTGGGTTTTGGTATGAGTTCTTTATGCACAACATGAATATTATTTGCTCATTGATGATTGATATTGTTGTTGATTGATAATATTATTTGCTCATTGATGATTGATAATGATTGTTTATAATATGTTGTACGTTTGTGGCTGCTTAGGATTCATTATATATCTTGCTTGATCGTTATGTTCAACCATGATAGGGGCAATGAGGAATTACAATGAGAGGAAATGACGTTGAGGTCCTCTTCTAGGTACACCACCACATGGTAGTAGATCAGGGAGTCCTATGAGGTCAAGAGAGTACAAAGGGTATTGCCTTTGGGCTTAGAAGGGATGGACTTCTTGGGCACCCTATTGTGAATACACCTCAACCCCCTATGATGGTGAGTTAATACACTAAGGTTTCTAATCAGGAAGTGGGAAGTGGATAGTGAGATGAAGGGGAATGGTAATATGACACCTCACTAGGTAAACCACTTCATATGGATGACATGGTCCACATGAGGCCAAGAGGGATGGTATATCCATTCTTAGGCCTAGGGTAGAGGATCTCTAGGGTACCCTATCAAGTCACCTTATCCTAGCTCTCCTATGGTTGAGCTCTCTTAGAATATATTTAGGAAATCTTGTGATTAAATTTATATTTCTAATATATGTTTTTGATGATCCCTAATTAAGAAGATCTATTTTATGGATTGTGATTATAAATGGTTTCTAACTTGTTTGTAGGGTCTCAATTAGGTGGAAGGTATTTCTAACCCTACTTTTGTTTCACTTGGGAATTGTGATTTAGGGCAAAATTATGGCATTCACAAATAGGGGACGTTACAACTATGTATGTTCTATGAGGTAAAATGCATGTATGGTCCTTTGAAAATTTCTCGTAAAAACATTCAATGTTTAGGGTTTTACATTTCTAGGTTGTAAATATGCTAAAGGCGATTGTGGATTCACAATTTAATAGATAAGATATATTGTGAACAATAGTGTAGATCTACCAACCTGGAAATGTCAGGAATTCCATGATAAAATATGTTAAGAAACCTTTAATAAAAGACAAAAATGATAATAATGAGCTTGGGGTGTGGTTCCATTAGATGTGCCCAATTGTGAACTATAAAATATAAGACAAAATAATAGAAAGTAAAAATTAAATATGAATTCTACCATATATATCAAGTATGCACTTCAAAATGGAGAAAACTAAATACACATAATAACAAATTACTGTACAAACCTTTGGTGACCTGGGTGATATGCTACAAGTGATGATCAATGGTTGAAGTAGAGTGTGGATGATCAATTTTGTATCATAACATTGTTGCATCTAATCTTCTTCCTTGAAAATGACTTTGAAATGGTCCGTTTTATAGGTTTTAGATAGGTTATGTTAAAAGTGTTCCATAATTTGTATGTTTTAATCCTTTAATAGTTTCAATGGTTGTGTCACGTATGATTTATCAAAATCCTAGGACCCTTGTTATCATAGTTTTTTCATGATAGGGGAAGTGTACTCGTAGCCGTTATAGCTAACTTCACGCACCCACATATCCTAAACAATACATTAGATTTTGATGATTTTTTTGGTTGTCTTCGTATGCGACTTTACTGCTTATAGCTATTGTTCCAACTTTTGGGTAGTAAGGACACACGATTGCAGGATCCATTATGCCCGCAAGGGTCAAAAAGTACACATTTCAAAGTGTCGCCTAATACCTACTTAAAGATGCCCTGATAATCATACACTTAAAATTGCCAATACTTATGCACAAATGTGTAAATTATGGTCCAACGATGCTAAAAAGTGAGGGGTTATTGATATATGTGAAATTTATTAATAGCTTTTAATTATAATTTTTTTAGTTTCTTCAAAATTAATAATTCAAAGGTTAGATGTAACAAGAATAAATGGTTATTGAAACTATGATACTCTTTCCCTGTCACTCAAAATTTTATAATTTTTTTTAAACTATAATTTCTTTTTGAAGCATCATTAGTCTATGGGCCCATTTGTCTAAGTTAATAGGTGTGGCCTTTTTCATCTATTAAATATTGTCTCCTATGTCGTGTTCCGTTGGAATATTGTCATCTGTCCTCCACAAGAAAATTTCCATTGCATTGAATGGAGACGTGACCATCATACTTTGAACTTCATGCCTTTTTATTCATTCCATTTATGAGAGCATATTATGATGCCATTTGTAAAGTAATATTTAGCTGTCCAAGTGTAAAGATATGATATAGCACGGTTTAAATGCGAGTATTGCTAGGATGCTCTCATTCATTTTAGTGACTTTAATTTTGTTGCCAAATATGCACTTTATAATATGTGTCTTTGGGGTGGGCCCATGTTTTAGTTCCTTACATTGTGATATTATGCTAAAATATTTTTTGCAAAAGGGTAATGTTTTGAAATGATGACAAGTGTTATAAAGCCTACATACTTTACATTGAGATGGTGATTTCTTATTGACTAGAAAAATTGATAAAGCTAAAATATTCTGTTTGCTTTTGAGATGGAGGGTGAAATTCCATTTTAGTGTATCTACTCCACATCATGGGTTTGCTTGTATGTTCCATTATGGAAATGTTATAGGTGCTAAGAAAGTTGATTTAGTGGGAATCTCCTTAGAAGACACCTACAAAATTTTGTTGCACCATATTTAGCATGGCCTAGTATTCTTGTCACATGCTATTGGGCCATGTTGCATGACACATCATGAAGCATTCCCATGTGTAAAAATATGATGTAAAATTTGATGCTTTTTGAATTTCTTATATGCACTAGCCATTGGTCTTAGTCATTTATTAAGATGAAGTTTAAAGTTCAATTAAAGAAAGAATATTAACTCTACCACCTTGTTTTATCACATGTAAAAAGCATTTAATATAGAGTCGATGACATAAACAAGAAGTTTCAATCCTAGCATTTGAATTATTTTTAGGTGGTGTGGAAGGAGATCAAAGGTGTGTTCCAATTCATAATCCAATGTTATTTGAGGACTTTCTATTAGCAATAAGAAATTTATGCATATTCAATGATAATAAGCAATGGGTGTAATGCTCCGCCAAAGAACTCTAAAGAATCTAACTAAATAAACTCAAATAAGAGTGAAATATTTTTTTTTGAAACATTAAGTGTACATCTCATAATAGTAAAGGAACAATATTAAACCTAATTGCACAAGTGGAAGGAAACTACTAAATCATCCTCTAAGGTTCCTCAATGTCGTTACTACACTACCCATACAACATTAAATAAATTAAATCTAACCCTAGTTAACATTTGATTCATAGATGAACATAAACAAAATAACTATGAAAATAATCCATCCATACATATTACAGAATCAGGAAATTACATTGCATTCAAATATCTTTTTAAGCTAAAATAATTGTATAACCAATATCAATAGCTCCTACGACATACAAAGTAATGAATAAAGAACATGTAAGCTTTTAATTACATATGACCGATAATTCCATATACTAATATAAATCCCATCACCTAAACCTTATTTCCTTGACATCAAAATTACATCATAGATACATCATTTGCCTCGAAGGCATGTACATAATACAGTTACATTTGATTTAAACATAAGTACAATATGATAGATGGATGAAATCTCCACCTAACTCACAAAGCTGACCATATCCAAGAGAAGCAATTGGAGAATGAGTGAAACCAATCCACGTAACAATAGATTCAACATCCTTGATGGAAGAAGACAACTACCACCTAACCATGTGGACCCCGAAGGACCACCCCCCATGCTAGGAGATAGACATGAGGCCCTCAAGCACACAAACAAAGGATAAACAATACATGGTCTAAACTCACTTTCACTGGGTAAGGTCACAAACAAGATACACATAGATGAATCTTGTATGCAGGAAAAGCGGGTTGATAAATCTCAATATGTGAAAATATTGTCAAAGACTTGTCCACACACACACACAAGACTTCTTGGTGCAAACTATGGAGTAACGAAGTATTACTCAGCTTCCCAAGGTGGGTCCCATGGTTCTCTATCTCACAATGTCCCTCAAACCAATGTTTTTGCTCTCAGATCACTGAGCAAGATGGTTTAGGGATGGCAAATGCAAGAATGAGGGATGTTTTGATAGATTTTAGAATGA
The DNA here is from genome assembly GCF_030272615.1 of Cryptomeria japonica. Lineage (NCBI taxonomy): Eukaryota > Viridiplantae > Streptophyta > Pinopsida > Cupressales > Cupressaceae > Cryptomeria > Cryptomeria japonica. The sequence continues at coordinate 662,590,777 of NC_081407.1, read as the reverse complement.
AATGCATCCTAAGCTATGCATGATTCTAGAAATGCAATAAACTAGATGATAAGATGACAAGGTTAGTATGAATACTATCCTAACATGATATATTTAGTCCATGATTGAGCTAAATGATAAAGAAAGTATTCTAAACATGTATATTTAGACTAATTTCTATTCTAAAGAGAGGCTAAATGATGAGCATAAAAATGATATAAGAAAGCTTGAATGTATTTGAGCATAAGTGTGATACTACAAATTTGGAGGATGATCAAAATGGAGGAATGAGAGCTCTATTTATAGCAAAAATAGGGTAATGGATGGTCAGGATTGAATGGTTTAATCAAGGGTTGAGTTTGAAAGTTGGAGATCCATGTTTGCAATTGTCACCAATGAAATGGTGACAAGTGCCAACATAGGGTTGGGTTGAGAGAAGGGGTTGGAGGCATTAAATGCCTGAGAAGACCTTATGGTTATCTAGAGATAAGGGTTAAGCTTAAGTTAGGCTTACCCAATGGATTAAGAGTTAATCCAAGGATAAACCTTTGTGCAAATGATTAAGAGATAATCATGGTCAAAGCATTAAAGGCTTGATGAGACCCTTGGGTTGGGTGAAGGTTGAGTTAAAATAAATTCTTTAACCATGTAAGAGGGTTTGAGTTAACCATTAATGGTTATTGAAAACTTTGGGGAATTAAGTGGTTGAAGGTTTGAAGCCTTTAATGGTTATCAAAGACTTTGAGGTTTTGAGAAGTGACCTCCTCTTTGCTTAGGGATGTGACAAAGTTTAGAATGATGGGTTAGGCTAATTAGAAGCGATTAGAAGATTCTAGAAGGGATTAGAAAGGGGTTTAGGAAGGCAAGTGGGAGATGTAGGATTTTGCAAGTGGATGGAGGGATAATAGGATTTAATTGAAATAAAGTAATTTAATTCAATTTAGGATAACTATTTAATTAAATTTGAATTTAATTAAAAGTGGATAGGGGGGGATTTAATTGAATAAAATGATTTGTTCATTAAATGGGTATAGTGAATTTTATTTAAATAAATTGAGTAATTTACTTAATAAAATAGAGGAATGCAGGTAATTTAATTAAATTGGATTTAATTAAAATAGAGAAATGAACATAAAATATTCATTTAGGAATATGGTCATTTTTATACGTCTACATTTTGCCCCTCTTTGAAGTGACGTGTGTGCACATGTTATTTCAAAGAAAATGATGTGTTTTTGTGATTTATGATCAAATGCAATTTATGTGTCGCTCTTATGATTTGCAAGTCGTGCCTCGAATTTGATTTGATGTGTGATGCCCCAGATTCAATATTTGATGGTGATGCCCCCTCAGGAGATGAATCAATATTTTGAAATTTTTTGATTTAATTTGATGAGTTGCGTATGATGTGTATGATTTTGTTTATGTGAAATGTGTGTCAATTGATTCATCTCCCGATAATTTACAAATGGTATGGTATAGGGGAGACCGCGACCACATTACAAGTCTATTTGGTTAACCCTAATTTCATTTTCCTCCTATAAAAGGGGAAAAGGGCTTTAATTAGATTCATTTGTTCATTGTTGACTTTGGAGAAAGAGAATTTGGTCTGCAGAGAAAATGCCTATTCCGTATCATAGACACTGTTTCGAGCGCGTTCGGAGGTACTGGAGACCTGCAGCGTATGGACCACCAGTAAGTCAACATTTTTGACCCTCTTTTGATTTTTTATTTGGTCATTTTTGGATTTTTAAAGTTCGGTTTTAGTGGTTTAGTGCGTCTAAGTCATAGATTAGCGCATACGAAGTTTTAAGTAGCGCATCAAGTTGATTTATAGGATCGCATCTGAAATAAATAGGGTAGCGCATAGGAAATATAGGTTAGCGCATAGCGATAGTCGGGTAGTGCTTCAGGTCAGCAGGTTAGCGCGTAGGGTAGACCTAGTGCATAGGGGTCACAGGGATTCGCATGGGTAAGGGGGTTTAGCACATAGGGTTAACCTAGCGTATAGGGTCAAATAGGTAGCGCCTAGGAGGTATAGATTAGCGCATCTGCAGAGTTTAGCACATAGAGTGGGTTAGGTGGCGCATGGGGGGAAAAGACTAGTGCGTAGAGTCAGTCTAGCGCATAGGGTAAATAGAGTAGCGCGTAGGAAAAACAGCCTAACGCGTGGGGGGTTTTAGCGCATTTGGAAAATTTTTGCAAGATAAGGTGATTTGTAAATTTTTTTGTGTCATGCTATCATGATTTTATGGAGTTGTCCAATATGAGTGTTGATATAACTTGTTTTGATTTGCGATATTTCAAGTTATGTATAGATATCAATGTGTTGTGTTGATCAAAATATGATTTTATTTGCGTGCTCTATTTCAAGTTTAATGTGTGAAGCCTGATTTGTGTGACAAGCTGATATGGGTTGGAAACTTGAGTTGTTTTACAAGCTGATATGGGTGGGAAACTTGAGTTGTTTTACAAATTTATGTGATTTTGGAGACTTGAGTTGTGTTACAAGTTTTGATATGGTTTTTGAGAACTTGAGTTGTTTTACAAGTTGATATGAAATGATAGGATATTGAACTTGATGTAGAGGAGCAAATCTGTTTCATTTTGTTGATGTGAGTTTGATTTTAATATCGTTGTTTTGATGTGGAAATTGATATTGGATTTGTTTTGCTTGTTTGATAGGAGCGATTGTGTGTGGTCCAGTCACGGGAGAGATTTTCGAGACCGTGGACATTGATACCGCGGTTGTCTCAGGCCGACCTCGATATCATTGAGAGATGTGGGTTGACTTCTCTTTTGGATATGCCTCGGTTCACTGTGAACCGGGGGCTATTGACAACACTTGCAGAGAGGTGGCACAGCGATACGAACACCTTTCATTTTGCTACTGGAGAGATGATAGTCACACCAGAGGACTGTTGCAGGATCCTGCGCATTCCGGTAGTAGGTGCACTACTACCGTATGAGTAGTCGGAGGAGGGTGGTACAGGGGCACTGTGCCACATTTTCCATGATGATATAGTCTGCGGTTATGAGATCCCATGGCAGGAGTTCCTAGATATGGATTACGCACCACTGCCATCCGTACTAGCAGGGTTCATTGGTGGATTCCTTTGTCTTGATCGCAGGTCAAAGGGATTTTCTGTGGGATGGGGGCTGGTTTTAGAGGAGATGGTTACACAGGGTTGGAGGTTTTCATGGCTGACCCATCTATATAGGGGCCTGCATGAGGTGGTATACCTTGGTTACGACAGTTTGTCAACTGGCGTGACACTATTACAGGTTTGGTGCTGGGAGCACATTCCAATGGCAAGGCCACTAGCAGACAGAGACAGGCCCGTAGGAGCGGCGTATGCCTATGGTTACAGGGGTCTAGTTGTCCAGCGCAAGCTGGACAAACTAGAGCATTGGAGGAGAGTACTTGATGATATTGATACAGTCACATGGCGACCGTATACAGGATGCGAGGTGTGGGCGGAGGATGAGCTAGAGATGCCCTTTGTTTTTATGATCAGATACCTGATCGGGAGGACCCCTTTTGTCATAGAGAGGTTTGTGGTGACCCAAGTTTTGAGGCAGTTTGGGCGCCAGTAGGGTATACCGTAGGGAGCTTGCCTATATGCACGGCGGAGGCAGGATGTAGCCGATTGGGGCCCGACCATTGATAGCGCCGTGGCGGTGGAGGAGTTTGTCGGGTTAGTAGGGCAGATATGGGATTATGCCCCAGAGATTCAGGATGCGGGCATGACTGATGAGTTTGCTAGATTGTTTGCTGCGCGGGCGGTGGCTAGGATATCTGATCCTGAGGAGATGAGGCCAGCATTTGATGATGATGAGGAGGAGGGAGATGAGGGAGACGATGGAGATGATGGAGGAGGAGGACGAGGGAGAGGAGGCAGAGGGAGGCGGGGAGATAGAGGGAGGAGGGGGGATAGAGGTGTGGAGAGAGCGGTGAGACAGGCAGTGATAGACAGGGGGAGAGGTGGATTGGCTATTGGAGTCGGGGGAGAGGGGAGAGTGGGGGAGGTGTTAGCTACAGTGGGTGGTACGGAGGAGGCTAGGCGACCAGCACAGAGGAGGAGGACGGATGTACTCCTACCTCCAGCATCGAGGACAGGCCGAGTGGGAGGGGTTCCCCCTGCACAGGTACCGCTATGGGTTCGGGTCCTGAGTCACATTAAGGATGCTCAGATTCGGACCCTACAGGTTACTGTACAGCAGCTGCAGGCACAGGTGTTGACATATCAGCGACAGATTGAGTAGTTGACTACAGAGCGAGATATTGAGATAGAGCAGAGAGGGCGAGCGGAGGAGCTGGTATCTAGTATGCAGAGAGCAGCGGCGGGTGGGCCGATGAGAGACACCTTGAGAGAGCTGACATTGAGAGCTCAGGAGGCAGAGTACTATCGACGTCACTATGAGGCTGCGGTACCCAGGGATCGTCGAGTACAGAGCTTTGCACAGTCGAGATCTAGTCGATCTCGAGATACTGGGTCGCGGTTTGAGAGCCGAGGTGTGATAGAGCCACCGAGACAGGACCCTCCTGGAGATCCAGGGGTGGGGACATCTGGAGCGAGACCATCTCCATTAGGAGATAGTCATACTTGAGAGAGACGTGGTATCTGTTGTATTTTTTTTTGAGCATTGTATTCTTTGTACTGGACACAGTGTTTGATACATTTTGTACATTTGGATCATGTTGATATATATATATATATATATATATATATATATATATATGACACCATTTGCTTTGATCATGTGATGTGTTTATATGGATGCATGTTATGTGGGTTATTTCTTTACTTTATGATGATGCAATGCTTAAATATATAATGTATGATGCAGGATGTATGCTTTTCTATGCTGTGAGATTTATCTGGAAAATGAGATGCATGATTTGATATGTGGTGAAATGTATCTTGAAAATGAGATGCATGATTTGATATGCTGTGAAATGTATCTTGAAAATGAGATGTATGAAAATGATATGCAACTAATTGTAAAATGATATGCAACTAATGTTTTTGGAGCATCCTCATTTTGTATTTGCCATCTCGGTACAACCATATGTTATTTGCTTTCTTTGTAGGTTTCATCATTGAGCATTGATTTGTTTAGGATATGTTGAAAATTTATACAAGCATAATGGTATAATTGAACCATGATGACCTGAGAAAAATTTACATGATGTTTGATTTTGCAAGATAGCATAAGCGTCAAGGTATAATTGAACCAGGACGACCTGAGTGTGTATTGCGTAAACAGACAAGATTAAATCATTTGTATGCGTGAAGTGGAATCAAGCCTTCAATGATATTTGATGTATCACGTCTCGAGGCAAGTATTCACACAGTACAAGTGATCGCCTCCCAGATAGAAGACTAAGAAAATATTGGAAGTTCCCCATAATCTCGAGCATTTGAAGCATTTCGTGAGATAAGGAAGAAAATCAAAATTTGAAAAAGTTCAAAATGCAAAAATAGTCAAGATTTTTATGCAAGAATGCAACATTTAGTACTTCAGAAAATCATCCATCCTTGGTATTTCTGTGAATTGTTTTGTTTTGTTTTTGCGATGAAGCGTAGTTTTAGTTGTTGGATGTCATGCGTTTGAGTTTTTGCAATAGTTTTGATATCTTGAATATTTGCAAGTTTTTGAACAAGTTAATGCCCCTAGCTGAGTGTGCCTCTTGATATAATCATGTATAGAGATTTCCAAGCCATGGTGGAATGCAGTAAGAGGATATATATGGATAAACCAAGATAGTGACTATGCTAAGTATGTCCTGAATGGATATGTACTAAGTGTTGGGTGATGGCCGATGGTGTTTTGATGGATAAAATGGCACGGAGATAGATAGAGGAGCCGTTCTTTCACAAGAGCGCCTGTTTACTAGGTTTTCACCATTTGTTTTTATTGTACTTTGTTTTTGCTTTTTCTGAATTTTTTTTTTTTTCGTGCACTAGGCTACTTCTTCAGATGGATGTTGTTAGTTGGTTCGTCGAACACATCTCCTTCTGAAGTTGTAAGTTGATAGGCACCTGATCCATAGACTGATATGATGACATAGGGGCCTAACCAATTAGGTTCAAATTTTCCTTTCTTCTCTCGATCTTGCTGATTTCTTGGATTTTTTTTGAGGACTAGGTCACCAACTTTGAAGTTTCTGGGAATGACCTTGTGATTGTAGCTTCTGCACATGCATTGTTGATATGCTTTGAGATGAGTGTAAGCATGTTGGCGTCTTTCATCTAATAGTTCAAGTTCTTGTAGTCGGTTAACTCAATACTCTTCATCTGGGATTAAACCTTTCAAAGAGACTCTGAGAGATGGGATTTCTACTTCTACGGGTAAAATGGCCTCTGATCCATATACCAATGAGTATGGTGTTGCTCCTGTAGGTGTGCAGATGCTGGTTCTGTATGCCCAAAGTGCTGGATTGAGTTGTATGTGCCAATCTTTGCCTACATCATTCACTGTTTTCTTTAGGATTTTTAAGATTGTCTTGTTAGATGCTTCTGCTTGACCATTGCGCTGTGGGTAGTATGGTGTAGAAAACCGATGTTGGATTTTAAACTTTTCACATAGTTCTTGTACATCTTGGTTTTTGAAAGGTTGTCCATTATCTATGATGATTGAACTTGGAATACCATATCTGCAGATCAAATAATTTAGGATAAAAGAGGCAATTTGTTTCCTAGTCACTATGGTCATGGGAATTGCTTTGATCCATTTGGTAAAGTATTCTATTGCAGTTATAATGAACTTGTGTCCATGTGAAGATGAAGGATGAATTTTGCCAACTAAGTCTAGTCCCCACTGACAAAAGGGCCAGGATGTTGTAAATGGCTGCAGTTCCTGTGCTGGTGCATGTATCAGATTGCCATGGATCTGGCATTTAGGACATTTCTTGGCGAAGTGATATGAGTCTTTCTCCATTGTAGGCCAGTAGTATCCCATCCGTAGAAGCTTTTTAGCAAGAGTAGTACCACTTGAATGTGTGCCACAAATACCTTCATGAAGCTCATGTAAAGCAGAATCAAAATCATTACGATCAAGGCAACGAAGAAGAGTACCATCTAGACCTCGATGATATAAAGTATCAGCGGTAAGGGCATAACAGGTAGCTTGTCGGATAAAGTTATGTTTTTGGTTACGGGATTGGTTAATTGGTAAGATATTGTGCATGAGGTAGTTGTATATTGGTCCATATAACGGAGAATCTGAACCAGTCAAGGCATAGATAACTTGGGATTCAGAGTGGTCATAGGCGAGGGAGAACAGTTGCTCTACCAGGAACTCGTAATGACTCTGTTGCTCTGGAATTTGTAGTAGTGAAGCGATAGTAGCCATTGCATCTGCTGCTTTGTTGTTCAATCTTGGTATTTGTTCAAAGGTGATGTGCACAAAATACTGTTTGAAGTCATCCACCATTCGCTTGTAGGGTAGTAGCTTGTCATCCTTTATTTGATAGTTGTTGTTGATTTGATTGACTACTAGTTGGGAGTCACCATAGACTTTTAACTCTGTGATCTTCCATTCTACGACCATTTTGATGCCTATAACCAATGCCTCATATTCAGCCACATTATTTGTGCATGGGAACATAAGCCTATATGATCTTGGCATAGTGTGTCTTTCAGGAGTGATGGATAGAATACCAGCCCCTGAACCATGTTATGTATAGGATCCATCAAAGTATAGGGTCCATTGTTTGGGAGAAAGAGCAAGAACGTCCCTGTTTGGAAATTCAATCTCCATGGTTTGTTTTCCTGGTAGCGGTGCTTCAGCCAGCTGATCTGCAATTGCTTGTCCTTTGATGGCTCATCTTTCTGTGTATTGGATGTTGAATTCACTGAGAATCATGACCCATTTAGCCAACCGACCTATAAGAGCTGCCTTACTGAGTAGATATTTGAGAGGATCAATTTTTGCGACTAGCTTAATGGTGTGTGCTAGCATATAATGTCAGAACTTCTGAGATGCGAAGACCACTATTAGGCAAGCCTTTTCAATGAATGTATAGTTGAGTTCATAGCCATTCAATGTCCGACTGATGTAATATATGGCCTGCTCTTTTCCTTGTTGATCTTCTTGCGCCAATAGTGCCCCTAGTGATATATCTGTTGTTGAGATATATAGGATAAGTGGCTTTCCTGCGACTGGTGGTACTAGAACAGGTAGATTCATCAAGTACTGTTTGATTTGGTAAAAAGATTCCGCACACTTAGTCTCCCATCTGAATGGTACATTTTTGTGTAGTAAATGGTTAAATGGTAGACTTTTATCTGCTAGTTGAGCAATGAATCGCCTGATTGATTGAAGTCATCCTTGTAGAGATCTGAGTTGACTGATATTCTTTGGTGGTGGCATGTCCATAATGGCTTGTACCTTTGTTGGATCAACTTCAATACCTTTAGCTGAGACTATGTAGCCTAGTAACTTGCCTGATGTAACCCCGAAGACACACTTCTTAGGGTTGAGCCTGACTTGGAATTTCTCCAATCGATCAAAGATCTTTGTTAGGATGTCGAGATGTTCTGCTCTAGTGAAGGATTTAGCTAGTAAATCATCCACATAGTCTTCCATAAATGTGTGCATCATGTCATGGAATATTGTTGTCATTGCTCTTTGATAAGTGGCCCCGACATTCTTTAAGCCAAAAGGCATAACATTCCAACAGTACGTTCCCCAAGGACAGGTGAATGCGGTTTTATCTTGATCTTCTGGAGCTATTTTGATTTGATTATAGCCTGAGAAACCATCCATTAGTGAGAGCATTGCATGGCCTGCTATGAGATCTACAATTATGTCGATACTGGGCAGAGGAAAGTCGTCTTTTGGACAAGCTTTGTTGACGTCCCTGAAGTCAGTGCATATTTTGATACTACCATCTGGTTTTGATACTGGAATGATGTTGGAAATCCATTCTGCATAGTCAATGGGTCAGATGAATCCGACATCTAATAGTTTCTTCAGTTTAGTTTTGACCATGAGTGCCACCTGTGGATTCATCTTTCGTAGCTTTTGTTTGACTGGTTTAACTCTTGAAGAAATGGACAAGTGATGCATGATTAAGTGTGGATCTACTCCGGGCATATCAGCATATGACCAAGCAAAGTTAATTTGTTGTTCTTTAAAGAAAATGATGAATGCTGATCTTTCTTCCTCTGTCAGAGATTCTGCAAGGTGTATGTTTATGGCTTCTTCTATGGTACCAATGTTGATTGATTGAGTGGGCTCAATCAATATGGGTGATTGCTCATGAAAGTGCTCAGGAAGAGTGTCAAGTCTCCCATCGTTAGGTGCCTTAAAAAGGTATTCACCCTCAGATGCGTCCTTTATTTTTACTTTTTTGTGATCTAGAGTTGCCATTGACTGGTTTTCAGCATCAGATCCTTTATTTGGTTTATTTTGAGAGACTTGGCACTCCCTGTTTGGCAGACGTCGTTACTTTGTTCACTGGTAGAGCCTATTTTTGGATTTACGGTACATAGGTAATGGATAATAGATTCATCATCGGGGAAAATTGGTATATCATAGATTTCAGGTTCATCCCAGTCGATGAGGTCAAGAAAGACGAGCGGTAAGGAATCATTGGGTGGATCAAGTTCTGCTACTGTAAGTGTTAGGACAGAGTGTTCATTGTGATTGTTCTTGGTTTTAAAGAAGTTCAGGGTTTCATCGAGGTCTTCGATGGTATCATCTTCCACATAGACTTGTTCATAATGTTTCTATTCGCTTTCCTTGGCGTCATAGATATTTTGTGGTCCAAATTCAAGAGGTCTATCTTCTGCGTTATGTTCTTCTTGAGAAAGGGATATAGAATCAGTATCATCTGGGATATTTGTAGTAGTATTGGAGCAGGTACCCCATTCATATTCATTGGAATCTATCTTAGAGGCATCATCCCAGATTCTATCAGTGCTGTAAATAGGTATGTTGTATGGTGAAAACAAATCTTCGATGATGGATACCATTTTGATAGTTTTTGTTGATTCTGTGTCAGATCTGTCTTCTACTTTTTGGATTTGTTCATAGACTCTGCTTCCTCGGGGAGGAATAACGGTATCTGGAGATGATATGATTTGTTCTTGAGACATTGATGTTTGAATATGAGCTACCACTGCAGATATGGCCTTCTTATGACTTAGAAGCTTTCCCTGATGTAACTTTTGATCTTGACGTTCTCGTGCCTTGCAGATTGTTTCTGCTGATTCAAAGAGTGCTTCCTGCCAGGATTCTTCTTTGTACTTCTTCTTTACCTTCCATTGAGGTTTTGTAGTTGTGTGTGGTGGCCTTTTCAATAGGAAAGTGAGTTTAGAACCTAATCCTGCTTTGTTTCTACTAGGTTGTGAAGGAAGATCTATAGGTTCAGTGACTTCTTCTTTGCATTTCCCAATAGGTCCTTTACCATCATATCCCATTTCCTTCATGATTGAGTATCCTTTTCCATATAGGTGTGTTGGTAGAACAATGTCTAGAGCAACTGCTCTATTATCTTCTTCCTCATCTTTGTATAACCAGTTAAGAACATCCTTGTCTTCTGATTCATGTGCTAGAGTACCCAATTGGATGAAGGTATCATCAAATTTGGGGATGGGCTGAGTGGCCAGATGTGTTGATGTAGTAGGCAATCCATGAGATCTAGGTGATGTTGGCAATTTGGCCAAACATAAAGGCTCCAAAGAGTATTCTCCCATGCCTTGGTCCTTGATTTGCATTTTCTACTTAAAGTCTCCAAATAAGGAGTTGGGCTTTGTTGTTTGTAGATCTGATGCCAAAGATCATTGCTTTTCTCTATTATGAGGAACCAAACTATCTTGGGCTGCCCCCATTGCGTTGCAATGTTGAAATGGATTGTGATCAACAAATATGGAGATTTTTTGTCCATCATAAGAAAATTTGACACAATGGTGATACGTAGAAGGTACTGCTTGCATTTCATGTATCCAGGGTCGTCCTAACAAAATATTGTAGGTGAGATCTATGTCTAAGACTTGACATATAGTATCCTTTTGCACTGGTCCCACTTGAATAGGTCATATCATAGTTCCTTTAGAGGACCTTTCCTCATCATCATATGCTTTTATGGTAATCTTCTTGCAGGGATTAATAGACTCTTCAAAAAAGCCTAATGCACAGATAAGCTTTAAAGTACATATATTAAGTCCGACTCCTCCATCTATTAAGACTCTTTTTACTCGGTGTTTGCAAACAATGACTTCAATATGGAGAGGAGTATTATGCGGATGGCTCAAGGAAGTATTGTCATGCTCTGAGAAAGTGAGGTTATGAGGTCTTGTCATATGGGCGACCATGGCTTGAAATCTATCTGTATCCAGATTTTGAGGTACATTTGTTTCCAATAGCGCTTGTTCCAATATGTCTTTGTGCTTTGGTGATAGTTTCAACAATTCTAGTATAGATATTTGAGCCGGAGTTTTGCGTAGTTGGCTAACCAAGTCATATTGGATTTTTGATGCGGTATTTGCAGGTGCAGTATGTCCTTTCAAGACATATTTTTGAGTTCGGGTTGTTACATTGATAGATTCATGATCATGCCGATCTCGAATGGTGATGACATTTACTTGATGATCTTCAGTTGATATGTGGTTGATGGTGTTGTTGTAGATGTGATTGATACGAGCTCCGCGTGTATCATCTGAGGTTGATGATCCATCTTTGTTATAATTTGGGAGAGGATTTTTGAAGGCTCCATGATCACCATTTGTTTTGAGACCATCCACTGTTAAGTCACCTCGATCAATCATGTCCTGTACCATGTGTTTCAATCTCATGCAATCGTTCGTTCTCTGACCCTTGTTACGATGGAAATCACAATAATGTGAATCATTCCACCAAGGTGGTTTGATTGGGGGTTCATAGTTGCTGATTGGAGGCAAAGAAAGAATCTTGTTTGCCAAAAGTTCTCTGAATGCTGATTCTAATGATTGTCCCAGTGGTGTGAAGATACGCTTTTGGAAATTGTTCGTGTTGTGGCGTGAATTGTTGTTAGGTCCTGGATGCATGTTTTTGCTTTGAGTATCATTGGTCTTGTTTGTGTTGAGTTGTCCTTGATCGGTGTTTGGTGCATATGTGTTAGCATTGGGATTAGCATTTTTAGGATTTTTTGTATTTTGAGGATTTTCGGATAATGCAAGTACTGGTTGCTTAGATTTGGGATCATATGATTCATTGTTGCCTTCATTTTTGTTTCGAGTCCAAAATCAAGATTTGTCAAGGTTGGTGTTGTTCTAATTATTGTAGTTTGATAGTTTATTCCTTCCTTGTAGAATTTGAGTGTTCCCTTTTTGACACATGCTTCCTCTACTTGAATGCCATTTTCAATCAATTTAGCGAAATATGGTATGCATTGAAGTTTTAGTCTGTAATTCATTTCACCATTCAAGTTATCGATGAAGATTTCCATTTTCTCCTTTTTAGGAATATCTCGAGGATATCATGATACCATACGTCGCCAGCGTTGAAGGAACATCATGAATGTTTCGTTGTTATTTTGTTTGGTATTGCAGACATCTAGCATGGTTATGGCATGTTGAATGTTATAGGAATATTGGGTTATGAATTTGTTAACCAATTCATCAAATGATCTGACAGGTGGTGTAATTTTGGATAACCATTCCATTGTTTGTCCTCCCAGGCTTCTTGGGAATAACCTCATCAGATAGGTGTCATCATGAGAAAATTCAAGACTCATGGTGCAAAATTCTCAAACATGATCCCAGGGATCACTTTTCCCATCATATTTATCAAATTTGGGAACATCTGAGTTTGGAGGAAAAGGTACCATGTTCAATCTTCTGTCAAATGGATAAGGACAGATTTCGTTTAAAGAGTACCGCATTGTTGTCCCTTGTTGCATATCTTGTATTTGTCTTTGCAACATTTGCATTTGTTGAGTAAGAGCAACCAAAGGCGCATTAGCTTGCCGAGAGAAAAGTTCTTCCCTTTTATTTGTTCTTAGTTGAAAAGGTGTGGTAAACGGTATGTTTTGTTTTGGAGTTTCGAGCTCAGGTATACGCATTTCTGGTATACATTGTTTTGGAATATGTTGCTCAGGTATGTGAGTTTCTTCTACTCATTGTTGTTCTTGATATGCATATTGTCGAGACTCGATTTGAAAAATGTTTGTGTCTAAATCTTTGGGAAGTTTAACGCCTTTACTTGTGAGCATGAGCAGATACTTTTCTTTGTCATTTTCTATAAGCCTTTCGATAAGTTTTTGGAATGAAGGGTTTTCCTGACATTCCTGAAGAAGTGCTTCAGTAATTTCAGGCTCTTCTGAGTGTGGAACTTCAAAAGGATTTGATAATCTTTGATTTATACTTGATTTTGCGTGTGTCTCGCTTTGTTGGTTTCTTTGAGAGCGAGTAACAGACATTTTAGTAAAAACTTTCGGTGACGAAGGGGACAAAATCCTCTTCGATGTGTTGCTCGGGGGTGGGTGGTTTTGGTCGAGATGTGTTATAAGTGATGCACTCGTCGGGAAAGAATGCTGGATTGATCTTTCCTCCGCGGTTTATGATTTGATTAAAAGCAGATTTTTGATAGTAGGCTCTTGTCTTCAAGGGTTCTTTGTCAAATTCGTTGGATTTGTTTTGGATACACCGTTTGATGTGATGAAGGAATACCTGATGAGATTTGAAGAGTTGACGATTGATGTATAAAAACTTATTTCTCTTGATGAATTTGGAAAAACTAGGTTGTTGTTTCTTCAACGTGATGTTACGATAAATGTTCTTTCTTCTCAGAATATGGGGATTAGTCATGCATGAGTGATCAATGGTTTCCTTTGATTTATTTGGATTCAGTTGATCTTGTTTTTGAAAATTTCAAATCTTACTCTTATCAAAGTGAAGGTTTAGATGCCCCTTCACGATAAAGCGTGTCAAATGATATGGATAAAAGCCTCTGGATATGGAAACTTGATTTGACAATTTGAAAATTTTAAACAAGTGTTTTGAGATAAAAATCCGTAAGATGGTAAAGGATTTTGTTGATACTGATGATGAGATTTCCAGATTATGATAAGAGAGACATCGTTTATCGCACGATTCGTTTAGGATTTTGACAACGTTTATTTTGACACAAATTTAGCTCAAGAAATAGTTTTAATGGTTTGTTTTTGTCACTCTATTTTGATGAAAAATGATGTTGATGGAAAAAGGTTTCTAAAAATGTTTTTGAAAATTTTAAAATTCTTCCCGGTTTTGGCCTTTGTTTTTCTGTTTTTGATCACGCGTTAGAACAGAGACTACATGCGCTACTGAAATACCCCTATGCGCTAAAATGATAACCACACGCGCTAGGCTGCCCCCAGACATGCGCTAAAATTTTGACTGTTTAAATTTTTTTTTTCTAGCTGTTGAAAAAGCTATGCGCTATCCTGGGTCTGTCATGCGCTAACTGTTGAACTTTATGCGCTAATTTTTGGTTTCCACGTGCTAGACTGTTTTTCTGATGCGCTAAATGTTTCAACACTGATTTGACTTGGGATAAAACGCTACTGTTTGGAACCCACGCGCTGACTTGGTGTTTGGATGCGCTAACATAAGTACCTCATGTGCTAAGAAGTTGCTCTTATGCGTTAAACTGCCCTGATTTTTTCTTTGGTTGATTTTTTGTGAATTTTGAATTTTTGTTGTGAATTTTTCAAGTTTAATGGATGATTTTCTGAAGTAATAAATGCAAGCACGACACAAAAAGTACAACCATTTTGCCTAATCTAACAAAAAGTGTATGTTCTGCGAGGATGTATTCAAATCCCCAATGTTTTAACAGGTTTGGATACGAATAATACACTTCAGAAAGACTCTTTAGTCAAGGGTCATAAATAACATCATAGCCCACTAGTCTCGATACTCCGTCAACTCAAACAGCCGTGTCACCCCCTAGAGGGCGCCCATTTTTTTGCCTTTTGCCAGAAATTAACTCAAAGTGAATCGCTTCACAGTTGAGTAGTTATCTTGGGAGATATACGATGAGTAATCTTGGGGGCGGATTCTTCTCCACCCTTGCACTATGATGTTATAAATGTCTGGTTATTGACTCGGTTCAAAGCTTCTATTTATATGGTTCGTAATTAGGCTTCCCGTTCGACCGTCAATGATAAACTCTCTCAGGAGGCTTCCCAACCTTTAGAACAAAGGCTTTACGCATCACGAGGATACTGGGGGAAGGCTAATCGTTGCGCGCAACCGTTGAAAAGGACTTTCGTCACTTTCCATGTTTGATTATAGTGGGTTGAAATTCTTGGCGTCAAAGCCATTCCCCACTTAGGTCGTTCCCTTCACACCGGCCATAAACGACTTTAAGAGTTGATTCCAACTCCTCGGGAAAGCAGGCCTGCTAAAGGATGTAAATGCTTGAAGTACAGAAAGCTGTAAGAGTGGTCTGGATTTTTGATCACTCAGTTAAGGGGAGAGCATATTCCTTCCACTTTCGAGATAAAGCAATCAAGTTGGTTCTTTTTAACCTTTCAATTCAATGATTTGCTAAAATCTATATGGAGATGTTGCTCCACGAAAACATGGTGTTTATTTTATCCTTTTAAGGCAATGATTTTCTGATCTATGAAAAAGAATTGGTCAACAAAGTAAGTTCGATATTTTGTCAACAAAAGAAATCGATCAAAAAAAGGGGAAGATCTTCCCTCTTTAGTTGCAAATGACTTTGGATATGTGTGATTCTTTTTCTTTGCAAAAATTTGAAGTGAATCCTTTTATGCACCAAAGGATGGTAAAGTTCTTTTTAAACACCTTTGTTTGCAAAAATTGAAAATTTTACTTGTTCCTTTTAAAGCCCAAAATGAAAATTTTGTCTTCCTAGGAAAAACAAGAAAATATTATTTTTGTGGTTCTTTTTATAGCCCAAATAAGGTGAGTTCAATTTTATTTAACAAGAATTAAAAAAACTTTAAATTTTAACTAATTTGAACAAGCTAGTAAAATTTAAACAATTTATAATTCTAAAAATAACACTAAGCTCCTCCCTACAATAAGATGTCAGAAATCCTGTAAAATACCCACCACAATAGTTAGAAAAACATAAGATTTTGTGGACTTTAACAAGTCTAACTTTAAACTCAGTTACAATTTGAATTTTTGCCTTCTGTCTATGATGTGCTACAGAAAGGACTATACGCGCTACAATATAACCTAGATGCGCCAAAATAATGTCTCAATGCGCTACACTGTTTTCTGGATGCGCTACTATGTGTGTCGAAAGCGCTGCTCTGTTTTTCTCTCGCGCTGAGACCTATAGAAAAATTTGTGATTTGATGCACTAATATATTAACTACACGCGCTATATTATGGACTCCACGCACTGAACAGTGGACCGGATGCGCTATGCTGTTTACTGGATGCGCTAAACAGTGAATTGAACACGCTAATTCATTTTTCTCGCGTGCCTGCAAAAGTAGTTAATTTCAAAAATTGATTTGATATATGGGGTCGGGCCCCACGGTGGGCGCTAGAAATGTATGCGGGAAAAGCGGGTTGATAAATCTCAATATGTGAAAATATTGTCAAAGACTTGTCCACACACACACACAAGACTTCTTGGTGCAAGCTATGGAGTAACGAAGTATTACTCAGCTTCCCAAGGTGGGTCCCATAGTTCTCTATCTCACAATGTCCCTCAAACCAATGTTTTTGCTCTCAGATCATTGAGCAAGATGGTTTAGGGATGGCAAATGCAAGAACGAAGGATGTTTTGATAGATTTTAGAATGAAATGCATCCTAAGCTATGCATGATTCTAGAAATGCAATAAACTAGATGATAAGATGACAAGGTTAGTATGAATACTATCCTAACATGATATATTTAGTCTATGATTGAGCTAAATGATAAAGAAAGTATTCTAAACATGTATATTTAGACTAATTTCTATTCTAAAGAGAGGCTAAATGATGAACATAAAAATGATATAAGAAATCTTGAATGTTTTTGAGCATAAGTGTGATACTACAAATTTGGAGGATGATCAAAATGGAGGAATGAGAGCTCTATTTATAGCAAAAATAGGGCAATGGATGGTCAGGATTGAATGGTTTAATCAAGGGTTGAGTTTGAAAGTTGGGGATCCATGTTTGCAATTGTCACCAATGAAATGGTGACAAGTGCCAACATAGGGTTGGGTTGAGAGAAGGGGTTGGAGGCATTAAATGCCTGAGAAGACCTTATGGTTATCTAGAGATAAGGGTTAATCTTAAGTTAGGCTTACCCAATGGATTAAGAGTTAATCCAAGGATAAACCTTTGTGCAAATGATTAAGAGATAATCATGGTCAAAGCATTAAAGGCTTGATGAGACCCTTGGGTTGGGTGAAGGTTGAGTTAAAATAAATTCTTTAACCATGTAAGAGGGTTTGAGTTAACCATTAATGGTTATTGAAAACTTTGGGGAATTAAGTGGTTGAAGGCTTGAAGCCTTTAATGGTTATCAAAGACTTTTTGGTTTTGAGAAGTGACCTCCCCTTTGCTTAGGGATGTGACAAAGTTTAGAATGATGGGTTAGGCTAATTAGAAGCGATTAGAAGATTCTAGAAGGGATTAGAAAGGGGTTTAGGAAGGCAAGTGGGAGATGTAGGATTTTGTAAGTGGATGGAGGGATAATAGGATTTAATTGAAATAAAGTAATTTAATTCAATTTAGGATAACTATTTAATTAAATTTGAATTTAATTAAAAGTGGATAGGGGGGATTTAATTGAATAAAATGATTTATTCATTAAATGGGTATAGTGAATTTTATTTAAATAAATTGAGTAATTTACTTAATAAAATAGAGGAATGCGGGTAATTTAATTAAATTGGATTTAATTAAAATAGAGAAATGAACATAAAATAATCATTTAGGAATATGATCATTTTTATACGTCTACAAATCTCACAACAAGAATACTCCAAAGGTTACAAACATAGAGGAATGACATTAGTGCTCACAAGAGGAGAGTGTCATCGCATATGTTGGTATGGGTTATCCTAACAAGACTCTATGGGCCCTAGCCGCCATCCTAGGTTATCTTGGAAGCCTCTCTCGAACTCCGGTCCCCATACAAGTCTCATGCAAAACCGACATACCTTTCAAGAGGACAAGGTAGTTGATCATACCATTCCAAGCCTTCTCACCTCATCTTGAGCCTAAACTAGCACTCAAGCCATGAGTGAGGCATGCATTATCCTAATTAATGTGTTTATCTACCCAACCCCCTAATTATTTTATTAAGGTTGTCACTTATTAAGCTACTCCCCGAATGGGTTATCTTGGCGATCACTTTAGGATCCTGATCCCCATGTAGAGCCACTCTCCCTTATGGCATTGTGCCTACTTCAACCCAACTCAAAGCATAGGATGAAACATGAATCATCAACAATACAACATCATAATTTGATTCAAATAAGTCTCTCAACAGAGATAAAACGTCATTGCATCCATATAACATTATAATTAATATCAACTAGACTTGCACAAAGGAACAACAAATTGAATATAATATTGGACAACATGAAAATGCTTTTTCTGATATTTAGGAGCAAATTAGAAGATCTGAAATATGACTTCACACAACAAAAAAAAATGCATATAGTATTTTCAAAATCTCTACCAAACCCACAAAACCGTGATAATACTACACTATCTGATTCACCCAAATCACCACAAATTGATTCTATTGAATAACAAAAGGAAATAACCACATATAAATGAGATTAAAACCATAGTAAGAGCAACATAATTCTGAAGCATATCAATGAACTGCTTCACAACAAAAAAAAATCCATACAACTATACTTGAAGATCCATAAAACAATACAAATTTCTTTAAAAAAACATCCTCTAAATCTCAAGGAATGGGAATGCATTCAAATCCCTCTTACCCAATATTTTCCCACAAATAAAATGAATTCAAATAACAAAAAAAGAAAAAAAAAGAATTGAAAACAACTTTCTTTTCTTTTCAAAACAATAACATAATCATTCTCCTACATAATGGGGTATCTAGATCAAAATTCCCAAAAACAGGACTGAAAACTAGGGTTGTCTCATGGGGGCTTCACTAGCTAGGAAATATTATATCTCAAACATTCATATTGGGGGATTTAATATCCCAAAAATGAGGGTACAATATATTGCCTATCAGTGAAAATATGGGGGTTTTAATTTAGGCTATGAAAAATTACAATATTTGGTGAAAATAGGGGGGCTTTTAATTCAAGCTATGTATTGGGAGGGGGTGAAAAAAAAGGAATTTAGGGAAATATTTTATGAAAATAGAGGGATTCTTTAGTATGCCATGAATGCACGTGATATAACCTAGGCTCACTAAGTGAAACCCCTGTGGGCTATCTTTGGGCTCTAAACAAATTGTCAAACCATATCACAATAGAAATGTGGAAAATACCCATTTGAGAGGGGTGAATCCCCTTTCCAGAAATGTAATCATTTCATTTCCATGATCAAAATTGAATTCACACAAGAGGAAAACTTAAAAACTATTCAGAAAAAAACAATCTAAAGAACACACCTATTTGCATTGGTGACCAATCTTAAAGAGCTTCAATGATTTCTTGGTTTGGTTAATTACATAGCAGTATTCTATTCAACTATTGCTCAAGATATAATAGACCTCAATAAATTGCTTAAAAAGAATCCTCCATCTTGGTCAACTAAACATGATGAAGCCATTGAAAGAATAAAAAATAAATGTACTTCTTTACCACCCCTGCGTCTACCAGGAAATGGTGAGAAAATCATATAAACAGATGCAAGTGAAGGTGTTTGGGCAGGAATTCTGAAAGAAAAAACTCCTCAAGGAAAATAAGAAATTGTTAGGTATGTTTCTGGTAGTTTTAAAGGCGGCAAATTAAACTATCACAGTACTCATAAGGAAATCCTTGTTGTGACAAATTCTTTGAAACATTTCTATATGTTTGTTGCTGACAAAAAATTCTTAATAAGAAGTGATCTGCAAAACTTAAAAGAGTTTCTCAAAAAGGAGTCAAAAGACAAAGTTATCCATGACAATCTTTTAAGATGGGCTCAATTCCTTAATACTTTTGATTTTGAAATTGAACATTTGCTTGGAAATAAGTGTCTTTGTAGATTTTCTCTTCAGAGTCTCTTTAGAGAAAGACACTAGCATAGTGGAAATGTACGAGTAATAAGAATCAGAGAGGAAAGATGGTATGAAGAAAGCTACCCCAAATTTAGTAGAAATCCCTTTAATCAGAGAGATATAAGAAACTTTGATTTGGCAAATGATTATCTTTATGACAAATATAAAATGATTAAGGCCAAACAACTGTTGACAACACTAGGAATATGGAATCAAGATAGTTTCTTTTAGATCTCATTTGCCATGGAACCAGTTGATGAGCAAATTAAACAATTCCTACTCCTTTCAGAAATTCAGTTTCAAATACCCATTCGGTTTTTGAATCCACATATTCAAAGACCAAAACAATGGCTTCAACAAGAAAAGGAAATGGAACTAATTCAAGAATCGTTTTAGGGACCCTATCCCTACGAAGATCTTCATTTTTCCTATACAGGATATCCGAGGGTATTATGGAAACTGACATATGATTCTTTTCAGGATAACTTGATCAACAGGTATGTTTGTCAACATTATGGGTCATATGGCAAAGATTCTATTTTTCAACACTGGACCTATGGAGCTCGAATTAGGCATTTATTCAATAATCAGTAGCCCATCTCGTTACACACCAAAACCTACCGATTAGAGCATGGAGACCCAGGAGCTGCAACCAAAGGAATTCACGGACCATGTAAAACAAAAATATTACGAATCATGTGGAAGGAGCCGGATCCACCAATTCACCCATGTTCACAGAATGATCCTCATGATAACATGAACTATCCTCGATGTGTCCATGGTATGGACAACAATGACTAATGAGTGGTTTTGTCACTCATCAAAGTTATCAGTCTCTTTGGATGAAAAGACTGACATGGACCACACCATGGTAAAAGGGTTAAGGTTACCACCTTGATGTAACCGTGGGTTAGTCTTCCCGTGATCAAACAAAATCTTGTCGTATTTGCTTTTGGCTATAAAGAAATGCTCCACATGTAGTGGTCCCACATGTTTGTCAGTTCAACTTTCCTAGCTATCGAGATATTGGGGTCCACCCTTAGTAGGCATCTCGTCCGAGAAAGTGTTTTGCATTGCTTTCCGCGTGTTAGTTTTTTGTAGGTGGATTTCAAACTGCATTATATCCTTGTTCATGAAAAGGTGGTGGGATTGGTCTATAAAAGGTGCCCGCTTGCTCATAACAAGCATAATGTAAGTGGCAAGTGAAAATGCCAGGGTCTAAGAGTCTTAAGAAGTCATAGTCTATGTTGTCTTAGTTTGTGACTCGAGAGTAGAGAAGTATGCTCTTCCCACAAAGGGAATTAGAAACTCAGACCTTGTTTGAGTCATGAGTCTGACTGTCTTGAATAATCTATAAGTCTGCATATTCAAAGCATGTGATGTAAGAACAAAAGTTGATCTTGCTTCTGTCTCACAACTTGTAAAATCTGGTATTAGAGCCTGAATATAAAAATATTCACCTGGTTATGTACCGTTTTTGGTCGAGAAATAGATAACTGTTGTCTTTTCTTTTTATGTTGTGATCCAAATATTAGCAATATGTGTTGTGAATCCGTTGCATTGGCTAGAGAAAATATTTCAAGTCTTCTTGTTATAATTAACTGAATACACACTTTGTCACTTTATTGTTGTAATCTATTTATCTTGATCTGAATCTTGAATCTATATGGGTATATAGCTCCTTGTATTGTCTCTCTTTATTGTCTCTCACAACTCCCGATTTTTATTGCTTTAAGTCCTAATTGTGCAAGTCCCATTTTGTTGGCTGTGGAAAGGCATTATTGAAAGGGCAAATTTAGGTAGTAAGACTTGTGATTTGAGCGCAAGTTCGAGTGTACCAATAATATGGAACCTTCAATCAGTACTCAAGATCAGACAAATGCACAAAATGCTGAGGCAAGTTTTACACACTTCTTTGCACAATCTAAACAAGACTTTTCTTTACAAACTTCTTCTTCTAATGCACTAGATGATGATTATGATATATTTGTTGATAACGAGTTTAAAGTTGATTTGAGCGAGGATTAGAGCACAAGTTTGAGCCTACCAAAAATATGGAGACTTCAACCAGTAATTAAGATCATACATATTCATAGAATGCTGAGGCAAGTTTTACACACTTCTTTGCACAATCTGAACAAGACTTTTCTTTAGAAACTTCTTCCTCCAATGCACTAGATGATGATTATGATAGATTTGTTGATAAAGAGTTTAAAGTTGGTTTGAGCAAGGATTAGAGCGCAAGTTCGAGCATACCAAAAATATGGAGACTTCAACCAGTACTTAAGATCATACAGACGCACAAAATGCTGAGGCAAGTTTTACACACTTCTTTGCACAATCTAAATAAGACTTTTCTTTACAAACTTCTTCTTCCAATGCACTAGATGATGATTATTATAGCTTTGTTGATAAAGAGAAAGTACCTATGATAAAAGTATCAGATATATATAGAGATATCCCTAAGGGTCTTAGAGAGTATTTTTCTTACCAATCTGCTAGTTGTTGTAAAGTATCCGAGTTACAACATGTAGTAACTAATGGGTCTGAGGGAAATCTTAAATTATTCACCAAAATAGAGATTGGAGAGCTTCAATGTCAAGCTAGAGTTGATCCCCGAAACTATCAATATATGCAATTGTCATATGTTCAGATAGGGATCGTAGGTCATTATAGGAAATGATTACCCATCATTTTCTTAATGTTGTTAAAGGATGCATGCAATATTTACTAAAACCTCCCACTCACTTTTAGGAGGAGCCTATGATTCTATGGAAAATGGTCCAATCTTTATAGATTATTCCCTAGATTATCCTGGCAGCCTTAAGGATGCAAACCTGGATGATGTCCTGACCTACCAGTTTAAGACCATGAATCTGTTTATGAAAAATAAATCTATTGACCATTGTCTAATCTTCTTAGTCCATTACCATTTGTATAATAAATCTCTTATGTTGATGATCAATCCAAGAAAGGCCCTTTCTCGTGAAGAAGCCTTGTCTACAATTTGGAAGTCAACTAGTCCAACAACTCAGTTGAGAGCCCCTCATATGATTAAACATAAAGATATCAAGATTCCAACTTTATGGACACTTGAAATTTGGAGTGAGAATGCTCAACAAGAAAAAACTCCTCAATTGCAAGGGATTAGTATCCAAGAAATTGATAATAAAGCTATTTTGAACTTTTTTCTGCCACCTGTTACTCGTACTCGATCCATGCATACTAAATAGGTATTTAATTATAATAGAGATAAAAGTTCATCAACCCGTATATCATTTGATGTTCCTCCATCAACAGTTCAACCTGCACCTGATTGGGATCACCTTTTTCAATTTCCAAAGGGTAAAAACCCTATGTTGGGACCAAATATGTCCTCTTGCACCCATGTCCATTTTTATGAATTAGAAAATGGTCTCATGAAATGGAAAAAATGTAATTTCATCTTCCAATCTGGAAAAGCTCATATGATGTCCATCAAAGCTCTCTTTTCCTATTCTTGATATATCTCATTAGGATGAAATGATTGTGGATACCCCTGTGGGGAAACATGTTATTCTTGGAATCCTTCCATCTTTTAAGGATTTCATCAATATGACATCACTGGAAAATATCAAATTGAATTTTTGCCTCAACATGTTTCTATTACTGGTGATCAACCTATTTCTAGCCAAATCAAGTTGCTTAACTGGTCTAACCTCTAGATGCGCAAACAAATGCTTCTTTCCCAAGACCTTCGCTATCAACAACAATCTCACCTTCTTTCTCAATAACAAAATTTGCTACTACCCAGGCTAATATACATTCCATTCTTGCTCAATTGCAAACCCTTGTATCCCGTTTAACTGAGGAATGAAATTTTTTTGTTTATAGTGAAATAAAACGCCTTCGTGCTAATTAAAATCTTTTTAAGAGTGAAGTGGAAGCTTGGTGGGCCAAGAAACAACAAACTAAAAAACAACATGAACAAAATTTGAAAGGTCTCAAGTCCAATGTTTCTACTATAGTAAAGACTGTCCAGAGAATAGATACAATTTCTCAAAGTATCAGTCAAACTACATTACATCTTGAAAATACTATAGTAAAAAAAGTTGAGGAAATCAAAACACATCTGTCTTCATATGTTCCTGTTACACCTCAACCATCAAGAAGATTAAACTTTCCCACAAGTTTAGGAAGTTATCTTTAAGCCCAATATTCAGGAAAGGGTTTAAATCCTAGACTTCTAGAACCAACCATTGAGAAAGTTTGGGACACTACTCTAGGGAGAATACGAGAAGTTACACCAGAAGAAAAGCAACAAAGAAAATTAAAAATGGCTAGAGGAAATAGATCTCCAGATCCATATCGAAATTTACACAACTTCAAGGCATAAATTCCTCCCTTGGTTAATTTGACAAATATGATGAAATAAAAAACATAATGAGCATTGATTCTATAAGATCATGGGTTAAGAATTATACATCTACTAGCTCAGGTGTAAATACTGATGACGTGATTCATCAAGCCTTGGATTCAATAACAGGAATGGCCTAAAGAGTCTAGGATAGGTTGGATGATACTTATAAAAATAATCTTAATCCATAGTGGAATAGATCAAGTATGGTTTCACTTGATTAGAATGTTTGTTGGCAGAACTAATTCAATGGAAAGAATGGCTTACAATAGATTCATATTGAACAAATGTAAAGATCTGTCCTTGTTCAAACAATATTGTAAAGAACAGTAAGATAATTTTTTATTGGTTTGGAAAAGAACAAAATCAGGAAGTGATGTTTACAACTTTTGTTAAGATTTTTAAAGGAATAGGAGAATATTTTCACAAAAGAGTGTTGGAAAATTTGGTTCCTGAACAACTTGAAATGAAGGAACTCACCTTTCCTCAACTTGTTCAGTATCTTATAGAAATCAGTGAGAAAATATGTAATGATATGAGGAAGGAACAAGAAATGGAAAGAGTACGACCTTTGATATCTCCTTTAATATGCAAACAAATCACTTCAGGATTTTAGTTTATAGAACCTAGAGTTCAAAAGACTCATAAAAGAAAATGTAAGGACCAATCTTGTTTAGGCTATTCTAGAAAACAAGGAGAATATAAGAAGAGAATATTTCCAAAGAAAAAGGGATTCTTTCACAAGAAAGATAGATTCAAAAGAAAATCTAACTTGAAGCCAACATGCTATATCTGCAAAGGAGAACATTATGCAAATAATTGTCCAGAAAGACATAAAGGAAAACATAGAGGAAAAGTTAGAAAACTCAGAGAATCAGGGTTAGATAATTCAGATGAATATCTCTACATAGAGGATGTTGCTTCTGACCTTGATGATATTATTCTGTCTGAGGAAGAAGAAATGGATCAGTCAGATGATAATGAAGAATTTTTTTATTCTGACTATAAGTCTGAGGATTTAGACTCAGAATCCTCTAAAGTATCATTCTTTGTTAGAATGATGCGTGGAAAAATCTATTCTATAACTTCAAACTCAACATTAGATGAAATTATTGATGAAATATATAGAATAGAACAATTCCAAAATGGAACGAATGTAGGACCCGAAACATGGAGAAAAAACAAAGAGAAATTGATGAGACTAGAAGAAAAGAAGAGATATTTTATCAATCAATCAGACAAGCCTTCATCTTCTATTAGATCTATAGCATATTCACATCCAAAAAAAGTCACACCTTTGAATCAAAGAATTTTTTTCAAAGCACTTGCCAGTGGTAGTATGGCACGAAGAATCTGATGAAGACATAGAATTGAATTTCTTCATAAAGTGATATATCAAGCCAAGGAAGAAATTCAAGAATTAGAAGATGAAGAAAATCAAAATCTTACAAAATAATTGACTAAGGGAAAATAAATGGAAATCTTCATTTCCCAATTCAATGAGTTTACTCTTGTTCCCATTTCTCTAGTTATTTCAAAAGGAGAAGAGGAAATCTTTAACCAAGAAAAATCCTATAGCCCACTCATCACAGAGGCTACTCAAGCTAAAGGATTTAATCCAGATACTGGAGAAGAAACATCTAAACAATATAGAGCCTTCAAGCAGTTTGTAACAACCTCATGTCCCAGACTGGAACTGCAAATTCATTTTCTAGGATTTAGGTCATACCCACTAGCCTTTTTATGGGACACTAGTGTTGATCTTAACATTGCTAGATATAACCGTTTTCCTGGAAACCACTGGATAGAAGCTACCATTGAAATCACCTTTGGAAATGGAAAATATGACTCCCATCTAATAGGTAAATAACAAACTCCTAAATAAAAATGAAATACTCTAATCACAAATACTCTAATCTAATTAAACAAACTCCTAAATAACAATGAAATGAGATTAAATCAATTGAATATAAAATAATAAATTAAAAACTCCCTCAATTGATCGAAAACGCAGCTTCCATTGCTCTTCTCCAATATTGTGTGTGGGTGGAAACATGATTGCCATTGCACCAAAAGATCAACCTCAACTTGTTAATGCCCGATATAAGTGCGTGACACATAGAATCCACAAGAGGTAGTTAAGCCATGTCGCAAACTCGTTGCTTGCATTGCACAACACAAGGAGACCAAGGCCGCACACCTTGCAACAATCCCCCCCAACGCAAGAAGGGGGTTTGGACCCATGACCAAGCTCCGATACCACTTGTTGGAAACACATTTGCCTTTGCACCAAAAGATCAACCTCGACCTGTTAATGTTTGATACAACCACATGACGCATAGAATCCACAGGAGGTGGTTAAGCCATGTTGCAAACCCATCGCTTGCACTACACAACACAAGGAGACCAAGGGTGCACACTTTGCAACAGATTGATCGGTCATGATTTTCAACACGTGTTGTAGGATTTTGAAATTGAAATTCATTTTCATTTTAAATTTGAATTTGAATTTTGATTTTCGAATGATGAAATTAAAATGCACATTTAATGAAATTCAAATTTGGGAATTTGAAATTTTGATGAAGTTAGTTGAAATTCAAATTTGGGGATTTGGAGGAATAGATTAATTAATTAAATAAATTTTAAATGAAATTATTTAATCATTAGAAATGTGATTAATTAAATAATAAAGATTATTTAATTAATGGAATTAAATCGTAATTAATTAAATAATTAATATTTAATTAATATTTGAGAAAGGGTTGAATGATGAATTGATGGAGAATTGGAAATTGAGTAATTAGTAATGTGAAAGGTGATGATTGAATTAATTTAAAATAAATAGGATTAATTAGATTAATTAAATAATTAACAAATTACTTAATTAATGAGACGACTAATTAGTGTGCGATTAATGAGATGTTTTTAGGCGTCTACATTTGCCCCTCTTTGAGACAATATCGGAATGACGTTGTTTGAAAGAAAATGAAAAAATTGTGCCCCAGTATGCCCTGACAATGGAGGTAGGATGCGCCCTTGAGATATTGTTTGTGCATTAAAGGCATGAATGATCTCTCGAAATAAGAAGAATGTTATATGAGAATTGGAATAATGGTTAGTTGATGACATGAATGGGTTTGCTTGGATAGAAGAAATGATTAGAGCGATTTGTAGATTCATTGGATTGATAAGATCGATGGATAAAGATCAAGTTTGGTTTCAAGAAGGACACACCATGTATAAGACAAATATGATCAAAATGTTTGGTTTTAGGAAGGATACATCCTGTATAAGATGAAGATAGATGATTGCGTCTAGTTTCAGGAAAGATAATCCTATACAAGACAAATGATTGATGAAAGTTGGATGAATAATGAAGATATTAGTAAGAAGTAAAGAGTCTTAGGAAATAGAACTGATTGATTGATAGAGTTGTTGATGTGAGAAAATTATTTGAGATGAAATTATAGATGAGATAAAGAGATTGGAAGAGATATAACCACGACTTCTTGTGCCTTCATTTTTTAGTGCAACATTTTCATCATTGAGCCTTATTATGTATTAATGGAGCTTTGCACACCAGGGTATAAGGAACCAAGGTGTGAATGACACCCCATTGCAGTAACAAACACATTGCAAATAAGGAGTGAACTCCTCCATTTTGGGTATAGAGCCAATGGTCGAGGTATTTGTGATAGTCACAAGCATAGCTATCATTGACTTAATTTTTGCATAGGATATTTTTTGAATGAACGTACCAACACAGACACCCAAAGGTACCATTGCCCCAAAACTTCATTGGTTCACACCACAAACAACAAACAAAGAAAAACATCATGATCATCCTGGCTCCTTTAGTCACTTATGGACATCCTTGAGTACCATAGGAACATGATCTGTCATAAAATGATAAAGATAAATCAAATAAAAGATAAGACTAACTTGACCAAATGAGCCAACAACCATACTAATCTCTTGACAAGGATCAGTGTTTCTTGATTTAATGATTATTTGATGGGATGTCCATTGTAGGAAAGATGTATCCATTAGGACATGATATCTGATAGGTGCCTATTTTAGGAATTATGTATCCGTAAAGGCACACTGTGTGATAAAGATGCTTAAACTGATAGACAATTGATCGATTAGGTTGTAGGCTAGTTTGGTAGTTTGTCTATTGATGCATGATTTGTTAAGCTCAATGTTTTGATTTGATATTCTAGTTGTGTTTTGTGTCTGTTGAAATGTTTTTTGTTTGCAAAGGATAATTTATTGGAAATTGTGATTGATGGATTGCTTTTGGTTGATTTTAGATTTTTCAATGTTTTTGTGCTTTTTCACTTTTTTTATGTTTTTGGTATTTTAGTGGCTTTTTTATTTTTTTAGGATTTTTCAGGACTTTTCACGATTTTTAGGATTTTTTCAGGACTTTATCTAATTTTAAGGATTTTTTCAGGACTTTTTATGATTTTTATGATTTTTTCAGGACTTTATTTGATTTTTAGGATTTTTTTAGCCATGTTCCCAGTATGCAGACCTGTTATGATATGTTGATCTAAAAAATGCATGTGGGTATAAATGAAATCTTGAAATGCTAATATGCTAGATGCAAGATGTAAGATGAGGATGCATTTCCTATTGAACAAGGATCATTGTAAGCACTTATCATTTTGTAGTGCACTAATTGAAATAAAGGTACACAAATTTTAAGAGATAGGAGTTCATTCTATTCTCAAAAAGACCTAGGACCATCCAACTTAACAAACTATGTAACTAAGATTTATAAATGGAGATGCAGAAAACTTCCCTACCGATTCTTGAAACTTTGATCTTCTTTTGCCCATGTGTGTGCAACTAAATTTATTCTGACTCTTATAACCATTAGAGACCCTTAGCATCCTAAGTGACTAGCTACATAGTTTATTCTGACTTCAAAAGCATCTTGGATAGAGCCTCACTGCCAGTCAGACATCTATAGCCTCGATGAGCTTATATATTGTAATCTCTTAAATATTGCTCCATTGCCAACAAGCATCCATAGCCCTGATGGAGTTACTCTTATGTTCCCATAGCCAAGATTTATTGCACTTTTGTGCATGATATTTCAGTTATATATATTTTCTTCGTTTGCCTTGAAATGGAATTTGACATAGCTATTTTCTTTTCTTTTTATATTCTTGCCTTGGATTGTGAGTAATGAAACCTACATGGGTTTGATAATTACAACGATGTCGAAGTAGATTTTGGATTTTTCACTAGCCTCATGATCAACTAGGTATCTGTAATGACTTGGAGAAAATGATTAATGTGTGAGATATAGCAATTGACAGACTTTGGGTAATAAGGCCCAATAGTGAAACTTCTACCCAACCAAAGATAAAGCTCAATCCCAAGGTGACGTTGAAGATGGATGATCTAAAACTTTCAAGAACTTCATGTACAAGTATCTAAGAAATGAGACAACCTTCGCTTCTTTCAGTGCAGACAGGTAAATAACTAAAACAATCTCCTTGCTTTATTGATGCAACTATATGCGAATGCAAAAACTATATGCAATGCTAGCATAAAATGATATGCAGATGCAGAAAGTAAAATCTAAACTTAACCCAACCCTTAGATGTAATATAGCTTAAGGTGCATGCTATTCATAGGATCAAAGAGTGAATCTCCTTCATTGTGTAAGTAGTTCATTGGTCTATGTTTGAAGAGTTGGATAAACCTTTCTTTTTCAAGAGGATATAAAGACTCAACTGGGTGTATTTCATGTGCAGTTTCTGTTATAGCCTCATCATTTTCAAACCAATCTAGTTGTGGTTGATCTTCTTTCCCCCAATCTATCAATCTTGGGTGTATGAGGCAAAGATCTCTATCCTAGTTAGAAAGGGAGGTTGTTGCTATCATACAAGCCTGGTTATCATAACAACTTTTCAAGGAATTTGGATCTATTTCCTTATCTTCATAAGCAATGCCATTATCGATAGGTGGGAGATGGTCATAAGATCTGTCTATGTCTCTTGTGCTGTTGCTATGAGGAGATAGGAATTCATAGTCATATGAATCAGTTATGGTTTCCACATAGGTGTATATATCTGATCTCTCATCATATAATTCTTCCTCAATTGGAGTGAGAGGAAACTCTGCAGTGTTGATGATGAGTGGAATATTTGCATGACTTGTTGATCCTACTTCATTTATTGAGATGTTGCTCATTCCTTGAACGATGGATTCTGGCCTTGTGATATTTGTTGATGTTGTGCTTGTTTGTGTTGGTTCACTCAAACAAGATGATGAAGCCAACCAAGTGTTGATCTCATTAGCTGGTGCTACTCCTATTTCTGTTACAACATTGGCATGTGATGATAGAACACATACAATCATTGATAAATCGCTCTCTACAGTATGATCTAGATTCGTGATTTCATTGATAAGGGGTTCATGAACAGCTTGTGTAGAGGCATTGGGATCATGAGGAGGACTAGGAGAAATGATAAGTTCATTTGGTGAGAGGGAATCTTGTGAGGGAACTGGAGGATTATGACATTGAGATGAAGGGATCTTGATAAGGATCTAGAGAAATAATGGGCTCTTGTTTATGACATGAAGGTGAAGGGATGCTTTGATCTTGAATTGGAAAGAGTTAATTAGGAAGGATGGAAGGGATGTCTTGATCTTTCTTAGGAGGTGGATGTCGGATGGGACTTGGAAGGGCACTTTTATATTGAGGTAAAAGGGTATCATTATGAATGGAATAGAAAAGAATGAGGGGATCATCACAAGATTCTTGATATGTGGGGTCTTCACCAAAAAATGGATAGGATGGTAAGGTTTGTTCTTGATCTTGATTTATTTCAGGACTCATTTCTTCTATTTTTGGATTATCTTCTTGACACGGGGAAGGAGTTTGGATATGCATGGGAGATTCTTGGAAGGTTTCAACACTCTAGCTTGTTGAGAAATGACTTTAAATGAGACTCTCTGAATTGGGTTTTTTTGGAAATGGAATATATGGTGGCATTGAATCTTGAATTTCTGAAACATAGAAGGGACTAACATCATGACTTGGTTTAGATTGGATTTGTACCATGGATAATACTTGGGAGATTGTGTTATTGGATAGAGATGGTGTGGACTGCTCTTGTGTGATTTCAGGGGATGATAAAGTGGTGGAAGATATGGAGGCTACTTGAGGGTCAACTTCTTCATGAAAGGACAATCCCTTGCTAGGCACTGGTACATGATATTGATCTTGCTTGGAAAACATGACTTGGGAAGCTCCCGTGAGAATCTTTAGTATTTTATTCTTCTTTGGATGATCATATGAATTTTTTTGAGGCTTTGACATGGTTGGGTTTTGATTTTGGGTTTGGTTGAATGAATTTTGATTCAGACTTTGGTTGAATGGGGTTTCATTTTGGTTGAAAGGGGTTTGAATGCCGAGTTGATGTGATTGATAGTATGGTATAGTCTCATAAGAAAAAGAAGGTTGACATGACTCTAATGTTGGTTGAATTGAAGTAGGAACAATTTTGTTGGAGAATGAAGGTTGGCATGTTTGAATAGGCTCACAAGAGAAAGAAGGTTGGTCTGATAATGATTCCCTTTTGATTAGAGGTATCGTGGTTGTGACTTCCCTCATCATTTTTTTTAACCAATCCCTCTGGTTGTTAGGACTAGTCATGTCTATCATTTGTTGTTGCAAAGTCTTAATTTCTTGAGCTAAAATTTCTATAGTTGATGATGGAATAGGAATGGAAGGGATGAATTCATCACCTTCCCTACGAAATGCATAATGCCATTCCATGATATTCGCTTGATTGGTTTGAACTAAGACCAAGAATGTTTAAGACTTGTACAATATGAGGACACAAATTGTAACTATGCATTGACTATGAGACTTAATATCACAAGGGATACCATGTTTCCTCCATTTTTCTAAAAGTGATAAACTTTTCCAACTTGTTGGGTTATTGTTGACAAAACTTGATTGTGTTTGATTGATTTTCTGGTCGTGTTTTGACTGATGTTTGATTGTTCGATAGTCGATCTTGAAAAAATATATGAATAAAACATAGTAGCAAGTAAGAAATAGTTTGATATGATCCAAACAAAATAATGTGTGTCGTTTATAGGATGTTTTCAAATCCCCATTGTTTCTAGGATCTTTTCAAACCCCAATTTTTTTTGATAGATTTTTGGCCAGATGGACACAAATCAGTCACTCTTCTAATTTCAAGAGGTTATTCATAATACCACAACCCACATCTTGATACTCCTTAAACTCAAATATCCCTATCACACCCTAAGGTGTGCCCGGTCTTTTTCCTTTTTCCAGATTTTGAACCAAAGAGAATTTCTTCTCAATTGGATTGTTTTCTTAGGAGATGTATGGTGAGTGTCTTGGAGGCGGATTCTTACCCACCCTTCCACTGTGATGTTATAAATGTTTGGTTACTGACTGAGTTTGGCTTCTATGCTTAAGGTTCTTAGAAAGGGTTTTGTTTGATTCGTCAAAGATAAACTCCCTGAGGAGGCTTCCTAACCTTTAGAACAAAGGCTTTTCGCATCTCAAGGGTATTGGGGGAAGGCTATCAATGCAAAAATACCATTGGAAATGATTTTCATCACATTCACATTTGATTATAGTGGGTTGGATTACTTGGCTTTAGTTGTTCCCCACTTAGGTCATTCCCCTCTAATTGGCCTCATGGGCTTCTCAGGAGGGCAGGCCCGCTAAAGGTTTTTAGCCTAATTGCAATAAAAGAAAGAAAGCATAAATAGTGAGTCTGGCTTTTTGGTCACCCAATTAAGGGGAGAGCATATGGCTATCACTTTAAAAACACATACGACAAATATTGTTCTTTTTATTCCCTCATTGCAATGTTATTTAGCTTCTATTTAGAGATATTACTCTAATTAGTCATGGTGTTATTTTTAGTCCAGATAGCAATATGTGAGTGTTCTTTTTAAGGCCAAAGAATCAGAATAAGAAAAATTTTCTTGTTCATTTTAGATAGCACCAAAAGAAATGTGAGCTAATCTAAGTCAATTGATACCTGCAAAACCCATCAAAATGTTAGTTGACATTGTGGGTTGACAAGCCTAGATTTTCTTTTGGGTTACAAGAATTTGCTCGTTATCTATTAATGATCTACTAGAAAACAGAACACTAAAGACCAGAATATCAGAAAGAAATCAAGAAAATGATAGAACATAAATCTTTTTGAAAACATTCAGTGAATATGAATCACCATCAAGTCGATTGCGGATTTATGTAACATCAAAATGCGAATTTCTGTCATAGCGATTGCGGTTCATTGTTTGAGCAAATGCAGTGCAATTTTTGGTCAAATGCGAATCAATTGTAAGAAAAAATTTAAAAGACAAAAGAAGAATTTATAAGATAGAGGCTTCATCCATAATGATATTTCCCATGACCTCGATATCGTCGAATATGTCAAATTTCTCCAAATATTTGTGCACAAGATGATAGTATTTGGATAGAGCAGCTAATTGTTCTAGGTTTTGGAGTCTTTTTTTTGCTCTAAGCATTCATCAATGAGCTCTCTATTGTCTTCTATCTTCTAATCTCTTCCTTGCACCTGAAATTTTGAATCTTACCTTCCCTGCCATGATATTAGATGCATTTTATGTAGAGAAATAAAAATTTCCAGAAATAGAAAGTAGTGATGGGTTAGCAATGCAAATAGATCATGAACAGAAACGACAAAAGAAATCAGAAAAATGAATAAGCTAAGAGAATGCAAATTAGTATGAGCGAATGCAAATTAGGATGTAGGCAATTGCAAATTTCAGTGAAGTTGGATGCGTAGCGATATGAGCGAATGCGAATTTCTGTGAAGTTGAATGCATAGTGTTTTTCTGTGTTTCCATATAGATCTTGCAAAATAGAAAAAAATCACGCAAGAAGGTTAGTTAGTTGTTGTTCACGTTGGGTTCACCATTGTTTTTAGTGGTAAATTGGCCATAGTTAATCAAACTTAGAAGAGTAAATCATGAATACTCTAATCTAATTAAACCAACTCCTAAATTAAAATGAAATGAGATTAAATCAATTCAATATAAAAGAATAAATTAAAAAATCCCTTAATTGATCGAAAATGCAACTTCCATTGATCTTCTCCAATATTGTGTGTGGGTAGCTCTCAGATATTGCACTGGTAACTTGCATAGACTAGACACAATAAATTTGAAGATCGTGATTTGATTGAAATGAAGGAAAGAGGTTGAATTTATAAATTTTTGAGATAGATTCAGTGAAATATTGAACTAAAGTGTTGATTGATAGTTAGACTAATTTGATTGATTAGTTAGCTCATTTTAATTGATCTATTAAGTGGATTGATTGGAGAGATAACTCAATTGATTGGATAGATAACTTAATTGATTGAGGAGAAGACTGATTAGATTGATTAGTTAGAAAAGGTGATTGGGAGTGAAAAGGGGAGATTGGAGAGTTAATTGACTTAACTGATTTGATTGATCAGTCCTGATTTTCAACATGTGCTATAGGATTTTGAAATTGAAATTCCTTTTCATTTTAAATTTGAATTTGAATTTTGATTTTCAAATGATGAAATTAAAATGAACATTTAATGAAATTCAAATTTGGGAATTTGGAATTTTGATGAAATTAGTTGAAATTTGAATTTGGGGATTTGGAGGAATAGATTAATTAATTAAATAATTTTTAAATGAAATTATTGAATCATTAAAAATGGGATTAATTAAATAATAAAGATTATTTAATTAATGAAATTAAATCATAATTAATTAAAAATATTTGAGAAAGGGTTGAATGATGAATTGATGGAGAATTGGAAATTGAATAAATAGTAATGTGAAAGGTGACGATTGAATTAATTTTGAAGAAATAGGATTAATTAGATTAATTAAATAATTAACAAATTACTTAATTAATAAGATGATTAATTTGTGTGCGATTAATGAGACATTTTTAGGTGTCTATAGGTATGTTGTTCTAATTTATTTTTAAATTTTCTATTATGTAAAGTAATTTAGGGTTGGGGTTTAAATCATTGTTTTATTTCAATAGAGCTTGATGTATATTCAAGTTCTTATAGTTTCTATTTTCCATAAATATAATGTACTTGTCAAAACCCTATATAATCAAAATGAGTTGTGTTTCATCCCATACTAGTAATTACCTAAAAGAGTTCATGATCAAGACCTAGTTGTTTAGTTACACATTTTTTCAAAAAAAGGCTAAACATGCTTAGAACACTAGTGTACTATCAAATAGATCAAAGTTGGTTAGGGATTTTGTAATCCTTGTCACTAGGTGATATTTATTCTTGTAAATTTTTATAGTTGTGCTAAAAGTCCTACCCCTATCTTGATCATATGAAAATTATACTTAGGCAAATCAATTGTGCCTGATGTCTTTGTTCGTGTAATGGTGAAAAATATTTAGGGTTTCCATAATTAGATATATGAAAAACCCCTGAATTTTACTTAGATACCATTACATTAAAAGAGGGGTAAACTCGATAGATCTAACCACAAATCAACAAGGATAGGGCTAAGAATTATATTGGATTTACTGGATTTGAATTGATTGCCCTCTTTTAAGTTGAATTGTAAAATGCTCGAATTAGGGTAAATGTGTTGGAATTTAAGTAAAAACACATGAATAGTGAGCTATAGCTGTTGGATTGAGCCACAAACTTGGATTTGAGGAATGTAAGTGTATTCATATTTATTCCTAGAAGGAGCTCCTAAAATGGCGCGACTAATATGCTCGTCACACTAGTCATCCACACTTTTCGCCATCCAAAGGGGAATCTGTTCGTCATTGTAAATAAAGCTAATTCTGAAGATTGCAGCTCCATACATATTCTTGCTTACTCTAGAGAAGAGAAATAGGTTGGGATTAGGGGTTTGCCTTAGGTCAAACCTCGGTTTTGGAATTAACCATGAAATAGAAATAAAATGTAATTGAATTGCAATAATGAAATTTTTCTCCTTTTAAGGGAGATGTTGAATAATGACTAAAACACTAATGATATACCTTTTTAATGGATTTTTGTTTGTCTCCACAAGGAATTAGGTTTTCATGAAGTCTTCATAAATATAGAACATGAATGCCAACTCCAATGCTTGAAACTTGACCTTACTTCTACTCCAATGCTTGAAAAAAAGGCTGTTTGCTTGCTTAGTTGAACTTGAATGAATACTTGATTGGCTAATTGAATTCTTGGGTGTGTGTATATATGAAAATAAGAGGGGTAGACCTCCTTTTATACCTACCCATCAAAAAATAACTTAATTTTCTAACATGAGCCGATAGGGGATCTAGGTCCCAACTAAAATGATGCGACCGTTAAGGGGCCCAAAAATAGGCAATCATGAACCAAGAGAAAGGGGGAAAGTGAAGTGCAAGGTGAAAATAATGAAGAATTTGCATGGTGTGAGCAGAGTCAAGGCTCCAATCAAGCCTCAGGACAACAACCCTAAGGTGAGGGCAGAAATGAAGATAAAATTGTAAGGCAGTACAATTTAGGATGCTACATTTAGCCCCCACTTTAGCAGGAGTATGAGACTAAGCATACTCTCAGTAAAGTACAAAGGTTCACATTGAAAAACTTGCATCAAGATACTAAAGAAGAAAGACACACCAAGCCCCCGGTGGACTTTAGGTATCTTACGACTTCAAAATAAAGATAAAAGGGACATCATAAGAGAAAGAGAAAGAAAATTGTGACTACTAGCCTAGTAAGGTTCACTTACCATGAGTCATGAAAATAAAAATACTAAAATTACAAAGCAAAAGATTAAGTTTGCAAATACTTAACTTGAGTATCGAGATACGCAAAAGAGTGAAGCATTGAAAAAAGTGTATGCCCCCATGTTAAAGTGATTGCGTACACCACAATAGGAGCAATTACTTTAAGGTACTATACATGCATCCAAAATACAAGCACATTATCACAATGATATGCCCACAAAAAAGGACACATCAAAGGATAATGATCACAAAACACAAAACACATAAGGGTTGTACTTAACTCTAGGGTCAGTATGCTCTTATGATAAATAATATATACCATGAAGTATATTTGCATTGCATTGTCCTCATCCACCAAAGAAATTAGAACCACAATGGAAGAAGGGAACATGTGTCTCTTTTGAGTCAACATGGGAGAGACAAAAAGAGATCTCAACACTTTGCATCATCCTCATGTAGACAACACTAGGGACAACAAATAGAAGAATTGAGAAACAAATAGAGGAAGGTTATGAACAAGCAAGAGAGGAGAGAGAATCCACATCACGAATGAATCTAATCAAGAAAATCATTTTCCTCCCAATATTGCTCAACATTGTTTTGGGAAGGTGGAAAATATGCCAGAGGAGAAACTTCGAGCGCGATAGATGGAGCTACCACAAGTTCCAAACAAGGACCACACTTTAATGATGGGTCACTTTGTCTAGTACTAGGAGCTAAGATTAATGCTTGTGATAATTGTTTAGATAAACCATTGTCAACATCAACATATTTATATTCATAACTTGAATAATTAACATTGGTAGCATGAACATCATTTTCATGCTTCTCTTCATCAAGATTAATAAAAATAGGAGATCTTTAATAGGAATAGAACATGATCCATCATTTTTCTTAAGCATTTTTAATCTTGGAGATTTAGTTTGAAATTCCTCCCTAGGGTTAGGCAAAGGCTGGACAAATGGGATCATATCAACATTTGGTGTCTTCGGGGAGAAAATAGGTTGAGAAGCAAATTCACAAGCCTTAGCATGACGTCTCTGCTGACTTTATCTCACACAATGGTTTCTTTTAGTTTTAGTTGAGAGTTGTGATGGTTTAGGATAAATAGACATAGGTTTCCTCTCATTCTTTAAATAAGGAGGAATGGGAGAAGGTCTACTAGGTTGAAAAATAGGAGATGCCAAGAACTTTCCTTTGTAATATGTAGGAGGCAAAACTACAACATATAGGGGAGGAGTAGAAGATGTAGGAAGGAGACTGTGTCCATCATGGTCCATCACGAGGAGGAGGAATAGGTATAGGATCTCTAGGTTTACTCAAGGATAAGATCATATCATTCTTCTACTTTTGATAAGATTGAAAAAGAGAATCACTTGTAGGTTTTTAAGAGGTTCAAATTATTTAGACCAAAAGTAATCAAGATTAACATCTTCGCGCCTCACTGTGGGTTGGTAGATGCTATGATTAATAGTTATGATTTTGTCATTATGAGGGAATTTTAAATACTTATGAATGGTAGAAGGGATTGATTTCGTGGAAGAGAGCCAAGGATGTCCCAACTTCACATGAAATTGATTCGATGTAGGATTGAAAGCAAAAATGACATCTAAGAACTTAGTACCAACCTCAATGGGAAGAGTAATAGAACCAATAGCAGGACAAGAGAAACCATCAAAGATCTTAATCACCACATCAAATTTATCATATGTTAGTTGATGCAATTATAAAGAATAAAGATATTCTTCAATTATCACATTCACCATACATGTTGGATCAATGAGCACCCCTCATGAGAGTATGTCTTTGATCTTCGTAGTGATATATAGTGGGCCATCAGGTGCTTCAATAGTCTCACTAGGATCAAAGGTAATGGATAGGTTCTTAGGAGGTGAAAGTTTATCAATAAGATTCACCGTATTATTAGACTCAAGGCCAAGGTCATTGGGAGAAAATGCAAGATGCTCACACTCAAATACATTAGTAGAATGGGAAGGCAAAGGATTAGTAAAGATTTGGAGGTTTTGATATGGAGGAGCTAAAGATTTTTTTCCTTTGTCATTCACACCAACTACATATATGGTATTGTTATCAATCTTAAGGTCTTGAATTCTACTCCTTTTTCAGTGTCATGATCAGGTTGACGATGGGGTAAGTGCATCAAGATGGTGAACAAAAAGGGAGGTATAAGTGGCCACTTTTTTAATTTTTTATTTATTTTTATTTTATTTCTGAAAACAGGTAAACCTTAACTTCAAAGAGATATTTGAAGGTCATGCACTCAAAACTAGGAGTTGAGAAAAGAATAATAATTGTAGTAATCTAAATCTAGTTTCTAAACTACTATTTTTTTAAAAATTGGATAAGATTAAGAGGGTCAAACCTCTCATGCACGAAAAACTATTCCTGTTTTTTCAGAAAAACATAACATAGCTATTTTCATGCACTACACAAAATATATAGTTAGACTTAGTATTTTGCAAAACCCTTTGGTAGGATGATAGGTAAGAGTGAGATCTATAAGTTGTGTAATTTTTTGTAATTTTTAGTTGAGTATTTTTTTTTTAATTATTTTTCAAAGTTACTGCATCCTACAAAAATTGGTACTTGTTTGTGTGCTGAGCATAACTTCCATCAAAATAATAGAAAATGCAAACTTATTTTTTTAAAAGTGTATTGAATCTAGTGTAGAACAATAATATGTAATTTATTTTGAATTTGGTCAAGTATATCAAAAGTTATTAAAAAAATGGTAGACATATATCTGTGAGGACTGTCATGACATTGGTAAAGAAAAATAAAGTTTACTATGCTAATGTTGTCCAAAATATATTAAAAATTATATGGTCAGAAAGTTGAGAAGACGTGTGAGATTATGGTGGTAATTTTAGAGATACCCACTTGATCATTTGTAAACCTTATGACGACGAAGTCGAGAAATTATGTTGGAAGATGAAAAAACGTGTAAAGGGACAAAAATAGACGGAAAATGGGCTTGCAAGCCTTAGGGTCATTTTCCAACCTAGCCAAAACCCGCATGGGTTCTGATGTGCAAGATAACCTGCTCGAGTTTTGAAAAACAAAAAGTAACATTCATAGTTCTACATAACCTATATGGGTTATGTAGAACTAAAACTATCATTTTGAGTTTCACAAAACCCGTACGGGTTATGAAGACATCAAAATGTATGCTTGTAAGCTTAGCATTTACTACACATATGTATACACATACATATATAATATATGTTTATGTATGTATATATGCATATATATATATATTTATATAGATATATGTATATATGTTTGTATACATGCATGTCTCTCTTCTTTTCCTCTCTCTCTCTCTCTCTCGTCTTCCTTCTTCGATCACTGTCTCTGTCTATTCCGAGCCCTAATTATCCTCCTTGAGTTCTATCTCATCTCTCTCCCCCTCACACTTCTCTTTGTGTTGAGTCTCTCACCCTCTTCTCCTTCTCTCTCTCTCTCTCTCTCTCTCTCTCTCTCTCTCTCCTTTTCCCAATCTCCCTCTCTCTCCCTCTCCTTTCCCCAATCTCCCTTTCTCTCCCTCTCCTTATCTTATTATCTCTCTCTCTCTCTCTCTCAATCCTATTCTCACCCTCTCTCCCTTCTCTTTCTTTCCCATTCTCTCTCTATCTCTAACTCTCTTTCTCCTTTTCCCAATCTCCCTCTCTCTCCCTCTCCCCCTCTCCTTTTCCCAATCTCCCATTCTCTCCCTCTCCCTCCATTCCCCTCTCCTTATCTCTCTCTCTCTCTCTCAATCCTATTCTCACCCCCTCTCCCTTCTCTTTCTTTCCCTATCTCTCTCCCTCTCGTCCTATCCCATTCTCTCTCTGTCTCTAACTCTCTGTCCCTCCCCCTCTCCTTATCCTATTCTATCCCTCTCTTCCTACCCCCTACTCTCTCTCTCTCTCTCTCTCTCTCTCTCTCTCTCTCTCTCTCTCTCTCTCTCTCTCTCTCTCTCTCTCTCCTCTTTGGTTCAAAACTTCTAGTTTTGCATAACTCGTATGAGTTATGATAAATTATGAATGTTCCCATTAGGTTCCCATAACCCATACAGGTTATGGGAAAATCTTCATATTTTAGTCCCATGTACAAGTTAAAATACATTGTTTTTCTGCAATTTTGGCCTAAAATCAAAACTTTCAACTGCTGTAACTTTCTTTTCATAAAATCTTTTGATTTGATTCTTTTTGTAAGTGA
Source organism: Cryptomeria japonica (assembly GCF_030272615.1). NCBI lineage: Eukaryota > Viridiplantae > Streptophyta > Pinopsida > Cupressales > Cupressaceae > Cryptomeria > Cryptomeria japonica. The sequence goes on along the minus strand of NC_081407.1, from coordinate 662,549,266 downwards.
TAGGGCAATGTTTTAAATTTAATTTGGCATTGGTTTGAGGTTCCTTTAATTAATTTTGTGCATTTATATTGACTGTCCTAAAATTTGGCATAGTGCATACAAGGTGCCATATGTTGGTCTAGGTGAAATGTCTAAATGAGAGGGTGTTTCTATGGTTGCTGTAGTTTTTTTAGATCATATGAACGATGTTTGATCCATTGATGGAGTTGTGAAGTGCTTGGAGGGGTGTGTTTGAGAAAGCCCTCGTTTGTAGTCCCAAGAGGCCTATAAGGCCAAAATATTCACAATCAATGTAATAAGGCCCTACTAAAGCTATGGTTAATTTTTTCATGTTTGTTTTATGTGGTTTGTTCAATTTGATGTTGATGTAAGGCCATTTGAGCCACAAATGTACTTCATAGGCCTATTAGGTCCTAATGGTCAAAGTTGGTCAAATAGGTCTATCTAGGTTGAATAGGATTTTGGATAGTGGAAATGTGCCATTTGGATCAGTCTTGACATGTTTGTAATCCTTCATAAGCCATTTATTCTTGACATGGATCTTGCAGCTTCAGATGGATCATATATAGGTGCCCCAGATTGAGAGAAATACCCCAACAAAGTTCATCACTTTTGTACACTTAGGGCACCTAAGAGACATTGTTGGTAGGGTATGCCAGTGAGGAGCCAAAAATGGACCAATCCTTGGGTATACCCACCCAACTAGATGTGTTGGTGGTGGCAGTTCATGCCCATGAAGAACAAACAGAGATTTGGCAACCCAATCTCGGTTGATGCCAAAAGTTGCATTGTTACTCAATTGAAAGTTGCATAATCATGCATCTTTCGAACCATTCATTGTGGCACCAAACTATCTACGCCATTAGCTCTGGTTGGCCGAGTAAATGCTAGTGACAACCTTGTTTTGCCCATGAAGTAGCTCTAACATTCCAGAGCACACCGGACCAAAGTGTTCCTAAGGTGCACTAAGCCAAATCAGGTGATATCTCAAAGATCGTGAGGGGTATCAGCAAGCCATGAGGTGAAAAAGGACCATCTTACCAAGGCCTACAACAACGTATCTCAGTTTTGGGAGAGTCCACTTGGTTTTCATTTGGCGACCCGATCGCTGTTGATGCCAAAAGTTGCATAATTGTGCATCTTTCAAACCATTCATTGTGGCACCAAACCGTTTGTGCCATTAGCTCTGGTTGGCCGAGTAAATGCTAGTGATGACCTCATTGTTCTCATGAAGTATATCGAATGTTCTGAAGCATTCCAGATCGAAGTGTTGCTAAGGTGCACTAAGCCAAATCGGACAGTGATTTTTGGAGGGCAATATCTCAGAGCTCATGAGGGGTATCGACAAGACATGAGGTACAAAAGGACCATCTTAACAAGGCCTACAACAATATATCTCAGTTTTGGGATGTTCCACTTGATTTTCATTTGGCGACCCGATCTCGGTTGATGCCAAAAGTTGCATTGTTGCTCAGTTCAAAGTTGCATAATCGTGCATCTTTCAAACCGTTCCTCGTGGCACCAAACCATCTGCTCCATTAGATTCGGTTGGTTGGGTAAACACTAGTGACAACCTCATTTTTCCCATGGAGTAGCTCTAACATTTTGGAGCATGCCAGATCAAAGTGTTCCTAAGGTGCACTAAGCCAAATCGGGAAGCAATTTATAAAGGGAAATATATTGGAGCTCGTGAGGGGTATCAGTGAGCTGTGAGGTGAAAAAGGATTATCTTACTAAGGCCTACAACAATGTATCTCAGTTTTTGGAGATTCCACTTAGTTTTCATTTGGTGACCAGATCTCGGTTGATGCCAAAATTTGCATTGTTGCTAAGTTGAAAGTTGCATAATTGTGCATCTTTCAAACCATTTGTTGTGGCTCCAAATTGTCTGCTCCATTAGCTTTGGTTGGCCGAGTAAATGGTAGTGATGATCTCATTTCACCCACGAAGTATCTCGAACGTTCTAGAGCACACCAGACTGAAGTGTTCCTAAGGTGCACTAAGACAAATCGGGCAGCAATTTTTGGAGGGCAATATCTCAGAGCTCGTGAGGGGTATCAGTGAGCCATGAGGTGCAAGAGGATCATTTTACCAAGGCCTACAACAATGTATCTCATTTTTGGGAGATTCCACTTTGTTTTCATTTGGCGACCTGATCTTGGTTGATGCCAAAAGTTGCATTGTTGCTCAGTTGAAAGTTGCATAATCGTGCATCTTTCAAACCGTTCGTCATGGCACCAAACCATCTTCTCCATTAGCTCTGGTTGGCCAGGTAAATTCTAGTGACAACCTTGTTTCGCTTACGGAGTATCTCAAATATTTCGGAGCACGCCAGACCGAAGTGTTCCTAAGGTGCACTAAGCCAAATCGGGCAACGATCTTTGGAGGGCGATATCTCGGAGCATTACCGGTGTTGGTACTTGGGTACGTGGGTATACACAATATATGTCTTAAAATGGGATCCAATTTGTTCATTACATGTAACTCATATGGTGTATACTTTTAAACTAGGTTGCTCATACACAATGAACAAGTTTGATCACATTTCAATTGCAAATAACTAAGTTTCAAGAATATCAAGTTTCATATATATCAAAATGGATCGAATATTTACACACAATGAACAAATTGGATTGAATATTTGTACATAATGAACAAAATGGATTGAATATTTGCACACAATGAACACATTGTCCATTGAATATCAAGTTTCATATATATGAAAATAAAAAATAATCGTGTACATATCAAAAAATGGCATAGATACCAAATCAATAATAGTTACAAAAATATGGCATGTGCCATGTCTGTCAAAGTCGATAAATACATATACAAATACCGAATATATACAAAAATTGGTCCTTCAATGAACACAACTAGAATTATTTGTCTCTATCGGTATCTATGACTGTGGTGGATCATCAAAATCAAGCCTCTTCGAAGCAGTACGTGGCTCTTTAGGTGGCTGCACAAGGATAATTCAAATGTCAAATCATATATATTTTCTCAATATAACATCAAAATAACTAAATAATGAACTCTAAATTGTTTGAAGTTGAAATGTTGATTACCTCATCTCTTTCTTCTGCAATTGGGTGAGGCTGAGGATCTGTGGGAAGTCCTGAAGGGGGCTGTAACTGGTAAAACAACATTAATACAAGTTAATAACATATATGTCAAAAAAAACAAAATAACTAAAAATGAATAGACTAAAAAACAAAAGCATACCGGAGCCTCAGATGGATGTCCTATGGTCGTAGGAGGCAAAGTCATATATGAATCAACTTTATGATCATTTCCTATATCCATGGTAAGTGATCCAAAAGGAGTTAACATGAGGGTTTGAACTCTGTTGTGCACTTAGTGAAAATGAGTTGATCTAAGACAGACATACCTCTTCCCTCTGTCATGTTGGACCCCATCTTTGATGTGTAGGACTTCTAACAAAATGGAATGGTAGAGCATTAGTAGGAAGTTTGGAAGGGGGCTGTAATAGGTTAAAGACAATTAATACAAGTTAATAACCCAAAGTTGTTGACAAACTACATAAAAAACTAAAAATGAGTGTACTTATTTCTAAATAGATATGTTTAACATATGTAGAACAAATGAACACCGAAGCCTCAGATAGTTCTCCTGTAACCTTAGGAGGCATAGTCGAATCTGATGCAGCTATTACCATTTCCTGTATGAAAATTGATAACATATGATATAGACATAAAAGGATTTAGATATTTCAAACAAGCAAGAATGCAATCCAAAGTGAATATGAAGATATTACCTCTTCCCTCTACTGAACCTTATCGACATCAGGTGCATTCATTAATTTCATAAACCTCGTTTGTTTCTGTATATAGAACAAATAAATTAAGTGCATTTATCAATATCCACATGTACACGTTTAATCTTAATACATTTCAATAAATGAATTTAAATTATACTGAATTACCTTCTGTCATTTGGGTGTTTAGGAGTATATCTTTTTTGCCTTAGAGTATTGGACGATGGCTTTCTCACACGAGATGTCCTCGAGGCAGGTGGGATAAACTGACAAAAAAAAATTAACATAAGGGAAAAGAGCATGTATTTAATATATCACCTAAGTAAAAAATATCTAAATCTAAATGGTACCACGAAGCTATCTAGGCAAAGTCAATGGTTGAAAGCGTGATATGATCAAGTTGGGACATCTCAGCCCCTAATAAGTCCTACAAAACACCAAGTAATGATATATGTATATTAACAAAATATATTTTGAAACCAATGTATTATTATATTTTTAACAAATTTACAAATCTTTACCTCCGATGGCGAAACTACTCGTGACCATGGAGTCGACTCAAAAGTAGGTGGTGTACTCCCACCACTTGTTGCACCCTGCAATGCATTTTATTTATATGTCGCTTTAAATTGTTCTAAAAATAAAAATTCATTACTTTTTATAAGATTTAGTCACTTAATTGATAGCATGTCATAAATAGAATTAAACGCACTTGTGTCTGATCCTGAGAGAACAACATACTCATCAGATCATCGGTGAGGGCCATATCCTCTGTAGTGGAAGCATGGCATCTACTCCCACAACATGTACACAAATGAGATGTCGAACCATCCTCATCCGTATTAGTGTCTACACTAGAACATACACCCTGGTAGGTGGCGCATATATGTTGAATGGGCTGGTTCGTGCCAAATGATGAATGAGGTGACGCTGATGAAGGAGGTTCTATTGGTGCTGGTACATCCTTTGCTCCGATCAACTGTGTGGCATGTTGAACAATGACATCAGTCAATGATGCAACTGCCTGAAGAGTCTGTAACTCCATAGACTCCTTCAAGGATATAGGGATAGTGACATGAACCATGGGTTTAGGACCTATATGCTTCCTATGCTGTGGTTGTACCACCCTATGGGCCCTAGGTCTATCCTGCACAAAGCCTCTCCCTCTACCCTAAAACTGCTGGATGTCAAAGTAATTTAGCTTCTCGCCAAGGATAAACTCACAATAAAACTTTCTCAAAAAATATAGAGGCACTTCCCAATTATTGCAAGGTGGTTGGTCAAAGACCATATACAATCTATCCCAAAAAGATGCTTTCAGCCTAGCATTGACACACCAATGTATAGGAAACTGAGACACATTTTCTTCTAGGCTGTTACTAGTAATAGGATCGGTGAAAAGAGCACATATGTCACCTTTAAGTATGCCCTTTTTTTTCACTTAATCATATGACAACCCATCCACATAAAATCTTCGACATCTATCCCTCCATTAACCACATTTCGTAACCTCCCTAGATACCTCATTTGCACTATTGGCCATTCTTTCTAGCTTTGTGGCGAGGGTTGAGTGGTGCTCAAGACTAGAGGACCTCAACCTATTCACCAATATAGAAATTTGGGCACTATTTTGTGTAAGGCGATTGATGAGATCCTCTTGTGTGGAATCTACATGATCTAATGGAGGACGTGGAGGGTTTACAGGGGGCGATGGTTGTTGAAGAGCAATATTTTGAGGATTTTGTGGTTGTGGAGCAACTTCTTGAGGGTTTTCTTGTTGCTCATGTGTAATGTTTACAAGGTTTGCTTGTGTTTCTTGTGCACAAGGAGGTCTTTGTTGTCTATTTCGTTTTTGGGGATTGCTTGTAGAATCTGACATCAAATTTAAAAAAAAAACTTAAATCAATTAAAAAACCCTACTTCAATTAAAATGCAAACAAAAATAATCAAAACAATGAAATCTTACCTGTTCGACGGGGTGGCATTGTAGGAAATTGCTCTAAATGCCGAAAAAATGCAAAATGATGTAAAACACTTGCGATTTTGAGATTTTTTTGCTTCTTTGGGCTGCTGTTCCATGATTTTTGGCATTGAAAATGGCCAAAACCCATGAGTGTGAGGAAATATAATGTTCCTCAAAACGCGTACAGGTTTTAAGGAACTTTTTGTTTTTTTATTATTTTTGACTACCAAGCCTAGCACGTTTTGAATTTCATAGAACATGCATGGGTTATGAAAAATTTCATTTTTTTTGCATGTGGCCACTTTTTTGTTCACCGTCTTGGTGCACTTACCCGATGATATTGGAAAAAAGATTTGGAATCATAATAAGGTGGAAAAGGCTTGGATGTGTCAATTGGTTTGATGGGAGGAAGTTTCAACACATTTTTTTTCAACAATTATTTCATAATGCTATGCAAATATTTAGAAAGATGAGTAAATTATTTTCTAAAATAATTTGATAAAGGAGACACACCTACTTGTGTATTGTTGTTGTCATTGAACTTGGTGAATCCTTTGTTCAGTTTAAACTTCGCAAAAGGTTGTTGAGTACTTGCATTCTTTAACACCTTGCTTACAATGAACCAAATTAGTCAAAGTAATCTTAGGACCAATATTATTGTGAAATTGTGGAATGAAAGCATTGGCGAATTGTTAAAATAATGTAATAAAATAAGTAGGCAAAGAAACAATACCATTGCAAAGCTTTATCCCTAAATGTTATAGTGAACAATTTAGCTAAAGTCTTTGATCATGAGAAAAATCACTACACAAAGTTTGAAATGTTTTCACATGAGTCAAGGGATCACCTTTTCCATTATAAAGATCCAATTGAGGGACTTAGATATGTTTAGGGGGGACAACACAAACAATATCATTAGATAATGGGCTCGCTACATCAAATGTGGGCACACTAAACTTTGATTGGTTCATAGAGGCTATTTGTTGTTGTAAGGATGACACGGTTTGAGCTAGGCTTCTAATGGTTGCTTTGGTGGATGGATTGAAATTAGACATGCTAGATTGGGATGGAGGAGTAATATTATTGTATGAATGAGGTTGAGAATAAGGAGGTGGAACACTATGATAGGTAGGTATGGTAGAAGATTGGGTAAAAAATGAAAGACTCACAAAAGGAGGTATGAAAGAGTTTTGATTAACAATATTTCCTCCTTGACTAACATGTATAGGATTAACATTTTGTGTGGAAGTAGCCATGATAGTAGATGTGAAAGTAGGAAAACTAGGCATAGATGTAGCCATAAGAATAGAATGATTAACTTGACTAGGTGCTTGAGTGTGACCAAGGACTTCAACACAAATTTTCATATGCATGATATTAGTATCGACAATATGAGCAAGGCCACACAAAAAATCAATGCCAAATTTATCACTTTGAACCATTCTTTTTAATCATTCAATCAATGGGATAACCTCACTTTCCGGGTATTGTTGGTTCATTCGTTATTGAAATCTTTTTCAAATTCATTGTAAATGTTCTCCAATTGGTCAATGGAAACCCTAGTTAGTGATTCACCCTCATCATGAGAATTATGTAAAGAATGGGGATAAATGACATCAATCGTTGGAATAGAAGAACCACCCACATTCTCATGAAATAAGTTATCCAAATTAGGCTCCATATCCTTAGTAATTAAACCTTGGGAAGCCTTAATTCCACAACTTCTTCTCACGGGAATATAATAGGTAGGACTGATGGTAGTAAAACTCATGCACAAAGGAGGGAAATTTGAATTTGAAAATTGAAATTGTGATTAAGAAATACAAAATTTTGTAAAAAGTGATTGATTAGCCAATTAATTAAGCAATTTGATTTATGAATTTGAAAAAAAGTGCATCTAGATCACAACATAGAATTCATAAAGATCAGATTTGAGAATTGATTTGAAAAATTATGCAATCCACATGATAAATTTTAGAATTATATATTATGGTTTTTGTAAATTCAACCACTTAAATTTATGAAATTTAATTTGAAATAAGATCTAGGAGGGAAAATTTGAATTTGAAATAACATGAACAATTAGATCTGAAATAATAAATCCAAATTAGACAACCCACAAGCTTAATTTTAGAAGGGTTTTTTGTGATTTTAAGCTCTAAATTTTTGAAATTCAATGAAAAATTAAATTTGTAAGTGTAAATTTGAATTTGAAATGCTTAAACACTCAAATTAGCAAGGATAGGGCTGAGAATTATATTGGATTTACTAGATTTGAATTGATTTCCCTCTTTTAAGTTGAATTGTAAAATGCTGAAATTAGGTTAAATGTGTTCGAATTGAAGTAAAAACACATGAACAATGAGCTACAATCATCGGATCAAGCCACAAGCCTAGGTTTGAGGAATGTAAGTGTATTTGGATCTATTCACAAAAGGAGCTCCTGAAATGTTGGGATTGGTATGCCCATCACACTAGTCCTCCACACTTTTCGTCATCCAAAGGGGATTCTGTTTGTCACTATAAATAAAGCCATTTTTGAAGATTGCAGCTCTGTTCCTATTCCTATTCACACTAGAGAAGAGAAATAGGTTGGGATTAGGGGCTTTCCTTAGGTCAAACCTCGGTTTTGAAATTAACCATGAAATAAAAATGAAATTTAATTGAATTGCAGTAATGGAAATGTTCTCCTTTTGAGGGAGATGTTGAATAATGACTGAAACACTAATGATATACCTTTTAATGGATTTTTGTTTGTCTTCACAAGAATTAATATTTCCACAAAGTCTTCATAAACATATAACATGAATGCCAAATCCAATGCTTGAAACTTGACCTTACTTCTGCTCCAATGATTGAAAAAAAAGGTTGATTGCTTGCTGACTTTAACTTAAATGAATACTTGATTACTTGATTGAATTCCTAGATGTGTGTATATATAAAAATGAGAGGGGTAGACCTCCTTTTATACCTACATGTCTAAAAACAACTTAATTTTTGACATGAGCCGACACAGGATCTAGGTCCCAACTAAAATGATGCAACCTTTAAGGGGCCCAAAAATAGGCCCTGATTGGGAGGACCAGGGCGTTGTTTGCTTTGGTCCTTAAGAAATAGGATGCCAGTGCCCTAGTCTTGACCAATCAGGGACCAAGAATAAAAGGGGAAAATGAAGTGCAAGGTGAAAATAACAAAGAATTTGCATGGTGTGAGCAGAATCAGGGCTCCAATCAGGCCTCGAGACACGAATGCCAAGGTGAGAGCCCAAATGAGGAAAAAATTATAAGAGAGTACAATTTAGGATGCTACAGTTAGTATAGATTTAGTGTATGCAATTTATTTGAAACATAACCTAAAATCTAGACAACTAAGATTAGGAATAAAAGTACTACTCACAATGAACAAGGAATTGGCCAAAACCTAAACCCTCAAGTCAACTATAAATTAAATAAATGCATTATGTAAAAGATAAAAGTAGTTATAGGGTTAAATGTTTTCCCTATCATTGCACATGATGATGTTGGCATAAGATATCTAGTCTAGATACGAGAATAGATCTTTTGATTTTACATCCTTTGTGGTAGAGGGTAAAGAGCTTGTGTCTCTAAAGGCATTGTTAGGATAAGATGTTGTACACCTTGCATAAAATTGATTTAATTTAATTATGTAATTAAAAATTATTTAGTTTTGAAACATTTAGATGTGGTTGACGACATTAGGTAATAATTTTGGATCACTTATAAAGCTACATGTAACACTGGGTTAGATAATGTATGGGAGTACACATGGAAAAAAGTATTTAATCTATATATTAAAAAGTGATTGTGGAGTCAATGGTTTTGTAAAATCATGGTTTTCAATTTACTTTATTGCTTAGTTGTATTTGCGTGAGCTTATGTCTATAAAATATAACACATGTTTAGTAGTTTAAGATTGACTAGTTGGGGTTTTGGCTAGGCTATCATTGTATTGTCTTCTTTTGGGGAGTACATATGTGAAGCATGACATAGAATTTGTGGATACATGATTGGACACATGGAGTATGCATTGGAAAGGCTTGATGTTTTAAAGTGGGGGCTAAATGTAGTTTTGTAAATTGTACTCCTTTAGTTATAATTCCAATTTCACACTCTCCTTAGCACTCATTTTATTTTTCCCATTCCTCTAAGCATTTTGGGACCATTTCTTGCCTTGAATTAACCCTCAACTAAAGAACACGAGTCCTATCCTTTTTTAAAACTTCAACACATTCTTATTTGGGCCCTTACTTTAGTGTGCCCTTTTTCCTATATCATTTTAAGTGTATATGGGTCCTATCCTATTTTAAATTTCAAAACACTTTATTCCCCATTTAAATGTTGTAAGTGCCACTGTAAATTCTAGATTTAATATCAGGTCCCTATTATATCAATTCCCTAAAAAATTGGGCCTATTTCACTAGGACACTTCAGACCTCTCTGAAGTGTCTGACTCTTTTTGGCTGTAATTAAGTAATGTGTTAGCCTTAACATTTCTAGATCTAGCCTTAATGTTGGGATATGATCATTGTAAGTTGGCCTAAAAGTAAAAATACTTTGAGAACTCTATATAAGACATCATTCCCAATTAATTTCATCATCTCATTCTTACAATTAAGAGCTATCATTCCAATTCAACATTAGATATGAGTTCAAGGATCGTCAACCTACAACAAGCAATCCTCAAGTATGTTCTTATGGCAAATTTTGTGATGATTTATCATGTTATTGCATCAACAATTGAAGGACTTATCCTAAGAGCATTGCATCATTAATCAAATGTATAATCATTTCAATTCAACATTTCCATTCAAGTATTTTGTTTTAGATTTAGCCTCTGCCTTGCAAGGGTAAGCTCTCTTTCTAATAATCATTGTTGTTGGGTTAATTCCAACCCAGGGTTTGACTTAGGAAAGCCCTTATAAACCCAACAACAATTTTCTCTTCTTTTGTGCATTTGTAGGCTCATAAATAGGTTTCAAATCTATTTTGAAGATAAAGAAGAACTTAGGCCTCCAAATCAAAACTTCTTGAGAAATTTTATAAAAAAGGGGAGGACATTGACATCAAGCCCCATAGTCATCTAAGACAAGAGCAACTAGTGCCACATTCTAGGTGTTTTGACTTGAAAGTTGACCAGAAGGTAGTTTGGAAGCTCATGAGACTAGTTTAACCCTTGTTCTACATCTAGATTGTTGTCAACACTAGGGTGCCAAACTTTAGTGTCTAGCCATTTTGACCTTGGATTTTAGACTTATGTTCCTCTCTACATCATCTTTCTATTTTTGGACATTTCAATGGATTCTTAGTTTTGTATTTGTTTGTTTATGCTGATTATTTCAATTTATGCACTATTTAGTCTCAGTTCTTACATTTTCACATCTCAATCATTATTCAATCAATTAAATCAAAAGAGAACAATCAAAACCATAATGTCGAGCTCTCCCAAGGGTATGGAGTAGGGCCTAAATGGTTGTTCTCCAATATAATTGATGCAATTGGGTTTAATTCCTAGCTTGCATGTTTAGGCTAGTGATCCCATTTTACCTACACTAAAAGTAAAAATGACTTGAAGTGGTGTGAATCGAGGTCAAATTTGATAGGGCAACATGAGGAAATCTAGGGCCTACTAAAACTGGCTATGTAGTGAGGAACCACAACGGACAAGTTCTAAGGATGGTCAGAGCTAGGATGGGAAGAGCAAACAATAATGAAGAAGAGTTTTTAGTGATCTTATTAAGCTTACAATTAGGAAGGAAGACTTAGAGCAATAAAATTCACTTGGAAGGTGACTGTTAGATAGTAGTCAATACTATTTGAACTGGACAAACACCAAATTAGAAATTAATGAAGTGGTTAAATCAAATCATGAATGTAATTAAAACATACAAAGAATTCACAATTTCACATGTCTACCATGAAGGCAATGACATCAAAGATGTCATTACTAAAGTTGTGATCAATTCAACAATGAAAGAAATAGAGGTTGCATCATTGGATGATTGATAAATTTTCTAGTGCCACCTCATTTGCTCACAAGCTTAAACAAACATGCCAAACATTAGGGAAGGAAACTAAACAATTATGAGTAGGTAATGGTGCATTTGGAGAGTACAAAGGCATACAATCTAATGATGTAATTTGGATTATTGAAGTATACAAAGTAGTCTACAAGTACTTTGCAACAAGAGGTGGGCAATACAAACACTAGCATTTGCCTACTAACAAGGAAGAGACAAATGACCTTCTATGGCACAACATTTTAGAGGTTACTCTTATGGCTCAGGTTTTTAAGTCGAGAGTTGGGGTAGTATTGTACACACTCAAAATGGTGTTAGGAGATGAGCATTTGAGTGGTAACAAGCGATACCATGTTAATTATGATGTCACATCCATGTTTCACAATGCTTCTAGATGCTAGGGAGTCAAAACAGATGGTAGAAGCCCTCATGATCAAATTGGTGTGGAGGGCTAAGGGGCTACCTTAAATGGGCTATCCCAGGGCAGGGCTTAATCTTGGACGATAGAATGTAGCCCAAGCTTGGGGAGAGCGATGAAAACCTGTATATAGGTGTTTATTTTCTAGGGTGTTGGCATGGAAAGTGCGGTGAGAAGGAGCCAAGCTAGGAGACATATAAATTTCCTGAAAGGGTGGAGGTTGGAGACAACAAATGTGCATTCATGCTGGTTAAAGATGAGATGGAGGGTGATGTGGTAGGGTAATATCAGGAACAAGTGCAATGCTTTATTTGGCTGCGATTGCATGTATTTACCATTATTACATATTGAAGAAATGTACTAGGAGAAGGATGCTTAACCTAGATAGTCATAGGAAATAGGCATTACTGTTAGCATAGAAACACTTTGAGTTAGTTTTGTAGCTTTAGCTCTTTTTTATGAAGGGGATTTTAGTCTTTCTGCCCAACCAAGGGCTTGTGATGTAATAATCTTTTTACTTATAATATATGGGTGTGGCCCCATAGCGCCACATTAACATCAATTTTTTTTTCCTTTAGACACTATTATAGAAAGTAAATAAGGTTACTATTTCTATGTAGACAATGAAATTGATTTAAATGAAAAGTTATCTATTGATAGCAAATCTAAAAGGTGGATGAGCCTAAAATAGATATTGGAATCAAAATCCAATCCTCATAATTGAATATCTAGTCTTTGAATTTATTTTCGAACTTATGTATAGTTAATAATAGGATTTACAAAATTTGTTCTTTTGGATGGTAGAAGTAAATATTCATTGTAGCTCAAAAAGTATTTCTATTGAAGAATGCTAAGTTTAGTGACCCTTCATCAATAGGAGGCCTTCCTCTTGATATGGATGATAGCTCATAATAGATGATGTTACATTTTCGTCTATTACATATTTACTAAAATTTAGTTATTTTGTAGGTGTGTGGACTTTGAAGGTTTATGTAATTTTTCAAGTAGAACCTAATCTAAATAGAAGTTTAAAGATATGATATATTTATTGATATCAAAGTCATACTTGAAATGTATATTCTTTTGTTTTTCAATTTCTTTAATAAAATGTTATATAACGTATTCACTCTTTATTCTATATTAAAAATTAAAAATAATTTAATAATTAATAATTAAATTAGAAGACAAGATTCCAACAATTTATAAATTTGAAAAATTCAAATCGTGAAAAAAAAACCCTCTATTCCTTGAAGAAACTTGTAACTATAGTTATATGATTGCGTTCAAATTTAATCTTCCCACAATAACAGCCATATAAAATACAAACGTGACAAATTTGAAATTTGACGTTGCAAGGATCTTAATAGGATCATGAAAGGCGAATAATGGTGGAATAAGCCCTTTTTCAAAGCGAAGAACAAATTTAAATTGCAAGGAATGTCATCTTTTGTGGGACCTTCACCAAGGATTTCAAAAATATAGTTTATGGACTCGTAATAATCTTCAAGAACGTTTAGTGTAGGGCCTACTTTTGAATATACGCATTTGTGAGTGGTGCAAGATTTTAATATTACAATATATTAATATGTGTTAAAACTTTAGCCCCCTTTTACATAGCCATAGTCGCCCTTTCTCCTACTCCCAATTACATGTCAACTTTGGTCTTGTAGTAAGTGTTTCTGGTTCAATGACCGTATGAGATTGGACTTATTATTGTGGATTTGTTTTGGATTTTTACTGTTATATTATAGATTCCTTATTGCACAAGTTTGAGGTGGAGTGCAGATGGAAGTACATTGCTCACTGGTTACACAGATGGAAAAATCAAGGTCTAGGGAATTCGACATATTTGAATTTAAAGCAGTAGCTAAATTGTAGTTTTCTATTGTGACAATCAATGTGTTCTCAAACTTGTTCATAATCCAATATTTCATGAACAAACCAAGTAGTAGTCAAGTAGTAGCTAAATTGTAGTTTTTTATTGTGACAATCAATGTGTTCTTAAACTTGTTCATAATCTAGTATTTCATGAACAAACCAAGCATATTGAAGTTGATTGTCACTTCATACAAGAACATGTTCAACAAAGCATCATTCAACTTAACATGCTGACATTTTCACCAAGCCTCTTGCACGTGTGAAGTTTGACACTATTCAAGGTTCTCTGATTAGTAATTTAAAACAACGATGTAATAAGGGGGAATGCTGGTATATTCCATCATTGTCTACCATGTATGAGCTATTGTTATTGTTTGTTACTACTTGATCCCTTTGTAAATTCTAATATGACCTTGAATGTTCGAGTGACTTGGAAAGAAAAATAAGACCATACCTAGCATAAACCTACCTACCTGAATGTGTTCACACTGACAGTTTGTGCCTACGACAAATAGAACAAAATTTACCCTATCTTGCAACTTTTGCAACTTTTTGACAAATTTTGCAATTTTCACAACTTATTTACAACCTTTTGTAACTATTACAACTTTTTGCAACCATTGCAACTTTTTGACACTTTTTTGCTACTTTTGCAACTTTTTGACAAGTATACTAAACCTAACAGCTTCGTAATGAATCTAGGACATCCCTAGTGAACCGATGTCATTTGTAATGAATCTAATCAGTTTAGTGAATCTAAATGGTAAATGAATCGAAATGAAAATGAGGATGAACAAAGAGACAAAGACTACCAAGTCTATATTCCTTGACATAATCATAGTTGTGGTCTCTCTCTCGTCTCTCTCTCTCTCTCTCTCTCTCTCTCTCTCACACACACACACACACACACACACACACACATACATATTACATTGACATAAATTTGATTACTTGTAGAACGTGAAATTGAAATATATGTCGATGACTCATCATCCATCATTCCTAAGCATCCATATTATGATTCATAACAATACAAAAATGATCATAAAATTTTGTGAAGTTGTCCAAGACAACTAAATTTAACACTTACAATTTAGATGAATACCAATTGTAATCATAGCTTGTATTAATTTGCCATATCATGATAAATTGATCATAACATAGCCGTTCGTAATTGAATATACATTCAAATTTTAGGTTTAAAAGTAGGAAGATATGCACACAATGAACAAATTTGATTGAATTTTATACATATCCAAATGTAGAATAATTTTTTTACAAAAATGTCGCATATGTGCCAACTCAATAAAATATACAAAAATGGATATGTGCCAACACAATACAAGTTTTACGAATGTGGCATACACCATCTCAGGATTGATATACAATAAAAGTGAAAAATAGTTACCAAATCCTATACTTGTGGTGGATCAAAATTGATCCTCTTAGAAGTACTATGTGGCTTTGTAGATGGTAGCATAGCAAGAATTCATCAAAAAATTAGATTACTTATGCTAATAATAGAAAATAATTGTCAAATTAACATAAAATTTAACTATATTGAACTGTAATTTCTCTAGAATTAATTTCTCGATTACCTCATGTCATTTTTTTTTGGCTAAAAGACATCTCAAAAATGATGGTCCCCTTTGACAGTGGTTGTAGCCTTCGTACCTCACCATATTGAGATGATATCGTAAAATTTCTAATAAAGCATAGGCTTTGGGGGCACTATTTATTGAATACCGAACTATTATAATACCCACTCATATTGGCAAAGATTCATGACTATTCCTCATCATTCATAGAACTATTAAATTTGGTACAACATATGTACGCGGATGTTATCAAACCATTATTACATGTAACAATATTAAAAAATATATATATTCTATTTTATAGTTTTGGATAATATTTCCTTACATTTCATTGGCTTAGAAATCCATTGAGTTTCCTATGCAAACTACCAAAACAACCTATGGGTATAACTTCCTAAAAAATAACTATCAATTTATTTATTTACTAGTATAAAGACAACCCTTGATTTATTTATTATCTACTAACATTCTAATTTATTTATTAATTTAATAATCTAACTATTAGTGTAATTTTCCAATATTCCCTCCCTTATTACATTAATCCAAGTAAAAAGGAGGAAACACTACGAGGATTGAACATAATAGCCCTTTTGGAATCTTTGATGGAACACCATCAATTCTCTTTACTTACCTAGTAAACACCAAATTGATTTCATCAACATATTTTTTGACTATCAAACTCACAAAATATGTGTACAAAATGAGAGAATATAAATATTCCCATCCTCCATGCACAACAAGATAACAACTCACCTCCAAGAGTCTACATCTCCCCTGAGTGTGTCAAAATCCCTTCTTTAGTGCTATAGAATAAGAGAACAACCCTCTCTGAGAGTCCACATCTCCTTTGAGTGAATCAATATCCCTCTTCTAGTACTACAAGGAACCAATGCATCCTTTGTTGTACAAAAGAAAATTAACCACGGTGGATACATTTATTGCACCCAAAAGAAAGGAATGTCAAGAAAAGCTAAGCAACCTTCTTGCTTCATGAATGAACATATATTGAAATGGTTCTTCTCATGTCATGTATCATCTTTGAATCACAAGCTAACTTGAGATGTTAAAAATCTCCCTACCTCCAATGCCTTCAACCTACAATTAAACACGTTATACTTTATCCATCATTAGACTTTCTGATAGCATAAGCATGCAAGTTTGAAATCTCTATCAAGTGTAAAATGGATGGCTTGAAGAAGATAATGTATATGTGAAGTAACCATATATTATGTGGACACCATTACAATAATTTCGACTAAAAATCAACTATCTCTATAAAATAAATTCCAATAATATCTTTATTTCTGCATTGACACAACTTGCTTTCTTCAAAAGAAAAAAAAAAAATGCTTAGTGAGATTCAAGCTAGGGGAGAGGACCTAGTAGTTGGAAACCCTAACTTCGCGCTCTCAAAATCCTACATGGCACTTTCAACTTGTAGACACCCAAAATTGTCTAGTCTAATTAAATAAATATTTTATTTATTTAATTATCTAAGCCTAATTCTTCTATTAATTAAATAAATAAATATTTATTTAATTAATTCATTTATCCTCTTCTAACCTTATTTCTCATTTAAATAAATACTCTTATTTATTTAAATTTTCCTTTTTTAAAATTAAATAAATACCTTATTTATTTAATTATCTCACTTCTTCTATTAATTAAATAAATCTTTATTTATTTAATTGATTCATTAACCTTTTCTACCCATGACACATGTCATTCATCTCTTAATTCATACACTACCTACCCCTTTCATTATTTTATTATTTCTTTTACCTACCCTCTAATCATAGCCGACCTCCTTTTACACCTCTCAACCTTATCCCTCCATTTCATGTTGTGTCTTCTATATAAGGAGATGCTTCCTTCATTATCAAACCCTAATCAATCATCCTAACAACCGAACTACTTGGCATTTGCGATCCTACTTGCAACCACATTCCGTTCTTTGTTGAGCTCTTGTGCACATAAAATCTGAGAGCAAATATATCAAGCAAGATCAATGGAGATAGGAAGAATGGAGATCCAAACCCTATTAGACATGTGATGGTATAATCTTTGTGATTTCATTTGATTTGCATTGTCTTAGGTAATCTTCATATGTTATGGTGGATCTTTGTTGTTGTTAGGCTAGGGTTTTGTGGTTGAATTCATTTAGCCTTTCAATATCATTATTATTGTTTATCCATTTTCACCATATACATTTTGGCACGCCCGGTGGGACTCTTGTCCCTTTTTGCTTTTAACATTTTTGTTGTAGATGTTGTGTTTGAAGTTGCAGATTGACATTTTCGATGACTTTTTGGTATTTTTGCGCCTGCGTACTTTCGGATCGCGTTTTTGGTTTTCTGTCGCGTCTGTGAAACCTGGAATCGCGTCTACGACCTTGACAATATTTTATTTTGCAGATTCCGAAAATCGCGTCTATGTTCTTCAGTCACGTCTGCGATGTTTTTAGACGCATCTGTGTCCAAAAGTCGCGTATGAGTTCTAAAGCTGCGTCTGTGTTTCACAGAAGCGCGTCTGCGTCAGGGAGTCGCGTCTGTGTTGAAGGTAACCGCATCTGTGTGCATTGGTTTCATTTTTTTTTTTTTTGAGTTTATTGATTTAGTTTTTGGTCTTGCATTTAATGTTTCAGATCCGGTTTATTTTGAGCTAACATTTTCAGATCTAGCTAACAAAATTGGTGCAGCTTGTCTTGAAAGTAAAATTGTTTTGTTGAAGGCCCCTATTTTCACAAAGTCTTTTGGGTTTAAAATTTACCTAACTTGTGTGCTTGTAGGAAGGGGTGATTATTTCAAACAATCCAAACTACTAATAAATCTTTGTTGCAGGTCCTTGGCAAGGGTTTTTGGATTTTTATTGTGTGCCTTGTTTTCATAGACTAGCAAACACTTCAATTGGTGCACTAAAATTGAATCATTGTCTTTTGTGTCTTGAGCAATAGGCTCTTTTTGTTTAATCTTTAGAGGGTCTATCTTCCTGTGTGGTCATTAGGACTACTAGTGAGAAGAGAACGACACAAGTGGTAGTAAAAGAAAAGCCATCTTCTTCCAAACCACTATAAATAACTGTATTCATGGTGAAAACTATGAATAACGTGTGCTGATTAGTTCATACTGACACTATGTCTCCCCATAAACCCGTTTGATCAAATTTATTTGATCAGTTGTAGGGCGTAACCCCTACCGGCTGGGAGCCTTCTGTATTTACAGAGCTGAAAGTGCCGCATGTATGGCCACACGAGCGGATGCCCTTACTAGCACCTTTTTGTTTTAGAAGCCCAAATCCTTCTAGTTGTTGAGGCAGGAGGTCGGACCTCTGGTAGCGGCCCACACACATACGGTTCTTAGTAGAGATACAAATTTCACCACGAGGAGTTTTCGTGGGGACTGATGCTTGGCTGACTCGAGAAGTGAGTGCCGAGGGTGGAGCCAGTGAGGTCAAGCATCTAAGTATCCACTCTGAATAGCGTAGCCTCAGGGGTAAAACTCCATGTGGGATCAACAACTATTGTCTTGGCCAGCCATAAGAATTGTGCTTGACTTATTTTAAACATTCAAAACATTCAAAGACCAAACAACAAAAACATTGTGTCTTTTGTGTCTTCAAGTGTATGCAAAACATTTTTTTTTTTTTGCATCAAACAACACACTTTTCTTGGAGTCATTTTGAGTCTAGACACTTGCAAACATTGGGTCTTCATCAACACTGTGTCCTCTTGTCACGAAAAATAGTCAAACAGTCAGATTTGGTCACAACAAAACAACTTCACAGATTGAAAAAAAAAAATTGCACAAATTTTGCAAAAACGCGTCTGTGTCGGACATAATAGCGTCTGTGTTGTATAATCGCATTTGTGAAGCGTAGAAACACGTCTGTGTTCCCAGAATCAACATTGCAATTTGCACAAACAATCTCAGAAACGCGTCTGTGTTGAACAGAACCACGTCTATGTTAGGAAATAGCGTCTGTGCAGTATATAGGCGCGTCTGTGTTCAGAATTAAAAAACTTTTACAGTCCAGCAAACAAACACAATCAGTTTCAAAATTCTTGAGCTTCCTAGGTCATTTCTCCAGGGTTTCATTTAGCATTCAACCTGTCTTTGGGTCTCACACAGTCTATCATTGCTTCACACCTTACATTACATTCACATCTGCCTAAACTTGAGTCAAAAGGTCACTTGCTTGTCCTCATCATACTTTGTCAACACACTACATACAACAACACTTTGCTAAGTGGTCCCTCATCAAGGTCTATCACCTTTGGGTCTCATTTGGTTTTACTTAGAGTCAAGGTCAACTTACCTCATCAAGAGAAACTATCCTCTCTTTGGAAGTCACACCTACTCTACTACATACATACTTGGTCTTACACTTTGGACATTGCAAGAACACCTCAGATTCATTTACATTACATCCAACTCTTGGTCTTCCATACTTTTTCCATTTTCATCTAGTCTAACACATCTTGGTCAATACCTAGTTCATGGTTGAAACCCGTCTTCAAAAATCTAGGAGAGAAACTAAAGAGGCTCAAGAGTCCGCAAACATGAGTGTCTATGAGTATGACAATGATGTCTTTTTCAATACTGATCATAACACATTACTTGACATGGATGCCTATAGAAACATTCCAAATGTTGAGAACATGGACACTACAAACAACAATGATACACAAAATGACAATATGGACAACTTTTCCGTACATTCAACAGATGTGGAAGAATCCATTATGGACCCCGCTTCAATCGATTGATTGAGGAAATAATGAGGAGAGATAGACAATACTTCTTACAAATGATGGCACAAAGTGGAGCCAAGATACCTCATGATTTTGACATGTCTCAAATAATGGAAAATCGACCTTTGCAACAAACTCACTCAAACATGGATCAAAGGAGACCTAATAGTGGAGGCAATAGAGGACCATACATGGTACCTAAATCACCATCATCTTTGTTTCAAAAACCAGAGGTCCCATACACACATGGTCAAGCATATGATACTCACCTTCACAGACCATCATGGAAGTCTTATGCAGAAAGATATGCTCAATCACATACCAATGCTAAGGATCAACCACCAAAGCAATTGGATATTCCAAGGCATGCTCAAAATTTGGACACAAGGAAACCCCGTGTCAAATTTGGGGGCAACACATTAGAACATGACATGCCTGTAGAGTATGGTATACATGGACAAAACAGATATTTCGTTCCTCAACATGAATCTATACCAAGCGGTCCATATATGCAACATCACTATAGACCTCCTCCATATGAACATGTATATGATCTATATCATCCATATATGCAACATGCTCCTCCTCCAATTGGTTCCTCAAGCATGGGGTATGGTCCAAGAAGTCGATCTCCACCTAAGAGCAATTTGGAGCAACAAATCAGGGACTTACAAAAGAAAATGGAGGACATAAATACACCAAAGCCAACATACACAATGAGAGACATATGTCCTTATCCATTTGACAAGAGCATTCCAATGCCTCCTTTTCCTACACACTTTGTGACACCTAAGTTTGATAAGTACAGAGGCAAAGGGGCTCCTAAGGCACACATAAGATAATTTTTCACAGCTTGAATTGAGGTAGCAGCAGAAGAGACATATTTGATGAGATTATTCCCACAAAGCTTAGGTGATCAAGCTATGGAATGGTTCTCTCAACTTCCACCTGGTATTAAGTCATGGGGTGACTTAGCAGAGGCATTTATCCAACATTTCTCCTACAACATAGAGACAGACATATCAGTCACTACTTTGTGCAACACCAAGCAAAAAGAGGGAGAGTCTTTTGCATCATTTTTACAAAGATGGAGAAATCTAGCCAGTAGATGCTCTTGTGAAATTCCACAAAAAAAAATGGTAGAGATGTTCACCCAAAATGTTAACAAAGACATTGGCTATGATCTAAGGAAAGCTTGTTTGTCCACCTTCAAGGACGTCATTGAAAAAGGCTTAGCAACAGAGAAGGTCCTAATTGAACAAGGAGTCATTAAGATATTCAAGGAAAACAAAGATGACTTTAAAGGAAAAGACAAGCCAAGATTTTGGAATAAAAACAAGAACACAATCAATGATGGTGTTGTTGATGCTAACACAGTCCAACCCAAATTCATTTTTTTGTGATCAAGTCCTACAAACAATCAAGTGAATACTCAAACAACTTCTAGATCATGAAGGAAGTACACTCCATTGGGAGAACCACTTGAGTTAGTTTTCAAGAAGCTAGTGGCAAACAAGTTAATCACAGTTCCAAATTTTCCTCTATATGAACCAAAGGTCAAACCAAATTGGTGGAATGATGATGAATATTATGAATTTCACAAGAGCAAGGGTCATAAGACAGGAAATTGTCATCGACTGAAGAACATCATACAAGATCTCATTGATAGAGGTGACATTGAGATTGAGGGACACTCATCTAATCAAGAACACGAGATGTTTAAGGAACCATTCCCAAAGCATGACAAGGGAAAAGCTAAAGCCACAGAGGATCAAACCAACTATACCAGAGCATCCTACAACTATGATTCAACTATCAATCACATCTTGATGGACAATTATGTCTCTACCATTATCATCAAGGACAAAAACCCTGAGAATTCTACCCAGAGACCCAAGATTGTCCTCAAAGGTGTTGGATCTTCTTCCGAACCTACCTCTGAATGTCATGTTACAACCCGCCGAGGTAAATTCACTTTGCAAGGTGCTCCAGCCAAAAACACCACTTCTTCAGCAACCAAGCCTGAGTACGACCTTGTAGAATAGTTAGGGAAGACACCCGCGCTCATCTCCATCCTTGAGCTCTTATGCATATCTCCCACACATAAAGCTATTCTCGACAAAATCTTGAGAGACACTGCCATCCCTACTGATCTGAATGTGGACCAGTTTCAAGCCATGGTGGGATACCTTTCCATTCCACACTCTCTTACATTCACAAAAGCCGATGATGCCTCCATAAGTTAGCCACATAATGCACCATTACACATCGAAGCCTTCATACACAAACATTGAATAAAATGAGTCCTGATAGATGGAGGAGTTGGTCTAAATATTTGTACATTGAGCACAATTAAACAATTGGGATATTCTGATAAAGCTATGAATTCTACAAATAAAATCACCATTAAGGCATATGATGATGAAGAGCATTCATCCAAAGGCACAATCACCTTACCTCTCAGAGTTGGGCCGGTTACGAAGGATGTGGTTTGTCAAGTCCTAGACCTAGATCTCACATACAACATATTGCTAGGACGTCCTTGGATTCATGAAATGAGGGCAGTCCCATCTACATATCACCAATGCATCAAGTTTCCTCACAATGGAGTGGAGGTAACAATTAATGGTGATCCTAATCCATTCATATACTACAATAACATGAGATCAAAAACTGAGACCATCATTCCCAGTAATCGTGAAGCTATTCCTTCTTTGGCATATATTGATCCTGAGTCATTAAAACCTTTGACATCAAAACAAGGTGAGCTTAAAGGCAAATTTTAGGACAAGGGCATGGGGGAATACACTTTCAATCAGACCATGTACTTACAACAAGTCATGAGTTCACCAAAGGAATATGGAAGACCACATCCTAACAAGCAAGTATCCATCATTGTACTCAAATGGGACCCTACTACCTTTCAAAAATGGGGTGAACTGGAAGAGGAAGACCTATACAAAATGCTCTACAAAGACCTTGAAGATGATACACAAGATCACATCAGTCTACCATGTGAGAAATATGGCAAAGGTTTCAAGATTCTACAAAAATTCGGGTATGATGGAAAAAGCCCTCTTGGGTTACGAAAGGAAGGCATCATTGAACCTTTACAACTTGAATTGACTTTCAAAAAGGAACGCTTGAAAGGACTTGGTTTCCTGACTTCCAAGGTCCACACTCAAAGGACAGAAGAAGCCCTACAAATCAAGGCTGCTAAAATTCAACAAGAGGATCACTATTCCACAGATTCTAACGAATGGGAATGGGGTTCAGACAAATCCTCCAGTGACTACGAGCTTACCGAGACATTCAGAGAGCCAGATGAACCCACAGAAGAAGATGAATTTTATAAAAGATTCAAGGTTGGTCAAGAAACAACCCATGAGGATTCCACACAGTCCATGTCTCAAGGTCCTAGGTTGAAATCACATAGGATGAGAACACCTGTCCTAGAATGTGCTACTAGTGATGATAATTTGGATTCATTTGTGATCGAGACTGATGAGGAGAGTGCCATCGATGACCTTGATAATTACCTTGACATACCCGAATATAACGACATCTTCACTCTTAGCCCCGCTAACTTCGAAGACATTAAAGGCCTTCCCCTCGTTCACCACCAACTCATTGACTAGGATCATGAAGGACCTGCACAGTTTGACACATTCCAAAATGATGAAGCTTTTATTGACTATCTTGGCATACGAGATGATCTTCCCCCTGGAGACCATAAAGTGGGATACACTATAGAACTCAATAGCGTGGCATATTTTGGTGAGGGCGTTGGACCTTCCAGTCGCAAAAATGTGAAAATAAGAACAAACCAAGGGTCTTATGGCGAAAACCACACTGTGGCGCTGTCTGACCCCAAAAAAATAAAAAGAAAGGACGTATCTGAGGGTGAAAACCTCTCTGAGGCACCCAAAGATGGAAGGCTCTACATTCTCCCAGCATCGTATGAGGAAAAGTCATCCATGTTGGTAGAGGAGACTATCAAAACAAACATTGGTATAGAAGAGGTTCCACACAACATATTCCTAGCCCAATCTTTGACGGAGTCAGAAAGGTCAAAATTCATAAGTTTCTTCAAAGAACGACAAATCAACTTTGCATGGTCATACGCTGATATGCCTGGATTGGATCCGGATTTAGTAATGCATCATTTGACAGTTAAACTGAGGGCAAAAACAGTGAAACAGAAACTAAGAAAGATGCATCCTCAAGTGGCATTACTAGTCAAAGCAGAACTTGAGAAATTATTGGACGTTGGATTCATACACCCAATCGATTATCCTGAATGGATCTCCAACTTAGTGCTAGTCAGTAAACCAAATCGCAACATCAGAATATGTATAGATTTCAGAGACATCAACAAAGCTT
Organism: Cryptomeria japonica; assembly: GCF_030272615.1. Classification (NCBI taxonomy): domain Eukaryota; kingdom Viridiplantae; phylum Streptophyta; class Pinopsida; order Cupressales; family Cupressaceae; genus Cryptomeria; species Cryptomeria japonica. The sequence goes on along the minus strand of NC_081407.1, from coordinate 662,524,458 downwards.
GTCCTAAGGATGACTTCCCATTACCAAATATTGACTTGATTGTCGATCTCACAACAGGTCATGAAATGTTATCGTTGATGGATGGATTCTCTGGTTATAATCAAATAAAGATCGTGTCCGAGGATCAACATAAAACATCATTCACTTGTCCTTGGGGAACCTTCTGCTGGAATGTCATGCCCTTCAGGCTAAAAAATGCAGGCGCTACATATCAAAGAGCCATGACTACTATCTTTCACGATCTCATGCACATAACTGTGGAAGATTATGTTGATGACCTCTTGGGCAAATCAATAGACAAAAATACACATTTGGACATACTTTCAGTCATCTTTGATCAGTTGGAAAAATACAAAGTAAGATTAAACCCCAAGAAATGTGTCTTTGGAGTAACCTCTGGGAGGCTCCTAGGATTCATTGTATCAAAAAGAGGAATCGAAGCTGATCCAACAAAAGTCAAGGCCATCCTAGAGATGCAACCACCAAAAAATATTAGTCAACTTCGGTCTTTACAAGGGAGACTCCAGTCCATATGAAGATTCATAGCGCAACTTGCAGATAAGTGTAGTCCTTTTCAGCACTTGCTACATAAAAACATCAAGTTCAAATGGGATGATAACTGTCAACAGGCTTTCCAGACACTCAAAGATTATCTTCTGAATCCACTAGTTTTGATGCCACCAGTTCCAGATCAGCCTTTGTTACTATTGTAGACACCTAAAAATGGTCAACGCTTGCGGAGTCATACTTTAACATTTGCGCATTGCCTCATTTTAGGTTTTTGCGTCGCATTAACATTTCTTCTATGATTCGCACTTGATCTTTATCATTTGTGAGCATCGAGTCATTCTTCTACATTCTTCATTCGTCTCGCTCTCAAATTTGGTCTTGTCGACAACATTATCCAGTCATGATTTTGATCGATTTTATCCTGTCGCATCAATGTGCGTATTCATTTGTCATAATTTTGGACATCGTCAATCCTAATTAGGGTTTTGTCCTCTTTTCAATCTTATCATTTGGCGATCGATTTATCAATCTTGTCATTTTACGATCGATTTGTCATCAATCGTGGTCATCTTGCAATCCATTTTGTCATCAGCCCTTGTCCTCTTGTCAGTTTTGTTATTTTGCAATCGATTTGGCATCGATCGTCATCGTCCTTCTCAATCATGTCAATTTGGATCAATTAGTCATTGTTCCTTGGAAATTGGCGCATTTATCAATCAAATCATTTATCACATTGGTCATTTATCAATTCAAAATCATGATCGACATTAATTATTTCTTGTCAAGACCTAATTGTCATTCTCGCATTGCTAATTCATCTTCTAGGGTTTCGTGATTTAATCATTTAACCCTGTTTGTCATTTCTCTCTCTAGGATTAATAAATTATTTATTTATCCTAAGTCTTCTCATCACAATTAAATGTTCATTTAATTGGCTAATTATTCCTCTTTTTGTGAATTAATTAATAAATGATAAATTATTAATTAATTTACCTAATTTCCTTTTTTTCCATCAATTTCTAATTCCTAATTTTCATCAATTTCAATTTTCTAATTTCCTAATTTCTAATCTCAATTCTCTCCTATTTTTCTCCTAATTTCATGGGAATGACATTTCAATTTGTCATAATTGACAATCAATCAATTTTTGACATAGAAATTTGTCATAAATTGTCATGAATTATCAATCAATCAAATTTTGCATAGAAAGTGCATAATTTGTCATAATTTGTCATAATTGACATGTTTGATTTGCAATTTCCATTTGAATTAAATCATGCTAATTTGATCCATTTCTCCAATTTGTCTATAAATTGGATGAATTTCTTCAATCTAATCCCTAATCAGATTATCGAATTTCTAATCACTTTGTTAAATCACACTTCGAGTATTCTTGCGTCAATATCTCATTTACTTGCTTTCATATCATGATCATGCACTAGTAGGTGAGATCCACAACAAAACTATTTGGAGAAGAAAGAAGGACAATGGAGCCGCATGAAGGAGCATTCAAATCATACCTTTGGTTTGCTTAATTTCTAGTTTTGAATGTTTTTATTTCATGTCTCTATTGAGTGTGTTTTAGGATAGATCATTGCAATGAGCTTTCGTGATTGGGCTAGATTAGTGTTGATTTGTTTGTGATGATTTCCTATTTCCTAATGTACATTAATTGGTGAACCCGACATGAACACTAACCATCTAACCCCTTAACTATGTTTTTGAGTGCTTTCAAGTTGATTTGCAGTTCAAAAAACCCAAAAACAGGGCAGTGTAGGGTTTTCTGGGGACTTCTGCGCCTGTGTAAGACAACTTGCGCTTGTGTTGAGCATTCTGCGCTTGTGTTAAGGACATTCTGCGCCTGTGTCATGGGTTCTGCGCTTGTGTCATGAGTTTTGCGCCTGTGTAAAGTCCAGAACAGAGGTAAAAATGCAGTGTTTTACTTGAAGATTGTTTGTTTTTGCATTCTGTTTTCTGTTTTTTTGGTTTTTGGTACTAATTATCTGTGCAGCATCTTGGCATATGCATGGCAAAGACAACAAATGAAACTACTAACATGTTTTATGCAGATTCGATAGTCAAAGAATAAACACCTCAAACTTCTAACTTGGGTTTTGCAGGTTCCCTTGGAGAAACAACTAAACTTTGTGTTTGAAATTAATGTTTAGGCACCTAGTGATTTCTAAATAGGTTGGAATGAATCTATGTTTGATTTGATTGTTGAGTTTGACATTGGAGTAGGAGAGTATGCTCTCATCCTTTTTAGGGTGATCAGAAATCCAGATCTTCAATACCACGCTCATGTCTTTGATTGTTTGTCACTCTTAGAGGGCCTGCCTTCCCGACCATTTGCTTTTGCAAGCAAGTGATAATCATGAGAAGGGAATGACCCAAAGTGAGTACGGCTAGAATACCTTGGCATTCTAACTCACTATAAACAAATACCTGATGAGCGAAAGCTTTGAAGGAAGCATTACGTGGGAATTGTAGTTACTTGGGAAGTGATGACCCTTGGACTCTTTCTCATATCAACATCTAAGTAGGGCCTCAAGGTCTAAATCATGCTTGTGCGACTACATTTGTTTGGTATCTTGGTGGGCTTAATGTCTCAATCACGCTTGCGTGACATCAAGGAGTAACACTTAACAGAAATCCTTACTAAACACCTTGTTTTTAGAGGCCAAAAACCCTTCTAGTTGCTTGAGAAGGACAAGTTCGAATACTTGGAAGAGATACTAAGTTCGCCATGGGGAGATTTCCATGGGGACTGATGCTTGGCTGCCCTGAGAAGTGAGTGCCATGGAGGGGAGCCCGTGGGGTCAAGCATCTATGTATTCTCCTTGAATCCCATAATGAGTCTACCTCTCAAGTACCTAATGTCCTTGCCTACCATAAGAAATGTGTCAATGAGCATGATTGTCTTGAGTCTAAGTTGAAATATCTTGTCTTCTTTGCCTGTCAAAAGTTGAATTGCATCTCATTTCAAAACAAGACAAATTGATTTAAAACAAGATTAAATACAAGAACATTTCATCCAACAAAGTTCAAGCACCTTCAAACATGGTTGTCAAACATTTGTCAAAATCTTGTCTCAACATTCATGTCACTTAGATTTAGGTTCATCCTAGGTTTGCATTTTGCAAGTTCATTGTCAAGGTTAAGTTTCATCTAAGTCATACTCCTTTGCATATCAATAAGGGTCATTTATTTGCATATGTCCTCTTGCATTAGAGTAATATCACTGTCATACATTTGCATTTGTATGCCCTAAGTCTCTTCATTAAGCTTAAGTCATTATCATATCATAGCAATTGTCCCTTTGCATATAGTGTCAAAACTAGGTCTTGTCATACTTGAGTAATCCAAATCTTTGATAAACCCTAAGTCATTGTTAGGAAGTCTAGACCTTATCAAACCTTTTGTCCTTTTGTCATCAATATCATTTTGTCAAACCTAGCTTAGTATCCAAGCATATAGGGGAGACATTATCATCTTGTCCTTTTTTCACTTGGTCCTTTTGTCCTTTGAGGTCTAGACATCATTCCAATTTCCTAAGGGTCTCTCTTTTAGATTTGCATTCATAAGTTTGTCAAAATATTCAAAAACAACCAAAAACATAGGTTGCATTCTTGCCATAGATTGCATTTTCATCTATTTAGTTTGCATTTAGTTGCATATCATACATCATCCTTTTAAAATCAAAAATCCCAAAAACATTGCATAGTGACATGTCTATTGAAACAAGGTTCCAAGCACCAATGATGCAACAAAGTTTGACGTATCAATCGACAATGCAATCGAATTTTAATCCAAGGCAATCACAATTATATCCAACCCAACAACAAGGCAATATCGGTCAAACTTATCATGATGATGTAAATCTCCAAATACAAAAACTAGAGGAGAAACTAGCTCAAGAAGAGGAGATATTGGAACAAAGAGTGAAAAACATTGAGAAGAATAGATCACAAATGTCCAAAATGTTTCAAAAATTTGCAGGTCGAAATCCAAAGATTGAGCCAATTGATGTAAGATCTCTTCTTGAACGATTAGACATACCAGCTCTCCTCTCCCAAATAGAGATGATGAAACAATTTCAAGAAAGGAGACAACATCAACAACAACATTATGTGCCTCCACAACAAGAACAAGAAGGTATTTACTATCAATCAAATTTTCAACCAATACAACCAATGGTCCAATTTCAACAATATGTCCAACCAACTATACAATGTCCACAAATAGCTCAACCAATGGTGGAATATCAGCAAGTTCAAGTTCAATCAACATATCAATGTCAACAACTACAACCAAACATTCAAAAACAAAGGTTGCAGCACACACCAAGTAAAGTTTCAAACATGTCGAAACAATTGAACCAAGTCCAATATCAAAACATGACATCAGATCAGAACCAACTCCTTGCCAAACAAGTTCAAATTCCAGATACAACTATGTCAAAACCTCGAAAGAAAGGTGGCTTTATTGCAATGATCTTAAGGAAACTACCAAGTGAGTTCTTTGAGGAAGATCAAAATAATACACTTATGTCTAGCAATGCCTCATCCCCCCATAAACAAATTGACTCTCCAGTGGCATCTATCCCTACACCTTTAGAAGTTTCCCAAGAATATTCTATTTTGTCCTCATCAAATAATACACCCAAGGATGCAATTATCCAAGAGCTATCCATAATTTATTGCCAAGATAATCCAATTCATGATGCACATCCTTGTCATGTTTCAGAAATACAAGACCCAATGCCACCATGCACTTTATTGCCATTACCTGTTTTAGAGGACCCCCTTCAAAGTCCCTCTTCCTCATGTTCAAGCATTGATTCCTTGCCAGAATTCATCACAAATGTTCAAAGTGCATTTCCTTCATGCCAAAACATTGATTCCTTGTTAGAATCCCCCATGCATATCCAAAATCCAACCTCATGTCAAGAGGATAATTTAGAGCACGAAGAAATGAGTCCTAAAGTAAATCAAGATCAAGATCCTAAAACCTTATCATCCCATCCAATTGTTGACCAGGACCCCATGTTCCCAAACACTCACGATGATTCCCCTATTCTTGTCCATCCTATCCAAAGTCCTATTGACACTCCATTGCTTGACCAAGATCAAGATATCACAGTCCATCCAATCCCAAACGATCCCCTTCCATTTCAAGAACACAACACCCTTTCAAATCCCATTGGCATTCCACTTCCTACGAAAGATCAATATATCCCTTCCATCCTTTCTGATGATCCCATTAAATGTCCAAAGCAAAGCACCTTTAAAGAGGATTCCAATGATCTTCCTCCTTGTCAAGATCAAATTATTCCTTTAGATCCTCCACAAGATCCTTTTGTTCCTCCATCTCCTTGTCCTAATCCTCCGTGTCCACCCCAAGATCCCATTTCTTTTGAGGATCCCATTATTACTCCCACTCCATCTTATGAGGAGATTGTCATTGATCCATGTCCAACACATGATCCTAATCCCTCTCATGACCCTGATCCCCCTAGTGATCTTGATCCTTCTCATGATCCTAACATATTGGTACAAGATGTTCATGAACCCCCTACATGCATAATGGGTTCTTCCACTTTAGTCCATTCTAATTTTCTTCATGATCTCATCATTTCCATCATATCACCTCCACCTCAAAATGGGCTAGCATCTTCTTGCCAAAGTAAAGAGTATCCTATTAGTCAAAATATTGATAAAGGCAAAGGGGTAGACCTTCACAAGCAAGAACCCCTTCATATCAAAGAATATACTAATGGTCATGGCTACAGAGCTCACACTCAAGGTGTTGGTATCCCTTCAAAGTCAAAATCCAAATGTCCACCTTCCCCATCATCCCTTCCATCCATTCTAGGTCCCTATATCCCTCCATCTCCTATGCAACATCAGCAAAGGCACACATCTTGGAGAACCTTCCATCCATCCCACATGCCTCCATATCATTCCCATCCATACCAACATTCATTCTCCCCTCCAAGCAATTTGGATGCCAAGTATAAAAGTCATCAATCTCGAAATCCACATGTATTCAAGGATCAACATGTCCAATATAATCGACATGTCGAAACAAAGAACAATATGATCTATAAAGAAAAAGAAATATCCAAAAGGCCACAAAGGCCCATTGAGCAAAATAATGCAAAGTCAAAATATATATGGGTTCCTAAATCCCTTGGGCAAGCAATGCACTCCAAGGAACCACAAAAGCATGAAAAATGAAAAACCATGTGGATCCCCAAGAAGCTCCTTGAAGCACAAAAAGAACAATCCAACTTGGCATCCAAAGTTGCTATTCCTCCATCCAACCCTCTCAAATTTGTTCCTCCATCACCTTCTTCATCCATTTTGGGCCCTTATGTCCCAAAATCCCAAGCTATTCCTCCATCCAAATCTCTCAAATCTATTCCTCCATCACCTTCTTCATCTATTTTGGGCCCTTTTGTCCGCAAATCCCTAGCTATTCCTTCATCAAAATCTCCATATCCAAAACCCACTCTTCCTCCATCAGTCCCTCACCCCTCAAGGTGTGTGCCAATGTCAATCTTGCCTTCGTTTCCATCCACTGAAGCCTAATTCTTCCTGTACCCTATCCATTATCCAATGCATATTTTCCATCCTTCGATCCCTTTGATCCCATCCTTTGCATAAATCCTTGCCTTAGTTTCATCTCATTTTCCATGTCCTTATCCTACCAACGTTTTTGAGCATACTTTTAAAGGTCATGGTCCATTTTTTTTTCAAGGCTACTATCCAAAATAGAAAAAAAAAACAAAACGCTTGAGTCCTTCTTCCATCCCCTATCATGTGTCCATCTTCTTCTGAAAAAGTCAAAAAGTGAAAATAAAAAAAAAAAAATCAAAAAAAAAAAAAAAGACAAAAGAAGAAAGTAAAGCAAAAATAATTCGTCCACTGGTGAAAACCTGGCAAATAGGCGCCTTGGGCAAGTACCATGATGAAAACTTGGCAAACAGGCGTCATGCATAATTTATGAACTTCTTGCACACCACACTTGGGGACAGGTTTTATCCTCCTTCATATCATTTTGTCCTTCATTGTTCCATTATCCTATCGAACCCTTGTCATCACCCTTCATATCCTATTGTCCCTCATGTCCAGTTTCCCTTTCCACCTTTGATCTTGACAAGGTTGAGGATCGTTATGAGCATCATGCATCTTGTTCGCAGCTTTTAGTCCATCATAGCTTTTGGTCTTTATCCATTTGCTTATTATAACCTTTCATCCATATTCCCTGTCTTATTGCAACTTTCTGCCACTATCCCTTAGCTTATCCTGACCTTTAGTCCATGTCCCTTATCCATTCTTGGTCTTTCTTATCCTATCCATATCTTATCACTATCCATACACTCTTTTTCATTCCTTGATCTTGATCTAACATAAGGACGCAAAATTTAAACATATTTTTCAAAAACCTCTTGACATGTCCCTCATGCCTTGTTCCTGCTTTACATTGTCATATTCAGTCTCTTGTCCCATCACACAATAGCCCTTGAAAATTGCATCCATATTGTCTCCATAATAAAAGGCCTTTGTCTTCCCTCTATACACCATCATTTCAGAAAGCCTATTTATTCACCTGTCATATTCCTTGCCTTGCTAGACACTGGGGGCAAATAATCCAAAAAAATTGAAAAATGTCCTAAATAATTCAAAATTTTTTAAAATATCCTGAAAAATATTTAAAAAAATTGAAAAATGTCCTGAATAATTCAAATTTTTTTTAAAATGTCTTGAAAAAAGATCATAAAAATTGAAAAATGTCCTGAAAAAATTTAAAAAAATTGAAAAATGTCCTGAATAATTCAATTTTTTTTTAAAATGTCCTGAAAAAAATCATAAACATTCAAATAATGTCCTGAAAAAATCTCTAAAAAAATTGAAAATGTCCTGAAAAAAAAAAACCTAAAAAGTCGAATAAAGTCCTAAAAAAAAAATGAACACAATTTTTTTTATAAAACTCACAAAAACAACCATTTTGCAATAAACTATCCCCTTTGAGCATTGACAAATCATTGAGCATTCCTCCAACGACATGCAATCACACACTATGCTTTAATGAAATCATGCGTTCACAGATGAACTTTTTCAATCAAACCAAACTTTCAAACTGATCACAATTGTCTTCTCAATCGAACATCAACATCAATAATTTGTCCTTGTCACTACTATCATGGGTCTTATACAGGGTGTGGTATACTCGAAACCAAACTGTGTCCTGTCTTAGACGGGGTACCACATGTCCTGAAACCAGACAACATGATCATCCTATCAGCACTTTCAACTTTTGACAATGAAGATCAAGATGTTTGTTTGACTTGGTTGAATTTGTGCAACTTATCTTTTTATTGATTTATCTTTGGCTTCAATCATGTTCCTATGTTTCTCGATGATGTCACTGAGTGATTTAGAGTGACCGGGATGGTTCATGGTCCTTTTCTTTTTTGTTGTGATTGTTGTTTATGTGTCTGTCTTTTGCAAAAAGGGCTGCATTTCAGCTCTGGCTTTCAATGCCATGATGCTACGCATCCATTTTGCTACATTAAATAAAGGTTCTCACCTACTTCTGTGCATTAGTGAAAGCAAGTTTTTCTTTGTCTCTAACTGTTTTCTGTCTCATTTCTTCTTACTAACCTTTCTTCTGTCAGTCTTAGTAGTCCGTTTGATCCTATCATCTTCTGTCATTCTTATCGATCAATTGGCCTCTTTTCTGCATGTTTCCGGCCAATTCCTCGAGGGGGCATGCATATTTCATTATTATTGTCTGCGGCATTTTCATTAAGTTCTTTGAAACAACGCTTAAAATTGCATTGTCTCAAAGAGGGGCAAAATGTAGACACCTAAAAATGGTCAATGCTTGCAGAGTCATACTTTAACATTTGCGCATTGCCTCATTTTAGGTTTTTGCGCCGCATTAACATTTCTTCTATGATTCACACTTGATCTTTATCATTTGCGAGCATCGAGTCATTCTTCTACATTTTTCATTCGTCTCGCTCTCAAATTTGGTCTTGTGGACAACATTATCCAGTCATGATTTTGATCGATTTTATCCTGTCGCATCAATGTGCGTATTCATTTGTCATAATTTTGGACATCGTCAATCCTAATTAGGGTTTTGTCCTCTTGTCAATCTTATCATCTGGCGATTGGTTTATCAATCTTGTCGTTTTACGATCGATTTGTCATCAATCGTGGTCATCTTGCAATCCATTTTGTCATCAGTCCTTGTCCTCTTGTCAGTTTTGTTATTTTGCAATCGATTTGTCATCGATCGTCATCGTCCTTCTCAATCATGTCAATTTGGATCAATTAGTCATTGTTCCTCGGCAATTGGCACATTTATCAATCAAATCATTTATCGCATTGGTCATTTATCAATTCAAAATCATGATCGACATTAATTATTTCTTGTCAAGACCTAATTATCATTCTCGCATTGCTAATTCATCTTCTAGGGTTTCGTGATTTAATCATTTAACCCTGTTTGTCATTTCTCTCTCTAGGATTAATAAATTATTTATTTATCCTAAGTCTTCTCATTGCAATTAAATGTTCATTTAATTGGCTAATTATTCCTCTTTTTGTGAATTAATTAATAAATGATAAATTATTAATTAATTTACCTAATTTCCTTTTTTTCCATCAATTTCTAATTCCTAATTTTCATCAATTTCAATTTTCTAATTTCCTAATTTCTAATTTCAATTCTCTCCTATTTTTCTCCTAATTTCATGGGAATGACATTTCAATTTGTCATAATTGACAATCAATCAATTCTTGACATAGAAATTTGTCATACATTGTCATGAATTATCAATCAATCAAATTTTGCATAGAAAGTGCATAATTTGTCATAATTTGTCATAATTGACATGTTTGATTTGCAATTTCCATTTGAATTGAATCATGCTAATTTGATCCATTTCTCCAATTTGTCTATAAATTGGACGAGTTTCTTCAATCTAATCTCTAATTAGATTATCGAATTTCTAATCACTTTGTTAAATCACACTTCGAGTATTCTTGCGTCAATATCTCATTTACTTGCTTTCATATCATGATCATGCACTAGTAGGTGAGATCCACAACAAAACTATTTGGAGAAGAAAGAAGGACAATGGAGCCACATGAAGGAGCATTCAAATCATACCTTTGGTTTGCTTAATTTCTAGTTTTGAATGTTTTTATTTCATGTCTCTATTAAGCGTGTTTTAGGATAGATCATTGCAATGAGCTTTCATGATTGGGCTAGATTAGTGTTGATTTGTTTGTGATGATTTCCTATTTCCTAACGTACAACTATACATATCAGCTACTCCAACAGCACTGGGGGCACTCTTAGCACAACAAATTGCTGAGGGCAAAGAAAAAGCAGTATACTATATTAGTCGCACATTGGTGGGATATGAGCTAAACGACACACCAATTGAGCGTGCATGTCTCGCTGTGGTCTTTGCTTCACAAAAATTATGACATTACATGCTCACTCATAAGACTAAGTTGGTTGCAAGAATCGATCCATTGAAATACCTTCTCAATAAAGAAACACTTATTGGGCGACTAGCCAAATGGGTAATGATACTGAGTGAATTCAACATCGAGTATGTGGATAGAAAAGCAATAAAAGGACAAGCCATCACAGATCAATTAGTAGATGCTCCCATGATTGACGATGTTCCTCTAAGTTCAGAATTTCCAGATGAATCCATTTTAACAATGTCACATGCAAAGCCATGGCAACTGTACTTTGACGGCTCATATACACAGCATGGGGCAGGAGCTAGCATCCTCTTTATAACTCCTCAAGGGGATTCTATACCAAAATCATACCGCTTATCATTTCCTTGCACTAACAATATAGCGGAATATGAGGCATTAACAACTGGATTACGGATTGCAGTACAGTGGAAGATCCAGGAACTTCATGTTTTTGGGGACTCTCAACTAGTAATTCGTCAAGCAACTAATGATTACCAAACAAAAGATGAAAAATTAATGCCTTACAAACAAATGGTGGATGACCTGAAACAAAACTTCACAAAGATAGACTTTGAGCAGATACCAAGAGAGCAAAATCGAGCCGCAGATGCCATGGCTACAATTGCTTCACTGATCGATCTATCTCCAAATGAGACCCGCTATGAGTTCTTGGTGGATAACCTTTTGGTTCCTTCATATGAAATCATTCCTATTGAGATGATATGTGTTGTTGGTCCTGAGTCCCAGTTATATGGTTCCATTTTCACATACCTTCGTGACAATACCCTACCTCCTGACCTATCCAATAACCAACGTCGCACTTTCATTCGCCAATCCTCTTGATATGTCATTTTAGCTGATATCCTGTACCGGCGAGGTCTAGATGGCACTCTTCTTAGATGTTTAGAAAGCGACAAAGCTCAGATTGCATTACGTGAAGTACATGAAGGGATATGTGGTCCACATGTTAGTGGTCCTACCTTAGCCAAGAAACTCATTAGAACTGGATATTACTGGCCCAATATGGAAAAAGACTCATATAAGTTTGTTAAGAAATGTAAGAAATGTCAAATTCATGAAGACCTCATACATGCGCCAGTGCAAGAACTTCAACCAATTGCATCTCCTTGGCCCTTTTGTTAGTGGGGACTCGATCTCATAGGCAAGATTCACCCTCCTTCTTCCAATGGTCATAAATTCATTATCACTGCCACAGAGTATTTCACAAAATGGATTGAAGTCATGCCTCTCACACAAGTCACTGGAAAACAGATTGCTACGTTCATCCTCAACTATATCATTTGCCGATATGGTATTCCTATTTCCATTATCACTGATAACGGACGTCCCTTCAAAAACCAAGATGTTCGTGAACTTTGTGATCATTTCCATATTTCCCATCATTTCTCCATGCCATATTACCCCCAAGGTAATGGTCAAGCTGAGGCATCTAATAAGACAATCCTTAAGATCCTAAAAAAGACAGTCGACGACGCTGGCCGTAATTGGCATATCCAACTTAATCCTGCACTTTGGGCATATCGCACAAGTGTTCGCACACCTACAAGAGCTACACCCTATTCACTTGTCTACAGCACTGAAGCCATCTTGCCTATTGAGGTCGAGCTACCCTCTTTACGAGTCTCTTTGCAAAACATTATTAGTGATGAAGACTATAGGGTCTCTCGCTTACAAGAACTTGAGCTACTGGATGAACGAAGACAAACTACTTTTAATCATCTCAAGGCTTATCAACAATGAATGAGTCGCAGCTACAATCACAAGGTCAAGCCTCGCACATTTGAGGTAGGTGATTTGGTTCTCAGAGAAAACCCCAAAAATCAGCAAGACAGAGAGAAGAAGGGCAAGTTCGAACCAAATTGGCTTGGTCCTTACATCATTACAGCAGCATATGGATCTGGGGTATATCAGCTCTCAACTACAGAAGGTGAACCTTTGGACGATCCTATCAACAACATGCGCCTTCACAGGTTTTACACATAACTCTTCAGAGTATCCTAATATAAAAAAAAATAAAAAATTAAATTTCAAAATACAAAAAAAATTATAAAACAAAAAAATCATTACTTGGTGAAAACCTGGCAAACAGGCGTCTTGTGACACAAAAAAAAAACATTGAAAAATAAAAAAAAGTAAAGATAAATAATTTCGTCCAATGGTGAAAACCACTTCGGTGGCGCCCTGGGCAAGTACCATGGTGAAAACTGGGTCACCAACGCCATGCGTAGAGACATTGCTCCTCCCTCCTTCAGGATTCTCTTTCATCACTTCATTTTGCACACACTCACAACCTATTCGTTCATAATAAACTTACCCATTCCCATCATGGCTTGTTATTGATATACCCAAGATTGGTTCGCCATTCATAATAAACCTTCCTTTCCATCCCTTTCCATTCATAATAAATCAGATCCTATCTGTGGCTAAGGAAAATCCTATGTCTAGTGATGGGTGTGGAACTAAGAACATCACATATTTTGAGGAGTATAGTTTCTTTTAGCTTCCTTCAGTCTATCCGTGCACAATCCACAATAAAGCATCATTTGCATCACAGATCCGCAATAAAGTTCCGTCTTCTTCGTAATACAGTATCAGTTTCATGGATTCAGTCAGTTTCAGATGAGACACAACAGTAACAATGGGCTTCAACAAATCAAATCTTTCAACAGACTCAGACAACATATGGTTCAGTGCTATCTATCCTTTCTGTGAAAGTAAACATTGTGACCACAATCAAATAAGACTTATACAAGTGACAAGAGACACTAAACTTGAGGACTACAGTGGATGTTGGTGTCGAGTCTTGGTTTTCTTTTGATTTTATCTTTTGGTGACATGTCTTTTAGATTTTCCAAGATGTCTCCGACTAGAGATTCTATCTCCAAGATGTCTTTGACTAGAAAGGCAAGGATGGGGTATCGTCACCTATTTGTATTTGCTGTCTGTGGATTGTCTTTTAGTAATGCTATGACTTGTCCAAGGATATGAGGACACTGTGAGTCTAGTGTGAACTGGGGCATTCCTTGTTTGTGACTGTCTTATCTGCATGCAAACAGGTACAATGACTTTCTGGGTCGAACATATGCCTCGATTGTCATAACCTACTTGCCATAATAAAGCTCAATGATGATAACGTACAAGAAGCTCTTTCACTTTCATATCTTCTATCTTCCATCACCCTTTCTTGATTGACTTCCATCGTCCTTCTCGAGTCCGCGTAGCCTGCTATCACATGACTGAGTATAATGACACACCAAAAACATTTGCATTTCATGTAGTTTCACCTGCATTACCACATATAAGCATTTCATTCATACATATAGATATCACAACTACATCACATCTTGCACACAACACCTGTTAGCACAATTTACATTTGCATTATCATATTTATCTGCATTACATACATTCACATTTACATTTACATTTGCATACACATATAAAACATAAAAGAACAAAAATATTGCATTGCATCATATACATATTTGCATCCATATCATAAGTATCACATAGAAACATCTCATCACATAGGTACACATGCATATAGCTGCTGCAAAGATGAATCATCTCATATATATAAATCAAAAGTGTCATGATATAATGATGTCAAAATCATATGGCTACAATCACCCGCAGGTGTCTACATCATCATACAAAAATGATATAGTACTGATACATAGGGAGCCCTCTACGGCTATGATGAACTCCCTCCCTCAGAGCCGCCTGGCCTCGACGAAATTTGAGCCCTCAAAGGACCCGCCCTAGGATCACCCCCCTGTCCCCTCTATTTGGTGGTGGTGGAGGACCCATAACCCCACCACTAGATGCCTGTCTCCTCCGGCTCCCTCCCGTAGTTGTCACTGTCCACTGTCCGTGATGGTCTATGGAAGCTCCTTGCCCGTTGATCAGCTGGCACTGCACCATAGTAGAGATCCCACCAGTAGGCAATCTCCTCCCCTGCCCACAGGACGTAGGCATATCCAGCCCCTGTATCCTCTGTCGCCTACCTCCCAGCCCTCAGTGCTGTCTCAACCTCTGTGTAGCGCTGAATGGCCTGGTCCCACTCCCGCTCAGTATCTCTGAGCCGCCTCTTGAGCCTATCCCTCTCCCTCTCTAGGTCCTGGATCTCATCTGCATGTCCCTGACAGATCTCCCTCAGCTTAGTCAGCTCATCCTCCTCTGCCCCAGCCCCTTGTGGCTCTGCTTGTGGCTCCCCTTGTATAGGTGCCTGCCCCTGTGCCTATTCCTGTACTGGTGGCGGTACCTATACCTATACCTATTCCTATCCCTGTCCCTATCTCTATCTGGGACCCTGTGCTGCTGGCACCTGTAGCGGTAATCCATCGTGACCCCTCACCACTCGAGCCTATCTGTCCTCTCCACCCTCCCTCTGTGGTGCCACCCTCCTTTCTCCAACTGCCCCCCTCCTCCTTTGTTGACCTCTATCCCCATCATCTCCATCACCATCACCATCCTCACCACCATCTCCATCTAGTAGCTCTCTTGGATCCGTCAGGCGTGGGAATGGATGCTTGGCCCAGTATGCTGTGTACTCGGCATCCATGCCAGCATCCTTGATCTTTGGCCATATGTCCCAGAGTAGGGGCATCATCTCTACTAGCTGTGTAACAGCCTGATCATATGATAGTAAGGGCCCAAACTGCGCCCGATCCCTGACAGTCCGTGCATACATGCTTGAACCCCGTGACATCTGCTGGATCCTATCGAACTACCTGCCCACCCTGTCCACCAGCTGCCTCTCTAGTACATAGGGTGTCCGCCCAATTAGATACCTGCTTCAGAAGGTGTAAGGTAGCTCTACTACATCATCCTCCCACTGCTCACATCCCAGGTACAACCTCCATATAACCATATCAATGTCATCTATAACCCGCCGCCAGTGCTCTAACCTGCCAATCCGTGGCTGCGAGGTGATCATGTCGTACAAATGCATGAAACTGTGCCCATGACCTCTACCCCTAAAGTGCATCAGTATCGTCACCGACAAATGCTCATAGGCCCACACCTGTAACAATGTGACCCCACAGCCCAATCCCACTGACCCATGGTACACAAACTGATGCAACTCATAATATAGGTGCACCAACACGCATGGACCCCAAGCATATCTGGTGTGCTGTGTCACCAGTGTCTCCAATGCACCTCCCCAGCCCACAACCAACCCTCGTGTCACTCTATCTGGACACAAGAACCCACTGATCGCTCCTCCTATCACTGCTGGCAGCGCTAATCCTGTAGCTGTCATGGTGTCCCATGCCACATGCCCTGCCCTCATCTCCAGTTCTGGGTCCTGGAACACTCATCTTAGGGCCTCCCTATCTCCATCTCAATTGTAGGGAATCAACTCCCCATCGATCGGTATCCTCAAAATCTTATATACATCCTCGAGGGTGACTGTCATCTCCCCCATCGGTAAATGAAAGGTGCAAGTCTCGGAGTGCCACCTCTCCGCTAGTGCAGTCAGCAATCCCATGTTCGCCCAAAACTCAGGCACATACAGAATATGTCTCAGATCCATAGCCTCAATAGCCGCTCGGTCCTCGAAGTTTAGCTCAGGTCACAATCTTTGCGTCAACGGGAATCTCTCCCGTGACTCCAACATAGGCAAATACTCCTGCAGTCAAGCAAATCAATCATGTCAGTCATAGTGGCATTCACTGTTCATCACAAAATGCTACTTTTTATCTAAGTGCATATGGTATTCTATCCTAGTGACACTCACTATTCATCACAAAGTGTTGCTTCTATCCTAGTGGTACTCCCTGTTCATCACAAAGTACTACATATTTGGCACTCCTTGTTCATCACAAAGTGCTCCTCACATTTGCACTCACTATTCATCACAAAGTGCTGCTCATATTTTAGTACTCCCTGTTCATCACAATGAGAGACAAAAGTTCAACTAAACAATTGGCAAGTGTGACATACATCACTTCCCTCTGAATTTTATATAGATACAACTCCATTAGTTATTCAGGGAATAATCTAACTAAATAAACTGATATGCTTTTAACTTGAAAGCACGTAAGGCTGCCTACTTCATTCTTAGATGAGAGGCCAGGTAATATGTAAAATAATCCAGAATAACTTTCTACAAGATGCTTTACCGCGAATATCAGAAGAAATCAAAGCAAAGTTTAATAACACTGATTTCAACACTTCTTCAAAATAGACAAGAGAAGCAAAGTCTCTCTTCAACTAAAAATCTTTCTAAACAACACAAAAAGAAGATCCATACTAATATCAACATCCACCATCAGAAAGGTAATCATAGACGTTTTGATTAGACTAATATTTGCAAAGAAATACCACTCCACAGATTCAAACCCAAAGATTTTCCACCTCAAAATGCATATGATCTTATATATATATTTCATGCAACAAAGACATAACAATACACACATAAGTTCTTTCCAAATTCAGATTTTTGAAAGACTTGACCACTTCTTTCCAACAAAAATTGAAACTTCTAAAATCTTAGTCTACTGTTCCAACCCCTTCTCTATCTATCTTAATCTAATTTATAGTAGCTTTTTAAAGAACAGAGGAGGTCTCCCTGAAAACTCGACCTCCTCTGAGACAGTTATAGAAACCAATAGAGTATTTAGGGAACATATGTATCGAAGTCATTGCAAGGTTATGAAAAACATATAAAATAAAAACAAAGCATTAGCATCATGCTATGCCTCTTCTCCATCATCATCCTCTCCTCCACTTTTCTGGGCATCGTGGGCGGTTGTAATCTCCTGAATTATAGAGTGACTCAGATTTTTCATGGCATTGATCTTTGCTTTTGTGGCTTCTTTCTCCCATCTATGTTTCACCATTTTCTTGGCATGCTTAGGTAACTGATCATTACTAATGAACGTCATGGACTCAATTCAGGTGATTTGCGTTATATCTTCGGGAGTGAAGTTGCTTTTGGCCTTAACTTTCTCCATGTGCAACCTAAATGCCTTTATCATGTCCTACGTGTTCAACCCACAAAGTCCCAGTTGCCAATCATGGTCTGGGTTAACCACTTTATTATCATTGACCAAACTACTCTGAAGCTCTTGAAGCTCATAAACAAAAGTCCTGGCATCAGAAATCACAGACTTAAATGTAGTTACCCGCCATGCTATAGTTTTCTTCAGCATGAAGAGCTGGCACTCATCAGTTACCAATTTAATTGAGTTTTTTGCTAAAAACTTTGCGGCTCTGTATTCCTCTATCTTGGTGAGCATGGGTAATACATTTTCCCATTTATGCTCTTCTTTTTCGCATGGCACAATCTGATTCTGAATCTCTGCAGTGAGGTTTTGCATCTCATCGCATAGCTTCCTAGAGCTTGTGATATATTTATCACCATCTCTAATCACTCCTTCAATCCATTTCTCTATGGCCCCTGCGATGCTCTTAGCTCGCTGAACTTGATTCATCAATTTCTTGTTCTCTAGTGAAGTGGGGTCAAAATTTTTTGAAGCATGCGATATGGGAAGTGTTCTAAAACAACCTATGCTATCAATGAACTGAGCTAGAATCTTGATATGCCATTTCAGCTCTCTTTTCTCCTGTCCATCTTTTTCTGACCTGGTGAGCATCTTCTTGGCCGATACTTGGAAAAGGTGATTATCTAAATCCCTGCTCATGTTCCCGAGATCCACTTTGGTGACCTCAAAATCCTCTACATTTACTTCCTTATTCTCATCTTTGGGCTTATAGGAAGCGATTTCGGCAACCCACCTCCCAGTCTTTTCATTAGCATCCAATCTGGCAGTTGTTTTGAACTTCTTCTGTTTGGGACCCTTCTTCGTGTATTTAACCACCATGTCTTGAATTGGGATGGACTTTGTAATGAAACTCCATTTCTTGCTTACTAAAGTGGTTAGCCATTTAGGAGTTGCACTTGAACTAGCTGTTCCTTCGGTCACTTTAGGTGGCAGCGTCATGGCTACAGTAATCGCATGAGCATCCATGGTGTTGACAATGTCGCTGTCAAGGTCCTCGACTTCAAAAATCTGAGTATCAAGGATTTTGTCTTTTGCCTTTATGTCTTTGACCTAGTCCATTTTCTTTTGTGCAGCACTCCGTGTCCTTGTACATCGAGGAGCAGAAAAGTCCAGAGCCAGATTAGGCTTGTGCTTGGTGTGAGATGACTTCTTATTTTTACTTGTATGAACAGGCATAGAAGTGGGGTTAGAAAAACATTTTGGGGAACGTAGAGCAACCTCACTATCTCTTGCAGGATCAATCTTGATGCCTATTTTTATTTCACTTCTCCTATTAACCCAATCTGTGGTTCTTTCCAAGACTCTCTTTGTTTTAAACTGCACATCATCCTCTTCTTCCATATCCCAATTAATGCAGGATGTTTTGGGTTTAGCTCGATCTAGATATCCAGGTTCAAAGAGCTCTAGATAATCCTCTTCGATCCCACTTATATCAAGTTTCACCTGTAGTGAAACTACCTGTTCCAGAACCATTCTCATGTTTTCTCTTTTGTACACTTCAACCTCATCATTGCAATCTTCCCAAAAGTACTCCAGGTGTGGGATTGGAAGGTGCGGCATCAAACCAAGACTCCATGAGAAACCTTTATCGTCAAAGCCCTTTCTTTCATTATACAGTGGAAAATTAAAATTCTTCAAGTCAGCTCTTATGCTCAACGCATTTGACATTGAACTACAAGATAAAATTCCCAATTGAATAGGAAAATGATCCTCCCATCTATCTCTGGGTTGAGCTTTTTTAATTACAATAGATAACTGACGACAGATCTCAGCAAGAACAAAACAATTTGAACAAAAATGAAGAAGTTTGAAAGGCTCTTCTTCAAAACCATCTACCCTTATATAACAGAAATGAGAAAACTGAACAAAGAAACTACCATATCTTTTCACTAATGCCTGGGCATCTTCAGACATCCTCTTGGTTTTCATGTTCTTTAACTCAACACAAATCTCCCAGGAAAGCATTATGTACTCTCCTAAAATCTTGCAATGCATTATCTTTTTGTAACATGGGGTAAAAGTCATACACAAAAACATCTCCCTTAGCAAGTTGCCTAGGTATTTCCACTATTTATTTAACACATGCTAGGCAATATATCAAATATGAGGACATAAAGAAATTTTGCTTGAACTTCTTCGCCATGCTCAACTGTTCCCTCATGGAATCGACAATAAGCTCCGCCCAGTCAAGATACTACTTTCCTTCCAACACTAGTTGCACATAATAGTAAATCCAATCATCAAAGTTGTAGGCCTTAGCTGAACCTCTAACTTAGTGTAATAGTAACATAACATCATGGATGTGGGGAAGCATGTGATTCTTGTTGGGATACTTAGGTAACCTGGTGCCACCCCTTTGAGGAACTTTCAACCAATGCTTCGCTATATTATTCTGATTTCCAGTTTTATCTGCATTGAACTCAATGATTGATTGGGTGGGAGAAAAATTTGAGAACTGATAACTAGGCAATTTGAAAACAGAGGAATTAACTTCCCTGTTAATCGCAAGGAGAGTTTCATCATTATCTCTCTTGATAGTTTCGGAAATGGGATCATACCTCGCAATGCACTCCCTAACTAATTCTAGGCAAGGGATAGGAGGAGGAAAGGTTGCCGCTTCTACAAGACCACTACTTAAAATTTCCAAACCAAATGAACCGTCAATTCTTTTAAACACCCTTTCTTTCAAAACTTCCAAATTTTCTCCTTTCAGGTCTGTATCACTAACAATGGGTTATGTGCAGGCAAGACTGAAAATATTTCTGAAAAGGTGCAGAGTGGACTTCATAATTCATAAACAACAACCCTTATTTCCCCCAACAAATTTTATTACGAGAGAGAAAAGCAGCTAAAAATCACTGGAGAAGATAGGAAACAAAACTCACCTTCACAATTGAGACCAATTGAATTACTACCAACAAACAAACCTTCTATCAAACACTCCGCAACAATGAAGAACAAGTTTTAGAAATTAATCACTTCATACCTTATAGAAAAAGAAGTGATACAAACTTATTTAGTGCATTAATTGGCCATCAACTCAAATGTGCCGAGCATTGGGATTTGACATCACACGCGTACATTGAATGCATGGTGATGTTTTATGGGGTAACTACCAATTCTCAAAAATGATTACTTGCCTTAAAAAATCGACCAATTGACATCACTCGAGATATGATTCAATCTTCAACATACTTAGCAATAAATGCACCATCATGTCTTTTAGTCCACGGGACCCACCTGATTTGAACACGCATGAACAATTTGAACTGACTTCATGAGGGTTCAAGTAGTTCAAAGTGTACGCTGTGCCAAGAAAATTCTCTTTGAAAAGATTAACTCTATTAAGTGTCGCCGGTCTTTTGAACTTCATTGAACATGTTGAACACCACTGAACTGCTTGAACTAGGTTCAAAGGGTTCACAACCTGGAGGAAGAGGATACAACACATCATATGTGACCATGAAATAGAACTACTGCAAAAACACTTGAGTGAACGTTAGCATAAAACTTTTTAGACAACTTAGAACCTGCGGTACGCAGATGAACATTATGAACTCTTTTCAAAATGGTTCAATGGGTTCACGAGGTTCAAACCGACCATTGAAACTTGACGCTATGGATTAAGAGACAATTTACCAGTGAATTAAGGATTGAACCAAGGAATTTTTGAAAAGATAAAGACTCAAATAAAATTTTTGTAAGGCGACTTACTCTTGTTATGAGGGATGAATGACAGGATAACACCATGTTAGCATGCTTTTTTGTCAAGGTGTCCAAAATGACCCCAAAATAGTTAAACTAATAGTTGTGTACTAAGTCATGTTTAATTGGTATGTTAATGTGGCATCACATGATTTGTTAGTTTTTAGATCTAGGGAATGCATTTTAAATTTGTATTCAATTAATAGTGCTCATAATCAATACTAACAAGTTTAAAGTCACAACTACTAGTGCTTTAATATTCAAAATATTGATCGTTAAATAAACAAATGCTATAAGAACTATTGAATATGTGCTCAACTATTGGGTATATTCTCTAGCAACATTCAAAATTCTGAATATAGATGTGAATAAACCCTAATATCATAGTTCTTATATTTCTTATAGGGTATCCTGTCAAAACAACCTAGCCAAAATAACCCATGACACAATAACTCGGTCACAATAACCCAATAAAAGAACATTGTGGGGTAATAATATCCCATATTCACTGTAATTAAAAATTTAAATAATGAAGATTTTTCGACAATGTACATGTAATTTGTAAATTTTGTTTTCCTTCTTGTATAATCTTACGAGGATATCCTGTTAATGGGTTATTTTTATCGAGGGTTATTTTTGCCTTGGGTTATAATGATGCAGGGTTGTTTTTACAAGGGTTATTTTGAATGATTTATTATGTCATAGGATATTTTGACTAGTTTATTTTGTCGTGTAATCACTAAATAGATTATAAAGGTTGTTATATTGTGTTTTAGCAGAGAGGAAACACTAACTTGTGGAAGATTCAAGTATCCAATTGAAAATTAGAAACAATATTATTAAAAAACCTAGATAATATTTAGAAGGACATGGTTTAGATTAACATGATATTAAAATATAATAAGGTATTACTTGAGAATAGAATAAAAGCAATAACCCAATAAATTTTGTTATCAACAAGAATAGAATCCAAAAATAAAATACTTGCTAAAATTAATAAATAAACCAAAAAATAGAGTATACAGTAATTAAGAAAATAGAATGCCAAAAGTGGATAAGCTAAACAATAGAATAGAATGGTATGCAGAATAATCACAAGAGATAAAATAAAAACATAACAAGATATGTAGAATAGTTTTAAAAATGTAAAATTGAATTTATAATGAGTGGATGAAAATATAAAAGAATAATATTCCTTTCAAAAATAATCTCAATTTTGTTATCTCTATTTTTTATTTGTGGAGGAAATCAAAATAGAAAAATATGAATAGTACTTAGATTGAAAGTTGATACTCATAAATAAATACTCATAAAGTTGATACACACACACGTATGTGTGTGTGTGGCAATTGACACTCTTCCGATGGCCTCTGATGGTTGATTATTGGCTTAGATTTTTCATTGATGGCAACTCTTCATGGAGATTTGATCTGATAGCCATAATTCTTCTTAAACGGAAGCGGGTGTTAACTGGTATTCTAGGATGAACAAAGCAATTTTGGTCTGGAAGCTTTCCGGTGATTGCAGTGTATTAAATTGTGTATGGGATGATGAGGCTGACATAGAAACATCATTTTATTGTTATTTTGGCGATGCACATTTATCTTTGGTGATCCAGTCAAGTTGATATGTGACTACATGTTACAGTAGCTGGCTGACATGGTAAATGACCTATTTTGTGATTGCGGATATATAAGACCGGTATAGATGACCTTTTTGGTGAAGGATATGATTGTATGCGAGTGCATGGTGATTGAGGATCAATTTTGGTGTAGTTTCACATGCACATTCTTGATCTGGTAGCTAACCTAGACAATGAACAAGGCAGAACATAACTAAACAATAGAGGTGACCCAGTCAGTATATTTGGCACTCAAATGGAACTGATCCAAGAATTTTAGATTCTATTTTGTAGTTCATTTTGCTATAATTCATCATTATAATTAATCAGTAAGGCAGTGAGCCTTCCAAGGTTGTAGCCCTTATTGTATTTGAGTAGTGAGCTCTAGGCAGTGTGCCTGAATGCTTGTGCATTCCCCATATTGTAATATTATTTTGCTACTAGCCATAGTGGAATAATATTGTGGGTTTAAATCCCATTGTGGTTTTTTCCATTTAGGTTTCCATGTAAAAATCCAATATTATGATCTTGTGGTTGATTATTTTGTCTTCCTGCATTTTAGTTTCATTTGTATGCTTTCGGTGGTTCAAAGTTAAGTTTGAAAATCCGCTAACCGGTAGATCACTGATTCACCCCCCCTCTCAGTGATCCCTGATTCAAACAATTGGTATCAGAGCCTAGTTCCTCTAAGGAAGCTTAATCGTTTGAGGAAGGTCTGGGAGATTGAATCAATGGATTCTGGTTTTCAGAGACAACTCAGTGTGGCACTTGAGGATCTTAATGCCCCAATAAACGAGATCAGTTCCTTAAAGAGAAACTTGAATACTATTGATGATTTCATTAATGACTTGAAGGATCAAGTGAGAATTTCAAGAGACAAGAGGAAATAATTGATGGACAAGCCGAAGGAGAAAGAAGATCAAATCATGGAAAATTAGGGTAAAGCTAATGAATATGACAAGCTTGAGAGAGAGAATTCTATCTTGAAGAATGCGATGCAATCCATTGTGATGAGGCTGAGTAAGGAGATTGAGGACTGGAAGAAAAATGAAGAGAATATGGTACAACCATTGAAGGAAAGAGTTGATGAATGCTTCAGGATTACCTATGAGAATGATCAGTTGAAGCTTGAGTTAACACAGTCAAGAACTTGAAAGACAGATTGCTGCCTTAAGGGATGAACTTGCTACTGCTAATGATTACAAAGAAAAATTCAAAGCTACCTCAACAAGGCTTGATGAGATGCTAGAAAGTTAGAGACATGGAAAGGACATGCGAGGACTTGGATTTGGGAAAGGTGAATCCTTTGGATTTGGACAAGGAAATGCAAACAATAATTAGAAGAAGAGAGAGAATCCTCTGGTAAGATAACCTAATGCTCATAAATTCAATGGTAGATGCTTTAATTGCAATAAATTTGGTCATATGACAAATCAATGTAGAAGTAGGATGAATAATGGAATGAACAACATGAATAATGGAATGAACAACACCGGTCAATGTTTCATATGCAATAATTTTGTTCACAAGTCAAATATGTGTAGAGCAGTAGTGAATAACTTCCAAAACAAGAGGTGATATGCTTGTGGGATGTTTGGATATATCTCTAACTAGTGCAAGATGAGACCAAATCAGATGAACTTCAAACCTATGTAGAGAAATGTTGATTGTTGTGCATGCAACAAAACCGGTCACATTGCAAAGTACTGCAAAAAAAAGAATAGTGCTCATATAGACAAGAACAAATAAGATGAGAAGGGAAAGGAAAAGGTAGAAGAGATTAGAGACAAACATGAGAAGATGTGGGTCATAAAAGATGAATCCAAAGCAGACAATGGATCTGTACCCAAATCCAGTGCAAGATCTTCATCCGGTAACTAGGGATTTATGCCTTAGGGGGAACTTTTCATGCAAATTCTAAAAAACCCCTCTTCGGTGATCTGCAATCGATTCTAGAAGGTTGCAAAATGGTTAAATAATATGTGCAGAGAAGTAACACGAAGTGATTTGGCGATCCCACAATGATTCCAGTGATCCTAAAGTGAACAAATCAATGTATTTATCTATTTTAGACTATCTATTTCTACAAAACCTAAGTTCAAAATAGCTTTAGCTTCTAGAATTGCGACCCCATTGGTCGTGGAGATTAAGGATAGGGCCAGACCTATTTTCAAGAAACACCCTTTCAAGTCTGTTGAAGACAATCCAAAAGGTGCATTTTCTTTGGAACCCTACGATGTCCTTCATAATGACGATATTAGGGCATACATCCATTGTGATCTCGAGGAGCTTGATAACATAGACATGTTGAACCTGTATAAAAAACACTTGGTGGACAGTTTGGGAAACGTCAAACCAGAATACAAGGTTTTTCAAGACAAGGGTTTTTCATAGTTCATCCATTTTCCGTTGTTTGACGAAGTAAAGTGGATCCGATACATTCTCAGTCGAGTTCATGATGAGTTTATATGGCTTGACAGGTCTCACAAGATCACTAAACAAGCAATTCGAGCCGTGACATGCCTCAATGAAGCTGGTGAAGTACCTGGCCTGAGGAAAGTGTCAAATAACATAGTGATAGCCATTACTGGTTCCAAGTTTGACAACAGGGCAATGACCATAAACGACATTCCAGAGCATGATGTAAAGTTTGCATCAATGGTGGTCGGATACAAAGTTTACCAATCCAACAGACACAACTTCATCTTCAGAACTACCATATACTCTACATATCAGATGTTGAAGAATGACACGAGGTATGACTTGTGTATAGTCCTTCTGAATGAGTTGATGAGTAATTTGAAGAAAATTAAGAAAGATAAGAAGCACACTTTCAAATATGGAACTCTTCTTATTTTCTTGGCCTTATATTTATTGAATGAGATACTCGGTGTCAAAGGAAAGGTCCAATGGGCCTATGATAAAGCAGTGGTAATGCAAATCAAAGAGGGATTGTGGGGAATAGGTGATGCCACAATGAGAATATCTTCTCTTTGGGGATATTTCAAACCTTTCCAAGTTGTAATGAAAAACATAGAAATAATCCCTAAGGAGATTGTTGAGAAGTATGAGAAAACCATATGCTTCATGGTAGACAAAGATCAATGTCAAATGGAAGAAGTGGAGCTCAGGACAATATGGATCATGCCCATGGGGTATGAAGTTGACTCTATCATGCTTGAGGCATATGCTCAACATTTATTGAGCCAGCTAGTTGATCCTAAAGAAGGAAGTTTTGGAACATTCAAGGAGAAAGACCTTGAATTGCACAAATAATTCACTGCACCTACCAGATAAAGAAAAGTTACAAAAATGGCTGAGGAAGTGGCAGTACAGATGGGGTTCACCTGGGAGGAGGTGAAGCAGGCAAGATAAAAACATGCACAAAAAGAGGTCAAAGAGGAAACCAAGAAGCCTAAGGTTGATCCGTTTCCCTCTAAGGTCAAACCAAAAGAGACCAAGTCTGCCCCTGCTCTGATGGTACCTTCTTCAAGATCTAGCCCATCTAAGAAAGGTGTATTGAAGAAAAAGGAGAAATCCAAGAGGAGTTATGTTGCTATGTCTCCAGTGGCCTCTGAATTAGAGTCTGGAGAGGAAGCAAGCAAGGAAAAGAAGAAAGGTGAATTTGCCAGAGTGGTGAGGAAGCCACAGTCTGATGGAGCGCAACAAAGAAAGAAAGAAAAATCTGATCTTGCCCCTGCCGGAAGATCTCATAAAGGAAGAAAGGTTAAAACTTAACTTGAGTATGGTAATAAGAAAGGTAAATCCACATATGTTCCTTCATTGCCAACATATTAGTTAATTGATGAGATAATTATAGATGGTAATCTGAAGAATATTGGAGTGTGTTATGAGAATCTAAATGAGGTTGATCAGAGAAAAACATAAGAACTAGTTGTCTTATACTTGTACAATTTTAGCAAAACATTGATTGAGCTAGAGAAGAGCATCCCTATGGACCTATACAACCTTATTGATTCAAGGAGACTAACTACCAACAAAAATGATAAGGAGATGAAAGAAGAGAGAGAATTGATAAATGTTTGCACCTGTATCACCCAAGATGAAGTCAAAAGACTCATTGAAGAAGCTAACAAGAAAGAGTTTATAAGCAAGAATAGAGTAAACAAATTAATGATTGGGAAAGTGGAAGAGGTAAGGAAGGAGACAAAATATATATGGAGAAAAATAATTGTAAATGATCCTTTATAAAAATATGCTTTTAAGTCCTCTCAGCTGGAAGAAAAACAAGGTGTTTCTGGTGGTCAAAAGGGTGAAACTCAGACTGAGGGACATTTGAAAAATCAACGTAACACAACACTTGATGTTGAGGCTGATTGTAATCCTCTGGTGGTAGGTAGTTCAATAGCACTCGAGATCCAAAAGAATGATAATGCACCAAGTGGCAACATTGGTTCAAGAGATAAAGGGGATGAGGTAGAGAAAAAGGAAGTTGGGAGTGCAGAGGTAAAGGTTGTTGAGTTAAACAAAGACAAAGGAGTAGTCGATCGGACAGTTTTCACTCTTCCGATTACTATGACCCCACCTTAGATCTCCATTAATCTAGATGGTCCTCTGAACCTTGGATAGATGTCTCCTATCGAGAAGCTCATGCTTGCAGCTGCTGTTCAAGCTTAGGATAGCCAGGATCTGGTAAAGTCTGAATTTGAAGATAAGAAGCTCATTTTGATGTCAGTTAATGTTTTGAAGAAAGTGGCTCCAAATGTATAGTTAGATTCTAATGCTAACCCCTCTGGTAAATTGTTGCAATTGGTTAATAGTATAAATACCAGATTTAATTTGATTCTTTAGAGAAGTCTTCTACTAAGAGAGTTTTGGATAGATTTAAGGATGTAAGGATGCAGACATTCTAGAAGATGATTGAGGATGATAGGGTGAGATTAAATAAAGGTTTGTAGGTTATTTCAGACGCTCTGACTAAAGGTGGTAAACTGTACAAGTCTTGTCTATTTTTGCCTAAATTTACTGTAGATATAAATAAGCAAATGAGTGTTTGCCAGTGAAAACTTGCTACTATTTCTCAGTCCTTTGATCCCAATGTAGCTCCAACCAACAGTGTTGAAGGACAAATTTTGGCTCTAAATGATCAGATCTCAAGGCTCAATGTAGAGAACGACAATATTTTGAGGAGAGTTGGTGAACTCTGGAACTTAATTGCCCCTCGGTTGGACACCATGCTAAGAAATAAGGTAGACTACATGAAAGCTATGGCACAACCCGTGTCATCTGATTTGAAGGAAGTACATATTCATGCCACTGTATTTAGTGCATTTATTACAATTTTGGATAACTTGAAGAGCGGGTGGGATACTCATCTAGGATCCTCGAAGACCATTTTTACTAACATCTTTAGGTATTTGTAAAATCTCCAGCAAATATTTTTGTATGTAAGTTTTGGACAACACCCCATCTTTGGCATTACTGTCAAAGGGGGAGAGAAAAGTTAAAAAATGTATAGTATAGAAGAGTGAAATTCTTTGTCTAAGGGGAAGCCTTAGAAATTCTTTTGATCCAGTGTACAGTGCTCAACATAGCCATTTTTCACGAGTGTTGCCATCAATACCAAAGGCAGAGATTGTTGGCAATTGAAACTCATTTGGTGGCCTCTGATGGTTGATTATTGGTTTAGGGTTGTCATTGATGGCAGCTCTATTGGCCATTTGGAGGAATTGATTATGTGTTGCATTGATGTCAACACTAGCTGTTTTGGCTACTTTACCGGTATCCTTTTGGTCAAGGTAGGTTGTTTGGTTTCTGGATGGTAAGATCATGATGATCCGGTATACTCCGGTATGCTTTGGCTTATGGAATTGGCTTAGATATGCTATTCATGATAATTAGATTCATGTTCAGTTAGTTGGTTTTGATTTGGTGACCAGACGCTATCTTATATGCTGGTAAGCCTGGTTTGTTGATCTGGTGAGGGTTTCACTGATAGAGCTTTGTTGAAGATGTTGGCATTATGTGAACCAGTATGAGGACATAATGATATTGTATGTTGTCATTGATGACAATATGTGATATGAAGTGAACCGACATATGTGATATGTGAGAAGAGAGAACTGGCATATGTGTGAACCGGTATATATGCCAAAGTGAAGCGGTATATTTGTTCAAGGTGAACCGACATGTAGTTATGGGAACCGACACATGGAAGCATTGTATGACTACCGATTGGTAGGTAGTTTCCACTTCAGGATTTCCAGTTGGAGTACCTCAAGCCTGTGTGACTTAATCAGTGATCTTTGTGTGATGAGTTAGAAATATAATAGAGAACAAATCATGTTGCCACGTAAGCCCTGTGCACGCGAAGGATCTTGCATGAAGAAGACTATCCCTATCTACCTTGGGAATGTGCGAAGTTTATTAAATGGTGATAACGCGTGATGGGTTATCAGCCGCCATGAAATCGGTGGATAATGGACGATGGAGAATGTCTTGAGATCGATTCAAGATTGTTGCATTTAATGCAGTATGATTCAACAGTCAGGATTGAATCCTTTGAATTACTTAACCTAACAGGTTTAGGGTTTAGGGTTTTTGCTATTGACCTGTCTATTTCCTATAAGGTCGATGTTGTGTTTCTTTCTAAAGTTGTTGGCAAAAGTTGTATGTGTGTATCCAAGGGAAGTGATATGTGATTCTTTCCAGAACAAAGGAGAGAAGAGATACTTGCAAAGTGAATGTGCAGAAGGTGAAGAGGAGCCAAAGCAGATCTGCATTAGCATTGAGTGCTATTACCAGATCATTGTAATTCCCATTGATCTTTAACCACTTCAACAGTTGTGAAATCCCTTAACAGGGTAGCCTTAACCGGCTTGATACAAATCCTTTAACAGGGTAACTCAAAGTTATTGAGTTCTGGGAAGCTATAGAGCTCTGGAGATCCTTTAGCTATTGAGTTCTTGAAATCCTCTAACAAGGTAACCCTAACCGGGTTTAACCCTTAATCGGGTATTGTAGCCATCCCTTAACTGGGTGATCCCTAACAGGATCAGTTCCTAGCAAAACCTATTGTAATGTCTTTAACCAGACAAGGCTCCTAACAGAGCGGACTTCTAAAGAGTTCAAAAAGAAGCTTGTGGGTATTCATCCCCACCATGGTTTTTCCCAGTTGGGTTTCCATGTGAAAATATGTGTGTCATGTGTGATGCTTTTATCTTGTGATGCTTTGTTATTACCTATTAAGCATATGATGGTTCTGTGTTTTATGCCTATCAATAAAACATATTGAACTAGCTATTGTGAAGATATGATGATAGATTACCTGTTCATACATAAGGGTGAAATGGCAGTGTAGTTCTGAGTTGAGTGGAAAGCTCAGTTAGTAACCGGTTTATGATTGTTTTAGTTGTTCTGAGTTTTATCGGTTGCACTCTATTTCAAACCAGTGTCACTGTTTGCTAGTCATTTGGAGTGAGTGCTACTGAACCGGTTTAGGTCTGTATTTTATCTGTATTGATTCACCCCCCCCTCTTAGTACCGGTTTGGTACTATTCATTCATCATTGAGTTATCAATTGGTATCAGAGCATCCTCCAGGTCCTCTGTGTTTTAAGCTTAACCGCTTGAGGTAAAGATCCTAGTCAAATGATGAAGAGGGAAGGTCCAAAGTTTAACAGGGAAAATTTTGGTATATGGAAAGATAGGATGAAGATATTAATCAGAAGCATGGGTGCTCAACACTGGAGTTATGTTGAGAATGTCTATGTTGTCCCTATCGGTACTCTCACCGATGACCAAAAGAGAGAGATACAAAAAAATGGGCAAGTCATGGAAGCCCTTATTAGTAGTCTATCTGACATTGAGTTTATTGATGTTCAGGACAAGGTAAATCCCAAAGAGATATGGGATGCTCTTGAAAATATATGGTGGTGATGAACATGTAAAACAAGCTAAGGAAGAAAGCCTGAGAGGGAAGTTTGAAGATACGCAGATGGTTGAAGGTGATACCATTCAACAGTATGGAATAAGAATCAAATTTTGGAGAAATCAAGAGTGCAGGTTATAAAATAGAAGATTCCACTATGGTAAGCAAAGTCCTGAGATCCCTGTTGCTGGTCTATGCAATAAGGGTTGCTGCTATTCAGGAGCTGAGATCAATAGACAAGACTAAGGTATCCTTGGACTCCATCATAGCCAAGTTGATAGCCTATGAGCTAAATAGTTTTGATGGCAGTGTTCAAAAGATTGAATCAACATTTAAAGCCTCTGCTATACCATCCAGAAAAGGAAAAGAAGCTAGCAATAGTGGTGAACCTAGATAGAGCAGAGAAATGAATGATGAGGAGATTCTGATGGCATTTGAAGCTCTCCATGCCAGGAAGCTTCCTAAAGGAATTGGTAAATACAAAGGTAAGATACCTTTGAAATGCTTTTCTTATAATCGGATAGGACATATTGCTATAAACTGTCCTAATGGCGATAACAAGGACAAACCAGAAAGGTTCAGAAAATTCAAAGGAGGAAACTAAAGAAACTATTTTGTGGCAATTGATGAAGGTGTCACAGATGAAGAATCAGAGGATGAAGAAAATGAAGATATTGTGTTTGTTGCTGTCAAAAAAGATGTGTCAGACAAGAAGGCTCTTGTCTCTCAGTTTGATAATTCCAATGAGTGGATCATTGACAGTGGCTGTTCTCACCATATGACTGGTGACCAAAACAAGTTTCTATCCTTGAAGGAGTATGATGGAGGTGTGGTTTGCTTTGGCAATGATACACCATGCATGGTCAAAGGTAGAGGGTCCATCTCTCTGAATGGAAAGAGTAGTGCTGACAATGTGTACTGGGTTGATGGTCTCAGACACAACCTTCTGAGTGTTGCCCAGTTGAATGATAGTGGCCTCACTCTAGAATTCAAGAATGGAGTCTGCAGGATCAAAGGAAAAGATGGTGAATTGGTGGCCACCAACATGCAGACCAAAGGTAACCTATTTCATCTGAATGCAAATATAAGTACATGTCTTATGGCTAAGTTTGATGATAGCTGGATATGGCATAGGAGACTCTGCCATGTAAACTTTGATAACATTGTGAAGGCTAGTAAGATCAAGGTAGTTAGAGGGTTGCTGGTGCTAAGCAAACCGGATAATACCTTGTGCAGAGAGTGTCAATTGGGGAAAATGTCTTCCTCGACCTTTAAAGGTAAATCTTTCACTACTGACAACTTGCTTGATCTTGTGCATACTGATTTGTGTGGTCCTATGAAAACTAGAAGTGTGCAGGGTGATAGGTACTTCATGATTCTTATTGATGACTGCTCAAGAATGATGTGGGTCACATTCTTGAAAGACAAGTCTGAAGCCTTTGTGAAATTCAAAGCTTTTAGAGGATTAGTGGAGAAGGAAAGCGGTAAAAGGATCAAGTGTCTCAGAACTGATCAAGGCGGGGAATTCACTTCCAGTGAATTCAACAAGTATTGTGAAGAATTTGGCATCAAGAGGCAACTCTCTGCCCCCCGAACTCCACAGGAGAATGGCCTAGCAAAGAGGAATAATCAGACTATGGTTGAAGCAGCTAGAACCATGTTGATTCAAGGAAAGGTAGCTCACACCTTTTGGAGAGAAGCGGTGAGCACTGCAGTCTACACAATGAACCAGCTACTCATCAAGAAAGGTAAGGACAAAACTCCTTATGAGTATTGGACTGGTAAGACACCTGTGGTTAGCTACTTTAGGGTATTTGGTAGCAAATGTTACATCAAGAGGAGTGAACCTTAGGGAAAATTTGAAGCTAAATGTGATGAGAGAATATTCCTAGGATATTCCACCAAGAGTAAAGCTCTCAAGTGTTACAACAATAGGACTTAGAGAATTATGGAAAGTATCAATGTAAGATTTGATGAATCCTTTGACAAAATCGAGGAAATCGGTAGTGAGAAAGTTGTAAATGAACTGGTTGCAACCTTCTGGGAACTGGTTGTCAGTCAACCAAGTACCAGTAACAGTGTTCCTGAACCGATGAATGCTGATACTGATGAAGATGAGGATGAAGAGGAAAAGCAAGAAGAACAAGTCAAGACCATTCCTCGGTATGTCAAGCTGAATCATGATCCTAAGCAGGTCATAGGAGATAAGGATGTAGGAATCCTTACAAGAAGAAAGATCAAAGAAAACTCATGTATGATCTTTGAATTTGAGCCTAAATCATTCAAAGAGGCTCATAAAGATGAATACTGGATCAAGGCAATGGAAGAGGAACTTGACCAGATAGAGAAAAATGGTACATGGTCCTTGGTACCCAAACTAGAGCATAAAAATGTCATTGGCACCAAATGGGTGTTCAGAAACAAGCTGAATGAGGATGGCACATTGATTAGGAATAAATCCAGATTGGTGTGCAAAGGATATGCTCAAGAAGAAGGAGAAGACTATGGAGAAACCTTTTCTCTTGTAGCCAGATTGGAAGGAGTTCATATGCTTCTTGCATATGTAGTTTTTAAAGGATTCAAGGTATATCAAATGGATGTAAAATTTGCATTCCTAAATGGTGTAGTTGAAGAGGAGGTGTATATAGATCAACCCGATGGGTTTTCCCTGTTTGAAGACAGTGATATGGTGTGCAGGCTACATAAAGCCTTATATGGTCTAAATTAGGCACCTAGAGCATGGTATGAACGTCTACATTCCCATCTTGTGATGATTGGATTTGAGAGAACAAGTGAAGATAGTAATATCTACTTGAAGTCTGAAGGAGATCAGATCCTGATCTGTGAGGTTTTTATTGATGACATTATCTTTGGTGGAGATGACAAGATGAGTCATGAGTTTGCTGATGAGAT
Organism: Cryptomeria japonica; assembly: GCF_030272615.1. NCBI lineage: Eukaryota > Viridiplantae > Streptophyta > Pinopsida > Cupressales > Cupressaceae > Cryptomeria > Cryptomeria japonica. Next base: position 662,490,268 of record NC_081407.1, on the reverse strand, counting down.
GAAGAAAGAGTTTGAGATGTCACTCATAGGGGAGATTAAGTTCTTCATTGGACTGTAGATCCAGCAGATGAAAGATGGAATCTTTATCACTCAGTCCAAATATGTCAAAGAGGTGTTGAAGACCTTTGGCATGGAAGATAGCAAACCGGTTGGTACACCGATGGTGACCGATTACAAATTGTCAAAAGAGGATGATTCCGCACTAGTTGATGAGAAGGAATACTGATCAATTATTGGTAAGTTGCATTATGTAGTACATAGTAGACCAGATATTGCACATGCAGTTGGCATTACTGCAAGGTTCTAGAAAAGTCCAAGAGAATCCCACTTGGTTGCAATCAAGCGGATTCTTAGGTATCTGAAGGGAATAGTTGACTATGGATTGTGGTACCCATACAACAATGATTTCATTCTGAAAGTATTCACAGATGCTGATTTGGTAGGTAATGTGGATGACTGAAAAAGCACAACTAGTGGTGCATTCTTTCTTGGTGGTAGACTAGTCTCATGGATGAGTAAAAAGCAGAGTTGTATCTCTCAGTCTACAGCGGAAGCAGAGTATGTTGTAGCTTTCATGAACTGCACTCAGACAATTTGGATGAAGCATGTAATAAAAGGCTTCAAAATCCCTGTATCTGAACCGGTAAGTATATTCTGTGATAACACAAGTGCTATCAATATTTCAAAGAATCCGGTTTTACATTCTAGAACCAAGCACTTTAAGCTTAAGTATCATTTCTTAAGGGAAAAGGTTCAGAACAAAGAGATTGCACTAGAGCATGTGTCCAGTAAGGAGCAGTTAGTAGACATATTCACCAAGCCTCTTCCAAAGACTACATTTACACACTTAAGAGGTAAATTAGGGGTACTGTCCCTTCAAGAGGTGAACTAAAGGTATATTCTTCACATCAGTCATGTATTGCATAGTCAAATATTTCTTCAGGATTGATGTGTTGAAGGATGCTACTCCTCAGGGGGAGCAACATAATGGAACTGAGAAGCTTGTGCCTCCACTTTGGCATTGTTGTCAAAGGGGGAGAAGAAGTGAAGCGGAAAAGATATCTGCAGAAAATGGGGGAGAAGATGTGTAGCGGAGAGATATCTTTGTATATTGCCATCAATGCCAAATGGGGAGATTGTTGGCATTATGTGAACCAGTATGAGGACATAATGATATTGTATGTTGTCATTGATGACAATATGTGATATGAAGTGAACCGGCATATGTGATATGTGAGAAGAGAGAACCGACATATGTGTGAACCAGTATATATGCCAAAGTGAAGCGGTATATTTGTTCAAGGTGAACCAACATGTAGTTATGGGAACTGGCACATGGAAGCATTGTATGACTACTAGCTGGTAGGTAGTTTCCACTTTAGGATTTCCAGTTGGAGTACCTCAAGCCTGTGTGACTCAATCGGTGATCTTTGTGTGATGAGTTAGCAGTATAATGAAGAACAGATTGTGTTGCCATGTAAGCCCTATGCGCATGAAGGATCTTGCATGAAGAAGACTATCCCTATCTACCTTGGGAATGTGTGAAGTTTGTTAAACAGTGATAATGCGTGATGGGTTATTAGCCACCATGAAATCGATGGATAATGGATGATGGAGAATGTCTTGAGATCGATTCAAGATTGTTGCATTTAATGCAATATGATTCAACAGTAAGGATTGAACCGTTTGAATTGCTTAACCTAATAGGTTTAGGGTTTAGGGTTTTTGCTACCGACCTATCTGTTTCCTATAAGGTCGATGTTGTGTTTCTTTCTAAAGTTGTTGGCAAAAGTTGTATGTGTGTATCTAAGGGAAGTGATACGTGATTCTTGCTATCTACCTTGGGAATGTGTGAAGTTTGTTAAACAGTGATAATGCGTGATGGGTTATTAGCCACCATGAAATCGATGGATAATGGATGATGGAGAATGTCTTGAGATCGATTCAAGATTGTTGCATTTAATGCAGTATGATTCAACAGTAAGGATTGAACCGTTTGAATTGCTTAACCTAACAGGTTTAGGGTTTAGGGTTTTTGCTACTGACCTATCTGTTTCCTATAAGGTCGATGTTGTGTTTCTTTCTAAAGTTGTTGGAAAAAGTTGTATGTGTGTATCCAAGGGAAGTGATACGTGATTCTTGCTAGACCAAAGGAGAGAAGAGATACCTGCAAAGTGAATGTGCAGAAGGTGAAGAGGAGCCAAAACGGATCTGCATTAGCATTGAGGGCTGTTACCAGATCATTGTAATTCTTGTTGATCTTTAACCACTTCAATAGTTGTGAAATCCCTTAACAGGGTAGCGTTAACCGGCTTGATACAAATCCTTTAACAGGGTAACTCGAAGTTATTGAGTTCTAGGAAGCTATAGAGCTCTAGAGATCCTTTAGCTATTGAGTTCTTGAAATCCTCTAACAAGGTAACCCTAACCGGGTTTAACCCTTAACCAGGTATTGTAGCCATCCCTTAACCGGGTGATCCCTAACAGGATTGATTCCTAGCAGAACCTATTGTAATGTCTTTAATCGGACAAGGCTCCTAACAGAGAAGACTTCTAAAGAGTTCAAAAAGAATCTTGTGGGTATTCATCCCCACCGTGGTTTTTCCTAGATGGGTTTCCACGTGAAAATATGTGTGTCATGTGTGATGCTTTTATCTTGTGATGCTTTGTTATTACCTGTTAAGCATATGATGGTTCTGTGTTTTATGCCTATCAATAAAACATGTTGAACTAGCTATTGTGAAGATATGATGATAGATTACCTGTTCATACATAAGGGTGAAATGGTAGTGTAGTTTTGAGTTGAGTGGAAAGCTCAGTTAGTAACCAGTTTATGACTGTTTTAGTTGTTTTGAGTTTTACCTATTGCACTTTGTTTCAAACCGGTGTCACTGTTTGCCAGTCATTTGGAGTGAGTGCTATTGAACCGGTTTAGGTCTGTATTGATTCACCCCCCCCTCTTAGTACCGGTTTGGTACTATTCATTCATCATTGAGTTATCAGAAGATCTTTTGACATTATACATAAGTGGTATTAGTGCGGCTTCTAGTAGAGATTCAGGATGCTGATGGTGATCATGTTCAAGACTTGGCTGATTGGGATCATCGCTATAGTATGTGTGGACCTAAATTGGGTTCGGTACTATCTAGGTTTTGGACCAACTTAATGTAACATGTTGTTGGGACTCGTCTATGTGCTTCCAGGATGTCTTATGGGTTGGATAATATTTGTTTGGTCTCAGACCAACATGTTTTGTAATTATGTAATTTCTTTATTGTTTGGTGGCCGATCTTATTTTTTATGGTCAAGGGTTTGTATATATATGATGTAAGATCTCATTGTAGATCATATATGATGGTATAGAAGTGAATAATGTAATAATCATTCATGCAAAGGATTTGGTTGATCATTGGTGATTGAGTTGGGTTTATGAAAGAGGATTAAGTCCTCTGGTATTGAGCTTAACTGGAACTGTACTCAGGCATTGGAGATGCTATCATTTTAGTTCATTCTTCTTTCCGGATTGTAGTCTGGATTTTTATGTAGTCAGTGAGACTCCTTTTGTATTGAGCAGTGTGCTCTAGGCCATTGGCCTTCCTGCAAGTGCAGGCCCCTCATTTGTAACCACATACTTACTTGAGAAGTATTATCAGACTGTGGGTAGGCTTTCCACCGCAGTTTTTCCCTTTACTGGGTTTTCAAAGTACAAATCTTGGTGTCATGTGGATGATATTTATTCTCTAATTGTTGCTTGTACTTAATTGGTATATCTGCTATTTCGTTAATTGGTTTATGCATTCTGGTATTGATCTTTTGGGTTCTGGTATTAAAGTTTTATTTGCTTAAGATTTTGGTAATCTGGTGACAACTGATTCACCCCCCCCTCTCAGTTGTCTTCTGGTTATTTGAACTATCTAACAATTGGTATTAGAGCTCTTGTCCTCTTTGTAGAAGCTTAACTGCTTGAGGAAGATCCTATGGTGACTAATAGTTAAAATTCATCTAGTTCATCTACTGCTATCTTTTGGAGAGAAATTCTGAGGCTTGATGGAATAAATTACAGAGTATTGAAGATTAAGATGGAGACTCATTTGAGATGTCTTGGTAAGGAAATTTGGGAAATCACAGAGAATGGGGTAACTCCTTTCAATCCAGCATCTGGAAATACTCCTTTGACAAACTTGGATAAGGAGCTTGAGAATGATTGTAGAGCTAGAGAATCCCTCTTGTGTTCACTTTCTGATCAACAAATAATGGGATTAATTGACAAATCATCAACAAAAGCTATATGGGACAATTTGGAGACTCTAAATAAAGGTGACCCTACTATTAAGATTGCTAAACTTGATGGTTACTGGGTGAGATATGAAAATTTGAAGATGGAAGAAGATGAAAGGATTACTGCATTCATGAAAAGGGTAAATGAAATTGTCATGGGAATTTAATGTTATGGTGGATCTCTGAGTGAAGATGAAATAGTATCTAAAGTTCTGAGAGCTTTACCACCAGCTTATAAGATGAAGGCTACTGCAATTAATGAATTGAGAACAATGGCTAATACCTCTATGAATAGGGATACCTTGATTGGGAAATTATCTGATTTTGAGCTTAGAGAATTTGGACTTTCTGGAGCTGTGAAGTCTAAACCTGCTTTTCATGCATTTGAATATTCAACTGGCAAACAAGATTGGAAAATTTTGTATGCGAAGGAATTGGATGATATGAAAAGAGAAGATGAATAATTTGAGTAGCTTCAAGCCCTATTTGCTAGAAGAGTACCTCAAGTAAGTATGAAGGAAAATCACCTTTTAAATGTTTTGCATGTAATAAGATAGGTCATTTTGCATCTAGATGTCCTGAAAGGAATTCAAGATTTGAAGAAAGAGCTAGAAGATCTTTTAAGCCTAACCCTGGATATCAGAACAAGCAAAAGTACAGGAAAAACAAAGATAAATCATGTTACTTTGCTGATGAGGAAGGTGTGACTGATTCTGATGATGAACCAACACAAGACTCTACTAGTGGTTCTGACAATGGAAAGGAATGGGTGTTCCTAGCTATCAAGGAAAATGATCTGATATTGGAAGAGAATGTACCTGAAGTAAAGACCCTTGCTACTAAAATTGAAGATAAGGATGAATGGGTAATTGACAGTGGATGTTCACATCATATGACTAGAGATAGAAGGAAGTTTCTATCTTTGCAAGAATTTGATGGCAGCCTGGTTAGATTTGGAGGTGACAAAGCATGCATGATCAAAGGAAAAGGAACTATATCATTAGATGGTAAACACAATACTGATAATGTTTATTATGTTGAAGGTTTGAGGCATAATCTTTTGAGTCTAGGAAAGTTGGTGGATAAGGGATTTCAATTGCAATTCAAGGATGGAAAATGCAAAATCATTAATAGATTTGGATTGGAGATTGCACTCGGTACTCAAGCAAAAGTTAATATATTTCATTTGAATTCCAATGAGAAGACATGTTTGATTGCACAAATTGATGAAAGATGGCTTTGGCATAAAAGGCTATGTCATGTGAATTTTGATTGCGTGGTAAAGATCAATTCAACTAAGGCAATTAGAGATATACTTAAGATTGTGAAGCCCTATAATCTGATATGTAAAGAATGTAAAACGGGAAAACATGTCAGAACCTCTTTTAAGAGTATACAAGACAAATCTAATGATGTTCTTGATCTTATTCATACTGATTTGTGTGGCCCTGCTAGAATCAAAAGTTTTCAAGGTGATAGATATTTCATGCTAATCATTGATGATTATTCTAGAATGATGTGGGTTACTTTTCTAAGGGAGAAACCTAAGGCTTTTGAAAAGTTTAAAATATTTAATGCTAAGGTTGAAACTAAGACATGATTGAAGATTAAGTGCTTAAGGTCAAATCATGGTGGATAATTCACATCCGGTGAGTTTACTAACTTTTGTGAGAAGCATGGCATAAGGATAGAATTTTCTGCTCCCCAGACACCTCAACATAATGGAGTTGTGGAAAGAAAGAACAGAACTATCTTGGATGCTGCTAGAACCATGATGATGGAAGTTAATCTACCTCATATCTACTAGAGAGAAGCAGTGAGCACAACAATTTATACATTCAAGAGAGGTCACATCAAAGGAGAAATTGGTAAGACACCTTATGAGTTATGGTTTGGCAATACACCTACAATTAAGTATTTCAGAATCTCAGGTAGTAAATGTTATATCAAGAGAGATGATTTCATTGGCAAATTTGATCCTAGACGTGATGAAGGAATATTTCTTGGTTATTCTAATGAAAGAAAAGCATATAGATGTTATAACAAAAGATTGTAGAGAATTGTGGAGAGTGCTAATGTCAAGGTGGATGAGAAAAATAGAAGTCAAATAAGAATTTATGAGCAAGAACTGGCAGTGAAAATGATCATAACTGAACCGGTAACACCTTTACCGAAACAAAATGTTGAACTAGTTACTTCGACAGTATCAAAAAATTCAACAGTAACTGAAGAACTAGAAAGAGGAATAGAGAGTCAGAAGACTCCTAGGTATGTAAGGTTGAATCATTTAGAAGATCAGATCATTGGGGATAAGAACAATGGAGTGATGAGATGAAGAAGATTGGCAGCTAATGAGGTATGTTTAATTTCTCAACTTGAACTGGTATCAGTAATTGAAGCATGTAAAGATGAATGTTGGATGAAAGATATGGAGGAAGAATTAGATCAGATAGAAAAGAATAACACATGGACTTTAGTTGCTCGACCTAAAAATAAGAATGCTATTGGAGCTAAATGGGTATTTAAGAATAAATTAAATGAAGACAGACAAGTTGTGATAAATAAAGCTAGATTGGTTTGTAAAGGATATTCTCAGAAGGAAGAAATTGATTATGGTGAAACTTTTGCACCTATAGCTAGGGTTGAAGCTGTAAGATTATTTCTTGCCTATGCTGCACATAAAAACTACAAGGTTTATCAGATGGATGTTAAGTGTGCTTTTCTGAATGGGGATCTTGATGAGGAAGTTTATATTGAGCAACCTGATGGTTTTTCACTTTCAGATGATAAAAATATGGTTTGCAGGTTAAAGAAAGCATTATATGGATTCAAACAGGCACCTAGAGCTTGGTATGCAAGGTTGGACAAATATATTTTAAAGCTTGGTTTCACTAAAGGTAATGCTGACAATAATCTATATTATAAAGTCATTGATGATGATATACTGATTATTGAGCTCTTTGTTGATGAAATCATTTTTGGAGGTGAAGATAAGTTGTGCATGGAATTTTCTAACAATATGGAGAATGAATTTGAGATGTCTATGATTGGGGAAATGAAATTTTTCTTGGGTTTGCAGATTATTCAGACTGATAAAGGTATTTTCATCTATCAAACTAAGTATGCCAGGGAGATGTTGAAGAAATTTGGCATGGAAAATTATAAACCGGTCAGTACTCCTCTGGTTACAAGTGAGAAATTGATAAGGAAAGATGAATCAACATCGATAATTCCTACAAGATACAAGTCTATGATTGGAGGTCTGCTATATTTGTCTCAGACTAGACTAGACATAATGAATGCTATTTGCATTACATCAAGATATCAAAGTGATCCTATAGAAAATCATGAGAGTGCGGTGAAAAGGATTTTTAGATACTTACAAGGAACATCTGAATATGGTTTGTGGTACCCTAAAGATGATGAATTTACTTTATGTGCATATATAGATGCAGATTGGGCAGGTGATGTTGATGACCAGAAAAGTACTTCTAGTGGGGCTTTCTTTCTTGGAAAGAAACTTATTTCATGTATCAACAAGAAATAGTCATGTACTTCTTTATCTACTGTTGAAGCTGAGTACGTTGCTATTGCTACTAACTGTACACAAGTTCTATGGATGAAGCAAATGTTGAGGGACATAAAAGTGCATTGTAATGGACCAGTAGTTATTCACTATGATAATTCTGCTGCTATTGACATATCAAAGAATCCAGTACTTCACTCTAAGACAAAGCACATATCTATCAAGTATAACTTTTTGAAGGATAAGGTGGAAGAAAATGAAGTTAGATTGGTTTGTGTGAACACTAAAGAGAAGATTGTAGACATTTTCACTAAACCTTTGCCTAAAGAATCATTTGAGTACCTCATAGATAGATTAGGGGTTTCTGTCCCTCTGACAGAAAACTGATTGATGATATTTGGCATTAGTTCGACATGCATTGTCAGAGATATTATTCATTTCAGATTGATGTGGTGATGCTACTACTCAGGGGGAGTAGTTAGTCTTGTGATTTAGTGGTTTATGTTTTTGCTTTGATATTTATGTCAGATCTCTGGCATTGATGTCAAAGCGGGAGAGATATTTATGTGAAAACTTAAGGAGATATATACATTAGGGGGAGAAATTCGCAAAACTTAACTGTGATATTATCTACAGGGAGAGTATGGATCAAAACTTCATTGCTATATTCTTGTGTGGGAGATTTGTTTGGCATTTCTTGGCACTTGGATGTTTTTCGCATCTAGTGTTACCATCAATGCCAAAGGGGGATATTGTTGGCCATTTGGAGGAACTGATTATGTGTTGCATTGATGTTTTGTCATTGATGTCAACACTAGCTATTTTGGTTTCTTTACTGGTATCCTTTTGGTCTCAATAGGTTGTTTGGTTTTTAGTTGGTAAGATCATGATGATCTGATATACTTCAGTATGCTTTGGCTTATGGAATTGGCCTAGATATGCTATTAATGCTACTCAAATTCATGTTCAATCAGTTGGTTTTGATTTGGTGATCGGATGCTATCTTATATGTTGGTAATCCTGGTTTGTTGATCCGGTGAGGGTTTCACCGAGAGAGCTTTGTTGAAGATCTATTGATATTATGCATAAGTGGTGTTGGTGCGACTTCTAGTAGAGATTCAGGATGCTGATGGTGATCGTGTTTGAGACTTGGCTCATTGGGATCATTGCTTTAGCATGTGTGGACCTAAATTGGGTCCGGTACTATCTAGGTTTTGGACCGGCTTAATGTAACGTGTTGTTGGGACTCCTCAATGTGCTTCCAGGATGTCTTATGGGTTGGATAATATTTTTTTTGTCTTAGGACAACATGCTTTGTAATTATGTAATTGCTTTATTGTCTGGTGGCCGACCTTATTATTTATGGTCAAGGGTTTGTATATATATGATGTAAGATCTCATTGTAGATCATATAGGATGGTATAGGAGAAAATAATGTAATAATCATTCATGCAAAGGATTTGGTTGATCATTGGTGATCGAGTTGGGTTTATGCAAGAGGATTAAGTCCTCCAGTGTTGAGCTTAACCAGTTAGGCATTGAAGATGCTATCATTGCAGTTCATTCTTCCTTCCGGATTGTAGTATGGATATCTATGTAGTCAGTGAGACTCCTTTTGTATTGAGCAATGTGCTCTAGGCTGTTGGCCTTCCTACAAGTGTAGGCCCCTCAATTTGTAATCACGTACTTACTGTAGAAGTATTATCTGACTGTGTGTAGGCTTCCCACCGTGGTTTTTCCCTTTATCGAGTTTTCCATGTACAAATCTTGGTGTCATGTTGTTGGTATCTATTCTATAATTATTGGTTGTGCTTAGTTGGTTTATGTATTCTAGTATTGATTTTATATGTTCTAGTATTAAAGTTTTAATTGCTTAAGGTTTCGGTAATCTGGTGACAACTGATTCACCCCCCTCTTAGTTGTCTTTCAGTTATTTGAACTGTCCAACAAGCTCTTCATTGAGATTTGATCCGGTAGAGATAATTATTCTTAACTAGAAGCGGGTGTTAACCGATAGCCAATTAATAGGTATTCCAGGATGAATAGAGCGGTTTTGGTCTGGAAACTTTTTGATGATTGCGGTGTATTAAAACATGTATGGTATGATTGTGCCAACATAGAAAAATCATTTTATTGTTGTTTTGGCGATCTAAATTTATCTTTGGTGATCTGATCAAGCTAACATGTGACTACCCGACCTGCCATCTAATCACTTCTCTATGACTGAAAAAGAATCTTAGTGCAGTTGGGTGTGTGCTACACGTTACAGTAGCTAGCTGACATGGTAAATGACCTATTTTGTGATTGTGGATATATAAGAATGGTATCGATGATCTTTTTGGTGAAGGATATGATTGGATGCGAGTGAGTGGTGATTGAGAATCAGTTTTGGCACAATTTCACGTGTGCATTCTTGATCCGGTAGCTGACTGAGACAATGAACATGGCAGAATAGAGCAGAACAACAGAGGTGACCCAGTTAGTATATTTGGTTCTCAACCACAACTCATCCAAGCATTGTAGATTCTATTTTGGAGTTCATTTTTCTATAATTCATCATTGTAATTAATTGGTAAGGTAGTGAGCCTTCTGGGGTTGTAGCCCTTATTGTATTTGAGCAGTGAGCTTTAGGCACTGGCGTGTTTGAATGCTTGTGTATTCCCATATTGCAATATTGTTTTGCTATTGGCCATAGTGGAATATAATATTGTGGGATCAAATCCCACCGTGGTTTTTCCGATTTGGGTTTCCTCATAAAAATCAGGTGTTATGATCTTGTGGTTGATTATTTTGTGTTCCTGCATTTTAGTTTTATTTGTATTCTTCCAGTGGTTCAAAGTTAAGTTTGAAAATCTGCTAACCGGTAGATCATTCATTCACCCCCCTTTGAGTGATCCTTGATTCCAACAATATATATATATATATATATATATATAGACACACACACACACATACACATACACATACACATACACATACACATACACATACACATACACATACACATACACACATATGTATGTATGTATGTGTATTAGGATAGCTGTGTCTCATGCTAGATGATGGTGTTCATCAAGCTAACAATTGCATGCAAAGTCTCTATTTCCATGATATCATCCTTAACAATTTCTAGAACCGTCAAATGATGAACAAGTTTGTGTGTGAGTTGTCTTTGATTTTAATGGTTATCAATGCACTGAGCACCTCTAAGTCTATCTTGGGTAGAACCTTCACCTATAACTTGAAACTCCATCTTATCAAAGTAATTGGGCATTTGATTAAGGATAAACTCATAGTATAGTTTTCAAAGGAAATAGAGTGACACCTCATAATTATTACAAGGAGGTTGGTCAAAGATCATCCACCACCTATTCCAATTTTTTTTTATGGCATCATGGTTACACATATATATTGTAAACCTCTTTGAATTTGTGGGAAGAAGTTCATTGATTCTAGGATTAGTAAAAAGGGCACATATTTGTGCTTTGATTATGTCTTTACTTTTCACGACATCATATGACAAATACCATTGCATAATATTGATGACACAAATATTTATGTGTTTTCCATTAAGTAATTTTATTGGCAATTGTGTCAACATTTGTTATCATTACTTCCAATTCAATGGTAATGGATATATGGCATTGGTAATATAAGTGTGATGTACAAAACTGGAACCAAATAGTTAAGACCTAATTCCACTCTCATGTACACACATTGGAATATGGAAGAGTCTAGGGAGATATCTCACTTTGACTACTTCTTGTAGAGAAGAGACAATCAAAGAATATCTCTTAGGGTTTCTATTCCTTTGCTGCAATGAAGAGTAGATATACAAAATATGATGCAATGATCAACTATGGTAGGAGATGAACAAGAAAGCAAGTATAAACTAAAAATATAGAAACTGATTGAATTGAAACTAAGAAAATGAGCACAGAGAAGGGAGGGGAATTTTGATGTGCACCCACCATTAAAAATTGAAGCTGATTAGGCAGGACCAGGATGCCATGCTCTGGTCTCTGAATACCACACAGGGAGCTGAAATTCTAAAAAATGTTGTCTAAGACTCTATACTATCAAACTCAGATGACTAGGGTGCCACACTCTAGTCTTGGGAGGACCAAGGCTCCACACCCTAGTCTCTGTAGACTAAGGTCAAATTTTGAGACTGAATCTATATCTGTGTGTTTTGCTGGTCCCAAAAATTGTGTGTCCGTTGGATTCTTGTACTTGCACTTGTAACTAGAAAAAGGGCAATCTAGGTGGCTATATAAGGTTTTGCCTTAGTCAAACCCCTTGTTTTGGTGGTTTCCACCTCCACAAATAGCCAATAATGTATTGAAAATGTGTGCGCAAGAATCTTGTGTGTATGCAAGATCCTAAATGAACAAGAAAGTAAATCTAGAGTTCTACCCCGACACTTTGGAGAGCAGACCCTAAATGATTGTAAATGTAAATGTAAATGCTTCAAATCACAAATGCAATAATGGATATGAAGCATGAATGTAAATCTGAAAATGAATGTTATGAAGCTCATACAAAGACATGAAAATAACATGAAACCATACCGAACCCTAAGGGAGAGGTACAAGCTAATCAACAGTTGGTGATCTCCTATTATTCTTCAATGTCTTCAAAGCTCTCGATGGATGTTGAAAATGCTTGATTTAGGCTTGATGAATGCCTGATTTTCTATTGTAGACTTCACATAACCTGTATTTTCACTTCACAATCTAGGCTCCTTTAATTGCTAGATCTCAGATCCTTCAAATGAGGAAAGAAAGGCTATATGTAGGAGACGCTAAATTTTTTTTGAGTCATAGGCTGACCTAGAAATAATATTTTTTTCCAATCTCTTGGATTTGAATATTAAAATACTACCAAAACATGCTCCCAAAATTCAAGGAGAAAATGTCGGGACCAGGTAGTATACTATCTTGTCCGAACACACAGTCTGACCAACTTTTCACCAAATTTTCGAGGAAGCAAGATATTGTGATTTCAAAGAAAATTCCAAGAGTATGTGGGAATTTGCAACGTTTAGATATGTGAAATCAGGTCTTGAAGGTCGAAATAGGACATAATTAGGGTATTTGATGAAATGATTCCTTAGGAGAATAAAATAAAAAAGGGGTGCACTTAATGTAAAAGGGACCAATTTTATGATGTGTAGAGAGATGAAAGAAGACCTTAAATTAAATTAAATTAATTAATTTAATGATTAAGGAGGAATTAAAATGAAAGATGCAAACACACTAAGGCGAGTGCTATCCTAAGCATGGAATTGTACCACCCAACTAAGGGTGTACAATTTACGACGCTACATTTAGTCCCCACTTTAGCGATCATATGATACTACGTGCATATGCAAGCTGAAGTATAGAAAAGTAAACATTTATGAAAAAAAGGATATATCCATAAGGTGTCAGATGAAGCCCCCAGTGGTATCTGCAGTACACTTGTTAGGAACAACATCCTACAAAACCACTTGTTAGATAAAATCACAAAATCACCTAAATTCTTACTAGGGACATGATAAAATTCATGGGTAGATATATGCCTCCCCTGTTTCAACATGCTAATTTAGTGAGGTGAAATAGGGTATCATGTTTACCACAAGGAATTGTTAGGAAAATTGATGACAAATGCTCACAACAAGGTTTGATACAAGATCAAGACCGATGGAGAATCATTTGGTAAGAAAGAGAGCTAAACCATAATTCCTAATTCCAACACAAGAAAGAGTGTGAGAATTGAAGATTTCTAACACAAGATGAAAGATTAAACAGAAAATGCAAAATTTAGGGTTTAGAAAGAGAATTACCTTCTAAATATTAGGGATCTTTTTGATGAATACACGAAGGAAGAGATCCTTATCCAACTATACCCACCTTCAAGAATAGAGGGGATTTTTGATAAGGATGACATCTCGAAGGAGAGGAGAAGGAGGATAAAAATGCACACCTTCTCCAATATCTAGGAAAAAGTTGATTCTTAGCCAAGGATTGTACACTTTCACTAAAGAGAGATTATTCATAAAAGATGAATCATTCTCAATAAATAATAAGTCCTAAATAGGGATCACATATTCTATGCAAGAGATAAAATCCATTTGAAAAATGCAACTCAACAAAGGAAAGGTGAATCAATAGAAAAAGAGAGAAGATTGAAATACCACCCTTGCCCCCCAATTATAGAGGTAAGGACATCAAAGAGAGATCCTTTATAAAAGAAACATTCTTCTAAAAGAAGGAAAGAGATCCTCATCAGGGATATGCACGTTCACAACATAGAAGGGTTCCTTACAAAAGATACCACTCAATGAAGAAAATAATTTGATGAATGATTATAGACTTCCAATACCAAGGAAGAGGTCCCAATAAATGATATGTACTTACGATCCTTATTAAGGATACTTGTTCCAATATGAGAGAAGGATTTCAAAATAGGAATGTACACCTCTATAATGAATATGAAATCCCTATAAGAGACACTACTTCACAAAGGGGAAATTTTTAATCTTAAGAAGGAGAGATGTTTGAAATCATTCTTGCCCCCCATATGTAGAGACAAGAGATGGGATAGAAATAAGCTATTATATTTCTTCCAAAATATGATTGCACGTGAAATTATACCTTCATGAATGACAACGAGCCCCCAGTAAGTAAGCGACCAATGTCACATAATGATGAGTAACATAATAGCCACTAATGTTATTTAATTATATGATAGATTGGACGATGAATATGACATGTTAAATGATCTTCAATCAATGAGAGGAAAAAAATGTATAGGATGATGAGTATTGAAATATCAAGAAATTAGTTTATAGGAGAAGAATAGGCCACTAAGTCATGCTCCTTTTGCACAAAAGAAACCTTAGGAGAGGGACAAGTATAATTTATTGGAGCCTTATTTCTAGAAGAGAGGATATTAGAATGAATAGAAGATAAAGACTCATAAGTGGGATTGGCAATATCTCAGGGAGATTCATAAAGAGACTTGTCAATCACCATAATTTCCTTATGAGTGGGCTGAGTGTTGAGAGATGTAGAGGATGATTTAATTGAGATGAAGTCATCATCACTACTGAATATAGCATTCACATTGAGAGATGTTCTTTTAGTGGCTTTGGCAGGCTTTAAAGGATTATATCTAAGTACAAATGAAGTATCACGTATGTTATTTTCTAAAGGAACCTTAATTCCTTGTTCATTTACGCCACAACCATTTCCATTATATCCACTCTTAGCTAAAATATAAAAAACCAAACCATAAAGGGATGCCGTATCAGATAGAGATGGTGGAGCCTCATAGGATTCAATCTCATAATGAGATGAATAAGAAGAAAATTTTGAAGAATTATTTGAATTAGAAGAAGCCACAAAATTATTACTTAATTGTTTAGACAAAGTGGGTTTCTTTGTAGGTTCATCCTTATCTTTCTCCTTCTCAATTTTAGATCCTTTCCAAGAGACCCTATATTCTCCCACAAAAGTAGGGTTAAAGTCTAGAGATCTCCAATCGTCATCTAAGAGTACCCCTTCAGGAGAAAAGATATCTTTGGGGGAGGATTTAGATTGAGTAGAATCCTTTTCAGGAGTCTTGGAATCACTGGAGGGAACAAGGGTATTCAAGGAAATAGGCATACTTGAAGATGTAGGAGTATTTGAGGAAGAATTTGAAGTAGTTGAACAAGAAGATGAGGTTTGTAATGGAGCTTGTAAATTTGTATCAACAAACAAAGTATACATCTTATTGTTATAGATGAACTTAAGTTGCCTATGCAAAGTAGAAGGGACAACTTGCATACAATCAAGCCAAGGTCATCCTAAAAGAAGATTGTAGGTGAGTTTATCTGGCATGACATGAATAGGTGTAGGTAAAATAATGAGTCCCACCTTAATAGGAAAGGTTTTAATACCTAAATAAGGTCTAGCAACATTATCAAAGCCACAGATAGTAAGAGAATCTAGTTTAATAAGAGATGTATCCACCTTGATCTTATGTAGTAGACTAATGCTACAAACATTAAGGCCAGAGACATTGTCAACAAGGGTTCTTCTTATAGCATTACCATTGATAAGGACAACAATCATAAGAGGACCATATTGGTGTTGGATATCATGAGAAGGCAACTTATCTTGTGTAAATATAAATTGAGCTTTATATTCTTTCATAGGATCAATCAAAGAAGCCATATTATTAGGTTTCACTATGGGTGGGATATCTAAGTTCTTTAAAGCATCTTGTAACATTCTATAATGAGTGGATTAATTTTAATCAAACCCCAAAGAGATATCTTGGTAGGAGTAGCTTTAAGTTGTTCAATGAGGTCATACTCTTTACCCAGAGTTTGTGATATACAAGGTGCTTGTGGAAAAATAACTTGAGAGGTAGGAAGTGAAGAAGAAATAACTGGAGGAGGATTAGGTTTCCTTTTGTTTCATGTATTATACGTGTGAGCAATTGCACTATAACTCTCTCAGGTGATTTGTTTAGCATACTCATAAGGGCTCTTAGTACTTGCACAATAATAATTGGTTTGTTAGGAGTACGAAAGGAATCATTAATATAACCACCTTGAACCACAAAGAGAGGCTTGTTTAGAGGTTGAGAATTTGGAGAAGGACTAGCACCTTGAATTGTGAAGAGGGGTTTATTAGGTGTTTCATAACCAGTGACATGTATCACATTGATTGAAAATATCAAACCCTTATGACCTAAGATCATTATCTCATTCCAAGGTGTCCTTATGAATTTTAGAAGAAGGATGAACATCATTCATATGATAGAGACTATTGAAAGAAGTGTTGATAGTCTCTTATTGCACCAAAATGTTATCATTGATAGGATCAATTTTTGGAGATAGACTAGAAGTAGGCATTAATGTTTCATCCCTAGAGGTAAAGTTATTGAAAGAGGGTATAGTGTTAGTAGGAAATATCACATCATCCTCTATCACCAAAGGATCTACATTGGAGAGGGAATCTCTAGGCGAAGGATCAACATTACTTTTTAAAGTTTCATCCTCGAGAGGAAGATCTTTGAAAGAGATATTAACAATCTCTTCTTTAACTAGGGTATCCTTATGAGTAGGACCAAGTTTGGGAAAGGGGAGAGAATTATGTATTAATGCATCATCCTTGGAGGGAATTTTATTGAAATGAATAGAAGGTGGGGTATTATTAAGGGAATTGTCAATCATACCACCCTTTTTTATGATGATATCATCTTCTTTGACCAAGGTATTCTTACAGGGGAGGGACATAGTAAGAGAGTAATCAACATCATTCTCCAAAGGTTTACCCCAAAGAGGGAGATCATTGAGAGAGGTGTTAAAAATGTCTTTTTTTCATGATGATATCTCCATTGTTAAAGCCAATTTTGGGAGAGGTATGCACATTATTTAGTAATGCTTCATCCTTATAAGGAAGAGCATCAATACATGTGTTCTTGAAATTATCCTCTTGCCTCAAAATGTCTTTAGTGGGATCCTTAGGAGGGAGAGAATTAAGGAAATTACCTATAATTTAATCTTCTTCTTCCAAAATATATTTATGGTTAAGACAAGCTTTAGTAAAATGACAAGCATAAATCATTAATGCTTCATCCCTAGTGGGAGTTTTATTGAAATCAAAAGACGATGTGCTATCACTAGGAAAAGTAGGGACAATACCATCCTCTTGCACCAAATGATCCTTATGAGGGAAGTACATTTTAGGAGGAAAATGAAAATCATGCAGATATTTAAAAGAAGTGTTCATAACCTCTTGTTGCACTAACATGCCCCCATTGGTAAGATCAAATTTGTGAGAAGATAAATCGATGTCCATCAACACTTTTTATCTAAGAAGTTTCTCATGTATGGAAGGTAAGGTAACATTAAGAAATGTGTGTATGATATCATCCTCTTCTTCTAAGATATTTTCATAGGAGAGGCACATTTTAGGAGAGGCATCATTCTTCAAATCTTCATCCTTAGAACATGGGGGAGTTTTGAAGGACTTGTTAAAAAATCTTCTTTGCACTAAAATGTTTTCATGAATAGGAGGATCTTTAAGAGGGGTAAATTGAAAAAAGGGAGGCTAACCCATTACCACATCTATGAAAGGAATTCATTATGCCAACAAATTTTCAAATAGAGAACAATGTTCAATGATGTTTTCACCAATGCAAGAACTCTAAACTTATGTAATTTGATAATCTATCTAAGAGTGATAAGTGTTCTCAAATAAAATAATTAATCCAAATTTAGCAATGCACAAGTTCAATTTTGAATTTAAAAATTAGAGTTTTAGTGACATCAACCTCTAATTTTTTTAAATTTTTAAGGAAATCAAACTTAAAAAATGAAAAATTGAATTTTAAATTGCATATATCAGAATTAAAGGTGTAAGGAGTTGGGTTCACCAAAATGTGATGTACAAAAATGGAACAAAGTAGCTAAGACCTAATCCCACTCTCATGCACACACATTGGAATACGAAAGAGCCTAGGGGGATATCTCACTTTGACTACTTGTAGAGAAGAGAGAGTCAAGGAATATATCTTAGGGATCTATTCCTTTTCTGTAATGAAGGGTAGATATACAAAATATGATGCAATGATCAACTATGCTAGGAGATGAACAAGGAAGCAAGTATAAATTGAAAATGCAGAAACTGATTGAACTAAAACGGAGAAACTGAGCACAGAGAAGGGAGGGGAATTATGATATGCACTTGTCACTAAAAATTGAAGCTAACTAGGTAGGAATAGGATGCCACGACTTGGTTCCTGAATACCACATAGGGAGCTGAACTTCTAGAAACTGCTGTCTAAGACTCTGTACTGTCAAACTGCCAAAAAATGCTAAAAAACTTAGAGGACCAGGGCACCACGTCCTAGTCTTGGGAGGACTGAGGTGCCATGCCCTAGTCCTTGAAGACTAAGGTCAAATTCCGAGACTAGATTCGTATCTATGTGTTTTGCTAGTCTCAAAAAATGTGCATCTGCCAGATTCTTGTACCTACACCTGTAACTTGAAAAAGGATGATCTAGGTGGCTATATAGGGTTTTGCCTTAGTCAAACCCCTTTTTTTGTTGGTTTCCACCTCCACAAATAACCAATAATGTATTGAAAATTTGTGTGCAAGAATCTTGTGTGTATGAAAGATCCTAAATGAACAAAAAAGTAAATCTAGAGTTCTACCCTACACTTTGGAGAACAAACCCTAAATGATTGTAAATGTAAATGTAAATGCTTCAAATCACAAATGCAATAATGGATCTAAATAATGAATGTCAATTTGAAAATGAATGTTATGAAGCTCATACAAAGACATTAAAATAACATGATACCATACCAAACCTGAAGGGAGAGGTATAAGCCAATCAATAGTTAGTGATCTCCTATTATTCTTCAATGTCTTCAAAGCTCCTAATGGATGTTGAAAATGCTTGATTTAGGCTTGATGAATGATTAATTTTGTGTTGTAGACTTCACATAACCTGTACTTTCACTTCACAAGAGGCTCCTTCAATTGCTAGATCTTGGATCCTTCAAATGAGGAAAGAAAGGCTATATGTAGGAGACCCTAACTTTGTTTGGAGTCATAGGATGACCTAGAAATAATATTTTTCAACAATATCTTGGATTTGAATATTAAAATATCACCAAAACATGCTCCCGAAATTCGGGGAGAAAAAGTCGGGACCATGTAGTATATTACCTGGTCCGAACACATGGTCCAACCAAATTTTTACCAAATTTTTGGGGAAGTAAGATATTGTGATTTTAGAGAAAATTCCAAGAGTATGTGGGCATTTGAAACGTTTAGATATGCGAAATGGGGCCTTGAAGGTCGAACTAGGACATAGTTAGGTTATTTGATGAAATGATTTATTAGGATAATAAAATAACAAGGGGTGCACTTAATGTAAAAGGGCCCAATTTTATGATGTGTAGAGAGATGAAAGAAGACCTTAAATTTGATTAAATTAATTAATTAAATGCTTAAGGAGGAACTGAAATGCAAGATGCAAACACACTAAGGTGGGTGCTAAGCTAAGAGTGGAATTGTACCACCCAACTAAGGGTTTACAATTTATGACGCTACAATAAGTAACCCTATCGGGTTCCTTTTAATAAAGTAAACCGGACAATAATACAAACTATTGCTTTGTGATCCAAAATGATGAAATGATATTAGATTTCGCTCTATATTATTTTTAAAAACACCTAACTAAAATCTATTTCATTTTGAGGTGGAATTATTGCATAAAATTGATCCAAGTTGATTATGCAATACAAAATAACCTTTATGCATAGAATCCAATCTATACCATGTGAAAGCAACGAGATATATTATATGATTTAAAAATTAGTTCCCCTTGTTTTGTGAATATATCTAATTCTAGATACTAATTAATATGTGATATTAATTTCAAAAGTTTTCTAAGTGATGGTCATGTTGTCATTAGTTAAACCTCTAAGAGAACTAGATTCAACAAAATAAGAGCAAAGATTGAAAATAATAAGCAACTATACAATATACTAATCTATGACAAGTATACTAATGTTGATATGACAATAAATGATCAAATGAGATAATTGAATAATAGAACAAGTAGTGAATGAAATTTCTTGATATCCAAATGATACGTAGAATAAATTAGAGTTTGTTCTTTAATAAATCACCCTAGGATACAATTTGAAGTATTTCCACTTCAAGCCAACACAAAATAACTTATTCAAAGGGAACATAGACTTTATTTTAATTTTAAAATTAAAAAAAGAAGAAATTAATTTTATGTCATGAAATTGAACTAGATCTAATTTTACATTGTGAAATTGAAGCAAGCACATAGATGGGTAAAAAGAGTTTTAGAGCAAGTTCCTAGGTAAGTGTAGGGCAAAATCAAGCTAGGTTTAGGTATTGTATCAATTATTAGTATTAACTAGTCATTCGACAAAGATTTATTTGATCAAATTAAGTCTAAAATGCATGAGAAAAATGAGGACTAACTTCTACATCTAAAATCTTATAAATTTGACTTCAAATAAAATAAAATTGATGAAAAATAGTTAAAATTACATCATGAATATGCATAAAATAACCAATATAAATATTAATTATTAAAATAAAAAGTCATATCATCCAATCATACATTATAGTTTTTTCTTAATGAAGATAACAAGTTGTCAATACTTCATACAAAACTAAAAGAAAGTTTGGACTTGAATAATTGAAAAGGTTTCATACAACAAAATTAAAAGACAACACAAACCAATTTTATTTTAGATGAAGTCAAAAGTCAAATTTAAAAGGCTGTATGAAAACTTCGACCAAAACCGTTAACCACGAATTAAATGATTTTTCATAATTTAAAAAAGGAAGACGGGACAATGAAAAATATTTATAGATCCAAAATAATCGAAATTGGACTTAATCGAAATTGGACTTAGTTAAAAAAACATTAATGCAGAGCAGCTACAGAAAATGTCGGTATTAGTATCGTCGTGTGGCATAAATAAATATTTATATATGTTTTATAAGTTTTCCTTATATGTGATTATTTTAAACTTCTGATCCCATTTTCGTCCGTGTGCACTTCAGAAATTCATCGCGTTAACCAGAAACTATTATTTTGCATTAAACACAGCTTTTTTCATTCTGAGCACAATGAAAGATATTTTACGGCTGTTTCTTTAAACCAGGACGAGTGAAATTTCAGATTCTGTTTGAATTTGCTTTCCAAAACAGCTTCATTAAGTGAGGCCAATTCAGGAGATTGATGTAAAATTTCTACAAAATGCGGATCAGAAACTAAAATTTTGGCAAATTTTTTAATTTAAATTTTCGCTAGATTTGAAAGTTCACCTGGAAATGGAGTTTTTTCTGGAATTCGGGATGGAAATAAAGGTTTTAAGGCTGGAAATTGTGCTAAATTTATCGATTTCTTTTATGCAGGTCAGATTTAAGCTGGAATTCAAGCATTTAATGTGAAGAGGTGTTTCGTGGGGTATGTGCAAAATTTCTTTCGAAAGCAGCTGAAAATTTGTTAAGCTGTTTGTTTCGTCATTGACTTTGTTTCCTTAGGCGAATTCTGTAAAAAGATCTTCATTCTTGCCATTTAAACTAAAATTAATTGCATCTCCTTTTTGCTCGGTTGAATATTTGTGCTTTTCAAGAGTTTGCTTGCTGTTATTTCTTTGAAACATGAAAATGAATTTTTTAAAGGGTAAAGCGCTTTATTTTTCAGTCTCACTTTCCTTCGTTTTAAAAGGTTCGATCGATGAAGTGCAACGCGTGCTGGCGAGAGATCGAGGGACGGGCGATAGCAACTGCTTGCGGCCATATCTTGTGTATCCTTTCTATTGTCCAATTATTTTTCTGGAACTTAAATGAGATTGTTTTATTTAACAGTAAATATCAGGTACAGAAGACGCTGGGAGAATCTTAAGCACCGACTCATCATGTCCTATTTGCGACCAAATTTTGTCCAAAAAGTAGGGAAATAGAGATTCAAGCTGAAAATTCCGCTAAAATTAATGCTTTAAGGCTTCAAAGTATTTTAGATGTTTCAATACTTTAACTGTTCTGTGATGACAGCCTTATGAAGTCGGTTGATATTAACCCTAGCGATGAATGGATGAATGTAAGAAATTCTTCCTTTTCTTAATTTTGTCGTTCCTTATTCATAAACTTGAATTTTCTTGATATCTCTTTGACTGAATTCTAATTTAAGCTATGTTCATGTGGTTCAGATGGCCATGGCGGGCGTTCCGCCTCAGAACAGTATCTTTTTGTAAGAGATTTAGAGAAAGTTGTATACTGATTAGTCTGAATTTGAACTTTGTTGATTGTTTAGTCTTAATTCACCTTTAGTCATGAAGAGCGCCTACAAAGGTGTAGCTTTTTGGTTAGGACAAAAAGATGTCGAAATGCAAGCCACGGTAAGCAAAGTTTTACAGCAGTACCGAGGTAAATGCGAAGAAATGCAGACTAAATTTACAGAAAAGCTCGAGCAAGTTCACACTGCGTATCAGAAGGCCGTTAAAAAGATTCATCTCATGCAACAAGAAGTCGAATCCTTGTCTAAGGACAAAGAGGAACTTCAAGAGAAGTATGCGGAAAAATCAAGGTAACAACATAATTGCAAAATAATTGAAGGATGAACAAGGAATTTGTCTTGGACTCTAAATTAAGCTGAAGCTCGAAATTGCAGGCAGAAACGAAAGCTGGAGGAGATGTATGACGCACTAAGAAACGAATACGAGCAAACAAAGCGCTCGGCCATACAACCTAGAAATAATTTTCTACAAAGAACAGCACAAGATGATTTGTTCTCAAGTCCAGCTAATTTGTTGGATGTTAGACCCGCACAACAAGGACAAGGTTAGATAAGTTTCAAACATATTTCTCATCAATTCAATAGATCAAGCTTTTCCATGGATCTTGTTAGTCAAGCGTAAAGGTTAAGTCGTTACAGAATTTAGAAAATCTCCGAATACGAGATGAACTTGAACGATCTTTACAGAATTCAGTTTTTAGTGCAAGTTTTTGAAGGATTTTTGCATTTTAACTTTAATTATTATAGGATCTTTACAGTTTTGCCTTGATATGTGAAGGGTCTTTACCCTTCAGCTAATTTTTTTTTGAAGGATTCGTGTATTTCATCGCTAATTTGTGAAATATCTTTGCATTTAAACCTATTTTTAAGGAATTGACGCTATATGATAATAGTTCCCCCCAAAAAAACTTCAGTTTATTGATTTATTGCAGATGAATTGGATGGTTCCAATATTACTCCTGTAACTCCAGGAAACTCGAACGACTTCTGGAATCCTCCGCGACAAAGAAGCAAAACTAGCCCTGTAAATGTCTTCGACATTGCTGCCGCAGGTCCGTCGGCAAAAAGTGGAGCGGGCGCCGGTGGAAACAGGGCGATAAATGCGTCATCTTTTGGAGCTTCAAAACATTCATTGTTCACGCCGGTCGGCAACAATCCTTCAAATGCTTTGAGAAATCTGATTCTTTCGCCAATGAAGCGACAGGCTGCTTCTCGCCTTCGTCCCCAAGGATTCACGTAAAACTTTTCTTCCATACATTTCGTAGATTCCTCTGCTCAGCTTCAGTATATTTCATAGATCCAATAGAATACTAGTTCGGGTCTGGACAAAAATAACTGAGGGTTTGCCAAGAATAGCTAGGGTTAATAGAAATTATTATTTCCGTTCCATAAAAGGGAAAAATGGTTAGTGGTTGACAAAATTATTTTGCCTGATGCCAGATCATAATTCTAGAGAGCAAATATGTTTTTCCAGCTTCTATGAAGGCAATTATTCTTAATGGTGGAGATCCTTAGTGTTGATGCTTATAACAATATGGATTGCCTTTGCTGTATAAAATTGCTGAGTTTACTGGTTTTGGCAATGTAATAATTTGAATTTAGTTATGGCATGCGTGAGACTTTAAAGCAAATTTTAGTTGTAGATATAGCCCGAGAAACCTCTGTATAAAACTGGCCTAATTTCTCAAATTTCTACTGAAAATTTTTCAGAAAACTGTCTTACAGGTTCCTGTTGTTTGGTTATTATTAAGAAATTGCAGATAGATAATATAACGATGAGTGTAGTTGGGGTAATGAAATACATAGATTTTCTCTTTATTTGGTTGTTCTTCCTTGAATCTGTTATTTGTTTTCAATAAATCCTTTAAATAATTCCTATTACAACAACTTGATGTAATGTTCTAACTGATAACTGTTATAATTTGGAAATAAAAAACGGTCCTTAACCAACCCCATATTTCTTAGGAGTTAGATTAAGAGGGCATAAAATACACATTTGAACTGTATTGTAGTCCCGTTAGTGGCCCCCACGAAATCTGAGCCTTCATTAGGAGGTCTCGAGAAAAAAATTAACATTGAGCAAAAGAAAAAGAAATACTGCTTCGTCTTTTTAATTGTGAAGTTATTTGGTTCATAAATACTTTATAGCGGATTAAATTTTTAATTGTATTGGTCCAAGAATTTTTTATTGAGTGTATTGGTTCCACTCCCTAAAGAACGAGTTTAACATTAAGTTAAATTTGAAAAATTGTAGATTTTTAAATTATTGATCTTAAATAAAAAATTAATTATGTATATCTTTGTAGTTAAAAAGGAAAAATAATTATATCTTGATTTTTTAAAAATTAATTATTAAATTGAGAAATATTAATTATCAAGTATTGATTTATTTGACTTTATTTTAAAAAAATGACATTAAAGTTTCAAATGAAAGCTAATTATGGAAATTTGAATATCTTTTTCATATTCTAAGAAATTATTTTTTCAGTAATCTTCCATTACTAATTTCTATTCTTCTTAAATAGAAATTATGAAACTTTCTTTTCTTTTTATATTGTTGCTTTTTACATCTCCTCCACTATCATATATCAATTTTTAATTTGATTTACTTATATCTAATTATTTATTATGTGAGATGTAACTCTACTATGACACCAACATTTTTATCCTTGTCATTGAAATGAAATGTTAGAAGATAAAGATACTTACATTCTATTTAAACTCATATTTAATTTTTTATAATATAATGCACAACAGATATTGACATCTTCAAAGGAAAAATGTAGATAAAATCTCTTAAATGGATAAGACACACATTTATTTGTGAAGGGATTCCTAAGCCATTATTTGTGTTGGAAGAAATTATTTCTATGGAGATGAGAGGTTTCTATGAAAACACAAAGTCTAAACTTAAAAACATTTTTTTAGATCTTTGTCAAATATAAATATATCTATTATTGTGTAATTTTGTTTTAAAAATAAATAAATAAATTATTTTTAAAACTTTCTCAAATATAAATATTATTTATTACTATATAAATTTTTGCATTTTATAAAGAAATTAGACATTTTTAATTCTAAAATTGAAAAGGACAAAAAAAAAAGTGTTTAATTCTTCTATTTTAAAATTTACCAGTCTCTAGATTTCCAATCTCTCTTTGTCAAACATATATGCTACATCTAGTAGGTGGGGTGACATTCAAAAGCTATTGAAAAGCTATGAAATTTGATGAAAAATAGTGAAAAAATACATAGATACAATTCGATTGAGGTCAATAGAGATAGTTTTAAATTGTCAATAAGGGTGCATTTAATTATGTAGACACATAAAAAATTTCCATTAAAATGTCCTCTTAATTAAACTTAATATTTCCTACATCATCAAGTGGATCTATTATTCAATTTTTCATTATAATATTCATAATATTCACTTCTCATTATTCCATTCTTCATCACATTATATAGTCTCCATTATATATTCATCTTCATTATCTTATAATGCTCATTCATTAATATTCATTATTCCATTATTATTCATTTAGTTCATTGATATATTCTATTAATGCATTTTCCTAAATCTCCTACACATCCACTACACCCTTTATTTATCATCTGTCACTTCAATCCATTTCACTCATCTAATGCATGTGGGATAAACACTCTTTATTTATGCCCTAATCTATTATCCCACATTCATGCTACAACCCGGATCGCCCCTAAGGACAACTGTTTAAACCTTTCTCCCTATCATTTGCATACTTGCATTTTTAATCTTTTCTCTTGCATTCTAGTTTGCATATTTGATCATTTTGTTCATCATCTCATTGATTTCTTATATTTATTCCATTTCATTGCATTTGATAATCTACATATTCGTCCATCATAGCTTCTTTAATGGAGTGAATTTATGTTGCATGCATGTATGTTTTAGCTTAGATATTTTCATTTGCATGTGTGTGTTTATTGCAGGCACTCCATTGATAAGATGTTGAATCATCTAGAGTTTGTGCCATAAGATCTCAGATTTGATTTTATCATCTTCATCTAGCATATCCGATGAGAAAGCGTTGCCCCTTCATGGATTTGATTTTTGCTTGGTAGAAGGCATTTGGTTTACATATGTAGGCTGTTATCATACCACTTTACATTGTCTTATATACCTTTCATTGTAGGTTTGGTGAAATACATTGCAAGTCTGATTAAAATATTGCTAGTTCGATTGATATATTGCAGGTTCCTTTAACAGTAACATTTTGCATGCATGTTTTTGAGGCATTGATCAAACAGTTCACATGTTTGGTTTTAGCTTCCATGTTTTGTATTTAGTATAGCTGTAAATATCCCTTGGATTTTGCTCTTATGCTTTCCATTTGAAGAGACAATGTGCTTGTTTTATGCTATCACATTCAACACTTGTCAAAACAGTTAACGATCGTTGTCTATGTTGTTCACATTTTGCATGCATGACTGGAGGAATACAAACCATTGTATCTTATATTCTGATAAATAATTCTGTGATTTGTTAATACTAACATACATTTATTTGTGAAAAGATCTTGCAGCCACAAAATCCCATCTTAAACATATCCTACAACCTCTTTTTTTTTTGCTGATAAAATGCCTTGGCAAAGGAATCTTGTTGTTACAACGCATTAAGAGGAGCATGTTATTGTTGTATGAAAACACTTCAATAAAGAGTTGTATTTGCTAATTCAAATGCCTCAATAAGGATGCCTGATACGTTTTGAGAATTTCCAACAACCATTGCATGCCTTGAAGACCACGTTTCAAAATATCTTGCAATCATAGTACGCCTTGAGACCACTTTTACACATCCTGTCTTGAACAAGTCCACATGGTATTTAAAATCCATTTCAGCAAATATATTTTGTGCATTACCTGCCCCACACATCCCTTCACCCTTCTAATCTACCCCCCACACCTTGTTTATCTTTCACATTTTCCATGCATTTCTACAAGTCAACGTTTCTGCCTAGCCCATTTCTTCTTACATTTTGCATTTAGTAAAAAGTCCACGTGTCTTCTCTCATTCTAAATCTACCCAAAATGTTTTTAGTCTGCTCCACATCTCTGAAAAAAAAACTTATGCCTTTGCCAAACAAAGCCCAAGTTTCAACAAATTCATTCTGTGCATATTCTGCAAGCATCTCCCAGTCTACGTGGAATTCCAGCCCTGCGTAATGTTTGTTTGGTGTTTTTTTTTTTGATTTATATGTTTGTTTCATTTTTTGTTTGTTTGATTGTTTTATTTTTATTTTATTTGGTTTGTTGTTTTATTTTATTTTATTTTGATTTGTTTAGTTTTTTATTAGAGGTGGTTTAGAGCTTACATTAGATTTGTTAGATTAGTTTTTTATTTTTTTTAATTTAGATTAGTTTAGTTTAATTTACTAATAGAGTTTGTCAATTTTAAATTAATTTTAGATTTTAATTTGTTATTTTAGATTAGTTTTAGATTTTAATTTATTAATTTTAGATTACATTTTGGTTTTTAATTTGTTAACTTAGATTAGTTTTTGTTAGTTTGTTGGTTAGTTTAGATTAGTTCTAGTTTTTTTTTGGTTAATTTAATTATTTTTGTTACAGTGTTTGTTAGTTCTAGTAGAGTTTTTGTTAGTTTTTAGTGTTAGAGTGTTAGTTGTTTTGTGATATTGTTTCTTTGTATTTTTTATTTGTTAGTTAGTGTTAGCATTTTGTTCGTTAGTATTAGTGTTTTGTTAGCTTGTGTTAGTCTTGTTTTAAGTGTAGTGTAGTGTAGTTTTTTTTTTTTTTTTTCATTTAGTGTGTTTAGTGTCTTTGTTAGTCTCTTAGATTATTTTGTTAGTTAGAGTTAGTATTGTTAGTAGTTGTTTTGTGAGTCGGTTTAGATTGTTTCTTATCATGTTCGAGTTAGTGTGTTTTAGGAGGACCTCTGAAGCCATCCCACATTCTCACAGTTGAAAGTTGAGATAGCAAATTTCTCAAGATCTTTAGGTCTTTAGAGATTTGAAGCTTGGTATGCCCAAGATTTGAGTGTCATAGAGGGGAGCTAGTGCTACAAAGCTTCTAAGCTATCTGCTCTGAATAAATGCGGTTTAAATTAATCCACAGTGAGAACCTTGCAAATATTTTCTTGGCTAGCCTAGGATTTGTATTGAATGTGCTTTTTTTTCATTGAAAAAGTCAAAAAACATTATGTTTTCCATGTTTTATGTGTGTGTTAAAAAATAAATATTTTCAATCACAATCAAACACCACACTTGAAATGGAAACTTTGTAAAACAAATCACATTGGCTCATTGATCTTCTAGGTTGCATCTTTCAGTCCTTGAATATTATAGATCATTTTATTTAGTCATATAGTCCTTGCATATACATCATGGGTCAAACAAAACTTTCGCGTCACTCTCCTTAGGTCTTCAATCAAACATGGGCTATCATATCACCTTTTCCACTTGAGTTCTATCATATACTTGAGCAAAATATCAGTATCTGGGGATAGGGTAACTTTCTTGGAGTCCATCATCTCCTACGACCTACCTTAGCATACCCTCTTATCTAGAGCATTTTGTTTGCATCTATCTATCATAGCACAAGTTAAATATAGCCTACAAAATCATTTTTAGACCTAGAGTTACCTTTATCTTACTTTAGAGTTGTCATCATTTGAGTTAGTCCAAATCCGAATATTGGTCTTCATAATCCATTTAATGTCTAGTCATTGCACTCCTTGGGTTGTCCTTCTATTCTAGAACTTGTATTTCATTCAAAACTTTGAGTCTCATATATAGTGTCATATAGGTCAAAGATCAGAACTATCATATATGCCCATGGATACCTTGGATCAACAAATTCAAGATCTCAAGAGAAAAATATATGACATTAAAGTCACAAAAATAATCCATGATCCCTCTTGAGAGACAAATTCATGATATCAAGAGTGGCAAACTTCAAGGAATGTTGAAATGACTGTATAAGGTGGAACAAAAAGTAATTAAAAATCAAAAGCCAAATCTCAAACAAGATCATATGACTCATTAACCAAGAAAACAAGACATTTCTTTCAAATATCCCTCATATAAGAAATTTACACCATTGGGACAAGCTATTGAGTTTGCTTTGAAAGAGCTTCTTGAGCACAATCTTATCACATTTTCTAACACAACCACATGAGGATGTAAATTTATGAGTAACTATAGCCCGTATCATAGACAAAACAAACACAATACTTCAAAATGTATGAAATTAAAACATAAGATTCAAGACCTCCTTGATAATGGTATCATTGAAATTGAAGATCCTAATGAGTCACCTAAAGAGAAAGAAGGTACTATTCCTAAGCATGATCAAAATTATGAACCTATGTTGAGAAAGGCTCCACATGAGGCCTTCATCTCTTTCATGATGCCTCCATCTCCTAAATCTTCTCAACAACAATCCATACCATCTCCTGCAAATAATGAACCTAATGATGACACTTTTTATGTTGAACCTCAAAGCTATCTCCTATGAAAATCCAAGCTAATCCTAATCTTGAAACAAATTACTCTAGTGATTTAAAAATCCCAAATTTTATGCCATCATGCACTCCAATTCCAAACATACCCACTCTAGGGCGTCCCATCCAAAATGCTTCCCTATCATGCCAAAACATGAACACCTTCGAAGAATCCCCCATGCACATGCAAAATCCTATCCCTTCCTTAGAAGTGGTTCCATGTCAAGAGGATAATACGAAGAATTAAGAAACAAGTACTATCATAAATCAAGATTAAGACACCAAAAATCCCCAATCCCATCCAATGATAGACCAGGATCCTATCTCCCTAGAATCCCATGATGATCCTCTTATACATTTCCATTTCTTGCAATATCCCCTTCCATCTCAAGAGCTAAGCATACATCCAAAACCTATTCCTAATTAAATTCCTAAGAAAGATTACTGTTGGTGTAAATAAATATTCATTATGGATATTATTACACTTTACTTAAGTTAACTTAGGATAATGCATCTCTTCGTAGTTTGGATTTGAGACACTTAGGGAAGTGTGCACATAGGGATAGAGCTTGTAGGAGAAATTCCACCTTTTGTGGTCTTGTTTTGCTGTTACACTCCACATTTGGTGGGTCATCCACCTCTTGTGGAATATTATATTATTTCTCCTGCCTACCCCTAATATTTCTTAGCTACCCTTGTTTCTCACTGAGCCACATGTCATGATTGTGTGCTCGTACATGCATATGGCCTTGCCTATATAAACAAGCCTATATTCATTGTATTGGTTAATCCAGTTGATCATTTGTATATTGATGAGAACATAGTTTGTTCTTATCATTCTATTATCTCTTTTTTTATGCTTTTTATTGTGCCCTTGATCTTGGAAAAATCTCACATGGTATCAGAGCCATTGGGGCCATTGGTTTTTGGAGACATTTTGGAAGGCTTCTATTTTCGGATTTGAGGAACAAGCATTTTTTGGAGGCATCTTAGAGAATTTTCGACCTCACCATCGCATCTGGGAGGCGGTTTCCATAAAAATTGAGTTTAAAAATTGAGTATAAAATTGAGTATAAACATTAAGCAAACATAACAACATCCTATCGACTTATCAAATAAAGTACATTAACTATGGGACAAGAATCTTTCTTGCATGAAACATAACGTCTATTTGTTTGATTATGTATTTTGTTTGTTTCTAATTTTATCTTTGGTGACATGTCTTTTAGCTTTTCCGGGATGTCTTTGACTAGAAAGGCGAGGATGGGGCATGTTCATCGGTTTCCTTCTTGTGGATTGTTCCTTAGTAGTATAATGACTTATCTTAAGGCATTATTGTATATGATCATCGAGGACGTATGGGTCTCATGTGAACTGGGGCATTCCTTAACTATGTAATGTGTTTTCCTACATGCAATTGGTATGTCGATTCATTTAGGTCTGATCCATATCAAGATGAGTTTTATCCTTTTGCAATAACAAATTCAATGATGATACAAGAGCTTAAAAAAGTAGAAATAATTTTCATCACCCTTCATATCCTCTTTCTCATCATCCACTTTTCTCATCACTTTTTTCCATCATAATTTCTTTCATCATCATCCTTTTCATTTTTTATCTCAAAGAGATCAATCAATCACTATACACAACTAATACATGTCTCTTAATCTCTTTATCAATTGCTTTATCAAATCAATCAACTTGCTTCTTGAAATCTCATCACCCCTGAATCAATCAATCAATCTATCATTGGATCACCTTATCTTGTGCTAGCATCGATCCCTATCAACTTAATCGGCTCAATTAGCTTAATTATCTTATCAACCTGGCTATACAAATTATTTCCATCAATTATTTAGTTACGCCTCTTAGTTGTGCATTTTCATCAAATATGTATCTCAGCTTAATCACTTGCACAATATCAATCATCCAATCATTTTCCTATAATCTATCAAGAGATCAATCTTCTCACAATCTGTTCAATCGATCTCTTAGGGGGGCATATCATATCAATCATCATCCTTTCCAAGATATCACTAGGGCATATATCAATTGATAAATTTTGCTTTGAAACAACGTGATAAGCTGTATTGTCTCAAAGGGGCAAAATCTAGTCACATAAAAATTTCCATTAAAATGTCTGCTTGAAACAACGTGATAGGATACATTGTCTCAAAAAAGGGCAAAATATAGTCACATAAAAATTTCCATTAAAATGTTCTCTTAATTAAACTTAATTTTTACTACATTAGCAAGTGGATCCGTTATGCAATTTTCCATTATAATATTCATAATAATCGCTTCTCATTATTCTATTTTTCATCACATTATATATTATCCATTATATATTCTTCTTCATTATCTTATAATACCCATTCATTAATATTCATTATTCCATTATTATTTATTTAATTCATTAATATATTCTATTAATCCATTTTCCTAAATCTCCTACACATCCACTACACCCTTTATTTATCATCTCTCACCACTATCCATTTCACCCATCTAATTAATGCACGTGGAAAAAACACTCTTTATTTATGCCCTAATCTCTTATCCCACATTCATCCTAGAACTTGGATGCCCCTCGAGCAAAACTATTTAAACCTTGCTCCCTCTCATTTCTCAGCCTGGCAAATCTCTAGATATCATTTGTATACTTGCATTTTGAATATTTTTCTTGCATTCTAGTTTGCATATTTGATCATTGTGTTCATCATTTCATTGATTTCTCATATCTATTTTATTTCATTGCATTTGATAATCTATGTATCCATCCATCATAGCTTCTTGTGCATGTGCTTCTGAGAGCACCCATATTTCAAACACAAGATCTTGATTGGTAGGAGAATAATGAAGTGAATTTCTGTTGCATGCATGTATGTTTTAGCTTATATATTTACATTTGCATGTGTGTGTTTATTGAAGGCACTCCATTGATAAGATGTTGAATCATTTGGATCTTGTGCAATAAGATCTCATATTCAATTTTACCATCTTCAAATTATATTTTTATCTTTATAAAATGTATCTTTATTTTTACATGAGTAAAATAAGTATATATTTAATTAAAAATTTGGATTGAGGTCGATAGAAGATAGTTAAACATTTAGATTTTTTTATATGTTGATAAAATTTTCTTATTGTGTTTTTTGTAATGAGTATAGTTTATTAGTCTTTGCCAAGACACAGTATATATAAATTCTTAGGTTCTTTTGATATCTCTCGACATCTAAGTATATAATTACTTAAATATTTGGACTTTTCTACATGTTGGTATACTTTTCTTATTGTGTTTTCTAGATTAAACATAGTTTAAGTATATATTTACTTAAAGATTTGAATTTTTTGCATGTTGGTATACTTTTCTTATCATGTTTTCTGATAGGACATAGTTTATTTGTCTCTGCCAAGACACTCACTATATATAAATTCTTAGTCTCTTTCGATATCTCTCGACATCTTCTACATAAGTTTTATTTATAAAATATAAGTGTAGACACCTAAAATTGTCCAGTCTAATTAAATAAATATTTTATTTATTTAATTATCTAAGCCTAATTCTTCTATTAATTAAATAAATCTTTATTTATTTAATTAATTCATTTATCCTCTTGTAGCCTTATTTCTCATTTAAATAAATACATTTATTTATTTAAATTATCCCTTTCCTAAATTAAATAAATATTTAATTTATTTAATTATCCTATTTCTTCAATTAATTAAATAAATCTTTATTTATTTAATTAATTCATTAGCTTTTTCTACACATGACACATGTCATTCATCTCTTAATTCATACACTACCTACCCCTTTCATTATTTTGGTATTTCTTTTACCTACCCTCTAATCCTAGCCGACCTCCTTTTTTACACCTCTCAATCTTATCCCTCCATTTCTTATAGTGTCTTCTATATAAGGAGATGCCTTCTTCATTATCAAACCCTAACAACTTGATCAATTGGCTACAATACGATCCTACTTGCAACCACATTCCGTTCTTTGTTGAGCTCTTTTGCACATAAAAATCTGAGAGCAAATATATCAAGCAAGATCAATGGAGATAGGAAGAATGGAGATCAAAACCCTATTGGACATGTGATGGTATAATCTTTGTGATTTCATGTGATTTGCATTGTCTTAGGTAATCTTCATATGTTATGGTGGATCTTTGTTGATTGTTAGGCTAGGGTTTTGTGGTTGAATTCATTTAGCCTTTCAATATTGTTATTATTGTTATCCATTTTCACCATACACAATAGGTATGCTATTGAATATATTAAAAAAGTTATATTAAAAAAGTAAAAAATGAGATTAAAGATTTCTATATTTTAAATAAATTAAAAAAAGGTATATTATCTTTCTATATCTCAAATTGAATTTTTTATGTTTCTATATTTTAATTACATAAAAATATATATAATTATCTATATATTATATTTGAATAAAATAAAATAACTATTAAATAATTAAATCTATTTATACATTACTTACAGAAATAAATGAAAGTAATATAATTTTAAAAATATAACAATATAATACTAATATAACTAATAATAAATTTAAATTATGTTAAAGATATCTTTATAAATCTCAATATAGTAAGAAAATTATTTCTTTTTAAAATTCTATATTTGGTTTAGATTTATTTTTATTAAAACTAAATATATATCTTTACAATAATCTCTATAAAATACTTTTTTTTTCATTATTTCAATTAAATAAAATAACATAACTAAATTAAATTATAATATTATAATAAAAATAATAATATATTATTATAAGATATGCATTTATCTCTGGAATATGGGACATAAAATTAAGTCATGGTCCATCATGAGAATTATTGGAATATTAGGTAGAAAATCATGGGTTGTTTCTCTCTAGCCTATATTTGGCATAAATAACCAAAGTTGGGTTCCTTCTCTCTGGCCTGGATTTGGCATAAAGAACCAAAGCTGGTTTCTAATTATTGGACCACTTTGTGTCCCACCCTCTACTTATTAACCTATGATGATAAACTTTTCTGCATATGAAATGGGAAATAATGCAACAACATGGCTTTTAGAGATAATAAGGTTGCATACAAAGTCTTAGTGTAGTCTATCATCCATAAAATCAAGGATAATATCAAGATCTTTTCTTCTTCCAAACATAAAAAATCTCCCCTCCCTTAGAGATCAACAACACTAAGAAATGGGAGATTTGAGATTCAGTTTACTTCTCCTCCTCCCGTTAACAAAAATACTATCTGTTGCCCACCCACCCACTCCCCTACCCAACATCGACACTAGTTGGTTACAATTAAGTTTTGATGTCTCTTCTAAAGGTATTATAGATTAGGCATGGGGGGGAGGGGAGGAATCCTTATGGATGAAAAAGGTAAGCTAATTTTGGCTTATGTGGTCAACCTTAGGGTCTAGACCTCTAACTTTGTTGAGGTGGACATGGTGTAACATGGCATATTATTGGCTAATGATGAAGGGTTTGATAAAATAATTGTTGAATGAGATTCAAATAATGTCATCATGATGTGATGTCTTCGGACATGTAGTTCCATGGTTAAAACACTTCGTTGGTGAAGCGACCACCATGGTTCAAATCCCTACTGGGCCTTTGTGCTCGCAAGGCCTTGTGTGTTCACTGGGCCATTGTGCTTGCGGATTTGAACAAGTGAAGTGTGGGGATGATGTCCCTTAGTTGTGGCCTCACTGGTTCATAGCTCTAGGTCAAAAGCGTTTACCCCTTATTTTAAAAAAATGTCATCATGATGTTAAATAGACAAGCTTCCCCAAGTTGGCTCATGAGAGACCTCATTTTCAATTCATGCGACAATCTAGCAAATCTTGGAAGGAAAATGTGGAAGGAAACTTGTAGCCTCATAATAATAGTAGCTTCTTAAGTTGTATTCCCTTACAATTTTGTCCTCATTTGGGCCCTCACCTTGGCATTCGTGTGCCAAGGCCTGATTGGAGCCTCGATTCTGCTCACACCATGCAATAAGTTCATCTTTTTCAATATGCACGCTTTCTACCCCTCATTTCCTGGTCCCTAATTGGTCAGGACCAGGGCACTGGTGCCTTGGTCCTTAAGGACTAGAGTGCCCAGTGATTTGGTCCTCCCAATCAGGGCTCATTTTGGGTCCCCTCAATGGTAACATTATTTGGGTGGGAACCTAGATCCCGTGTCAGCTCATGTTAGAAAATTAAGTTGTTTTTCAATGAGCATGTATAAAAGGAGGTCTACCCCTCTCATTTTGACATCCACTTTGATGAAATTCAATCATGCATTCATTCAAATTCAAGTGAGCAAGCAATCAATATTCTTTCAAGCATTGGAGCAGAAGTAAGGTAAGGATTTGAGCATTGGAGTTGACATTCATGTTCTATGTTTATGAAGACTTCATGAAACCCTAATTCCTTGTGGAGATAAATAAAACTCCTTTAAAAGGTATATCATTAGTGTTTCAAACTTTATTCAACATTTCCCTGAAAAGGAAATTATTTCCATTATAGCAATTCAATTACATTTAAATTATATTTCATGGTTAATTCCAAAGCTAGGGTTTGACCTAAGGCAAACCCCTATTCCCAACCATTTTCCCTTCTCTACTATGTGCAACAATAGGTACAAAGTTCTACAATCTTCAGAATTGGAATTATTTATAGAGACAAACAAGTTTCCCTTGAGGATGATGAAAAGTGTGGAGGACTAGAGCGATGGGCATCTCAATCCCAACATTTCAAGAGCTCCTTTTGGGAACAAATCCAAACACTCAAGTACATTGCTTAGATCTAGTTTTGTGGTTCTGTCCGATGATTGTAGCTCACTGTTTGCACATAATTACTTCAATTCCACCATATTTACCCTAATTTTAACATTTTCATAATTCAACTTAAAAGAGGATAAAAAATCAACCCCAGTTGAATCTAATAAGAATTATGAGCCCTATCCTTGCTGATTTGAGGCTAGATCTATTAGGTTTGATACCCCTCTTTTAATGTAGTGGTCCCTAAGTAAAAATTAGTGGTCTTCTCCCTTCTATGGTGGAAACCCTAATTTTTTACCATTACAAATAACAATTTTTACACAACCCAAAAGAGAAATATATGCAAAAGAATATACAACATAACTATCAACATCAAAAGATATACCTTTGGAAAACCCTCATGAGAGAAAAACCTAGCCTCCAAAAGCATCCATCCTCCATGTATTATTCAACTATTTAACATTACAATAAATTTATAAACACCTTTGGATCACAAGCCCTCTACAAACACTCCATGTGAACAATCATCTAACTACATGTAACTCTACAAACACTCCATGTGAACAATCATCTAACTACATGTAACCACACATCATAGATTCCATTCTTCAAACCCTCATAAGTGCTAAAAGAGATGATTTGAACCCCTTAGCTAAAATATCCCACCTTAAACAAATACCCTTGTGGTTGTTTTTATAGAAACAAGCTTTTACAAACCACCAAGTGGTATTACATAAAACCATCTAACTAATACCATGGGATTACAAACCATTTAACCCACATTTGTTATTGGGTACTCAATTTTCACTTTATTAAAGTACTTTCTCCAATATTAAATAAACATACATATTACATACAACACTTAAAGTGTCCCCAAGAATGTTAACTCCTAGTGATACATGTCCATCTAGGTTCCCCTAAGTGAACCACACATATACTAATAAATAATATATTATAAACATTATGCAAGGTTTACAACTCCTAATTCCCAACATTCTCCCACTTATTATTTAAATTTAATAAGGGGAAACAAATAACTTCAATCATGAACAAGGGAACAAACCCTGTAGCCACATATACCATCAAATAATTAAAGTGCTCCATGTGCTCTATCAAGATACCTGAAACAAGAAACAAAGTGAGGTCACCATCCTAAACATGAATTCTCCCATCCTCCATCATGGGAATGCCACTACACAAAGATAAGAAGGCATCCAAAGATAAACAACACAATCTGCCACAATGAAGCATAAGTCCATTCTCAATTGATATCCCAAACACAAACACTCAATCCAAAGGTATTAATATGCACCAATAGCTATCAAGAAACAATATCCATATTTGAAATAACACCCACAATAAGTGCTAAAAAATATGACTAACCTTACCTCATAGGTATAAAAAACACATCAAATGAATCTCATGCCATCAACATATACAACCCATAACATGCAATCATAAGGTCCAAGTGTCATAATTGTAACATATACACCTAGAAATTCTTATTGTATAGCTAATTTCAAATCTAAAAAATAATCAATACATCCAAAGATCCTGTTGGTGCCCAAAACCACAGATTGGAAAATTTAAAGGGTTGCCAAATCCTCAACTAATCCAACTAGCTTTGGCCAATGAACAAGGATGGTCAAAGATCAAATCCCTCTGCACTTAAGGCTCCACTGAACCTAGGTGGGTATACCTCTCCCTCTCAAGCACAAAAGAGTTATTTAAAGTGGATTTAAGCTTTATGGTTAGCAAATGCAAAATTGGCAAATGATTGTTATGCAATTATGCTTTATTATGTGCTTTAAGTGAATGCCTTTGAAAATAAATGAAAATGATTATGATAGTATATTAAGGACATTAATTCTTTCAGGACTTAAAAGAAATATGCAAAGATCAGTTCATATAGAGTTGGGAATAATGTTTCTCTATCAAGGACCTTAAATGCATGGCCAACTAGGACCTTAAAAGATAAATAACAGACAAGTACCTCTTTCTAGGGATATTTATGACACTTTGTGGACAAAAGATCTTATCAAATCTTGAGACAATATTAATCATCAACTATGAAGGTTTTAGTATGTGTCATACAAACAATGAAAACCCAATCTCAAATTTAATGTAACAACATGTGATGGCACATCATAGCAAGTCAAATGATAGATTTATCAAGAGGACAAAGATAACTCATCAACACAAAAGTATGCACAATATTTAGAAAAAGAAACAATGAACCTTGTATATTAATCCTCAAGAAATGATTGCACACATAAGCTACACTTGAAAATACTCCATTACACTCTGTTTGCACAAAAAGATACTTCTTCTTCCTGTAGACTTCCCTAATACATATAACTTGCAATCCTTTCAGGCAGTATATTTTTCCTTGAATCCCCCCTTTTACATACAAAATGACTTACTACAAATACACATACTAAGAGACATGAATGAAAGGACACACCCTTTCATTATCCTAAACAACTAACTGAACAACAACTAAACAACCTAACTAAAACATCAATTACATTACAAACATAAAACTAAACAACAAACTAAGATTTTCAATCCAACTGTTGTCTGCACTTCTGAATGTCCCGCAATTAGCCCGCATCTTTGCAAGTTGTAGTGTTCAATACTGCATCCCTGGCTGCGTTCTCGATCATGTAAAAGTTCTTGAACTGGTCGGCTATATCATTCATATCTATTTTGGCAATGGCTTGGGTTGCACTAAGTAAAGACTTACACTTAGAAAGCCATACGGTCTTATCCTTAATTACACATGCATCGTCTACCAAATGGGGAACCCCATGCCGAATAATTTGCTGGCACTCGTCAAATTTAGATTTCAAATCCTTTGTAAGTTCATCATGTGTGACGAACAAACCCTAAACCTTTTTCTTTACCTTTTCCCTAGTCGATGCATCTTGTAACAACAGGTTGAGTCTATCTTGAATTCTGGTGTTAGAAACCATATTGTCCACGTTCCTCTGATATACATCTTAGAATTCATCCAATGCCTTCTCCATGTTGTCATATCTTTTACTCATAAATACACAAGCAGTATAAGCCCTGATGTTCTTCATTTCCCTCTTCAACTTAGTGTGCTCATAAGCTAATTTTTAAAATTTCTTCTTCCAGTGGCCCCCTAAATCAATAATTTGAGGGATCAGATGCCCACTTCTCTTAAGGGTTTCCTCATATAAGGCCTTATATTTATTTTTCTCTGCTATCTCATGTTTCATTTGAGCCTTATTTAATTTTGAGATATTAATACCTATGTTAGCAGTGACCATGGGATCTACCTCTCCAACTTTCAGGGTCATCATGTGACCAAAAACTTTATCCAAATCTATGATTTTTGGCCTTTTATTCAGGGTTTACAATGGCCATAACAATATTGCTTGTTCATTCAGATCATATCTTGATCCAATGAATATATCATTAACCCCTTGGACATTCAACTTGAAGTCCTTATTGTCTGCATGTAATAAACTGTCAAAAATAAATGATGCAGTCAAATCCCATCCTGGGAAAAGAATAATACCTGCTTCCACTAATAACTGCCTTCCTCTCTGAGGGATCATTGTCTCCATTTCTGCATCATTATCAACCTTAAGCTTCTACAATATTTCCTCCTCATTTTGTGGTGTAATATTTGGCATTGCTTCCCTCATCTTCTTCCCTTTGAAATGATATAAGACGGATTTAAACTCTTTAGATTTGACGAATTGATCATCTGAAACAAATGAAGTGTGCTCTGTCATTCTTTCATCTATTTCTGCATTTAGCGCAATGATGAGCTTATCCTGTGCTTTTGGCTCCTTCTCTTTCTCAGGTGCACGGAGATCGGAAACTACTTCATTCACCCCTGAATCACTTTGAGCTGGGTCTCCCTCCATGTTTTCTAGTCTCTGTCTTCTCTCCTCTAATTTCTTCTCCAAAGTCTCCATAACCTCTGCAAGCTCCTCCACTTCCTTATTTTTAGACATGTCTTCAAACTCATCATCTTGATGAAATTAATCCCCCAACTCTTGTCTCTTCCTACTCATGTGGATGTAGCCCTTAGGATCATAATGCATTCTAGATGTGTGCTGGAACAGGTTGTACTCATCCACCAGCTTCCTGTCAATAGCCTCATATGCTCTGGTAGATACAATTTTAAAATCCAAGAAATGAAGTGTTCCAGAGAGGAAGGCTTGCTTGTGTGCACCTCCAAAATGTTTGGCATTAGAGTCACTTAATTGCCTTATAATTTCCAAAAAAGCATTCCTGCCCAGTGCAGGCTTCGGTAGCACATAGGGGTAACCTTCGAATCCATAACACCGAATAAAAGTGAAATTTTTGCATGAGTACAAATCACCCCAATTGTGATTAACCTTCAGATTTTTGTGCTCATGTGGCCTAAGAAACTTTTTTACATCCTCAGAAAATGATCCCTGCAGAGGCTCACCAAAAAGCAAGAAAATTGGCTTAACAAAGAGTTCTTCAAATTTGAGGTAATGAGAATTTACATATCTGTAATCCCAGAGAGAAATCCATAATTGCACTGGTTGATCTTGTCCATTCTTCCCAACTATATTTACATTCAAACCTTCTGGCCATAATCCTCTAAATCTCCCATAAAATAAAATAATATGCATTAACAATGAATAATGCTTGAAGTGCTTGTCTGGATTTTCTTTCAAGTTCAGGAAGCCTTCATGAAGTCTATCTATCAGGTATGAAGCAAAATCAAAAGCTCTAGGCTCATGTCTCTGAATATCTACTGCTAAAACCAGCGGTCCTATGTTTGCTATATCAGGAGCTTCAACTCCTCCAACCTGACCACATGCCATGTAGGTATAATGTAAATATTTCTTGAAAATAGTCATATCATAAGGAGGACCATCTTCCTGTTAGGCCCAATATAGAAAGCTAATGTACTGAGAGGGGAGGGGTGAATCAGTACTCCAAAACTTTTCCTTTGTAATAACCTTACTATTATGCACAAACAGAATAGTGCAGTAACATACAATAAAACTATAATCAACAGATAACAATCATACATGATTCACTCCATAACACATATATTTTGGCTACGCATAAACTCTTGGTTAGAGAGAAAAACTACAGTGGGGATGGCACCCACAACTTCACTACTACAATAATAAAGAATGCTCGGTTAGAGCTACATTTAGCTATTTCTGATAGCTTACCCTGTTAGGAGTATTAAGATCAGTTAGATCTACCTTACTAAAGGATTTTTACAACACTATATAAGTGAAGCTCCTGGTTAAAGGATTTACAATTTATAGACTTGGTTAGAGTCTTTTACCCTTTTAAAGGTTTCTCGTACAACTTCAAAATATTACAATATAATCATTACAAATATCTGCAACTTTACATCTAAAATGTTAAAGCAGATTCTATGTGCTCTAAATAAGATTACCTAGCTTGTAGCATACCTTAGTAACCCATAATGAAATTCGGTAAACCCTTCTGTTTACTTTGTTCTTCAACTGTTCATTGATAACCTTCTCGGTGACCTCTCTGTGTCTCTGTAACAGTCTTCCTTCATGCATACACACTGCTATCTCATTGCATCTCTTATCACATCATATCATGTCATATTATATCATATATCTAACCCTAGAATCATGCTGTATATATAGATCTCTTACAACGGTAATCTGATTCATTGCTTTGATCTTACAAAAAGATTCTTCGAATGAATAACTAAACAAAATATCTCATAGGTTAGATTGGCCTTGTAATCATACATAATCTCATAGTGCAATTTCCAATGCAAAATGGTTAGATGTGCCTCGATCTTGTAACACGTTTTCATGTGCATGTCCAGGTTCAATGTATCTAGTAAAACATTTCACTCGGTGAATATCAACTCGGTGAGTTAACTTTATCACTCGGTAGCTATGAACCTTTACTCGGTAAACAACTCAGTGAATACTGTGTTCTGTG
The DNA here is from genome assembly GCF_030272615.1 of Cryptomeria japonica. Lineage (NCBI taxonomy): Eukaryota > Viridiplantae > Streptophyta > Pinopsida > Cupressales > Cupressaceae > Cryptomeria > Cryptomeria japonica. Next base: position 662,447,391 of record NC_081407.1, on the reverse strand, counting down.
ACTGCTTTCTTCAGTAACCGACTAGAAAATAGTATGACTTTGGATATGAAACTAATGGCAATTTGATAGGTAGTAACAATCTGCCCTTTTGACATTAGTTGAGATTTTTGACAAAAACTACTTACAAAGTCATAACTCAAAAAAAAACTATATACCTGACAAAATGTACAATAGTCAATAGTATATGCAGATATACTCCCCTTATCATTTTCCTGTACATAACTCTAAATTTTGCATGTTCGGTTTGGTTCTGTACTGTACTTGTGTGCTCTGATTGCTTTGTATATTCTGCTTGGTATACTCCCCTTGTATACAATACTCAAAATTGTGTTATCAAAACTGTACTACTCTCCAAGTGTAGAATTACTCCCCCTTTGCTGGGCTTTCCTCTGTGTAGTAACATAATATTACTCCCCCTTTTTGACAAACATTAAAAACTTAATTTGCATCTGGAGGTCGTAAATGATCAAAAATAGTCTTATACTTGGTCTGGGCATCAGTGAGGGCGACTGAGAGTGAGTCCTTGAGACTTTCCATTAATGAGTTCTATGCTTGAATATCAGATAAGAGTGATATCAAGCCATCAAGAGTGCTTCCCTCTTGGGTAGTTGATAAGCTTGTGGCTCGGCTGAGCTGCTCTTGGACTGATGAGAGATGAGGAAGGAATAATGTTTGAAGGGTCATTATATCCATCCTAATTTTATGCTCTTCATTCCTTAATTCTAACTGTTGAGCCATGAGCTGTTGTAGCTTTTTGTAAAAATTCTGAACTAAATTAGGCTCAGTGGTCAACTTGGATGAGAGATCGGTGATCTCTTTCTCAATTGCATCAGTTTTATTTTTGATGTCTTTAATAAATAAAGAAAATGTACACAATTTCTGGAATAAATAAAGAATGTGCTTGAGTTGAGGGGTCAACTCAACAATGAATTTGACAAGTTTTACCTTGCCAACAGCAATTGATTTTTGGACTTCCTCTATCATTTTTGCTGTGAGCTCTTTATCCTTGAGCTTGCTTAGGTATTCAGATGCATCAACTCCAGATGTTTTAGTCTAATTAAGGAGTTCATCCAACTAAATATGGATGGCTGCATCGGTTGACACTGTTGCTGATGGTAGCATTTCTATGAGTAGTGTCTTAACCTTTTGAAGTACCTTGTTCTTTTTCTGTATTGCCAGTTGTTTCTCCTATTTGGCCTTTGATTTGCATAGTTCACTGAATTCAGTGAGTGCTTGCCCTTTTAATTTGGAGATGTCGACATTGGGCAACATGATTGGTTTAGATAAGTCAAATTTAAAACCATGCTTTCTCACCTTCTTCTCTTTTCCTTTTGTCTTGGGCACTAAGACAAGTGCTTGTGAGGCTTGCTGTCCCTCGGTAGGTTGCTTGGTAGATGCAACACTTTGCACTGTTCCTGTAGCAGTTGCAGTGTCTTTGGATGGCTCGGTGCTAGGGGTCTCTATTGTAATATTTGCTGTGCTTGTCTGTGCCTGAGACAATTGATCTCTTGTTGTGTTTGTTGCAACTTTAGACTTATTACTTGTATCTTCTATAGATTCAGATTTGTTATGTTCGGTAACTTGTTCGGTGTCCTTGGGAGCTTCGGTTGGTACTATCGGCTTCACTGGTGGATAAGGCTGAACTTGTTCTAAGACCGATTCACTAGACACAAGTTTTGCATAAGTGGTGCCTTCAATCATTTCTTGCTCCGGTGCGGCTTCATCCATTACATCTTCATCAATTTGTATTGTGTCAACCGGGTCTGGACCTTGCTCAGTGACATCAACAATTTCAATTTGAGATTGTTCATCGACATCCTTTTGTTTGAAGATCTCCTGCCACTTGGCCTTAGTCTCATTCTCCACATCAATATATAGCCCATTCATCAATTTTAAGGCTCTCTGTTTCACAAGAAATTTTGAATTGTATGTGGACAAATGCTTCTTGATTTCAGCTACAGACATGTCAGGAAATAAATGGACAAGACTTCTTTCTCTTATTTGTCTCTCTGAATCCATTGCATATTTCCATCTGTTATCAATATGTGAGTAGAGTTCACTCGGAAGTGACTTTGCTAGTTCCAATGGTGCTAATCGAAACTTCAAAAGTGTACATATGACAACTTCTTCAATCTGTCATTTCTCATCATTGTTCCTAGACTCATACTTAACATATCCGAATCCTGCAAATCCACCGTATTCCTTAAGATTGGCACAAAAGTTTTCAACACTGTGAATGTTTGTCTTTTTGCTCTTCACAATCTGGAATTTGTTAGCATCATTAGACTCTGTATCACTCGACTCTTTTGCCAAAATGAGTCTCCTAGTAGATTTCTTGTAAGTCTTTGTTACCTTAGGAATGACAACAGTCTTTTGTTTCTTGCTCGGTGATGCAGCTGATGCTCTGGTGTTGGGTATCTTTGTTGGTGGAATCAACAAGGCCTTTGTGATGTCTTGTTTCTTTCTTTTTAGAACTTTTCCCTTTGGCAACTCTATGCTTAATGTTATTGCAGCCTCCTATGCTTCTGATTCTTCCTCAGTAATGGCAAGATTGCCCTTGATAGGTGTAGATGAGGATTCTTCTCTGAATTTCTTAGATAAAGCTTTTATCATCTTTGTAGCTTTCCTTGTAGCCTTAGGAACTACAATGCTCATTTTTACTTTCTCGTTTACCTCTTCATAGGTTCAATACCTTAGTTCAGTTGCATGCCTTGGCAATGATAGGTAGGCATCAATTTGTTGCTGTGTGATGTCATAATCAATTTCATAACCCATTGGTTGCAATGACTGAATCCTCGGTTCAACAACATTTACATAGCAGTAATCAGTGTCGACTTCAAAACAAATATTGTCCTTGTATTTTTCAACCAGTTGTGGTGGGATCCTGTACCTGTTGTGCATTTTCTCTTGGAATTTTCTAAAGTAATCATCCATGACATCATTAAATTTATCTCCTAACTTCTTGATGTAATCATTGATCTGATGGATGATAGGTCGGTGTAGCTCCCATACTACTTTACCGACTGAGGGAAAGAACTTTTCAAAATAGAAAAACATACAGACAAGTAGTGAACCAAACTTGAGTGTGTTTACTGAGTTGTTCTTCTTCGGCTTCCTTATTGTATTCAGGTTCTCAAATAAGTTCTTTAGTAGCACTTCACATAAGTCTACTTTCATTCCCTTCTTTACTATTTTGTAGGCTAGGTCCACTGCAACACATGGTACACTGTTTTCCCTTGCAGATTGGAAGAAACAGTAACCAATGACTCTGATTGCAAATTTCAGTTCAGCATCAGTGACATTATTCAATTTCAGTCCTTGGTAATCAAATTCTACTCCAGTTAGACTAATTAGCTTCTTTTGTGATATCATTTTCTATGCACGAGCATGATCATAGATGGGATATCTGGTGATTAGGTGAATGACTTCCTTCGTGATCTTGAATGGTTTCTCTTGTAGCCACATGAAATCATCATGTATTCGGCTCAATACAAACTTAACCCATTGGGGTTTGAACACACAAGGATAGACTAGGGCTTCAGTTAATCCCTTGATTCTGATATGTTCAAATTTACTATCCAGTTTGCCATCAGTGCACAGTTCATCATATGTGTCACTAACCTCTACATGACCGAGTTCCTCAACATGACACTTGGTAAAGAATCTGACATCTTCTACCAATAAGACTCAATCCGGGATGAGTGAAAATGCAGTTTTATCATCCAGTTCTGAGGCGACTTTAGGAGTTAGGGAATACTTCAGAGATGGCTTCTCCACATTTTGGACAACTACAGGGTCTTGGATCTTGGGCACCATGGTAGATCTCGAGTAAAATTTGACAGGTTATCCTTAGGGTTTACAAGTAGCTTACTCTTCACACTCGGTAGATACTAGCAATTTGACTAGATCAAAAACCAGCTAAACAGTGTGAATAGATTGATGTAAATACCTTGAAAATTTGCTCTGAATGAAGTTTGGTCACTTTGATTCACTCTGCTCTGCTTCTCGAAAACTTGGGTAAATGAAAATGACCGTGAAAACACTTTTAAGTACTCAAAAATACCTTATCGGGCTCCGTGCAAGTTAGGTCATGATATTAAATGCACTCGATTCACCTTTTACCGATTTACTTCATTTTCTATTTTCACCGAGTATCCAACTTTGCTTTGTTAACCGACTTGACAGGTTTCCTGTATACACCGACTTGACAGGTTTCCTGTATAGTATGGAATTTTTTCTAATTGCATCTTAACTATGCAGATTTTGAATTTTGTTCATAATAAAATAGGAACTGTTATGATTTAACTTTTAAAGAATGCAGTCCCTTCATACCTTTTCTTGATTAATTTGAAATAGGTGCACCTAACTCGGTAGGTAAGGTGCTTTCTTCATCAGACATAATTTCTTTCTTTTTCCAAATCATCTTGAATTTTTCTTTTATCTCCTCAGTGTCTCTTCTTAGTTGATCTTTGCAATCTCCAGCTAAATGTCCAGCTTTGTGACAATGAAAACATGCCATACTGGGATTTCTCCATGATCTCCGGTTGTTCATTCCAAACCTTATAAAACAGTTGGCACTTATATGTCCATATCTTCCACAACATTCGCACCATATCCTTGTATTGTAATCCCATGGTACTACTGCATATTGTCAGTAAGAATCTGTGTGAGTTCGGTAACCTCCAGTGTTTGTTTGGTGTGGATACTTCATGTAGTTCTTTTGCTTAAACCAGCATCTCTCGGTACTATGTCCATATCTATTGCAGCTTTTACAAAACCCTTTGAATTTTGCCTTCTGATGGTTGTTAATAGACTTTGTCCTACATTGATTGGGTATGTGACCATAATTTTTGCAATTACAACAATATCCATTGGATTTAGAGATATTTGGTTGCTTACCTTCTCTGATCTGGCATATGTTGGCAGTATGACCTTGATTTCCATAGTAGTAGCAAATAGGCTTCTTCCTTTTGATGTTATTTCTTTTTCTAGCTTGTTTTGATGATTCTCCTCTCTCGGTAGTATTAATTCCTTTCTCAGTAGAGTCTTTTCCTTTGTAACCGAGTCCTCCATCTTTGTAGAGTCTTCTTGTGTTCAGTTGCTCATCCAACATCTTTGATGCTTCATAACTTTTCTCTAATGATTCTTTGGATTTCTTTTCTGTTTCAAGTTCACCAGTCAACCTTGATACTTCAAGTTTCAATGATTGATTTTCATCATTCTTCATAATTGCTTCATGATGAGCATAACCTAGTTGATCTGTCATATTTTATTGAATACCAATTATCCTTATGATTTCATCATCCTTATCAGATAGTAGAGATTCAAGTTGTTGTTTCTCTCTTTCTAGATCTCTTGCTTTATCCTCAGCTCTCCTTAATGCATCTAGATTTTCAGTCATTTGTGTATTGAAATGTTCATGTTCTCTTTTCATTGCTTTTGGTTGATCAACCAATGCTTGGTTCTTTTCTTTCAACATTCCATTCATTTCTTCAGTTTCTTCAGATATACTATTCTCAGATGATGTCTTGATTTGTTCCACTAGCTCTTGAGAATCCTGCAAGTCATCAGATAATCTTCTCCTTACTTTTAGAGAATTTTGCATTTGCCTCTGCATGTTTGCAATCACTTGATTTGCATTATCCGACTCTTCTTGAAGATGCACAATCCTCCGAGATTGTTTGTAGCCTTCCATTGCTAAGATCTTTCTCTTTAGGTGGTTAAACCCTTTTCCAAGATTCAAGCTCTGATACCAATTGCTAGGCCCAATATAGAAAGCTAATGTACTGAGAGGGGAGGGGTGAATCAGTACTCCAAAACTATTCCTTTGTAATAACCTTACTATTATGCATAAAAAAAATAGTGCAGTAACATATAATAAAACTATAATCAACAGATAACAATCATACATGATTCACTCCATAACACATATATTTTGGTTACGCAGAAACTCTTTGTTAGAGAGAAAAACTGTGGTGGGGATGGCACCCACAACTTCACTACTGCAATAATAAAGAATGCTCGGTTAGAGCTACATTTAGCTATTTCTGATAGCTTACCCTGTTAGGAGTATTAAGATTAGTTAGATCTACCTTACTAAAGGATTTTTACAACACTATATAAGTGAAGCACCTGGTTAAAGGATTTACAATTTATAGACTTGGTTAGAGTCTTGTACCCTTTTAAAGGTTTCTCGTACAACTTCAAAATATTACAATATAATCATCACAAATATCTACAACTTTACATCTGAAATGTTAAAGCAGATTCTATGTGCTCTGAATAAGATTACCTAGCTTGTAGCATACCTCAGTAACCCATAATGAAACTCGGTAAACCCTTTTGTTTACTCTATTCTTCGACTGTTCACTGATAACCTTCTTAGTGACCTCTCTGTGTCTCTGTAACAGTCTTCCTTCATGCATACACACTACTATCTCATTGCATCTCTTATCACATCATATCATGTCATATTATATCATATATCTAACCCTAGAATCATGCTGTATATATATATCTCTTACAGCGGTGATCTGATTCATTGCTTCGATCTTACAAAAAGATTCTTCGAATGACTAACTAAATAAAATATCTCATAGGTTAGATTGGCCTTGTAATCATACATAATCTCATAGTGCAATTTCCAATGCAAAAACAGTTAGATGTGCCTCAATCTTGTAACATGCTTTCATGTGCATGTCCAGGTTCAATGTATCTAGTAAAATGTTTCACTCGGTGAATACCAACTCAGTGAGTTAACTTTATCACTTGGTAGCTATGAACCTTTACTCGGTAAACAGCTTGGTGAATACTGTGTTCTGTGACTGCTTTCTTCAGTAACCGACTAGACTATTCATACCGACTTCTCTGTGTGTACCAACTGCATGATTCGGTAATACTAACCGACTAGAAAATAGTATTACTTTGGATATGAAACTAATGGCAATTTGATAGGTAGTAACACTTCCTCTATTAGTCTCCCTTCTCTGCTTTGTGGATAGCGAGGTTCCAACCTTGGTATGTAGTATCCATTTTTCTGTATTCCTCTTCCAAATCCACAAAAGATAAGGGCACATTCGCCTCTAGATCTACTTCAAAAACCTCTTGAATTGTGGCTACTACAAAATGAACTAAAGCGCTCCCGTTAGGCAACAAAATGCATCGCTTGTTTCTATCATAATGTCTTACCAGGAGCTTCAATAAATCAATATTTATAAAGACATTGGGTACAACGAGTTTACCTACACCGGTACTCCATGGGTTTGAAATTGGCATGGGCTCATCCCTATGGAAGTAATGGAAAAGAAACAGCTCGTGCCCTCACACTATTGTGAATACGTCTCCAATTTCTCTATATCTGTCTTCCAGCTGGTCATGAATAGGCAAATTCACCTTGGCTCTGCGTGACCTAGCTCCTAGAGAGCCCATCTGATCTATCATGTCCTGATTTAATTTCCTTTGAACCTCATTGACTTCACCCTTCAATTTTTTTGACGTGCCACTGGATATTTCAATGACCTTCCACTTCCTTTTTAAGCTTGACCCTTCCATCTCTGCAAATTATTTTGCTCTATGCTCAACAACTCAAAATATTCCTCAATGAACACCTGATAACTTCTGAAATAACTTTGTGCGAAATGTTGTTGTGCAACACTAGCTATATATCCCCAAGGAGTCTAATCTTGTACTTAATTACTACAATCTTGATAGATCTTCTTCATGTGGCATCAGACCTACCCAATGGATGCATTTAATGGAAGCCATTTTATCATTTTTTTGCATCAAAACCTTCAATTTCTAATCGACAAGACTTTTCCTGATGATTCAATTGTTTGGCGCCATTTGTTATGACTTTGCTGCTTCTTACCTTCTGATCGACACAATCTATCTCGACTGACTTATCGGGTTTCGGGATAGCAATTTTTCTCCTATCTCGATGGTTCATTTTATCCCGATGGATACTCCTTCTGTTTCAGCTTTGCTTTTTGTTTTCACAATCCATTAGTATAATTTTCCCCGATGCACCCGCCTTTGGCTTTCTTTTACTTGACCCATCGAGTATCGGCATAGTTCATTTTATGTCCCTCCGATGTCCCGATGACCTCAACATATCAATCCACATTCTGACCAAGCTCCCTACATTATCGACATAACTCACCCCGAAAAGCTCCTTGCAACTCACCATCTGCCCTAATATCCCTATCGGGACTCGACATAGCATAAAAATCCTTCTCCCGATGTCCTGATGAGTCTTCACTTAATGTTACTTTATTGGTGTAATTCACACTGATCTCCCCACAGGTGCTTTTATCCTCATCGGGGGTCGGAATAGCCTTTTTCTATTCCTCTCGAAGTCCCAATGTTATTTCGATGCACTTTTATGCTTTATACCTCCGAGTCTGCTTTATCGGTATAGGTAATACCGATGGTTCTGCCTTTCGATTCTCCATGTCATCGGGAATCGGCCTAACTATTTTTGCACTATTCTGATATGGTCCTTTTCTTTGATGGACCTACCTTCTGTTCCCTTCAGTCATCGAGTATCAGGATAGAGTTTTTTCATTATTTTTCGATCTCCCAATGCTATAAGTCCATGATCTTCATTGCCTTTTCATCATTAAAAGTTACACCGATAGCCTCATAAGTTATCAATATATCAATTTTCTCACTTTTTCGATGAGCCGATACATGCCGATAGAAAACACCCTCCTTCTACCTCATCGGAACAAATCTACCCTGATGGTATGATTTTCCAAGAGCGCGCACCGTGCTGAATATTATTTAAGTGCTCCAATGAATTTTCCTTCTAATTCATCGGTATATGTCATGCCGATAATCCTTCTTTTTCTTTCCAATGTTGTTTCATCGAGACTACTTATGCCGATAATTGAAGTTTTGCAATTTAGCACAAATGAACCATCCACCTTGAATATTGGTGATCCCAACTTTCTCACAGGGTCTGATACATACTAGAGGACAATCTTAGATTATACCATAATGACTTCTCCACAGATAAATGCTTCCATAATGGATTCCTTATGCAGTCTATACTCAATGCATGCCCCTAGTGTGCCCAAGTGATACCTTGACATTCCTAAAACAACTGAACCTTAGAGAACTTTACTTGTGCTAATAAGATTCTTGCACATGCAAACCAACAGTAAATTATCATATGATAAGAAAAAGGTCTCCATATAGCACAAAATATTTTGTAAAAATATGTGCTAATAGATCCACTAATATTTCCTTAAATAAAATGTAACCATAACCATGTAGTATCAAGGAACATCCAAACAATATACATAACTTGTAAACTTAACCTGCAAGTGTAACTCTCACCACAAGTCTCCATAGCTCTCTCATATTTTGTACACCCAACAAAGAAAAAAGATAGAGGATCCTCCATGTCATCTCCCATATGACAACACATGACCACAAACTAGTGATCACCATGGCTCCATACATACCTCAAGTTGAATGTAATGTGAAACCGAACATCCAAAAAGATAATCAAGACCAAAGAGAGAAATACTATAAATCAAAAATTTCTAGCATGTCCTTCTACATACATCTGTGTCGAGTTTGATCTCCTCCATAAAACACCCCAAAGAGAATATCATCAACAACATCCATCCACTTAATCACATAAGATCAAACAAACATATATATCATGTAATCAACATAGATGCAAGCCTCTCTAACCAAGAAGATCAAACTCATATATATATATATATATATATATATATATATATATATATATATATATATATATATATATATATATATATATATATATATATCCATTTCCAATTAAGGAAAAAAGACCAATAAACCATCTCCTAATATCACCATAAAGAAATCATAACTAAAATGCACAAGGAGATTACTAATGCCAAACATCTCTCAAAGGAATCCTCTAGAAATAACCATCTATCCATAACTTAAGATCCATATCTATTAAAAATAACCATAAATATAATGCACCTGGAAGCAATAATGGGAAATACCTCTCAACTAGTATATTTCCAAGTAGACCAAGAGTGGGGAATGAGAATACTCCTCCAATTCATCAAGAGTCACTCTAAGAACAATCTCCTCTCAAGTCCATACCAAGTGAAAGCTCCCCGGTCTTTCTACTAAAGTCATTGACCATCTCAATACATGTGTCAAATCACAAGAGAAATTAAACATCACTTAAGTCTCCAAGTATCCATGAGCACCTAAAATTGATCAATCCATGTCAAACTCCAAATGCAACATAGCACAATCATGAAGTAATCAAGCAAATGATCATGCACTCAATACAAAGAAAAATACCCAAGACCAATCTTAAAGCTCCAAGATCGATAACTACGAACATTTCATGTGACAACACGATCTAATCATCTCCTCCTAGGAGATAACATGCTCCATATGAACATATCAAACAACAATATTATGCCAAAACTCTAATGAGAACAAACAAGAGTATACCATGACATGATAGCAATCATCCCGACAAACAAGAATGATATGTCAAAAAAAAGCATAAACCACACATCAACCAAATACTCTATGAGTCCTCCATGTCTCCAAGATGTCAAAATCTCTAGATATCATGAGAATAACCACCTCCTACTAGTGAACCTACAAATGTTAAAGACCCTTCTACAACATCAAGATCAAGAGCTCCTCCAAACATCTACAACACTAAAGATGATCATCCACCATCAAATAGTGAATACACATCATTGCCAACAACTCCCACTGAAATAGTGATATCAAGTCACACATGGCATCATGATAACCATCTCCTACATGGAGATCATCTAGGTTTACACACATAAAATTAAAATTTTAGTAACACTAAGTGAAACCAATATCTCCAAACAAAGAAGACACAACTGCCAACAAACCACCAATCAAGAAACAATCCTACACCTCCAATCCATTACTATCAAAATCTCCCACCGAAAAGTGTAACCAATGAAATGTAATCAAACTATCACGACAACATGCTACAAGTCCCAATCAAATAACTACCTAGGTACTATAAACATCATGCATCGTCTCATCCCAAAGTATACATACTAATGCACTAATGACCACAGATAAGGCCAACTAATAAAGTTTGCAATAACATCGAATCAAACTTGGTGGATATAGGTTGTCCACATTTGAGTCAGCTATGCAATATGTAAGTAAAGACAAACTACAATATTGGACAATCCATGGATCATATACACTGAAGCATGCAAAATTATCATCACATTAGTAACCTGCAATTTGAAATATCAAAGAGAATAATCCTATAGACCAAATGACTCAAACACCAAAACAATCTTAGATTTGATTTGATAAAAATGTCCACATTCAAGTATCATAGTCAAGAAACCAAATACGCATCAAGGAGATAAAAACAACTTCCTAACATCAAACCAAGTCACCATTAAACCACCACAAACATGATCATATCATGTCAATGTAAAAAGTGTACTTTCATAGTCATGACACCATAATCATCACCAATAATGCACCTACTCTCAACTATCATCCATACAAGAGCCCAAGTCTCAAACCATGTCCTAGAATCATGTCCTCAAATCGAAGACAACCTTTGTACCTGTCACTATCAAAGTCCAACTTTAAAAGATATCTATAAACCTGTCAAAAAGCATCAAATCCGATAATCAATCATAGCATCATAAATACCTCATTAAAACATGTACTCCCTCAAGGTTTCAGCTCTTGACTTGTTTAGATGCTCACAAAATCACTCTTTGAATCTTAGGCACTTATAAGTAATCAAACACGTACATAACTTTCTATACTCATCAAATTGACAAAATAATACCACCATTGTGTTATAGATTGAACATTCGCTCCAATGGGTAATTGAAATAAAAAATATGATTCTCTATGCAAAAATTATGACCAAAACTATGAAAAATGAAAACATCTTACTTCCAAGCTCCGAAAACATGTCAAAACTATAGTATCAAGGAACCAAACTTGTACCATTGTGTAATGGTCAGAATCATTTTTTCAAAGAGTAGAAAAGTAAAAAATTTGACTCTCTTGGTGAAAGTTATGCCTGTTTGAAAAAAACAAGTAGTTTCACTTATATAGGCAAGTCAAAGTGGGCCCCCTCCATTACATAAACAAATTTAATTTTTTGTTTTAAAAAGTTCAAAAATTAACAAATTTCCACAATCCATTCTAAAATAAATTTTTGTCTTTTCAAAAGTTAACAGATTTCCACAATCCATTCTAATCTTGTATGCAAGTTTTTGGATTAGATTGTTTACCAAAAGTTAACATGCACAATTTTTAACAAAATTTATTTAAAACTATGATTTATTCTTCATTTGATTAGTCTCTATTAATTTTTAGAGGTATAAAATTCAATTTTTGTGAACAAAAAATATTAAATTTCTATGCACAATAAAATCAACAAATACATCATTTAATGATATATAAATAAAACTGACATCATTATTAGTAAATTGATTTGTGTACTTACTTTCTAATGGACCAATTTTGTCCTTTGTCACCAGATAACAAGCTTAGAAAAATATTAAAAATTATTTACACCTATTTCATCAGTATCCCACAATGAGACCCTTACTTTTATATTAATATATTAATTTAAGGCCTCATATTATGACACTACAACAATCAGGCAGCCACAAAGATATTTCTAATAAATAAATAGCACTTTGCGTCCTTATTTTTATATTAATATATTAATTTAAGGCCTCATATTATGCCAATTTTATATCATGAATAAAAGTGTCAATCTTTTACTTTTTATTATTTAAACTTTATTTGCATATGATTAGATTCACATCAGTGGTTTAAAATATAAGTGGCTTTGAACTTTTCAATGAATGAATCTAATTTAAAGTTTTTCATGAATTTTTTTTAAAATGTAATTGATATTTATTAAAATTTAATTTAATTTTAATAAAAAACAGTTTTATATATAAAATATAAATTAAAATTAATTTTTTTTATTATAATAAAAATTATATATAAATTTTAATATAAAAATTTATTAGAATTAATTAAAATAAAAAATTTGATAGTAATTAAATTAATTTTATTATTTTATTAAGGTTTGAGTTATAATCTTATATTATATTTAGAGTTAGGTCTATTTATTTTATTTTATTTTTAAAATTATAATTATGTAGATTATATTATCATTACAACTATATATATTTTTAATTAAATTTAAATTGGAGTTATAGTCAATTAGAATATGTTTTATTAATTTAAGATTGATTTAATTTTTCAATTAGAATTCAAAATAAAATTAAAAATATAAATCATTTAAATCATTTTAGTATACAATTACTTAATTTTAAGATTGCAATATATAGACAATATATAATTCTCGTTTGAAAAGATAAAATGATTGAAAAATATTTATTAAAAAAATTATCAATTATATTATGATTGTCTAATTCAATATTACTGTAAATTTAATTATTATTTCAAATATTTTAATTAAATGATTATTAAATAATAAATTAGGTGGTTATAGTTAATAATTTAGAGTTAGAAAGAAAAAGGACCAATCTAGCCAACCTCCTAGTTGTAAACTCACATATTGACTAAAGGAAGAAACACATAGGTAATTTATATATTTAAAATTTATTTATATAATAAATATAAGGTTGTTAACAAAAATAAATAAATAGTCGGGTGGGAAGATGGATGAGAACTGGCGAGCTGGTGGGAATGGAAGAGGTAGGGTTTGTGTGGGTGAATACTCAGGTGAATATGATGAGGACGATGATACAAATGGGTTGGGAGAAGGTCTTTTCCTTTTAGTCCATGCTTGCTGTTTTGCCCTGCACGCCGGTTTTGCTTTTGGTTGCAGTTTTCTGAAGATTTGGGTTGACTATGGTGGGGAAGGAGGTGATCTTTTCCTCTAATTTCCCCCTAATATCCTTGGTAAGGATTGGGGACTGCAAGATTTTTTTTGGGTACTGGAGGCAGTGCTATGTTTGGCTACAGGAAGGTGCGGGTGTGTTGGTGGGTGCTCTTGGCTTTGGGAGTGAGCTAAATGCTTTACGACCTTGGAGATGGAAGCCTCAACCTTTTGGGTTGGGGTTTTCTATTTCTGTGGTTGGTTTTCTATGGGTTTCTCTCTACTCATATTTTGTGGGGCTTCCACTCTTATGGATGGTTTGCCTGTTTTGGATGGCATGTTGCTTCTGTTCATTGGTTTTTTTGTGTGGACCCTATATTCTCTCCTGGGGGTGAACTCACAAAGCTGGTTCCCACTTTTTGGTACATCCTGATTTTTGCTGAAATCATACATTTTTTGGAAAATATAATTATTTAAGCTTTAAGAGGTCCTATTTGAAGTAATTAATTGAAGAGAGTTAGATCAAAGGCTCTTAGATCAAAATTTCTTGGATAGAACCTCTCTACTTCTAAATCATACTTGCAATGGAGTCTCCTTTGCATCTATCAAATGCTGATAAAAAACCAATTTTACATTAGCTTTTGAGGGGTCAAACAAATTCATTTAGAAGTTTTGTTTTCTTAAGGATTTAGTCCTTATTATAAGCTTTCCAAATAGTATAATTTTTAATATATTTAAGTTTATTAATATATTTTTATTTTATTTTTTATGAATGTAGGTTTTTCATCGAACATGAACTTCTTTGTTCAATGCATTGGGAAAAATAGCAAACTAATTCAAAAAAATTCTAAAAAATATCTATGCCCTAGGTATTGATGTCTTCTTTCTAACAAAAAAAATATAACTTAATTTTGATATATATAGAGCAAGTTATGTGTTCAAACGTACACCTATATCTAAATTATAATTAGTCGGACTTCAAAACTTAATAAAATAAAAAATATTCAACATATCACTATCAAACCAACTGCAGGCTCTGGGTATTGATGTTACAAACCAAAATTTAAAAGAGATAAGTTTTTATCATTTATAGAAAAAAATTTATACGTTTCGGGATGCACATCACTCTTAAAAAATGTTGTTTCCTGTAAATAACTACTTTTGTGGGAGATGAAAAAATCAATAAAATTTTATTCAAAAAAATTTGAAAAAAATATATTTAGAATCCACAAAAAGGATGTTACAAATCACTAGTTTACATCATCTTCAAATTCTTAACGATTCAAAAGATATAGGTGTCAGAAAGTGAAGGTTTTTTGCAAAATGTTCATCTAAGTGTCAAAGTTGGTCAAAAAGTGGGAACCAGTATTGTGAGTTCACCCCTGGTTTATTCCTTGGTGAGGGTTTTTTATTGTCTTCATGTCAATTCTCATGGATCTCTGTATGAGGTATTTTTCTCTCCTATGGAGGTGGAGTGGCGGCATGGTTTCTGGGCTGTGTTAGAGCTATCTGGGTAATCAAGCTGCTCTCTTTCTTGTCCTATTGAGGTGCCCCTCTCTCCTTTTGAGATGGAGATGAGGTGTGGGAGAGTTTCTCAGTTGTTATTGTTCATGTGGTTGGTTGAGGGAGCCGATCAAAACCCTCATGGTTTTCTTCACAGATGGTTTTGGGTTTAGGATTTTCCCTTGTTTCCTAGAATGGTTTGCTAGTTGTGGGAGCCTGTAAAAAACCTCTTGGCTAGATTCCACTTTCTGGACAAGATGTTATTTTCTTGGCCTTAGCAAGTTGTGGGAGCCTTGTAAAACCCACTTTCTTATTGACCTGTGTTCCTTCTTGTCCTATCGAGGTGACCCTTTCTCCTATTGAGTTGGAGAGTAGGTGTGGAGGAGCATGTTGTCTATTTCAATTTGTGCTATTGGTTGAGGGAGCTGGTCTCAATCCTCATGGTGGTCTTACAGATGGTTCTCGATTCATAGTTTTATGACTGTGTCCCAAAATGGTTTGCTGGTTGTCGGAGCCTATAAAAACCCTCTTGGCTAGATTGTACATATAGGTAGTGCTGCTGATTTTTGGGCCATAAAAGGTTGTGGGACCCTTGTAAAACCCACTTTCAAGGTTGAGGGAACCTAGAAAAACCCTATTTTTTAGTTTCTTTTTGGGACTGGTTGGTTGCTAGCAGTTTTCAAGGGCCTAGTCTAGCCATTGTTTGTTTTTGGTTAGGTATTGGTTGTGTGGTCTTTTGTGGCTAGGAGCTTTTGTTATTAGGTTGTGGGAGCCTTGTAAAACCCATTAATCAGGTTATGGGGGCCTGAAAAAACCCTTGGTATCTATTGAAGCTTAAGGGAGCCTTGATAAAACCCTTGTGCTAGTGAAAGGCTTTGACCTTCTACCTTTTTCAGCTAGGTTTCATTGATATCTCTTTGCTGCTAGGCTGCTAATTATCTTTGATATATCTTTTGCAACTGTCTATTCTGGGTTTCGGATCCTGGTAAAATCCGAGGGTTTCAGGTCCCTTCAAAGCCTATTGTAAGGGGTTTTAGATCCCCTCAAAACCTGTTTCTCCTAATAAAAAATAAAAAAATAATTTTTTTATTATAATATAAATAATAATGATTAAAATAAATTATAATCTAAATATTTCAAATTTAATTATTTATAAGTAAAATTATATTTAAAAATTAGTTATTGAATCTAAAATTAAATTTTGAATAATTTTGAATATTCATAATGTTTAAAATTGATTATACATTATTTAATATTTAATTTTTTATTTATCAGTTACAATTAAATTAATTTAAATAATAATAATATTATTAAAATACATATATCTATCACTATATCTCTTTCTCCCTCTCTATATATTTATCTATTTCATCTTTATTTATCCTTCTCTCCTTTTTTTTTTTTTTTTTTATCTCTCTCTCTCTCTCTCTCTCTCTCTCTCTCTCTATTAGTGGATGATAATTGATTTGAAGTTATCACTTCATTGAGACCTTTGTTACACAAACAACATCATTTTCTAAATGTTCCACCAATTGACCTCATGTACTATGCAAATGTATGAAAAAATATACAACAATTTTGATCTCTCCTCCTTTCTATTTGTAGCTCCCCCCTTTTATTACTATCTATCTCTCCCTTTCCTATCCCTTAGACTTCTTCAACTTGATTATCTCTATAATTGGGCACATAATTGATTTGAAGTTATTACTTATCCATTGAAAGATCCATTTCACAAACAACATCATAACAATTTGAAATTATGAACGATTTTACTATATTATAATATTATTATATAAATTTACAAAAGAGTCAAATATAATATAATAGAAAAATTTTACTTTATTATTTTTGAATAATTATTAGTTTCATCTTAAGCTCTTTTTATACAAACATCTACAATTCCACAATATATATCAAACTATTTTATTACTAATAATGATTCTAGAGTTTTGCATATATGCAAATGCATTTTCTATTGTTTTCTACTCTAAACTAACCATACTATTGGGTGGAACTTGACACTTTGCATCTCTTGTTTAATAAGATATGGTGGGGCCATTTAGTAAAGGTTTTGGTTTTTTAAAATTTGTAAGTTTCCAAGTTTTAAAAAAAACTTTATCACCTTTAAGGGTCCGACATCATTAACCTTTGGCAATTTAAATTTTCTTTGATACACATGGGAAGGAAAGGGTTGGTGGTAAATGTGCAATGTACACTTACAACAAGAACAAGCATTACACGAAGGGGTACAGGGTTTGTGGTCCTCATTCCCATTTTATATATATATATATATATATATATATATATATATATATATATATATATATATATATATATATATATATATATTTATTTTCAATCAACTTTTTCACAATGCACCATGCAATTTTTTTTATTTTTTCATTTTATTGTTTTTGCAAGATAATTTATTAGTGTATTTTTTTTATAAAAAAATTGACCTCTACAGATTTATAGGTCATATGGTTGTACTGCTTAATTTTTCTTCAACTTAGCCAAAATAGAGAAAACTATATATCAAAAATCATCGCTCAACCAACCTAGAACTAATGGTGAGGTCCATTTTTTTCCAAAAGGTTAGTTTTGGAAAAATCCCTTCCAAAACCCTTATATGATTACATATCCAAAAAACCCATTTGACCCTTTTTTTTTTTTTCAAACCTCAAATCTAAAAATAATCCATCATAAAAGAATACCCAAAACCACTAGATTTGTAATAAACAACCTACAAAATCCCCATATCTTGTCATGTCTTTTTCTCTCTCATGCAAGTCCATATATTCAAAATTAAATAAGATTTTCTCAACCAAGGGTTATCGAACTACAACCATGGCTTTGATACCAAATGAAAAGAAACTGGCAACCTCATGATGAAAATTTCTACTCAACCCAAAAGAGAAATCTATGTAAATAAGTACTAAGAATCCATATGCAAAAGAATAGATAACATGCCCATAAAAGATGACACAAGATAAACCCAGGGAAAACCCTCACGAGGGAAAAACCCAGCCTCCAAAAGCTTCCATCCTCTATGTATTATTGAAGAATAGAACATTGCAATACATCCATGAACATATCTTAATCACAAGCCCTCTAAAAGCACTCCACGTAAACAAGAATGTAACCACACATCCCATGCCATGCTTGAAACCCTAAAACTATATTACAAGAGATATTCTCAATACCTTAGCCAAAATATCCAAGCTTAAACAACTACCTTTGTGGTTGATTTTATAGAATCAAACTCCCACAAAACCACCAAGTGGTATTAAATAGAACTATATGATAAATACTATTGGATTATAAACCATTTACCCCATATTTAGTATTGGGTACTAAGTTTTCATCTTATTAAATACTTTCCCCAATATTAAATAAATAAAATTACATGTGACATACGACACATAAAGTGACCCCAAGAATGTTAACTCCTAGTGATGCACATTCATCTAGATTCCCCTAGGTGCACCATACACATAATAACACATAGTACACTATAAATATTATACAAGGTGTACAACACCTAATTTCCAACAAAATGTTAGCTAACAAGATGGAAAATGTGGGCCCCTTTGTGAATAATTTAAAGGTGTGGACCTCTATGAGTAATCTTTGAGATGTGTTTGTAGAAATTATTAAAGATAAAAAATCTCCCCTCATTCCTAATGTTAGACATTGATACATGGCTCACCACTATAATAATGGTCTATTATTTTCCTATCTACCTCTATCATCATTATCTAGGTGGGAAAAGTATTTTACTTTCTTGAATAGGATATGTTTTTTAAATGACACTAAAGCCTAGTTTATTATTCTACTTTTCATCTTCAATTTCTAAATTTGTTTCTTTTGCTTAAATTTGTTTTCACTATTGAGCTCTGTCTTACCATGGGCAGCAATTTTTATTCAAGTGGACCCCAACAACTATAAATCCCTAAAAAATGATAGTTTTTTTGGATGACTTTTGAACAAAGGAATTTTCCTCCTACATAGAGGTAATGAATAGCCACGATCCCTCTCCTTTTGTTGAGTTAAATCAATCTTGGAAATATGAAAGGGTTGATATTAGATGGTTGTATTTTAATGTGATGGTTGAACTTATCTCAACTGCTACTAGTCTCCCTATGGAAGGGGTTTCCTTTTGAAATAAATACAAAGGAATTTATAGGAAGGAATTCAAGAAATTCCTTAAAACATGTAAGAAGATTGCTCATTTGCATAATGGTTTCAACTGTGAAGATATTTCAGGGGAGTGGAAGTTAGTGGCAAAGATTCACATAAGGCACGTCATCCTAGATGAGAGATTTAAAAGGTTTTACCCTCAACTCTTCCTTATGCTTAATCAATTTAGGCATGGCATTAAAATAAATTTCTCCTTCTGGATACATTTTCCATGTCTCAATCGATTTCTATAACTTAGTCTAAACCTAATGGTTTTCCTCTCCATCAGGGCTTTATTCTTAGACTTTATAACTATTTCTTAAGCCTCACCATAATCTAGAATTCTCTTCGCTATATCATAAATCCCTCCCTAATTATGGACTTTAACTAGTCCCTTGTACATAACCTGGATGCCTCTTCTTTGTCTATACTCAATAACCCTCTCCACTCTAAAGGCATGCACTTTGATGTAGGAGCATCCATTGGTGTAAGGGCAATCCTGCATCACCCAAAAAATATTTTTCTTTTATTTAGTTTTCTTTAATGTTTTTTGCATTTTTGGATACCCATTTGGGCGAATAAGAGGTTACAACTTTCAGACTTGTTCTTTTGCTTTTTCTAGCTGACCTGCTATTTTTAGAAAGTTTTAATTTGAAAGCGAATGGAGCCTAAAATTTGTGGGAATATTTAGAATGGAAAAATAAGCACTTTGGTGAAAGAATTAGGTTAAAATCATTAATGATTTGAAAGTTATTAAAGTTTCAGTTTCCCAAAAATTTGATAATTTTTTGTTGAGTAAGATTTGAGGCACTAAACAACATCAAATGGCCTAAAAAATGGTGAGAATTCTTATGGTTCAAATGAAACGTCAATCCGATTCCCATATCAAAAGTTATGGTTGTCGAAAGTTGGACAATTTTTTTAGAAAGTTTCCAGTTTTCAAATTTGGCTCAATTTTAAAATTCAGATTGTATGTTTTGGTGCTAGACCGCCAAATGTTAATTTTTAAATTATAATTTTGGCTCCAAATTGTGTGGAAGGCTATTTAGGACTCATTCAAAGAAACTTGAAGTCAGTTCTTGGGAGTTAGTTTTTGGGTGGGAAAGTTGGATTTTGGGAAAGGGTATTTTGTAGAACATTTTGTAAGCTATAATGTGTTGCAGTCTATTAGGATTTATTCCTCTTGATTGCATTTTCATGTATTGAATATTGGGAAAATGATGTCTCAACCTTGCATATACATGAGGTTAATATTTATAGTAAGTTTTCATTTGAGCATGAAATAGTGCAAAATTCTCCCTGGAGCTTTTGGTTGGCTAGATAAGCATTTTGGTAAAGTTACATCGCAAGATCATAGTTAGTTTTGAAGATATTCAATTTTTCATTTTGGAGGGGTCCAATAAAAGGTTTAATTTTTTTGAGGAGTTTAGAGGTCACAAAATGCCTTGAAAAGTGGGAATAAGTGGCATAGCATCTTATGAGGAAATAGAGCACTTCACAAGCTTTTCAGTGCTACAAACAGTTTATCAATAGGACACATGATTCTCAAGTTATGGCATTCGAAAGTTTGTACTCCTAAAATAGGAAATATAAAATACATCAGACACATAAATGAGCTATAAAAGGGAGGGACACACATCATAGGACATCTAGAAGGGAGATAAGGTTGGCTACACCTTATCGGGTGGTTTTAGCCCATGGTTTTGTAATACCGTTTGATAGTTTCTTGTATTGTGTCTCCTATATATGAGGTGCGTGAGATAGAGGTTGGGTGTAAGAGTCTTATGGCTATTGAGTTACCTCTAAATATCTGATTAGTGGTACTCCTCTAAAGATCTTGCTGTGCAAGTATATTGTAATCTATTTTGATTCCTAAATAATATATTGGGCAGATTTTGGAGTGTAGGGTTTTTCTCCTGAAAGGGTTTTCCCCACGTAAATCACTGTGTTGTGGTATGAATGTTATTTATGAGTATTTCTGTAACTGTTGTTACAATCTGTAATAGTTTTTGAACTCCCCTCCTCTCAAGGTTAGTGTAGGAAGTTTATTCCGCTACTTAACTTCGTTACAAGTGGTATTAGAGCTTGATCATCTTTGGTTTCAGTTGTGAATTGTTGGGTTTTTTGAACTAATCCAAATTTGAGTGGGAGCTTGTGTAGAAGACACTTTTTGATCTTGTTGCAGGAATTTTTAGATGGAAAGTTTGTCAGGGAAAATAGAGGTGGAGAAATTTAATGGAACGCATTTTGAGATGTGGAAGCTGAAGATAGAAGATTTGCTAATAGATCGAGATCTATGGGATGCTGTTGATGCAAATGTCCAAAGGCCCTTAGATCCTATGTCGGCAGCTCAGTATGGTGTTATGGACTGAAAAGCCAAGGTTCTAATCAAATTGTGCCTAGCATACTCTATTTTGATCAATATCCTCAAAGAAAACTCTTCAAAGAAGCTATGGAGTAAGCTTGGTGAAATGTATGAAGCAAAATCTTTATTAAATCAGATTTTATTGAGGGAAAAGATGTATTCCTTGAAGATGGAAGAGGGTGGATGAATTGCAAACCACCTGGAAGCATTCAATATGTTGGTGGCTCAATTAGTATCTATCGGTGTTAAGATGAATGAAGAGGAGAAATGCCAGATCTTTCTTTGATCTTTGCCTAATTCATGGGATTCTCTTGTTATGGCTATCGGTAGTACTTCTATTGTATTGAAGTATGAAGATGTGGTGGGTGCCCTACTTGGTGAAGAGTTGCAGAGGAAGGTATTTCTTAGTTCAAAGGAAGCCATAACTATTTGTTGAAGACCTAAGGAGAAAGGCAAGAAGAATGAGAAGTGCAATAATCCAAATAGAGAGAGAGATCAAAATCTCCTCAAAACTCCATAGTCATTTGCTGGAATTGTGGTAAACTGGTTCACATCCATAAGGACTGCAAAGAATAAAAGAAAAATAAAAAGAAAAAGAAAAAGAAAAAGAAAAAGTTTGATTCTGATTTTGAGTCTGAGAAGGAAGATGGTGATGCATTCATTGCATCTTTGGTGACTCATGCCAGTAATGATTCCTGGTTAATTGACTCAGGTGCATCTTTTCAAATGACTGCTAATAGAGATTGGTTTTCTGAATATGAAGAATTTAATGAAGGTAAGGTGTACTTGGGTGATGATTCATATTTAGACATTGTTGGTCGAGGTAAAGTTAGAATTAGGTTTTCTGATGGTAGAATAAAAAGGATTAATGGTGTGCTGTATATCCCTGGATTAAAATGAAATCTCTTATTTGTGAGCAAACTGATAGTTGCAGCTATGCAGGTAGTCTTTTTTGAAGCAAGATGTAAGATGATTAAGGGTGCTATGGTAATTTCTAGAGGTGTTAGGTTTGACACTTTGTATAAGCTAGATGCATACACTGTTGAGTGTAATAGAACTTATGTAAAAAGTAAATCTATGGAAGATTTGAGGGTTTCACCTTTAGTAGATGGAAATGGATATTGGATACCTACGAGTGCTCTTTCTTCTGAAGCAAAGTTAACTATAGAGAAGACTATGTTATGGTACCAGAGGCTTGGACACATTGGAGAAAAGGGTCTAAGGACCTTGAAAAATAAAAACCTTGTTGATGGTTTGAATGATTGTAATCTTGACTTTGATTTCTGTGAGCATTGCATTAATGGAAAACAAAACCGCGTTCAGTTTTACTTGAGTTCTCATAAAACTTGTGGTGTTTTGGATCTTATTCATTCTGATGTGTTTGGTCCTGTAGATGTTCCTTCGATTGGAAAATCCACATATTATGTTTCATTTATTGATGATTTTAGTAGAAGGACATGGGTATATTTTCTAAAGAGTAAATCTAAAGTTTTCAATCAATTTAAATAATTTAAAGCAATGGTTGAGTTACAGTTTGGAAAGAAAATTAAATATTTGAGGACTGATAATGGTGGTGAATTTTGTTGGCCATTTGGAGGAATTGATTATGTGTGCATTGATGTTTTTTCATTGATGTCTACACTACCTATTTTGGTTTCTTTAACGACATCCTTCTTGTCCTGGTAGACTATTTGGTTTCTGGTTGGATTATATTCAACATGATTCGGTATGCTCTGGTATGTTTGGGTTATGGAATTGTCTTACTCATTCTACTTAGATTCATGTTTAGTTAGCTAGTTTTGATCTGGTGATCGATTGCTATCTTGTATGCTGGCAAGCTTGGTTTGTTGTTCCAGCGAGGGTTTTACTGGCAAAGCTTTGATGAATATATTTGATGATATGCATAATTGGTGTTGGTGCGGCTTGTAGTGGAGATTTAGGATGCTGATGGTGATCATATTCGAGACTTGGTTGATTGGGATCATTGCTTTAGCATGTGTGGACCTAAATTGGATCCCGATTATCTAGGTTATGGACAGGCTTAATGTATCATGTGGATTGGACTTCTCGATGTGTTTCTGGGATGTATTATGAGCTGGATATTATTTGTTTGGTCTCTGGCTGATATGTTTTGTAATTATGTAATTATTTTATTGTTTGGCGGCCGACCTGATTGTTTATGGTCAAGGGTTTGTATATATGTGATGTAAGATCTCATTGTAGATCATATAAGAATGGGATATGGATATGTAATGAGTGAATAATGTAATAATCATTCAGGCAGAGGGTTTGGTTGATCATTGGTGATTGAGTTAGGTTTATGTAAGAGATTTAGTCCTTTGGTATTGAGCTTAACCAGAACTGTACTCAGGCATAGGAGATGCTATCTTTGCAGTTCATTCCTTCTTCCGGATTGTAGTTTGGACATTTATGTAGTCAGTGAGACTCCTTTTGTGATGAGCAATGTGCTTTAGGTTGTTGGCCTTCCTACAAGTGTAGGCCCCTCAATTGTAATCACATACTTACTGTAGGAGTATTATTTGACTCTGGGTAGGCTTCCCACCATGGTTTTTCCCTTTACCGGGTTTTCCACATATAAATCTTGGTGCCATGTGGATGGTATTTATTCTCTGATTGTTGTTTATGCTTAATTTGTTTATCTACTATTTAGGTAATTAGTTTATGCATTGCGGTATTGACTTTTTGGGTTCTGATATTAAAGTTTTAATTTCTTAAGGTTTCGATAATCTGAGACAACTGATTCACCTCCCTCTCAGTTATCTTCTGATTATTTGAACTGTCTAACAATTGGTATC
Organism: Cryptomeria japonica; assembly: GCF_030272615.1. Taxonomy (NCBI): domain Eukaryota; kingdom Viridiplantae; phylum Streptophyta; class Pinopsida; order Cupressales; family Cupressaceae; genus Cryptomeria; species Cryptomeria japonica. The sequence continues at coordinate 662,422,670 of NC_081407.1, read as the reverse complement.
AGGGATCTGGTCCTCTCTGTACAAGCTTAACCACTTGAGGAAGATCCTATGATGACTTACAGTTCAAGTTCATCTAGTTCATCTACTGCTATGTTTTAGAGAGATATTCCTAGGCTTGAAGGAACAAATTACAGAGTATGGAGGATTAAGATGGAGACTCATCTGAGATGTCTTGGCAAGGAGATTTGGAAAATCATAGAGAATGGGGTAACCCCTTATAATCTGACATCTAGTAATCCTCCTATGGAAAACATGGATAAGGAGCTTGAGAATGGTTGTAGAGAAAGAGAAGCCCTCTTGTGTGCACTTTTTGATCAACAAATAACGGGATTAACTGACAAATCATCTGCAAAGGCTATATGGGACAAGTTGGAGACTCTTAATGAAGGTGAACCTACTGTTAAGATTTCTAAACTTGATGGTTACCGGGTGAGATATGAAAACTTGAAGATGGAAGAAGATGAAAGGATTACTGCATTCATGGAAAGGGTAAATAAGATTGTTATGGGAATTCAATGTTGTAGTGGAACTCTGAGTGAAGATGAAATAGTTTGTAAAGTTATGAGAGTTTTTCCACCAACTTACAAGATGAAGGCTACTACAATTAATGAATTGAGAACAATGGCTAATACTTCTTTCAATAGAGATACCTTGGTTAGGAAATTATCTATTTTTGAGCTCGAAGAATTTTGACCTTCTGGAGCTGTGAAGTCTGCACTTGCTTTTCATGCATCTACATCATCAACTAGCAAGCAAGATTGGAAAGCTTTGAATGCTAAGGAATTGGATGATATGAAGAGAGAAGATGATTAATTTGAGCAACTTGAAGCCTTATTTTCTAGAAGAGTACCTAAAGGACTGATAGGAAGTAAGTATGAAGGAAAAACACCTTTTAAATATTTTGCATGTAATAAGATAGGTCATTTTGCATGTAGATGTCCTAGAAGGAATTCAAGATTTGAAGAGAGAGCTAGAAGATATTTTAAGCCTAACCCTGGGTATCAGAACAAGTATAAGTACAGGAAAAACAAAGATAAATCATGCTACATAGAGGATGAGGAAGGTGTGACTAATTGTGATGATGAACCAGCACAAGACTCTGCTAGTGGTTCCGACAATAGAAAGGAATGGGTGATATTGGATATCAAGGAAGATGTTCCAACACTGGAAGAGAATGTACCTAAAGAGAAGGCACTTGCTACTAAAATTGAAGATAAGGATGAATGGGTAATTGATAGTGGTTGTTCAAATCATATGACTAGAGATAAAAGGAAGTTTCTATCTTTGCAAGAATTTGATGGCGGTCTGGTTAGATTTGGAGATGACAAAGCATGTATGATCAATGGAAAATGAACTATATCATTGGATGGTAAGCACAATATTGATAATACTTATTATGTTGAAGGTTTAAGGAATAATCTTTTGAGTGTAGGACACTTGGTGGATAAGGGATTTCACTTACAGTTCAAGGATGGAAAATGCAAAATCATTAATAGATCTGGTTTGGAGATTGCAACCGGTACTCAGACAAAATGTAATATATTTCATTTGAATTTTAGTGAGAAGACATGTTTGATTGAACAAATTGATGAGAGTTGGCTATGGCATAAAAGGCTATGTAACATGAATTTTGATTGCATGGTTAAGATCAGTTCAACTAAGGCAGTTAGAGATATACCTAAGATTGTGAAGCCCTGTAATCCGATATGTAAGGAATGTCAAATGGGAAAATAGGTTAGAACCTTTTTAAAGAGTATACAAGACAAATCTAATGATGTTCTTTAACTTATTCATACTGATTTGTGTGGCCCTGCTAGAGTTAAAATTTTTCAAGGTGATAGATATTTTATGCTAATGATTGATGATTATTCTAGAATGATCTGGGTTACTTTTCTAAGGGAGAGATTTGAGGCTTTTGAAAAGTTTTAAATCTTTAAAGCTAAAGTTGAGACAGAGATATGATTGCAGATTAAATGTTTAAGGTCAAATTATGGTGGAGAATTCACATCCGGTGAGTTTAATAACTTTTGTGGGAAGCATGGTTATAGGAGACAATTTTCTGCTCCTTGGACACCTCAGCAAAATGGAGTTGTCGAAAGGAAGAACAAAACTATCTTGGATGCTGCTAGAACAATGATGATGGAAGCTAATCTGCAGTGAGCACAATAGTCTATACATTCAACATAGTACATATCAAAGGAGAAACCGGTAAGACACCTTATGAATTATGGTTTGGCAAGACACCTACAATTAAGTATTTCTGAATCTTTGGTAGTAAATGTTATATCAGGAGAGATGATATCATTGGCAAATTTGATCCTAGATGTGATGAAGGAATATTTAATGGTTATTCTAATGAAAGAAAAGCATATAGATGTTATAAAAAGAGATTGTAGAGAATTGTGGAGAGTACTAATGTCAAGGTGGATGAGCTGAATATAAGTCAAATTAGAGTTTATGAGCAAGAACGGGCAGTGGAAATGATCATAACTAAAATAGTAACACCTTTACCAAAACATAATATTGAACCATTTACTTCACCAGTATCAAAAAAATCAACAATAATTGAAGAACTGGGAAGAGGAACAGAGAGTCAGAAGACTCCTAGGTATGTGAGATTGAATCATTCAGAAGATCAGATCATTGGGGATAAGAACAATGAAGTGATGACAAGAAGAAGACTGAAAACTAATGAGGTAATTTTAATTTCTCAAGTTGAACTGGTATCAGTAATTGAAGCGTGTAACTTAATGAAAGTTGGTTGAAAGCTATGGAAGAAGAATTAGATCAGATAGAGAAAAATAACACATGGACTTTAGTTTCCTGGCCTAAAAATAAGAATGTTATTGGAACTAAATGGGTTTTTAGGAATAAATTGAATGAAGATGGTCAAGTTGTAAGGAATAAGGCTAGATTGGTTTGTAGAGGATATTCTCAGAAGGAAGGAATTGATTATGGTGAAACTTTTGCACCTGTAGCTAGGATTGAAACTATAAGATTATTTCTTGCCCATGCTACACATAAGAACTATAAGGTTTATTAGATGGATATTAAGTGTGCCTTTCTGAATGGGGATCTTGATGAGGAAGTTTATATTGATAAACCTGATGGTTTTTCACTTTCAGATGATAAAAATATGGTTTGCAGGTTAAGGAAATCTTTATATAGATTGAAACAGGCACCTAGAGCCTGGTATGCAAGGTTAGATAAATATCTTTTGAAGCTTAGTTTCACTAAAGGTAATGCTAACAATAATCTATATTATAAGGTCTCAGATGATGATATATTGATTATTGAAGTATTTGTTGATGACATTATTTTTGGAGGTGAAGATAAGTTGTGCATGAAATTTTCTAAAAATATGGAGAAAGAATTTGAAATGTGTATGATTGGGGAAATGAATTTTTTCTTAGGTTTGTATATTACTTAGAATGATAAAGGTATTTTAATTTGACAAAATAAGTATGCTAGGGAATTGTTGAAGAAATCAGGTATGGTAGACTCTAAACCGGTGAGTACTCCTATGGTTACAAGTGAGAAATTGACAAGGAAAGATGAATCTACACTGGTAAATCCTACAAGATACAAGCCTATGATTGGAGGTATGTTATATTTGACTTAGACTAGGCCTAACATAATGAATGCTATTTGTATTGCATCAAGATATTAGAGTGATCCTAGAGAAAATCATGAGAGTGCGGTGAAAAGGATTTTTAGATACTTGCAAGGTACATTTGAATATGGTTTCTGGTACCCTAAGGATGATAACTTTACTTTATGTGCATATACAGATGCAGATTGGGCAAGTGATGTTGATGACTGAAAAAGTACTTCCGGTGGAGCTTTCTTTCTTGGAAAGAAGTTGGTTTCATGGATCAGCAAGAAACAATCATGCACTTCTTTTTAATTGTTGAAGTTGATTATGTTGTTGCTCCTACTAACTGTACACAAGTTCTATGGATGAAGAATTTGTTGAAGGACATTAAAGTTCATTTCATTGGACCGGTAGTTATTCATTGTGATAACTCTGCTACTATAGACATATCAAAGAATTTGGCTTTTCACTCTAAGACAAAAAACATATCTATCTGTTTATGGTAAAAATAAAAACAACAAAATTGAAAGACTAAATGAATTCAACCACAAAACCCTAGCCTAAGAACAACAAAGATCCACCATAACATATGAAGATTACCTAAGACAATGCAAATTAAATGAAATCACAAAGATTATACCATCACACGTCCAATAGGGTTTGGATCTCCATTCTTCCTATCTCCATTGATCTTGCTTGATATATTTGCTCTCAGATTTTTTGTGTGTACAAGAGCTCAACAAAGAACGGAAATGTGGTTGCAAGTAGGCTTGATCGCATGTGAAAGTTCAAAAGCATAGTCAGGGCTTGATAATTAAGGAAGCATCTCCTTATATAGAAGACACTATAAGAAATGGAGGGATAAGATTGAGAGGTGTAAAAGATAAATGGTTAGCTAGGATTAGAGGGTAGGTAGAGAAAATAAGAAAATAATGAGAGGGTACGTAGTGTAGGAGTTAAGATATGAATGACATGTGTCATAGGTGGAAAAGGTTAATGAATGAATGAATTAATTAAATATTTATTTAATTAATAGAAGAAGTGGGATCAATTAAATAAATAAATAAGAGTATTTATTTAATTTAAGGGAAGGATAATTTAAATAAATAAATGTATTTATTTAAATGAGAAATAAGGCTAGAAGAGGATAAATGAATTAATTAAATAAATAAAGATTTATTTAATTTATGGAAGAATTAGGCTTAAATAATTAATTAAATAAAAATATTTATTTAATTAGATAGGACAATTTTAGGTGTCTACATTTTGCCCCTCTTTGAGACAATGCAGCTTGTCGCGTTGTTTCAAAGAAGATAAGATGAACTGATAAGATGTTGCCCCAAGATGGGAATGATATGGTGCCTCGAGAGATTGGATGAAAATGGCTGAAAATATTGAGACAATCTCTCGATAAGAAAAAAAGCCTAGAATGGACTAACAAGATAGGATAGAGTGACAAAGTCATAGGATAAAGAAGATTGTCTCGAGAGACGAGGGATAGGGTAGTCTATAAGATAGACTACGAGGGAAAACATCCTCATTGTAATCCACACATACAAGAGATCAGAGTGCAGAGAGATTAGAGAGCAGGCAACAATGATGGCATTGGTTCACAGATTCGATCGCGTTCACCGATATAAGAGGCCAGCAGATGTAGGAGAGCCGATGAGTACCACAAAACCTCCTTGTACTTTGTTACATTAATTATTGTCATAAATGCATGCTAGGTAGTGCAATAAATGCACTTTAGGTAGGTCTAGAAAAATGTCAAGTGGTGGAAAAAATGTTAAAGCATGTTTGTGTTGGTGCCAGGTGCGTCTGGGTAGGCTAGGAATGTCTGTGTTGGTTCCAGGTGCGTCTATGATTGCAATAGTGTTTGTGTCAGATGCGAGCGTGTCTGGATCTTGTAGGCATGTTTATGAAGGACAGACACATCTGTACAGGATAGGCACGTTTGTGAAGTAGTAAGCGTGTTTGCATCATGAATGCGCATTTATGTCTTCAAGTTCGAATCGATAGTTCTATGATAAACATATGTTGTCGATTGGATAAGCTGCTGAGAGGATACACTCAAGCAGGTCCCCTAGGGAAGACTAGGATAACAAATAGGGCTAGGATTGACAATTCTGTGATAGAACATATGTTGCCAATCAAGAAACTACTCAAGAGGATACACTCAAGAAGAGGCCCAAGGATAGGATAGATCAAGGCACTTTGTGATGAACAGGGAGTACCAAAGAAATTGATAATTTTGTGATAGAACATACGTTGCCAATTGGATTAGGCTAGGATTGAAAATTTTGTGATAGAACATACATTGCCAATTGGATAAGCTACTCAAGAGGATACACTCAAGTAGGTGCCCTAAAAGATAGGATCAAAGAAGCACTTTGTGATGAACAGGGAATGCTACTAGGATAGAGAGCAGTACTTTATGATGAATAGGAAGTACTAAAAAGAGCAACACTTTGTGATGAACAGGGAATGCTACTAGGATAGAAAGTAGTACTTTGCGATGAACATGGAGTACCACTAGGGTAGAAAGTAACACTTTGTAATGAATAGGGAGTACCACTAGGATAAGAAGCAACACTTTGTGATGAACAGGTAGTACCACTAGGATAGAAAGCAACACTTTATGATGAAAAAGGACTGCCACTGGGATAGAGTGCCATATGATAGATATAAGCACTCAGATAAAAAGCAACACTTTGTGATGAACAGGGAGTACCACTAGGATTGACACAATTGATTTTCTTGAGTGCAGGAGGACCTACCTATGCTAGAGTCACGAGAGAGTCTCCCATTGACTTAGAGTTTACGAGCATAGCTGACACTTGAGGATAGAGAAGCAGTTCAGGCTATGGGATTGCGATATATTCTGTATGTGCTTGGGCGAACATGGGATTGCTGACTACATTAGCTAAGAGATGGCACTTAGAGACTTGCACGTTTCATTTGCCGATGGGTGAGATGATAGTCACCTTAGAGGATGTATATAGGATACTATGGATACCGATCGATGGGGAGTTAGTTCCTTACGATTGAGACAGAGACAAGGATGCATTGAGACGAGTGTTTTAGGATCTAGGACTGGAGATGAGGGCAGGACATGTGGCTCGGGATACCATGACACAAACAGGATTGGCACTACCAGCGGTATTGGAAGGAGTGATCAGTGGATTCCTCTATTTGGATGGAGCGACATGAGGGTTGGTTGTGGGATGGGGGAGGACTCTAGAGACATTGGTTATAGAGCGCACCAAGTTTGCATGGGGGTCATGTCTGCTGGCATACTTGTACTATGAGATGCATCAATTTGTGTATCATGGATCAATAGGATTGGGTTGCGGGGTGACACTATTGTAGGTATGGGCATATGAGCATCTACAGTGTTACATGTCTAATACACTTTAGAGGCAAGGGACATGGACACAATTATGCATATTTATATGATATGATTACATCACAACCATGGATTGGGAGGCTAGAGTATTGGCTCTAGGTTATCGATGAGATAGACAATGTGGTATGGAGGCCGTATTGGGACTGTGAGGAGTGGGAGGATGATGTGGTGGAGCTGTCGTATGTATTTAGGAGCAGGTATCTGATAGGGAGGACACCATATGTGATTGAGAGGCAGTTGATAGACAAGGTGTCCAGGCAGTTTGGCAGGATACAATGGATGCCATGGGGTTTAGGGATGCATGCATAGATAGTGAGGGATCAGGTGCATTTGGGGCCACTGCTTTCATATGATTAGACTGTGACACAGATGGTAGAGATGCTTCTCATGTCTTGGGATATGTGGGCAGATGTAGAGGATGTAGGGATGGATGCCGAGTACACTACATATTGGGCAGACCATCCGTTTCCAAGGCTGACAGATCCAAGGGAGCCAATAGATGGAGAAGGTGGAGGTGATGGGGATGATAGTGGGGATGGTGGAGGTAGAGACCAACGATACATGTGGGGGCAGTGGCAGATAGGAGAGTGGCTCAATAGGCTCATGTAGTGAGGGCCAGAGGTGGATTTCCATTACAGGTTCCAACAGCACAGGTTCCCAGACACGTACAGGGACGGGAATAGGGACAGGAGTGACCACAGGAGCAACCATAGGGATAGGGAGAGGGGAGAGAGGAGGAGGATGAGCTATTATCCTTGAGGGAGATTTTCTAGGGATAAGAAGATGAGATCCAGGATCTAGAGAGGGATACAACTAGGCTTAGGAGACAGCAGAGGAACACTGAGCGGGAGAGGGATCAAGCTATTCAGAACTATACAGAGGCTAAGATAGCATTGAGGACAAGGAGGCAGGAAACAAAGGACACAAGGGTCAGATAGACCTATGTTTTGTGGGCAGGGGAGGAGATAGCTTACTGGTGAGACCTATACTATGGAGTGGTGCCAGTAGATCAGCGGGCTAGGAGCTTCCAGAGACCATTGTGAACGAAGACAACAACTGGAGGGAGAGAGAGGAGACAGACATCTAGTGGTGCGGTCAGGGGTCCTCCACCACCACTAGATAGAGGGGGTGGGAGAGATGATCCTGGGGAGGGTCCTTCTAGGGCTCATATTCCATCGAGGCCAGCTGGCTTTGAGGGAGGGAGTTCATCATAGCCTTAGAGGGATCTCAATGTATCAGTTTTGTACCATTTTGTATGATGATACCTTCGGGTGATTGTAGCAATATGTATTTTGACATTATTGTATCATGACACTTATGATAAGATATATGAGATGATTCATCCTTGCGGCGGCTATATGCATGTGCATCTATGTGATGCTTCTATATGTCTTATGATGATGATTTTATGGTATGGATGTAAATATGTACATGATAGAATGCAATATTTTTCTTCTTTTATATTTTTAATATGTCATGCATATGTGAATGTATGAAATGCAGATGAATATGATAATGCAAATATTTATTTACATGATGAAAAATGTAAAATGTGCTAGCATATGTTGTGAGTAGGATGTGATGCAATGCTGATATCAATATGTATGTATGAAATGCTAATATGTGGTAATGCAAGTGCAAACTACATGAAATGCAAATATTTTTTGCATGTCATTATACTTAGTCATGTGATAGCAGGCTACACGGACTCCAAAAGGACGATGGAAGTCAATCAATAAAGGAGATGGAAGATAGAAGATATGGAAGTGAAAGATCTTCTTATGCTGTTATCATCATTGAGCTTTATTATGGAAAATAGGTTATGACAATCCAAATATATGTTCGACCCAGAAAGTCATTGTACCTGTTTGCATGGAGATCAGATAGTTGCAAACAAGGAATGCCCTAGTTCACACTAGACTCATAGTGTCCTCATATCCTTGGACAAGTCATAGCATTACTAAGAGACAATCCACAAACAACAAAGAAAAATAGGTGATGATACCCCATCCTCACCGTTCTAGTCAAAGATAGCCTGGAGATAAAATCTCTAGTCAGAGACATTCCGGAAAAGCTAAAAGACATGTCACCAAAAGATAAAATCAAAAGAAAACCAAGACTTGACAACAACATCCACTGTAATCCTAAAGCTTTTAGTGTCTCTTGTCACTTGTATAATTCTATTTGATTGTGGTCATAATGTTTACTTCACAAAATGATAGATAGCACTGAACCATAATGTTGTCTGAGTTTGTTGAAAGATTTCATTTGTTGAAGCCCATTGTTGCTACTGTGTCTCATCTAAAACTGACTGAATCCATGCAATTGATACTTTATTGCAGAGAAGACAGAATTGTATTGCAGATTGGTGATGCAAATGTTGATTTATTGTGGATTATGCACGGATAAATTGAAGAAAAATAGAAAAAAATGTACTCCTCGAAACATGTGACTCTCTCAGTTCCACACCCATCACTAGACATAGGGTTTGCCTTAGCCACAGATAGGAGCTGATTTATTATGGATGGAAAATGGGTGAAAAAGGAGTGATTATTATGAATAGCTAACTAATCTTAGTTAGATCAATAACAAGCCATGATGGGAATGTGTAAGTTTATTATGAATGGATAGGCTGTGAGTGTTTGCAAAGTGAAAGGATGAGATTGAATCCTGAAGGATGGAGGAGCAATGTCTCTACACATGGAATCGGTGACCCGGTTTTCACCATGGTACTTGCCCAGGGCACCACCAAAGTGGTTTTAACTGTTGGATGAAATGTTTTTCTTTACTTTTTTGATTTTTTCAATTTTTTTTTGTGTCACAAGGTGCCTGTTTGCCAGGTTTTCACCAAGTAATGATTTTTTTATTTTTATGATTTTTTTTTTTTTTTGTATTTTTTGAATTAGGATATTCTGAAGAGCTATGTGTAAAACCTGCAAAGGTGCATGCTATTGATAGGATCCTCCAAAGGTTCACCCTCTGTGGTTGAGAGCTGATATGCACTGGATCCATATGCTGCTGTAATGATGTAAGGACCAAGCCAATTTGGTTCAAATTTGCCCTTCTTCTCTCTGTCGTGCTAATTTTTAGGAATTTATTTGAGAAACAAGTCACCTACCTCAAATGTGCGAGGTTTCACCTTGTGATTGTAACTGCGACTCATTTATTGTTGATAAGCCTTGAGATGATTAAAAGCAGTTTGTCTTCGTTCATCCAATAGTTCTAGTTCTTGCAAGCGAGAGACCCTGTAGTCTTCATCATTGATAATGTTGTGCAAAGAGACTCGTAAAGATGGTAACTAAACCTCAATAGGAAAGATAGCTTCAACGTGATAGATAAGTGAATAAGGTGTGGCTCCTGTAGGTGTGCGAACACTTGTGCGATAAGCCCAAAGTGAGATATTAAGTTAGATATGCCAATTTTGGCCAGTGTCATCGACTGTCTTTTTAAGGATTTTAAGGATGGTTTTATTAGACACCTCAGCTTGATCATTACCTTGGGGGTAATAGGGTGTGGAGAAACAATGGGTAATATGGAAGTGATCACAAAGTTCATGAATATCTTGATTTTTTAAGGGACATCCGTTATCGATGATGATGGAAATACGAATACCGTATCGACAAATGATATAGTTGAGAATGAATGTAGAAATCTATTTTCTAGTGACTTGTGTGACAGGCACGACTTCAATCCATTTTGTGAAATACTCTATAACATTGATAATGAATTTGTGGCTATTGGAAGGAGGGTGGATCTTTCCTATGAGATCGAGTCCCCACTGAAAAAAGGGTGAAGGTGTCACAATCAGTTGAAGTTCTTGTGTTGGCGTATGAATAAGGTCTCCATGAATTTGACATTGCTTACATTTCTTGACAAACTGATATGAGTCTTTTTCCATATTGGGCCAGTAATATCCAGTCTTGATGAGTTTCTTGGCTAAGGTAGGACCACTAGACTCTGTTCCACACATCCCTTCATGAACTTTGCTTAACGCAATATGAGGTTCATCCCTTTTTAAACATCTAAGAAGAGTGCCATCTATACCTTGATGGTATAGGATATCGGCTAAAATGATGTATCGAGAAGATTGGCGAATGAAAGTGCGATGTTGGTTGTTGGATAGGTTAGGAGGAAGGGTATTATTATGAAGGTATGTGAAAATGGAACCATATAACTGGGAATAAGGACCAACAACACATATCATCTCAAAAGGAGTGATCTCATATGAGGTAACCAAAAGGTTATCCACCAAGAACTCATAGCGGGTTTCATTCTGCGATAGATCGATCAACGAGCCAATAGTAGCCATGGCATCTGCGACTCGATTTTGCTATCTTGGTATCTACTCAAAGGTTAACTTCATGAAATGTTGCTTCAAGTAATCCACCATTTTTTTGTAAGGCATTAATTTTTCATCCTTTGTTTGGTAGTCATCAATTGCTTGATGAATTACAAGTTGAGAGTCCCAAAAAACATGAAGTTCCTAGATCTTCCACTGAACTACAATCCGTAATCCAGTTGTTAATGCCTCGTATTATGCTATGTTATTAGTGCAAGGAAATGATAATCGATATGATTTTGTAATGAAATCCCCTTGAGGCATGATGAAGAGGATGCCAACGCGTACACCATGCTATGTGTATGAGTCATCAAAGTACAGTTGTCAAGGCTTTGTGTGTGATACCGTCAAGATGGATTCATCTAGAAATTCTGAAGTTAGAGGTGAATCATCTATCATGGGAGCATCTACTAACTGATCTGTGATAGATTGTCCTTTTATTGCTTTTCTGTCCACATATTCAATGTTGAGTTCACTCAAGAACATTACCCATTTGGCTAGTCGACCAGTAAGCGTCGCTTTATTAAGAAGGTACTTTAATGGATCGATACTTGCAACCAACTTAGTTTTATGAGTTAGCATGTAGTTTCATAATTTTTGTGAAGCAAAGACCACAACGAGACACACATGATCAATTGGTGTGTAGTTTAGCTCATAGCCTACCAAAGTATGACTGATTTAATAGACTACCTTTTCTTTGCCCTCAATATCTTGTTGCGCTAAGAGTGCCCCCAGTACTGTTGATGTAGCTGATATGTAGAGTAATAGGGGTTGTTTTGGAACTGGCAGCATCAAGACTGGTGGATTCAGAAGATAATCTTTGAGTATCTAAAAAGCCTTTTGACAGTTATCATATCATTTGAATTTGATGTTTTTGTGTAGCAAGTGTTGAAAAGGATGACAATTATATAGAAGTTGTGCTATGAATCTTCGTATGGACTGGAGTCTTCTTTGTAAAGATCAAAGTTGACTGATATTTCTCGGTGGTGGCATCTTTAGGATCACTTTGAATTTTGTTGGATCGGCTTCGATTCCTCTTTTTGAGATAATGAATCTGAGGAGCTTCCCGAAGGTTACTCCAAAGACACATTTCTTGGGGTTTAATCTTACTTTGTACTTTTCTAACCAATAAAAAATGACTAAAAGTATGTCCAAATGTGTATCTCTGTCTATTGATTTTCCCAAGAGGTTATCAACATAGTCTTCTACAGTTACATGCATGAGATCATGAAGGATAGTAGTCATGGATCTTTGATATGTAGCCCTTGCATTCTTTAGCCCGAAGGGCATGACATTCCACCAGAAAGTTCCCTAGGGACAAGTAAATGCTATTTTGTGTTGATCTTCAGATGCGATTTCTATTTGATTGTATCCAGAGAATCCATCCATAAAAGATAACATCGAACAACCTATTGTGAGATCTATGATTAGGTCGATATTTGGTAATGGAAAATCATCCTTAGGTAGGGTTTGTTGATGTCTCTGAAATCTGTGCATATTCTGATGCTACGATCTGGCTTACTGACTGGTACTAAGTTGGAGGTCCATTTAGGATAATCAACTGGGTGTATGAATCTGACATTCAATAATTTTTCAAGCTCCACCTTGACTAATAATGCCACTTGTGGATGCATCTTTCTTAATTTCTCTTTCACTAGTTTTAACCCTGTTTTAATTGTCAAATAATGCATTACTAAATCCAGATCCAGTCTAGTCATATCAACATATGACCATGCAAAATTAATTTGTCGCTTTATGAAGAGACTTATGAACTTTGGTCTTTCTGTCTCTGTCAGAGATTGTGCCAAGAATATGTTATGTGGAATTTATTTTGTACCAATGTTTGTTTTGATGGTCTCCTCTACTAACATAGATGATTTTTCTTCATATGATGCTGGGAGAATGTCGAGCCTTCCATCTTCGAGTACCTCAGAGAGGTTTTCACCCTCAGATACATCCTTTGTTTTTACTTTTTTGGGGTTAGATAGTGCCACAATGTGGTTTTCACCATAAGGCACATGATTTGTTTTTATTTTTACATTTTTGCGATTGGAAGGCCCAACACCCTCACCAAAATATGCCATGCTATTGAGTTCTATAGTGCATCTTGCCTTATGGTCCCCAAGTGGAGGATCATCTCGTATGCCTAGATAGTCAATAGAGGCTTCAATGTTTTGGAATGTATCAAACTGTACAGGTCCTTCATTGTCCCAATCAATAAGTTGGTGGTGAACAAGGGGAAGGGCTTCAATGTTTTGAAAGTTAGCGGGACTAAGGGTGAAGCTGCAGTTATATTCAGGTATGTCGAGGTAGTTGTCGAGGTCATCGTTGGCACTCCCCTCATCTGTCTTGATCATGAATGAGTCCAAATTGTCATCACTAAAAGTGCATTCAGGGACAGGTGTCCTCATCCTTTGTGATTTTGACCTAGAACCTAGAGGAAAAGACTGTGTGGGATTCTCAAGGGTTATTTCTTGACCAACTTTGAATTTTTTATAAAATTCCTCTTCTCCTGCGGGTTCACCTGGTTCTCTGAATGTCTTAGTGAGTTCATAGTCACTGGAGGATTTGTCCGAACCCCATTCCCATTCATTAGAGTAAGTGGAATAGCGGTTCCCTTGTTGATTATTGGACCTCATGATTTTAAATGTTTCTTCTCATTTGTGAGTGTTTACCTTGGAAGTGATGAAACCAAGCCCTTTCGAGCGTTGATTTTTAAATATTAATTCTAGCTGCAAAGGTTGAGTGATACCTTCTTTTCTTAAGTTGAGAGGACTTTTACCATCATACCCAAACTTTTGTAGGATATTTAATCCTTTGCCATATTTTTTAGATGGTATGCTGATGTGATCTTGTGTACCATCTTCAAGGTCTTTGTAAAGAATTTTGTATGTCTTATTTTTCCATTTCACCCCTTTTGGAAGATAGTAGGATCCCATTTGAGTGTAATGATAGATACCCATTTAGAAGGATGTGGTCATCCATATTCTTTTGGTGAACTCATAACTTGTCGTAAGCACATGGTTTGATTCAAAGTGTATTCACCCATGCCTTTGTCCTAATATTTCCCTTTAAGCTCACCTTGCTTTGATGTTGAAGGTTTTAATGATTCAGGGTCAATCTATGTAGAAGAAGGGATAACTTCTCTATAAATTGGAATTCTTGTTTCAGCTTTTGTTTTCAAGTTATTGCAATATATAAATGGATTAGGATCACCATTAACTATTACTTCATCTCTATTGTGAGGAAACTTAATACATTGATGGTATGTAGATGGGACTGCCCTCATCTCATGAATCCATGGGCGTCCTAGCAATATGTTGTATGTGAGATCAAGGTCTAGGACTTGACAAACCACATATTTTGTAATTGGCCTAACTCTAAGAGGCAAGGTGACTATGCCTTTGGATGAACGCTCTTCATCATCATATGCCTTGATGGTTATTTTTTTTGTAGCATTCACAACTTTGTTTGAATATCCGAATTGTATTATTGTGTTCAAAGTACATATATTGAGACTAGCTCCTCCATCTATCAAGACACGTTTTATTTGATGTTTGTGTAGGAGGGCTTCAATGTGTAAAGGTGCATTATGTGGTTGGCTCACAAAGGTGTCATCAGCTTCTGTGAATGTAAGGGAGTGTGGAATGGAAAGATATCCCACCATGGCTTGATACTGGTCCATGTTCAGATTAGTGGGGACAGAAGTGTCTCTCAAAGTTTTGTCAAGATTGTCTTTATGTGTGGGGGATATGTGTAAGAGCTCAAGGATTGAGATAAGTGTGGGTGTCTTCCCTAAATGTTCTACAAGGTCATACTCAAGTTTGGTTGCTGAGGAAGTGGTGTTTTTAGTTGGAGAACCTTGCAAAGTTAATTTATCTTGATGAGTTGTAACATTACATTCAGAGGTAGCTTCAGAAGAAGATCCAATGCCTTTTAGGACAACCTTGGGTCTTCGGGTAGAATTTTTTAGGCGTTTTGTCCTTTATGATAATGGTAGAGACATAATTATCCATCCATGTCAGGTAATGTGGTATGATCGAATTGAAAAAGACATCATTGCCATACTCATAGGCACTCATGTTCGCGAACTCTTGAGCCTCTTTAGCTTCTCTCTTAGATTTTTGGGAATAGGTTTCAACCATGAACTAGGTCTTGACCAAGATGTGTGAGACTAGATGAAGATGGAAAGAGTATGAAAGACCAAGAGTTGGATGTAATGTAAATGAATCTGAGGTTTACTTGCAATGTCTTAAGTGTAAGACCAAGTATGTATGTAGTAGAGTAGGTGTGGGTTCCAAAGAGAGGATAATATCTCCTGATGAGGTAAGTTGACCTTGAATCTAAGTAAGATCAAATGAGACCCAAAGGTGATCGACCTTGATGAGGCACCACTTAGAAAAATGTTGTTGTATGTAGTGTGTTGACAAAGCAATATGAGGATAGGCAAGTGACCTTTTGACTCAAGTTTAGACAAATGTGAATGTAATGAAAGGTGTAAAGCAATGATGGACTTTGTGAGACCCATAAATAGGTTGAATACTAGATGAAAACCTAGAGAGATAAACTAGGAAGCTCAATAAGTCTAAAACTGACTGCTCTTGTTTCGTGGACTGTAAATTTTTTCAATTCTGAACATAGACGTGCCTGTATACTTCATAGACGCAGTAAATGACACGGACGTGGTTGAACACTGTACAAACACATTTATGAGAATTTGTGAATGTAATGTTTCTTAAAAGAACACAAACACGTTTCTGCCCTTCACAAATGCTGCTAAATGACACAAATGAGGTTCTATGAGACACAGACACGTTTCCAGAAACTAAGTGCAATTTTTCCAATTTGTGAAGTTGCTGTTGTGACCAAATCTGAATTTGTTTGACTATTTTTTTGTGATAAGAGGACACAATGTTGATGAAGACTCAATGTTTGTAAGTGTTTAGATTCAAAATTACTCAAATAAAAGTGTTTGTTTGATGTAAAAAATGTTTTTGCATACACTTGAAGACACAAAAGACACAATGTTTTGATGTTTGATTGTTGAAAATAAGACAAGCACAATTCTTATGGTTGGCCAATACAATAGTTGTTGATCCCACATGGGGTTTCCCCCGAGGCTATGATATTCATAATGAATACTTAGATGCTTGACCCCACTGGCTCCACCCTCGGCACTCACTTCTCTGGGGTAGCCAAGCATCAGTCCCCTTGTAAACTCCTTGTGGTGAACTTTGTATCTCTACTAAGAACTATATGTGTGTGGCCCGCTCTAGAGGTCCGACCTCTTGCCCCAACAACTAGAAGGATTTTGGCTTTCTAAAAAAAAAAAGGTGTTGGTAAGGGCATTCACTCATGTGGCCATTCATGCGATACTTTCAGCTCTATAAATACAGAAGGCTCCTAGCCAGTAGGGGTTACGCCCTACAACTGATCAAATAAATTTTATCAAATAGGTTTATGGGGAGACATAGTGTTGGTATGAACTAATCATCACACGTTACCCATGGCTTTCACCATGGATACAATTATTTAAAGTGGTTCGAAAGAGGTGGGTTTTCCTTGCTACCACTTGGGTTGTTCTCTCCTCACTAGTAGTCCTAATAACCACACACGGAGATAGGCCCTCTAGAGATTAAACAAAAATAGCCTATTTCTCAAGACACAAAAGACACTGGTTGAATTTTAGTGCACCAATTGAAGTGTTTGGTAATATATGAAAACAAGGCACAAAATAAAGACCAAAAACCCTTGCCAAAGTTTTGTAACAAAGATTTGTTAGTAGTTTTGCAATAATACCCCTCCTGCAAGCACACAAGTCAGGTAAATTTTTATATCCAAAAGACTTTGTGAAATAGGGGCCTTCGACAAGATGATTTGCTTCAGGGACAAGCTGCACCAATTTTGTTAGCTAGATCACAAGGTATTAGCCCGAAATAAACCAAACTTGAAATCCAAATGATGAAATAAAGCCTCAAAACTGGATCAAAACTAAAAAATGCAAGATTTGAAACATAGATGTGATTAAACCTAACGCAGATGTGGTAGAAAATCACAAATGTGCCTAAATCCAATGTAGACATGCCTAGATAACAAAGACGAGACTCCCGAACACAGACAAATTTGAAAGGTGCACAAACATGATTTGAAAATAGAGATGCAACCCTGCAATCTGCAAAATAAGATAAAATAATGCCGAATACAGATGTGATTATGGAGGTCACAGACATGATAGAAAAAAAAGGTGGTTCCAGAATGCGTGGATGCAGAAATGCCGAAAGTTTGTTGAAAATGTCAGATCTGCAACTTCAAAAACACAAAATCTGCATCAAGAGATGTTAAATGCAAAAAGGGACAAGAGTCCCACAAGGCGTGCCAAACTATTTATGGTAAAAATGGAAACAACAAAATTGAAAGAATAAATGAATTCAACCACAAAACCCTAGCCTAACAACAACAAAGATCCATTATAACATATGAAGATTACCTGAGACAATTCAAATCAAAAGAAATCACAAAGATTATACCATGACATGTCCAATAGGGTTTGGATCTCCATTCTTCCTATCTCCATTGATCTTGCTTGATATATTTGCTCTCAGATTTTATGTGTGCACAAGAGCTCAACAAAGAACGAAAATGTGGTTGCAAGTAGGCTTGATCGCATGTGAAAGTTTGAAAGCGGAGTCAGGGTTTGATAATGAAGGAAGCATCTCCTTATATAGAAGAGACTATAAGAAATGGAGGGATAAGATTGAGAGGTGTAAAAGATAAATGGTCGGCTAGGATTAGAGGGTAGGTAGAGAAAATAAGAAAATACTGAGAGGGTAGGTAGTGTAGGAGTTAAGAGATGAATGACATGTGTTATAGGTGGAAAAGGTTAATGAATTAATTAAATAAATAAAGATTTATTTAATTAAAAGAAGAATTGGGATCAATTAAATAAATAAATAAGAGTATTTATTTAATTTACGGGAAGGATAAATTTTAAATAAATAAATGTATTTATTTAAATGAGAAATAAGGCTAGAAGAGGATAAATGAATTAATTAAATAAATAAAGATTTATTTAATTAATAGAAGAATTAGGCTTAAATATTTAAATAAATAAAAATATTTATTCAATTAGACAAGACAATTTTAGGTGTCTACACTATCAAGTATAACTTTTTCAAGGAGAAGGTGAAGAAAATGAGGTTAGACTGGTTTATGTGAACACTAAAGAGAAGATTACAGACATTTTCACAAAACCTTTTCCTAAATAATCATTTGAGTACCTTAGAGATAGGCTAGGGGTTTCTGCCCCTCTGATAGAAAACTGATTGACGCTATTTGGCATTAGTCTGATATACATTATTAGAGATATTATTCATTATAAACTGATGTGGGGATGGTACTGCTCAGGGGGAGTAGTTAGCCTTGTGACTCTGTGGTTTTTGTTTTTGCTTTGATATTTTTGTCAAATTTTTGGCATTGATGTGAAAGGGGCAGAGATATTCATGTGAAAAACTTAAGGGATATATACATTAGGGGGAGCATGTTTTAGAACTTCATTGCCATATAATTTGTGGGAGATTTGTTTGGCATTTCTTGGCACTTAGATGTTTTGCACATATAGTGTTGCCATCAATGCCAAAGGGGGATATTGTTGGCTATTTGGAGAAATTGATTATGTGTTGCATTGATGTCAACACTAGTTGTTTTGGCTACTTTATCAGTATCCTTCTAGTCTTGGTAGGTTGTTTGGTTTATTGTTGGATTAGATTCGGCATGATCTGGTATGCTCTGGTATGTTTGGGTTATGGAATTATCTTACTTATTCTACTCAGATTCAGGTTCAGTTAGTTGGTTTTGATTTGGTGATCAGATGCTATCCTGTATGCTGGCAAGCTTGGTTTTTTGTTTTGGTGAGGGTTTCAACGATAGAGCTTTGATGAAGATCTTTGATGATATGCATAAGTGGTGTTGGTGCAGCTTCTAGTGGAGATTCGGGATGTTGATGGTGATCATGTTCGAGACTTGGTTGATTGGGATCATTGCTTTCGCATGTGTGGACCTAAATTGGGTCCCAGTTTATCTAGGTTATGGATTGGCTTAATGTATTGTGTGGATTGGACTTCTCGATGTGTTTCTAGGGTGTATTATGGGGTGGATATTATTTGTTTAGTCTCTGGTCGACATATTTTGTAATTATGTAATTGTTTTATTGTCTAGTGGCCAACCTGATTTTATATGGTCGAGGGTTTGTATATATATGATGTAAGATCTCATTGTAGATCATATAGGAATAGGATATGGATATGTAATGAGTGAATAATGTAATAATCAGGCATAGGATTTGGTCGATCATTGGTGATCGAGTTGGTTTTATGTAAGAGAATTTAGTCCTCCGGTATTGAGCTTAACTGGAACTGCACTCAGGCATATGAGATGCTATCTTTGCAGTTCATTCCTTATTCTGGATTGTAGTCTAGACATTTATGTAGTCAGTGAGACTGCTTTTGTGATGAGCAGTGTGCTATAGGCTGTTGGCCTTCCTACAAGTATAAGCCCCTCAATTGTAATCACATACTTACTGCAGGAGTATTACCTGACACAGCTAGAAACTCCTTGAAGGACTCTTCTATAAGGAAAAGGTCCAAGGTAATTTCATTAAGCGACATAGTGTTATCAATAAGTTATAGATGAACAAGCTTAAGAGGAAGAGAATCAACCGAAATCATGTTTACAATTAACCATGAGTTCATGTTTCAACCCATAGGGTGATATCCTAACCTGTTGTTATAGTGATGAGGTTTGGCTTCCAAAGGAATTTGAATGCCCTATTCATTAGGTCCACAACCTTTCTTGTCATAGCAAAGTTATGATACAAGCTTGTATCTAGGACCATAAATGTCTAGGAGTTCCTTGAATGAAGGAGGCTTTGTGTAGAAAAGGTGATCAACATGATAAGCATCACCTGAATTTATGGATGCATGGTGTTCTTTTGTAGCCGAGGTGAAAAAAACTTAGGAAACTTCAGATGGATGGGGTCAACCTTATATTCACCAACATGAGAGTCAGTAAAATCTAAAGAACCCCAATCATCACCCAAGAAAGCATTTGTCTTTGATGGAGAAGATGATCTAACCAAAGAAGGCTTAATAGAAGTAGACCCCAATGATTGTATCTCGGGGAGATCTGCCTTTGGGGAGTTTTTTTTCAGAACCCTGCTCCCTAATTGATTTCTCCTCTATGACATATTTCTTTCTAGGGACTTCCCCCTTCTTTTGTTGTTCCTTTTTATGGGATGAAGCAGAAGTAGAATTCGTCACAAAAGAAGATAGAGTAGGCACATAATTTTGAAATGAAGGAGCAACTGAGGCTTTACCCACTGTTTCTATCTCACACAGACACATAGTCTCATGGTTGACCTTGATTATGAAAAATTGGTTGTTAGATATCCATGAAGTGTAGATGATACATCTCCCAAAGCATGAAGCCATGGTCTACCCAAAAGGAGGTAATAAGACAAAGGTCATAACATCACATGCATAAGGGTTGGGATAGTAATAGGCCCAACCTTCAAGGACAATATGATGGTTCCCACAATAGTTTTACCATTGTTGTCAAATCGTTGGATACAAAAGGAGGATCTTCCCAAAGAGTTTGGGTCCACTTTGATTTTTGGTAACAAATCCAGGTCACAAACATTAAGTATAGAGCCTGTATCAAAAAGTCTTCATTTGATACCAACACCTTTTGCATGAACAATTATCATTAAAGGATCTATCAAATTTGTCACTTCAGGAGGTAGAATCTCATGATGATAGAAAGTCATATTTGACAACTCCGCATGAATATGATCCATCAACACATTCACATCCGTTGGTCTCATAGAAAAAGGCAACACGATATTTTGCAAGGCTTACTATAGCATATCTTGATACACTGGAGCATTTTGGAGCAAGCTCCATAGTGAGATCTTAGTGGGAGTAACCTTGAGTTTCCCAATAAGATCATAATCACTAGTTCTCTTACCTATTGGTGAAGGTACTTTAGGAAGACTAGGTTGATAAGGTAGTAAAGAATTTTGTGGGTGATCAAGACTTTGTTTATTCCTTTGAGTATTATAAGTATGAGAAATGCTATTGTAAAATGATTGTTTGGATTGTATAAACATAGCATATAAATCAAAAGCTTCTCCTTTAAAAGGTTTTCCATTAATGGTTTTAACTTTCTTTGGAGAATGACTTATTGTAGTTACATGAATATAAGGTCTCTTAGGCCTTTGAGGAGCCGCAAAGACAAAAATAACATTCATTAATTTTTCATCTTCGAATGAGGATGTTGTAGAGGATGACTCTTATTTTACATCTACTTTAGAAAAAGGTGTTTCTAAGAAATCATCTAAAAATTCATCCAACATATCAAAGCCACCCTTAGAGAATTATTTATCAAAAGCATCAAACTCTAAGAGAAAAAGATCCAACATTAGACATTCACATCGGGTTCACCAAAATGTAGAGGAGGGGATTCGTCACCTCCAAGATGATGAATCTCAGAGGACAAATCGGTTCTCCACTACCTCACTTAAACTGGTGCTAAGTGTGAGCAAGGGGATAACAACACAAATTCTTATGCTAAAGGGAAATAATTAAATGATTTAAAGTACAAAAATAATGAAATGCAAGAATATGAATTACCAAAATGATGCAAAACTTAAAGAAGATTATACCATAGAGTCAAGAAGGTTTGTGGTTTTTTGGACACTAACGTGGTGTGCAGATGCTAGTGCAATGTGTTATTGTCTATACGACCAAAAAACATAGAATCATCCTGAAAACTAACAATGAATTCTCTCCACTGTGCGGAACCTATTTGTCACCTACACACATAGAGAAGAGGGAAAATGTTGGGGTTGTATGGGGGTCTACCTTAGTCAGACCCCCATTTTGGTGTTTCCACCTCCACAAACAATCAACTAGATTGATTCAATAAAATATAAAATGATAAAAATGCAAATAGAAACTAGACTCCACTTAATGGAAGTAAATCCCTATTGCAAATAGATAAAATTGATGTAATGATAAACTAAATGCACCTAGCTAATAGAAACATTTAGAGATATGATAAAAAGATTGCATGCAACATTTGATAAAAAGAGATTGATAAACAATGAAGAGAAGACAAGGCATGTAGCCAAATCCCCCTTTTTGAGATACGAGCATGATGAAGCTCAAGACATATGCTTTGTAGTTGAAAGATAGTTGCAAGAATGTTGTAGATAGAGATAGCTTGATAGTATTTTGAGAGCATTGAAGAGGGCCACGGAGTAGAGTCAAGAATACAAGACAGAGAGCCAAGAGAAAAATCAAGAGCGTAGAACCCTTCCAAATGAGCAAGGAAGAGTTTTTAAACTTGAAAGACACAAAGAGCTGTTACAAGCGAAGGTTAGCCAAAAGAAACATGTTAACAAGCGTCTGACTCATTTCAAGATTTAAGATTCTGTGGGTTTATCGAGATGTTAGTGTGACATACAGATATTTTCACGAGGCACTGCCTTCTTACTAAAGATAAACCTAAATAGGGTTTTAGGCCAAACAAAGACACTTTATCTTTGGAGATCATGATGTCAAAATGATGGTGTTTTGATCATGAGTCTGTTATTAATGCATGGAGTGCCATGCATAAGTATCATATATGCAATAAGCACACTTTAGGACTCTACACATAGATTTTAATGCACTAGATTATTCCAAACCTATGGTGTTCTTAGAGTGATTGTTATTTTTAATGTTTCCACTACTTGTTATTCTAAATTTGTTTATATATATAGATATTTTAGAATTGTTAAGATATAATGAGTAGTCATACAAATATGTACCAATGATCTTTTGTTTATTAGTGAAAAATGGTAGAATTGAATTCTTTAAATTATAAAAAAATGAATTCTAAATATTTTAGAGTAGCTTTCTATAGAACCAAGAACTATATGATTAATCTAAGATGATGACATACAAATCTTGAAATTTGAAATAATTGTTCAAAATTTTGTATTAATAGTAAACTAAACATATAATGCATGTGCAAGTAGAATTAATTAAAAATAAATAATAACCAATGAAGAAAGTAGTGTTAGTATATATATATACATATAATTACTTAGCTTATATTTATTATATTTTTAAATAATTTTTTATTTTATACTTTGAATGAAAGCATTGCCTAATTGAATATGAATATACTTGTTTATTCAAATCAAATGCTAACAAAGAAATACATATTTGAGGCTCAAATTCTCTCCATTTAATAATAAAAAATAATACATATAATATTATTATATCATAAATAAAATATATAGGTATCTTGGTACATATTTTAAGACATGCCAATATTGCATCATGATGAATTTCTAGAGTATTAATATTAAAAAAATCTTTATTTGAAGTTAAAGAAAAAGAAAATACTAAAATTATGATTACAATATTTTAATTGGTTATTTTTTCTTGTGATCTCTCTTAATTAGTAATGTATTCTAATATTCATAATTAATTGTTATAAATATCGTATCTTTTAGGATGTCTCCTATCAAAATATTTATTTAAAACTCATAGCCTTCTATACGTTTTTTAAAGGAATTCTAGTAATAAGAATTGTTAGATCATCATCTACTATTCTTGAGATATTACACACTAACGTATTTAAAAGTATTTTTTGTGTATTTTAAGTAGATTAGGGATTTTAATGAGGTAAAAAAGTATCAATTGATCTTTTAGTAAGTTTTTTTTATTGCGTGTTTTTTTTTTGGGAATAAGATGGATATTTAGAATTTTAGGATGGTGGGTTTTGTGATGTAGAGAGATAATTGTAATTTTTTTCTAAGAGAAAATATTTTGAAAGAATATTTGATAAATATTATAACTTGGACAACAAGGTTTAGTGAATAATTTTATTGTATCTTATATTATATCCTTTTGAGTGCCTTTGTGGAGGCTATAACATATCTGTTGGAATAATTTTAGGATAATTAATTAGATTCTTTAATTTGTTTTTCACTTAAGCTAAACTTAGGTATTTTTATTATCAAGAGTTTTCTTTTCTAACATTAGTTCTAGATGTAGTTGAGATTAATTTAGCTCCTCTCATTTAAAAATTTTCGAGTAATAAAAAACCATCCTTTAACTATATAAAAAATACCATACACTTTACTAATTTTTTTTAAAATAATAGACATAAACTTCATTATTAATTCAACATTTCATTAGCTTACACCATCTTGGAATTTAAAATAGAAATACGTCTTTTATGTGGTTGAAGTTGAACATTTTGTGGTGTTGGCCATTTTGTGGTGTTGGATCTAAGTCCCTACATATAATATTCCCATGAGAAGAAGTTATAGAATTAAGGCTTCCCAAGAATTGATTACTAAGAATATGTAGCCTAATTTGGAATGTTTTTTTTTATTATGTTGGTGGTTCCTCCAATGCAACAAATGATGTCATCTATCCCCATTATTTTCATAATTTTCATGATGATGATGAATCATTAACTAGGGTTATCATTGACCAATTGGAGAAGATTGATAATGAGTTTGAAAATCTTCAATAATGGATGATTCAACAATACTGAAAAGTAAGGAATCCCATTGATTGAAGGATTAAAAATAATGGTGCAAATTGATAAATAGGTATTGATTTGTTGCATGACCTTTCTCATATCATTGACACTAATATCATGTGTGTGAAAAGTTTTACTAAATTCTTTGGTTACACTCAAACCACTAGTCAAGCCAATCATTCTATTCCTATGCCTACATCCTTGCCTAGTGTACCTACATTTACATCTTCTATCATGACTATTTCTAGACAAAATGTTAATCATACACATGTTAGTCAAGGGGGAACCTTGTCAATCAAAATTATTATATACCTCCTTCTGTAAGTCTTCCACTCATATCCCAATCATCTCCCATACCAACATATCAAGTGTTCCAACTCCTTACTCTTAACCTCCACCTACATACAATAATATACATAATAAGCCAATATTTCCTATTTGAATTCATCCATCAAAGAAACCATCAATAAATTAAATAAAACTATTTCATCCCTACAAAAATTTACGAAGGATATCAAGGTCATGAAATTGAGCATGAGGCTAGGATTGATAGGCTGGAGAATGATATTCAAGGTTTAAAGGGTAAACTCAAGGGTTTAGTGGAGATCAATAAGGAGGAAATGTATAACAGTGTGGATTGTCTCAAAAGAGTGAACGAGGAAATTTCCATTCAGAAAGCTCATCTGATCAGATCTGACATGTCCTCTGACATTAACTTTGACAAGAAGAACCAGGATGTGTAGACTTCCACGAGGTCCTTTTCCAGGACTAGGAGCAAGAATCAAGATAGGGGAAGTTAGAGACTTATCATGGATGAACTCCATGTGATCAAGAAAAATATCGAGCTCTTGAAAGATCTCATTTAGTTATTTTTTGATTGTGTTGTGTTTTTTTTTGTTAGTCTCTTTCAGGTGCTTCTCCTATTTCTGTTGTTGTTTAGTGACTGCTTAGACTCTGGTTTAACTCTATTTATTTTTTGATGGATTTGGGTTTTGGGTCCCTGTAAAATTCATTTATCTTAATAAAAAATAACAATTAGATTCCATTACCCAATCCAAGTTTAATGTACCCACATTTGATGTAGCAAGCCCATTATCAGATGATATTGCTCATGTTGTCCCTCCTAAACATATGGAAGTCCATTGATAGGAGCTAAGTTACAATGGGGAAATGATCCCTTGACTCATGTGAAAACATTTCAACCTTTGTGTAGTGACCTTTCTCATGATCAAAGACTTATGGCTAAGTTGTTTACTTAAAGCATATGAAATGAGGACACACCTGAAAAACTCAGCCAAATAAAAAAACCAAGATATAGCAATTCCGAAGCAATGTGGAGCACAAACCAAAATATCGAATAACACGAACAAATAAATAACAACCATAATATCAAATCACACAACTTTATCAAAACAAAACATCATGTGGACCTCTGAAACTTCTTCTAAATCAACTAAAGATAAACATCTCAAAACCCATTAGAGAATAGCAACCATAATATCAGATCACACAACTTGATCAAAACATCATGTGGACCTCTGAAACTTAGATTGAATCAACTAAAGATAATAATCTCAAAATCCATTAAAGAATAACAACTCATCTACAATGTACACTAACCAAACCAACTGATTTAATCTGACTGCAACATTAGAATAAACAGAAGAATATGTTGACATCAATGAAAAAATATCTTTCCAACAAACTTTTCAACAATATCCAACAATATCTACCTTGGGCATTGATGACAACATATGAGTTTGAAAAACAATCAATGCAAAGAAAGAAATCAACAACCAATAATTCTCAACAATCTCCTCCTGAGATCAACATAGGATATAGTAGTTTTTCATATGCTTCTCTCCTCCTTTGAAAATAATGCCAAAGACATATACAACACAAATCTTGATTCTCTCCCCCTTAGATAAACAAACAAATCTAAAGATCTGAACCACACCATTGACTACTCCCCCTAAGTATCAACTACACTCATCAATCTGAATCACAAGATATCTTTGTGAAGCTCACTGGACTGATGCAACTCCATGCATCTTAGTTCTCATCAAGATGGGAAATCACCCCTAGCTTCTCTCTGAGATACTGAAAAGTATCTTTAGGCAAAGGCTTTGTGAATATATCTGCAATATATTTTCTTGTAGATACATTCTCCAATATGACTTCCTTCTCATTCACTTTCTATCTCAAGAAATGAAACTTGATTGATACCTACTTGGTATTTGAATGCAATATCAGATTCTTAGAAATGTTTATAGCACTTTAATTATCACAATAAATAGCAACGGGCACATAAAAAATTACTTTGATATCCTTCAACATCTGCTTCATCCATAATAACTGAGTACAATTGCTAGTAGTAGCAGTGTATTCAACCTCTACTGTAGACAAAGATATATCATTCTACTTCTTCCTTTCCCATAAAATTAATCTCTTACCCAAGAAAATGCACCACCAGTAGTACTTTTCATGTTATCAACATCACCTGCCTAATCAACATCAGTAAAAGAACTCAAAGTGAAATCATCATCTCTAAGATACCACAAACCAAAATCAACAGTCCCTTTCAAATATTTGAAAACTCTTTTCACAACAATAACATGAGATTCCTTAGGATCAACTTGAAATCTAGCAACAAAATAAACAACATGCATAATATCAAGTCTAGTCTGAGTCAAGTACAACAATCCACCAATCATAGATCTATATCTAGTCTGATTTGCCTTCAAAGAATCATCATCCTTAGTCAGCTTACATCCAGTTATCATAGGTGTACCAAAAGGCTTAGCATCATCCAAACCAAATTTCTTCAAAAATTCATTCACATACTTAGACTGAGATATGAAAATAACTTTATCCAATTGAGTAATTTGCAATCCCAAAAATAATTTCATCTCACCAATCATAGACATCTCAAACTCATTCTATATATCATCAACAAACTTCTTGCATAAAGAATCATTTCCACCAAAGATAGTGTCATAAAAAAATACTTCAATAATCAAAATGTTATCATTATAGATTTTGAAGTACAAATTATTATTAGTAGTACCTTTATTGAATTTAAGCTTCATCAAATAATTATCCAATCTGGCATACTAGGCTCTTGGAGCTTGCTTCAATCCATACAATACTTTCTTCAATCTGCAAACCATATCCTTTTCTTCTGTCAACTGAAATCCATCTGCTTGCTCAATGTAGACCTCTTCTTCTAGCTCACCATTAAGAAAATATGACTTGACATCCATCTGATAAACTTTAAAATATTTATAAGCAACATAAGTAAGAAATAGTCAAACAACTTCAATTCTAGCTACTAGAGAGAAAGTCTCCTCAAAATCAAGACCTTCCATCTGAGAATAACCCTTACAAACAAGTTTTGCTTTATTCCTAACAAATTCACCTTGCTCATTCAATTCATTCTAAAACACCCATTTAGTTCCAATTACATTCTTATCCTTAGGTCTGGGAACAAGAATCCATGTATTATTTTTTCCAATCTGATTTAGTTCTTCTTCCATTTATTTAACATAATTTTCATCTCTACAAGTTTCATCAACATCTTTAGGTTCAATTTTAGAAATCAAGCAATACTCTTTAGCAATTCTTCTCCTAGTCATCACACCTCTATTCTTATCACCAATAATCTAATTTTATGAATGATTTAATCTTACATACCTGGGAGTCTTAGGATTTTCATAATTTTCAAACTCTTGACCTCTTTCTTCTACACTAGCATTGCACCTTCTTCAATCTTAGGCTGACCCAGAACAATCTGCACTTGGTTCTGGGTCTACATTTTCTTTCCTTTATCTACACTGACATCTTGATCATCTGAATCATATCCGCAAGATCTGATATGTCTTATAAATTCCCTTTAGCACTTTCAACTATCTTTCTCAATATCTTATTATAACACCAGTAGGCCTTAGTTTTAGTATAATAACCAAGAAAGAATCCTTCATCACTTCTAGAATCAAACTTTCCTATATCTTCATCTCTTTTGATATAGAATTTACTGCCAAATTTTTTGAAATATCTAACTGTAGGAACATGACCAAACCATAAGTCATAAGGAGTCTTACCAGTATCATCTTTGATATGAACTCTGTTGAAAGTATATACTATAATACTCACAAATTCTCTCCAATAAATATGCAAAATATTTCCTTCAATCATCATGGTTCTAGCAACTTCCCGAATTGTCCTATTCTTCCTCTCCACAACACCATTCTGCTAAGGGGTGTATGGAGTATATAATTGTCTCTTCACCCCATGCGCTTCATAGAAAGAATTGAACTCCCCAGAGGTAAATGAACAACCTCTGTCAGATCTCAGACATTTCAGCTTCAGACTAGTCTTTGTCTCAACCATAGCTTTGAAAATCTTGAACTTCTCCCTTAAGAAAGTAATCCACATCATCCTTGAATAGTCATCAATCAACAACATGAAGTACTTGTCACACCGCAAGCTTCTCACTCTAGAGGGACCACATAAATCAATATGCATAAGATGTTGTTCCATTATAAGTATACTATTTGGTTTTGAAAGAAACTCTTGTCTGGTTCCTTAACTGACATTCCGTATATACCGGAATAGAAGGCTTTACAATCTTAGGCAGATCTCTTACAACTTGAGTGGAACTTATCTTAACCATGCAATAAAAATTCACATGACACATCCTTCTATGCTATAAGTTCCAACTTTCATCAATTTGAGAAATGAAATAACTTTTACCACCATAATTCAACTAAAATATATTACCTTTAGTCTATGTACTAGATGCAATCTCAATTCTGGAGTTACTCAAGATCTTATATTTTCCATTCTTGAATTACAAATCATAACCCTTATCAACCATATGTCCAACACTTAGAAGATTAAACTTTATACCTTCAACATATAAAACATCATACTTTTCCATACTCACAAACTTACTCTTATCACCTATCATACGATGAGAGAAACCACTCTCAATAACCCATTCATCTTTCTCTTCAACTTTAGCAGCTAAAGCTTTCTCTTCAACAATGTAGCTAGTAGAATCAATAGTCATTGAATCATGTTCCTTAATATAAATGAACACCCATTCATCTCCTTAATTTCCCTTCTCAAACTCATCATCTGTCACACCTTCATCAGTTGCAAAATAACACTTCTTCTGATATTTAGGATTATATGGCTTCAATGGATTCTTAGGATATCTCTTTTCAGACACCTTGAGGAAAAATGTCCTCTCTTATTGCAAGAAAAACATTTAAGAGGTAACTTACCCTCATAATTACTGGCACCTTAAGGTAATCTTATAGAAATCAGGGCTTCAAGCTCTTCAATCTCTCTCTCTCTCTCTCTCTTCTTCTTTAAGCTCTCTCATCTCTTTCTCATATCTGGACACCTTGTAGAACTTTCTCCTAGATCATATTTCTGCTTCCTAGATACAGTAGCTTTGAATGCAGATTCAAACATAGGAGGGGCTTCATCAAATTATCTCAACTCAAAAGTAGCAATCTTTCCAATCGGCATGTCTCTAGGCACATCTGTCACAATTCAGATCTCTTCAATAGCAGCAACCTTGTGCTTGTAAGTAGGAGGCAAGGATATCAACACCTTAACAACAATCTCAGATTATTCCAATAGACCACCAACAGATCTGATATTCAAAACCAACTCATTAACTATTTGCATAAAGGAGGTAATGTTCTCATCTTCACCCATCTCAACATCTCATAATTTCCTTTGAATCTTTGCAACTTAGCAACTTTCACATGACTATCACCTTCATACAAAGTCTCTAGCTTCTTCCAGATCTCATGAGTAGTTTGCAAATCCATCACATTATTCATCTCAAAATTAGACAAGGCACTCAACAATGCTTCCTTCTCTCTGATATTAAATTCATCTTCCTTAATCTCATTAGGAGATGTACAACCATTCATAGGAACATTATAAAAATTCTTAGTAATCTTCCAATAGTCTTAACTGATGCATCTCAAATGATATTCCATCTAGTTTTTCCAGAGAGTATAATTCATTCCATCAAACCTTGGACTATCCTTCTTAAAAGAAAAGGTTTCCATCCTAGATCACCTGAAGTGATCAAGATTCATCCAAAGGATCTAGCTCCGATACTAATTGTAGGAAAGAATGCAATAGACTGAGAGGGGGTTGAATCAGTTTGAACACAAACTTACTATAACTTAAACCATAAATCAGATCATATAATTAATAGTTTAAAGCACGAAACAATACCACATCAATAACACACATAACACCAATATTTTTGACGTGGAAACCCCAATTAAGGGAAAAACCATAGTGGGAACGTACCCATATTACAATGGGGAATGCACATGCATTCAGACACACTGGCTAGAGCTCACTACTCAAATAAAAGAAGGGCTACAACCCTGAGGAAGACTCACTATCTTAAAAAAATTTCAAAGAAAAATCTAGATTACATGAATTGATGAAATAGCATCTCCCAATGCCTGATTATAGTTTTGGTTAAGCACATATACTCAAACTCTTCTCTTCACACTTCTGGACACTCCTTCACACTTCTTTTCTTTTCTCCTCTACCAATGAAAGATCAAAATAATATTTTCACATGTAGATACATCTCTCAAATGAATAATTACATGTATTTATACAATTCATCAACCTATATTTCAAGGTTGGCTAAAACCTTAATGCAAATTACAAAATAAAAACCTCAAACACTACAACAACACATGCAACCAAAACAATGTTGGCTAATACATGGTACGGACCCAAATCACCACCGCAAACATCAAATGCTTCAAATAATTATGTCTCGATCATCCACAACATGCTACAATAACCATAAATGTCGCATAACACAAAGAACACCACCAAATCAAGAAAATCATCAATATGCAAACAACGATCAATACAGAACAACAACACGGATAAAACACAATCTAGAAACATTCACAAGCAATGTGAATTGTATCAAAAAAACCACATCAATTCAGATTACTAGAATCATCATCATCTCTCTGTCGAAGCTTAAGAACACCAACACAATTGACTATCAACCTAAAAGATTAAGTTGCAAACTTCCAAATCATGAACCTTTTGAATTGAGGACACACTTGAACGTCCCAAACACTTAGCCAAATCCACAACCCAAGATCAAGAAATTTTGGAGCAATGCAAAGTACAAACTAGAATACTAAATAACACAAACAACTGAATAACAAGCATAATATCGGATCACACAACTCGATCAAAACATCATGTGGACCTTTGAAAGTTCTGCTAAATCACATAGAGATAAGAATCTCAAAACCCATTAAACCGCAATGACTCATCTACAACACACTGACCAAACCAACTCATTTAATCTAACTGTAATACTGGAATGCATAGAATAATATCTTGACATCAATGACAAAACATCATTCCAGAAAACTTCTCAAGAATATCCAACATCCTTAAACTTTACAATTGTATCAAGTAACATATGATAAATTGGATGTAATGGTAAAGGTTTATAATGGTTCCTCTTGCCCTACTATTGGTTCTATTACTCTTCTCATTGGTGTTGGTACTAAGTGCTTATATGTGATATTTTCTATCATTCCTATAGCCGATCAATTTTATGTGAAGTTGGGACATCCTTATCTCTCTCCATGAAAGTGATCCCTTCTATTCATAAATATTTGAAATTCCTTCATAATGGATCTATCATAACAATTAAAGATAGCATGTACCAACCCACAATGAGGTGTGGAGATGTCACCCTTAATTTATTTTGGCCTTAAAAATTTGAGCCTCTTATGCCTCAAAGTGATGCCCTTTTTTCTCTTAACAAAAGTGGAAGAATGAGATGGTCTTATCTTTGAGTAAGCATAGAGATCCCAAACCTATTCCTCCTCATGATGGACCTAGTATCCTTCCTACACCTTCTATTCATCATAGATATGTTCATAGTCCCACCTCCTACATCTTATAGAGAAAAGAACACAACGTATCCTATTTATTAATATAGTAAACCTTATCCCATTACTCCTTCATTGAAGGAAGAAAAGAAACCTATGTCCATTGGTCCTAAGCCTTCACAATCCTTGGCTAAAATTGAAAGAAACCATTGTGTGAGGAACACCGGGGAAGATGTCACGCTAAGGATCATGAAATTGCTTCTCAATCAATTTTATCCCTAAAGAAACCAAATGTTGACTGGGTCCCATTTGTCCAACCTTCATCTAACCCTAGGGAGGATGTTCAACATAAATCACCAAGATTAAAAATTCTTACAAAAAAAAATGGTTCATGCTCTTTTCATGTGAGAGATCCTATTTTTATTAAATTTTATGAAGAAATGGATGATGGTGTTGTTCATGATAACAATGTTGATTCTAATGATTCTAATGATATATATGTTGGCTTGTTGGTCAACACCTCCTTTGGGATTCATGACATTGCTTAACCGCCTCTCGTGGATCTAGGTAAGTCTATTGTTTGTGGTGTTTTTTTGATAACTCATACTTTTGGTGCAATGGAAAACATACCAACAATTGGTATGAGAGCCTTGGGTCATGACTTTGAATCCCTGGAGGTCACCCTATGGTCTCCTTAAAAGAAGTTCGCGAACCCTCAGTCAGTGCTAATGGAGGATTGTTGGCCAACCCCTCAACACCTCCTTTGGGATTCGTGGCATGACTTAATCGCCTCCCATGGATCTAGGTAAGTCTAGTGTTTGTGGTATTCATTGATAGATCAATATTTTGGTACAACAGAAAACATACCAACAATGTATGAGCTTGTTGATGTTGACAATGATTTATCTAAACATTTTTAAAATCATTAATCATATCTCCTAGTGATAGTCAAAGTGACTCATCATTAGAGCATGGTTCTTGCTTCAAACTTTCAGTAGCTCCATCTACCATGCTCAAAGTTTCTCCTCTCTCCTCTTGTCCGTCCTCCCAAAACAATGTTCAACAAGATTGGGAGGCAGATGATTTGCTTGATTAGCTTCATTCGTGTTGCAGATTCTCTCTCTCCTCGCTCACTTGTTCATAATGTTCTTCCCTCATGATGTGTTATGTTATATTTTCTTTTGATGACTCTTGCCACTTAATTGTAGTGAGGTAATTTAAAGAGATTGAATCTAATGTTACATTCTTCTATTTATATCTCACTTCTCCTATTTGTTGTCCCTTGTGCTATCTACTAGGCAATGATGCAAAACATTGAGATCTCTTTTGGCCTCTTCCATGTTGACTCAAAAGATACATGTTCCATTATTCCATTGTGTTTGTGGTTCTACAACCTTTGGGGGATGAGGTCAATTCAATATAAATATTCATGATATGCATTATTTATCATAACAGAATATTGACCCCAAAGACAGTGGATCCCTTATGTTTTATATGTTTTATGACCATTATCCTTTCATTTGTCCTTTCTTGGGAGCATTTGATTGTGGTAGTGTGCTTGTCTTTTGGATTCATGCTCTATATGGCGTATTCAATTGTTGGCATTTTTGATGTTCATGTTGTGATTGTCATTGATGGACACACACTTGCATTAAGATCCTCTTCATATGTGTGAGTTAGAGCACAACCGGTATTTGTTCCAACCAGTATGTTGTATTATAGTCTTTAGACTATTGATGTTTTGCAAAATGTGTTTGCCGATCTGAAGTGGCATGTCGACCTCAAGTGGTTCATGGATACCAAGCGGTACGAGGGATTAAAGCGACATAACACATTTTTACCAGTCTTCATTTTGACAAACTGGCAACCAGTATTTTGTATGAACCGGTAATACTCTGTGATGAGTTACCAATCGGCATTTTGTGATGAGTTACCATCCACTGATCGTTTGACGGTGCCGACTCTCAGGCGGTGCTTTTTGTGTAGTGTTACCAGATATGTCCAGATGCATTGAACCTAGGAAATTGTATTGTAATCCTATTGGACCTACATGAAATCAGATTCCTTTATAAGGACATAATGTCTAGGGTTCTAAGGTGCTTTTTGTTGGTGAGGTTGATGTTGTTGCTAGGGTTCAAGGTAACTGAAGAGTTAGAGAGAGTATGAATGTGTAGAA
Organism: Cryptomeria japonica; assembly: GCF_030272615.1. NCBI lineage: Eukaryota > Viridiplantae > Streptophyta > Pinopsida > Cupressales > Cupressaceae > Cryptomeria > Cryptomeria japonica. The sequence continues at coordinate 662,387,636 of NC_081407.1, read as the reverse complement.
GACTGAAGTAATGCTGTAATGCATTAAGATCAAGCTATCAAGGATCTAACCAAGCAATCTGTGCTATTTGCTAGATCACTCACTTGTTGATTACTCACATCTTTGACAAGTTTGTAGCCCTTAACCGGGTATGCCCAAAAGCCTCTTGTAAATCCTCTAACAAGGTGGTTCACATCTGTGGATCTAAAATCCTCTAGCAAGGTAGTCTTCAATCGGACTTATCTCCTAACAGAGATTGAGATTCCTAACAAGATCTGTTATGGTAAAGAATGTTGTAAGACCTTAACCGGTCTGACCTTAACCAGTTTGACCTTAACCGGTCTGGTTTCTATTATGCAGATAGTTACTTGTGAGTCCCATCTCATCGTGGTTTTTCCCATTTGGGTTTCCACATCAAAATCTCTTGTGTTATGGTGTTTGTGCTTCTATGGGTGAATGCATTATTAGCTATTTGGTTTGCATGTTTGTTAACCAGTTTGTCTGCTAAATTGTTTTACTGGTTTACTGTCAGTCTTGCAAAGTGTTTAAGTGCAAATATTTTTGGTATACTAATTCACCCCCCCCTCTTAGTATTCATCAATTGGTATCAGAGCCTACCTTTCTATAAGTTTAACCACTTGGAAATAGATATGGGGGAATACACCTTGAGGGAACTTACTCAATGACTCACTCAGTCTGAGCAAGCCTATGATGATCTTATGGTCAAATACAAGGCATCTCAAGAAAAAAGGAGAGAACAAGTAGAAAAGCTGATGGAGCTATCTGAAATATAGTTTTGCAGATGAAGCAGACATGGAAGCCCTAATTGCAGAAGTAAACAAGTTGATTAAATCAAACTCCAACTTGAGAAAGGAGTTGGAAGGACTGACTATCTAGATGTGTCAAGAGCTTGAGAACCGGAGGAAATTTGAAGATCTGGTGAAAGAAAGAGATCATGAGATCTCCAAGATGAAACAAGAGATCGATGCCCTAACTGCTCAACTCCATGCTAGCAAAGTGGAAAAGGACGACATGCAAGGTGAACTGAATAGTGCCATCTCTAAGAATGAAAACCTGATGGAAGCAAACACTACTATTTCCAAAGAACTCTATGAGTCAAAGGAAATACTTGCTAAGTTCAACAAGAGTACTGTCAAGCTTGAGCAAAAGCTTGAATTTGTCAAACCGGTCAAGAATACCAATGGACTTGGTTATTCTGGTCATGAGGAAGGTGAGACCTCTGGTACAAATGCTGGAGCATCAAAGAAACAACCAGCATCAAAGGATAAAGGTAAGCAAAAGTTTAAACCTATTTGTTTTAACTGTCTTAAAGAAGGACATACTGCAAATGTGTGTAGGAGTAAGGCCTACAACAATTTTCCTTATTTCCTAAATGATAAGCCTAGATCCTATAGATTCAATGGTAACTATTATGCATGCAACAAGTATGGGCATAGAGAATTTGAATGAAAGTCTGTCATGAATGACACTGAAAGATATCCTCAGAGGACCCAAGGAGTTGGTCCTGAACCTTTTGTGAACCAGAATCACAACTTGTTTAATGTCTTCAATCATCAGCCAAGAAGCAATGGCTATCAAGCGGAAATCAGATGGAGAGCAAATTGTATGATCTATCATGGTCATGGTCACACTGCTGCAACATGCAGAAGGAAGAATGGAAACATGAACAATGGACCTTGGAGAGCACCTGGATTGGTCTGCTATCACTGCAACAAACCGGGTCACATTGCCAGATTCTGTAGATCAAGAAAGAACATATCTGATGATATACCGATCACTCCAAAAGGAGACATTGATGTTGACACTGTTCAAGCAGATATGAACAAAACCTGGAAGAGAAAACTAGTGGTGTTACAAGAGGAACCGGTTTCTGCACCTAGTGTGGAGATATCGGAACTGACAAACTAAGCCTCAGAAAAGCTTAGGAGGAGAAAATGGCAAAATGTTTTGAACCCCCGATTTACATCGGTAAAAGACCTTAACCGGTATGTGATACCTGTCACTTGGCAGAAGACCAGAAATGGTAAAAAGGCAAATTAGGGTTTACGCCCTAATAGAGGAGCATTAATGATGGTAGGTGAGAGATATGTTTAAAGGAATTTTTCAAATCATTTCTCACTATCTGTTTTTGAGCGAAGAAAAGTTTTTCAAAGAGTAGAGCGATGAAGAGGCGATTTGAGCTGAGATCTTGATAAATTGACAAACCGCAAAGGAGATTCAAATTCAAACTACAAATGGTCAAGTGGAGAACACAAAGCGGTGATTCAGCAACCGACAGAGTCTGGAGTGAAGGAGAATCGGAAAGCCTTAAATTCACGTGTTTTAAAAAGGTATTTCTCTAAGTTCTTAAAGTTTCTATCATGGCTTCCGCATCTCATACCAGTTCTAGTGCATCTATTGAATCTGTAAGTTTTATTCAACGAAATTCCAAGTATAATGCTCTATCACAAGTTCCAGCTGGCGTGATAGTAGAAGAGGGAATTTCTGACTACATAGACTACAAGATTGAAGACCTAGGGTCTGTAGCCATCCATTCCTAGTTAGGTTTGTTTTGTGGCAAGGATAAGAAAATCAAACCGGAGTATAATATCTTGGAGAAGAAGAAACTCCACAATGCTGTTTACTTCCTAGAAGATTTTATAGAAGATCATATAAGGATCATTATGAGCAGAGTCCATGGTGATAAGATGTACCTGGAGAGGACACATGACATCACGCCATAGGCAATTCATGTAGTCACTGGATTCTACAACACAGGGGAAGTGCCAGCCCTAAGAACGGTAAGCAAAACTGAAATGGCCAAGCTCACTAGTTCGACGAGCGACTCACGAGGCATGACAATAAATTCTATCAAGGATGATCTAGTGAAGTATGCGTGTATGGTGATTGGATACCAAACATTCTCAGCTAGCAAGATTAACTCTGTATCTGCTGTAGCGATAAATGCCACTTACCGGATGATAAAGGAGAATGCATCATTTGATCTGTGCACCGGTATGCAGAGATAACTCCTATTGAATCTGAAGGCGACCAAATAGGATAATGCACTTAGGTTTAAGTTTGGACAACTACTGGTTGGGTTGTTCTTCTATTTCCAAGGCTACTTCCCAGGAGTAGGAGATGTTCAGTGGTTTGGTGATCAACTGGTAACCAAGCAAATCAAGGAAAGCATTGAAGCACTTGGAACCGGTTACCCTGATATTCTGAACAAGTATTTTGATGAGTTCAGAAGGAAGATGAGCCAAAGAGTGAGGATATCAGGTGGCATCATCAAGAAATATGAAGATGATATCTGCTTCACCATCCAAGTAGATAAATGCATAATGGAGGCTGTTGAGCCTAGATAGGAAGAAGTAGAGCCAATGGGCTATGAGGTGATGTACGATATGCTGGAAGGGTATGCCTCTACCCTTATTGCCTCACTACTTGATCCTAAGGGGAAGAGAACTGGCACCTACCTAGAGAGGATAGCACCGGCTGAGAAACCACCAACAAAGAAAGGAAAAGAACCTGCAGTAAAGAAGGCAAAGGCAGTGCCTGCAACGTCTGCACCGGTTACTACTATGACTCCAAAAGTGACCAAGAAGTCACCAACCAAAAAGAAACTAGAAGCAGCATCGGCTAAAGTCTTCGAGAGGAAAAGGAAGACAAAAAACAACTCTCCGGACTTAGAGGAAACTGTGTCTAAGGAGCAGCCCAAGAAGGCAAGACAGACAAGAAAGAAAACAAAGAATGAACCAGCATCATCTGCATCGGTAAATATAGATATCTCTTCCTATAAACCTTTGACACATTGTCAAAGAACAATAAAGAATATTAGGAGAAAAGTGCTAAATGACTTACTTGAGTGTTTTGATGACTTCAATGAGGATGAAAAGGAAGCTATTGAAAAGGAAATAATTTAGTATTTATGTATAAATGATCGGTCGCCCTCAAAGATCAAATCTCAGACACCGGATTCTCTATATATGTCATTAGATAATAGATGGTGAATTGCCATAGAGAAAGAACAGGAAATTAGGGAGAAGGTTTTTGCACAGTACTCTCCTGACCTATCAAATTCTGAGTTGTATGATGTTATTGACCAAAACAAAGGACTCTTCTTCACTAGAAAAAGAAGACTCTGGCTATTAGAAGGTAGAGTTGTTGTTGTCGAAAAAGACACCCATCTATAAATGAAAACAACTATCCAGACACACAAAGCACATCTCGCCAACCGGCAAGCTGAGAAAGAACCGGTTATATCCAAACTGGATGAAGCATTTGATGATGAAGGAAATCTGGTTGTTGAACCAATCGACACCATTGATGTTGATGCTTTGGATGTTGAGGATGTTACCCAAGAGATACCATCTGAGGCAATAGGACAGGAGCATCAGGCTGAACAAGATAAGAAAGCCAAGGATAGATAGGAAGCGGTGAAGGAAGAGGCCAAGCAGAGGAAGAAGGAAGAAGAAGAGAAGCAGAAAAAGGATGAAGAGGAGAAAAAGAAGAAATATGAAGAGGAGAAGAAGAAAAAGGAAGAAGAAGAAAAAGGAAGAAGAAGAAAAGAAGAAAAAGGATGAAGTGGAGAAAAAGAAAAAGGAAGAAGAAGAAAAGAAGAAAAAGGATGAAGAGGAGAAAAAGAAGAAGGAAGAAGAAGAAAAGAAGAAAAAGGATGAAGAGGAGAAGAAGAAGAAGGAAGCAGAGAGGAAAAAGAAGGAAGAAGAAGATAAGGAACATGAGAAGCAAAAGGAAGTAGAAAAGAAAAAGGCTGAGGAAGACAAGGAAGCAGAGAAGAGAAGAGAAGCAGAGAAGAAGAAAGCGAAAGAGGACAAGGCAGGAGAAGAGGCGAAGAGCACCTAGATGGAGACTCCGAAGGTAACCGGGAGTCAAGCTAAACCAGCTAATCTCATCAATCCTATAGATCTCTAGTCTGCAAGTGAAACGGAGCTAATATAGAGCATCAAGGTAGCTCAAGAGCGCCTTGAAATCATTCAACAAAAGAAGGAGCAGGATGTAATCCAAGTAGCTATGGATACGCTTACCGGTTTGATACCTGGTACAAATCTCCCAAACACCAATTCATCACTAGCTAGACTTAAGCTCCTATGCACAGTAGTAGATGATCAGGTGTAGAGCCTTGAAGAGGCAGCAGAGGCTAATGTCAAGAAGGAGCATCAAAAATCTCTTAATATAGCTCTGGTGAAGAAGTTGAATGAGCTCCGGACTAAATTGAAGAAAGAACCAAAGGATATAAGGGATGCTTTGGATGAGGGAAATTTGCTACTTAGCAAAATTTGTCAACCCCATCTATTCTATGATGATGTGCTAGCTCAGAAGCAAAAGCTTCAAATAGACTTACAGTCCTACATGAGCACATTCAAGACACCTTATGATTCCTTTGCAACTTATGGGCAAACTGTTCACCAGTTTCACATCAAGTCAGCCAAAATGGAGCAAGAGATCAGCACACGGTCTAGAGATTTGTAGGAGCTACAACTGGTTCTACTCCCACATCTGCAAATTATTCACAAGTGTTATCTGAACCTGGATGCCTTGACAGTTACACAGGAGATGAGCACAGTTGATGCCATGGAAGAACAGGTCTCCCAGATGCAAACAGAGAAAGAAGTAGCCACCTCCCTACTTGAGTCTTAGTCTCTATCGATGAAACAATTCTTGCAGGACTATAAATCTATTTTTGACAAGTATTAATCCTTGTTGTCATAAACTTTTATTATTTAATATCAAATGGAAATAGGGTTGTTCAGCAATACTTTGTCATTGTTGGAAAAGGGGGAGAAGTACTCTATCTATTTTGGAGAAGTATAGGGGAGAAGTATCTGGATTAAAATTTTTTCTATATGCTTTGATATATGCTCTGATATCTCAATGTTTATGCTCTATATGCAAAATTGTTATACATCGTATTGTTAAAGGGGTAGTGTATATGCTTAGGGGGAGCAATTTTGCTAATGGCATGTTTTTGTTGTAAAACACTTAGATGTCAAAATTTTATTTTCCTAAGTGTTGCCATCAATGCCAAAGGGGGAGATTGTTGGCATTTTTGATGTTCATGTTGTGATTGTCATTAATGGACACACACTTGCATTAAGATCCTCTTCATATGTGTGAGTCAGAGCACAACCGGTATTTGTTCCAACTGGTATGTTGTATTATAGCCTTTAGACTATTGATGTTTTGCAGAATGTGTTTACCGATCTAAAGTGGCATGTTGACCTCAAGCAGTTCGTGGATACCAAGTGGTACGAGGGATTAAAGTGGCATAACACATTTTTACCAGTCTTCATTTTGACAAACTGGCAGTCGGTATTTTGTATGAACCGATAATACTCTGTGATGAGTTACCAATCAACATTTTGTGATGAGTTACCATCCACTGATCGTTTGACGGTGCCGACTCTCTGGCAGTGCTTTTTGTGTTGTGTTACTAGATATGTCCAGATGCATTGAACCTAGGAAATTGTATTGTAATCCTATTGGACCTACATGAAATCAGATTCCTTTATAAGGACATCATGTCTAGGGTTCTAAGGTGGTTTTTGTTGTTGAGGTTGATGTTGTTGCTAGGGTTCAAGGTAACTGAAGAGTTAGAGAGAGTATGAATGTGTAGAAGACTAAAGTAATGCTGTAATGCATTAAGATTGAGCTATCAAGGATCTAACCAAGCAATCTGTGCTATTTGCTAGATCACTCACTTGTTGATTACTCACATCTTCGACAAGTCTGTAGCCCTTAACCGGATAGGCCCAAAAGCCTCTTGTAAATACTCTAACAAGGTGGTTCACATTTGTGGATCTAAAATCCTCTAGCAAGGTAGTCTTTAATTGGACTTATCTCCTAATAGAGATTGAGATTCCTAATAGGATCTGTTCTGGTAAAGAACATTGTAAGACCTTAACCGGTCTGGTTTCTATTCTACAGATAGTTACTTGTGAGTCCCATCTCACCGTGGTTTTTCCCATTTGGGTTTCCACATCAAAATATCTTGTGTTATGGTGTTTGTGCTTCTGTGGGTGAATACATTATTAGCTATTTGGTTTGCATGTTTGTTAATTGGTTTGTTTGCTAAATTATTTTACCAGTTTACTGTCAATCTTGCAAAGAGTTTAAGTGCAAAGATTTTTGGTATACTAATTCAGCCCCCCTCTTAGTATTCATCTGTAATGCACTAAGATCGAACTATCAAGGATCTAACCAAGCAATCTATGCTATTTGCTAGATCACTCACTTGTTCATTACTCACATCTTCGACAAGTCTGTAGCCCTTAAACGGGTAGGCCCAAAAGCCTCTTGTAAATCCTCTAACAAGGTGGTTCACATGCGTGGATCTAAAATCCTCTAGCAAGGTAGTCTTTAATCAGACTTATCTCCTAACAGAGATTGAGATTCCTAACAGGATCTGTTCTGGTAAAGAATGTTGTAAGACCTTAATCGGTCTGGTTTCTATTCTGCAGATAGTTACTTGTGAGTCCCATCTCACCGTGGTTTTTCCCATTTGGGTTTCCACGTCAAAATATCTTGTGTTATGGTGTTTGTTCTTCTGTGGGTGAATGCATTATTAGCTATTTGGTTTGCATGTTTGTTAACTAGTTTGTCTGCTAAATTGTTTTACCGGTTTACTATTAGTCTTGCAAAGTGTTTAAGTGCAAATATTTTTGGTATACTAATTCACCCCCCTCTTAGTATTCATCAATTGGTATCAGAGCCTACCTTTCTATAAGTAGGCTCTTGTCATTTGGATTCATGCTCTATATGGCGTATTCAATCACTTTCATGTGGTGGCATACATTCCATTCAATGTTTCACTTTATGCACATATAATAACATGTCTTGATAATTAAGTTACTTTGCAAACTGAGTATTTTGCTTTGTAATTTGGTATTTTTCTTTTTTCATGACTTGTAGTAAGTAAACCATATTAGGCTACCAATCATGATTCTCTCTCTCTTTCCTCTTTCTTATGATGTCGATTTTATCTTGATGTTGGAGTAGTAAGATCCCAAAGTCCCTTGTGGCTTAGTGTGTCTTGTCTCTTTGATGTATTGATGAACGTTTTCAATGTACACCTTTGTGCTTTACTATGAGTATGCTTAGTCTCTGTATTCTACTAAATAGGGGGCTAAGTGTAGCATCCTAAATTTTACTCACCTACAATTTTTTCCTCACTTAGGCCTCATTTCTGCATTTTTCCTCTAAGGTCTAATTGGAGCATTGATTTTGCCCACACCAACTGTTAAACATAACTTTTCACCATCTTTTTTGACTCCTCTTGATCTTCAATCCTTGATTTCTAGGACCATGGTACCCAACACCATAGTCCTCACAAAAAGGGCCCATCTTGGGGCCTCATAAAAATCACCTAATCTGGGTACGTACTTAGATCCCATGTCGGCTTGTGTCAAAATTTCAATTTGTGTTTTGACCAACAAGTATAAAAGGAGGTCCACCCCTTTAATTTTAAACCTAATCTAAAAATTCAAGTGAGAAATAAATTAGTCTTTTATCAAGAATTGGAGATCATATTCATGTTCTATGTTTTATGAAGACTATCTACATGAAACCCTAATTCCTTGTGAAGAGAAACAAAACTTCATTAAATGTATATCATTAGGTTTTAATTCATTTTCAACCTTTCCCTAAAAAAGAAATCATTTTACTGCAGTACTTCATTTATACCTCAATCCAATTTCATGGTTAATTCCAAAACTAGGGTTTGACCTAAGGCAAACTCCTATTCCCAACAATTTTCCCCTTTTCACCATGTATGAATATATATAGAGTTGCATTTGAAATGATTAATAGGATTCATGGAGACAAACAGGTTCACATTTTGATGATGGAAAATTCAAAGGACAAGGGTGACCACTACCATGGTTTTGACAAATCAAGTTGAACATCTAGGAACAAATCCAAACCATCATATTCTACTTAGATATACATTTTTGGCTCCATGCGATTATTGTGGCTTATTGTTTCTATCAAATTAATTCAATAATTCACTATTTTTTCGTAATACTTAAATAATACAAATTCAATTCAATCTTAGGGAAAGAAAAGCCCCACTTAGGATGCTTAGAATCTAATCAAAATATTGATCACTCAAAATAAACGATCTATTAAGTTCCTATCCTTCCCTAAGATAATATGGTAACTAAGCAAAATTAGTAATTTTTGTTACACTTAATGGTGAAACCCTAATTTTTAGCATTACACCTTCATACATGATTACAACCATAGAAAATGGATACATAGTTTTTGTAGCATAACTGAAGCTTTTGATAAGTTTTTATTGTTTAAGGTATATATTTAAATGGATAGTGGACACTTTATCAAGATCCTAAGGTTAGATCATGGGGGAGAGTATACTTCTAATTAGTTTGTAAATTTTTACAAGCACAATGGCATCAAGAAGGAGATAACAGTCAGTTACACTTTACAAAAAAATGGAGTGGCTAAGAGGAAGAATAAGACCATCATTGAGATGGAAAGGAGCATGGTTAAAGAAAAGGGACTCCAAAATGAATATTGGGGAGACACTATATGAATAGATGTTTATATGATAAATAGAGGTCCCACAAAAGTTGTTTGTGATAAGATTCCATGAGAGGCATTAAAAAAAAGTTAGTGGACAGTTGAGCACTTGAGATTGTTTGGGTGTGTGGCATATACACATGTGCCAAAGGAGAAGAGGTAAAAGTTTGATGACAATGGTGTGAACTGCATCTTCACGTGCCATAGTATTTAATCCATGGCATATAGATTGTATAATCTTATAACCAAGAAGATAATCATTAATGGAGATAATGAGTTCAATAAAAATGAGTCATGGGATGACTTGATGGATATCTCTTTGGTTTTCTCAAGTAGAGAACCCATTGAGGATGAAGAAAATGAGTTTGATAATAAGAAAGATGGAGTTGTTAGACACAATGTACCATTGAGAGGGGGGTGAATCGGTGGTTCTCAATCTTTTCCCTTTAACTATCCTATGTGTGTATATCAGTTATTAGATCTAACTCAATGCAGACTTACTGATTAGTGGGGAGACTAACCACAAATGCATTCACACATAAAGGGACATCACATAACACCAACATATATGAGGAAAACCCAAGATGGAAAAAACCTCAGTGAGAAATGTTGTTGGAGACTACTGCTCCAATCCTACCTCATAATGAATCTCTGATTATAATGTTTAGAGAACAAACCCAAGGAGCACCAACCCCTAATTTTAGGGCAGAAACCCAAGGAGCACCAACCCCTGATTTAGGGCACCAACCCAAGGAGCTACAACCCCTAATTTTAGGGAACCAACCCAAGGAGCTACAACCCCTGCACCGAGCTAAAAATTAGTGAATACAAAAAATAATTATTTACAAATTAATAACATTATTACAAATAGATTTTGTAACACTTCTGCAAATCTAACTACTGGACCTCTTGTCCAGTTCACTTCCAGTTCTTTTCCTCACCCTCTCACTGCTACAACCTTATCTCCCACTGCAACCTTATCAGTTTTGCCTCTTCTCCTTCTCTACTAGTTGTCTCTTCTCTTAACAACTCAACTGCTCTCCACTAGTACTATCTTCTACTAGTTCTTTCTTGCCTACTCTACACTCTTTTGCAACTCTTCACTGTAGGTTTGGTCACCACCAATTACCTGATTGTTGCTGGTTGAACTCTTCAACCCTAGACTCTCTTACACTCTGTCTCTCTTGAGATACTCATTGAGTACTTGACTGATCTTCACTCAAATATAATAGCACCCTCTCATTCAACAATAACACTATCTATCTTAGGTCGCCATATTTAAATTGAATCTTTCCCACAAAAAACCAATTCAAACAAAGGGCGGCTAGGGTTTCCTTCTTCTGACCGAATCTGCATCCAATCTGATTCGATCTTCCTTGGATCAAACACCTACTTTATAGGAATAAGCCATCAAAATTTTTTCATCTGTCCAAAGTATGTTTGCCAAGAATAGAAAACCCGACCTTGATTTACAGCCTTGAAATTTGTTGACACATTTATGATCTAGTTGTTTCCTTCTTGAGGTCCTCCTAAAATCTGATTTCCTTCCTTCGTTCTAGGAGCCAACAACTGCTTGATCTTTCTTCGTCGTTCATTCTTCCTCAAGCCACACAAATTTCTCATCGACCCATGATTTGTGGCTATTTCATTTAATGTCAACTAAATTCTTTAAAAACCATGTCGATGGACACTTCATTGACCTCTGAATGCTTGCCACTTCAACTCCACGTGGCATCCTTATCGATATCCACTTCAACAAAGATCTCTATGTTGACTAGACTCCATCACCGACAATCAACACACAAATGGTCCTTATTTTCTATTGGTTCTCTAATCCTGCTGATATCTCACACTTTACCGGTTACCTTTCATGTCCGCACTTTGCTCATCTACAGGTGGAACACCTTAACCGATCACCAAACATTCCTATCCATAGCATGCTCACTCTCATGAGGTAGGAGCACATCACTTAGCCTCTTTGCTTCCTTACCAGTTCTCATGCTCACCGGTAGCCATCTTGATGACACCATGTCATCAACCTTCAACTGATTCCATCTAAGGCATCTACATACCAGTTGCACTCTTTCTCTATAGCTATTGTTATTCCTTTCACCATCATCAGTCTGAACATCATCTCAGTCAGTTTGTCAAGGTGACAAACTCATCACTTCTATACTCTTCCTTTTCTATCCCAGTGGCCTAACATGCCTTCTATGTCAGTCCAGTGCATAACCCTGATTTCATACATTTGAGAAATCCCTTTGATTCATCAGTAGATTTAGTGTGAGCCTTCAAACACCTTCCTTCTACTTTTTTCTTATCTCACAGAACTAAGATGCATACTTTCAATAATAGGAGATAAGCTCCACTTACCTATGGGAGTGGATCCTTGCCATTTGCATCCTGTAATGCACTCATGTGGCTTCCCTGTTTGTGAAACATATCTTCGAATAGATATATGTTATCCTATTGGGGCACATTCACTGTCAGTCATCTCTTCACATGGTGACTGCATCTTTATTTGGTGGGAGTCCTCCTATTTTGCATCCACATAGCATACCGGTAACTTGTACGTCCTTCTTCTCTAGTGTTTATGTGATTTAGGTAATATTCCTCCTCTTCATCACAAACAACAACTCAATATCTTTCTCATCCTACTTGTACACTAGTCATAAGTTTTTCGGTTGGTAACTACTCACTCGATTGATTTATCTTCTCCATGTCAACACATCACTTACCAGTTGAAATATTCTCCTTATCAGTGACAGACTATACTCATAACCTGTCCATATCATCCACATAAGTCAAACACTAACTTGTGTACCAGTGACTCCAGTGGTCATTCCTCTGAATGACATTCTCTTCTTTACCAATGACCGACAACACTAGTTGACATTAGTAGCTGCATGTCAAAAATACTCCCATACCGGTTGTCCTTCTATACCAGTTGACAACAATGATAACACAATTCCAACAATCTCCCCCTTTGGCATTGATGTGAACTCATGTAGTATCCACCATACTACATAATCTTTTTCCCCCTTTGTATAAACCATGGATTGTAAAATAGGTAGTATGCAGTATACTACAAAATCCTTCTCCCCTTTGACAATAATGGCAAAGGGAACTGTCAGGGTCTCTCGCCTCCTCGAGTTATTGGGTACTGACATAAATTTTTCTCTCCCTTTTTACTCTACTGGATGCATCTTCTCCTTTGATCATCATACCTCGCATCCTCTCAATCTCACAATATTGGAGATAGAGGGCTCAACCGTCAACTGACACCAATTTTTGAGCAACCAAGTCTATGTGCAGACTAGAGATACATGCATATATAATAATGGAACCAATTGAAGACCCATGTGTCAGTGAATACATCATACCTATCGGTTAGACTATATCATCTCCCCTTTGATATGCAAAAGTTATTCTGACCCCAAAATGTTTTGATACCAAGTGTTGAAGCTAATATCGATACCAATTTTATCTCCTTCAATACCAAATGCATGTTCTCTTGTGCAAGTAACTTTTCTTCTTTGCAGGCAACACTCCCAGTGATCCAATTGTGATTTCAATTGAACATGCATTGAAATATCTCACAATCTCGGATACCACCAAAGACACCATCACACCGGTACAACCATAAACACTTGCCCACCCTTTGTGTCCAACAAGTTTGATAGAAATTAGATAACATGGCTATTGACTCCCCTTGAGGCATACATTTCAGGTCCAATTTGCCGGTCAGATCCAATACTGGGGCTCTAATCAACACCATATACCGGTTGAGTTGTGCATATGTGATCATCTGATGATAGTTTAGCTCCATTATATCCATCACAACCTATGACATGATCTTGGATCTTCACAATGCCATATAATATCATCATCATGCCATGAATCAAACTAGTTAGCCCAACAACATGCATGCCTACATGATCAATGACAGGGCCAACATATGTCATTCAGGTGATCATCAACACCACCTGACACATAACCTGGACCCATTCCATGTCACCAGGGCTAATGTAGTTATCTCCAACCTTATTAGACCACCACCAGATAGAGGGGGTAGGAGAGATGATCCTGGGGCAGGTCCTTCCAAGGCTTAGAGTCCGTCGAGGCTAGCTGGCTTCAAGGGAGGGAGTTCATCATAGCCTTAGAGGGATCTCTATGTATCAGTTTTGTACCTTTTTGTATGATGATACCTTCGGGTGATTGTAGCCATATGTATTTTGACATTATTGTATCATGACACTTATGATAAGATATATGAGATGATTCATCCTTGTAGTGGCTATATGCATGTGTACCTATGTGATGCTTCCATATGTCTTATGATGATGATTTTATGGTATGGATGAAAATATGTACATGATAGAATGCAATATTTTTCTTTTTTTCTATTTTTAATATGTCATGCATATGTGAATGTATGAAATGCAGATGAATATGATAATGCAAATAACTATTTACATGATGAAAAATGTAAAATGTGCTAGCATATGTTGTGTACAGGATGTGATGCAATGTTGATATCGATATGTATGTATGAAATGCTAATATGTGGTAATGCGGGTGCAAACTACATGAAATGCAAATATTTTTTGCATGTCATTATACTCAGTCATGTGATAGCAGGCTACACGGACTCCAGAAGGACGATGGAAGTCAATCAAGAAAGGGGATGGAAGATAGAAGATATGGAAGTGAAAGAGCTTCTTGTGCTATTATCATCATTGAGATTTATTATGGCAAATAGGTTATGACAATCTAGATATATGTTTGACCCAGAAAGTCATTGTACCTATTTGCATGGAGATCAGACAGTTGAGAACAAGGAATGCCCCAGTTCACACTAGACTCATAGTGTCCTGATATCCTTGGACAAGTCATAGCATTAATAAGAGACAATCCATAGACAACAAAGAATGATAGGTGACGATACCCCATCCTCACCTTTCTAGTCAAAGACATCCCGGAGATAAAATCTCTAGTCAGAGACATTTCAGAAAAGCTAAAAGACATGTCACCAAAACATAAAATGAAAAGAAAACCAAGACTCAACACCAACATCCACTGTAGTCCTGAAGCTTTTAGTGTCTCTTGTCACTTGTATAATTCTATTTGATTGTGGTCACAATGTTTACTTTCTCAAAAGGATAGATAGCACTAAACCATAATGTTGTCTGAGTTTGTTGAAAGATTTGATTTGTTGAAGCCCATTGTTGCTATTGTGTCTCATCTGAAACTGGCTGAATCCATGCAATTGATACTTTATTGTGGAGAAGATGGAACTGTATTGCAGATTGGTGATGCAAATGTTGCTTTATTGTGGATTGTGCGCAGATAGACTGAAGAAAACTGGAAAAAACTGTACTCCTCGAAGCATGTGATTCTCTCGGTTCCACACCCATCACTAGATGTAGGATTTGCCGTAGCCACAAATAGGAGCTGATTTATTATGGATGGAAAAGGGGTGAAGAAAGAGTGATTATTATGAATGGCTAACCAATATTAGGTAGATCAATAACAAGCCATGATGGGAATGGGTAAGTTTATTATGAATGGATAGGCTGTGAGTGTGTGCAAAGTGAAAGGATGAGATTGAATCCTGAAGGAGGGAGGAGCAATGTCTCTACACATGGTGCCGGTGACCTAGTTTTCACTATGGTACTTGCCTAGGGCGCCACCGAAGTGGTTTTAACCATTGGACGAAATGTTTTTCTTTACTTTTTTGATTTTTTCAATTTTTTTTGTGTCACAAGGTGCCTGTTTGCCAAGATTTCACCAAGTTACGATTTTTTTATTTTTATGATTTTTTGAATTAGGATATTCTGAAGAGCTATTTTTTTTTAATTTTATTTTTATTTTTTTTTATTTTTTGAATTAGGATATTTTGAAGAGCTATGTGTAAAACCTATGAAGGTGCATGCTATTGATAGGATCCTCCAAAAGGTTTGACATCTATGGTTGAGAGCTGATATGCACCAGATCCATATGCTGCTATAATGATGTAAGGACCAAGCCAATTTGGTTTGAATTTGCCCTTCTTCTCTCTGTCATGCTGATTTTTAGTAATTTATTTGAGAAGCAAGTCACCTACCTCAAATGTGTGAGGCTTCACCTTGTGATTGTAACTGTGACTCATTTGTTGTTGATAAGCCTTGAGATGATTAAAAGCAGTTTGTCTTCGTTCATCCAATAGTTCTAGTTCTTGCAAGCGAGAGACCTTGTAGTCTTCATCATTGATAATGTTGTGCAAAGAGACTCGTAAAGATGGTAACTCGACCTCAATAGGAAAGATAGCTTCAATGCGATAGATAAGTGAATAAGGTGTGGCTGCTGTAGGTGTGCGAACACTTGTGCGATAAGCCCAAAGTGCAAGATTAAGTTGGATATGCCAATTGTGGCCAGCGTCATCGACTATCTTTTTTAGGATTTTAAGGATGGTTTTATTAGACACCTCAGCTTGACCATTACCTTGGGGGTAATAGGGTGTGGATAAACAATGGGTAATATGGAAGCAATTGCAAAGTTCACAAACATCTTGATTTTTTAGGGGATGCCCGTTATCGATGATGATAGAAATAGGAATACTGTATCGACAAATGATATAGTTGAGAATGAATGTAGAAATCCATTTTCTAGTGACTTGTGTGAGAGGCACGACTTCAATCCATTTTGTGAAATACTCTATAGCATTGATAATGAATTTGTGGCCTTTGGAAGAAGGAGGGTGGATCTTTCCTATGAGATAGAGTCCCCACTGACAAAAGGGCCAAGGAGTCACAATCAGTTGAAGTTCTTGTGTTGGCATATGATTAAGGTCTCCATGAATTTGACATTGCTTACATTTCTTGACAAACTGATATGAGTCTTTTTCCATATTGGGCCAGCAATATCTAGTCCTGATGAGTTTCTTGGCTAAGGTAGGACCACTAGAATGTGGACCACACATCCCTTAATGAACTTCACGTAACACAATCTGAGCTTCATCCCTTTTTAAACATCTCAGAAGAGTGCCATCTAGACCTTGACGGTATAGGATATCGGCTAAAATGATGTATCGAGAAGATTGGCGAATGAAAGTGTGACGTTGGTTGTTGGATAAGTCAGGAGGAAGGGTATTATTTTGAAGGTTTGTGAAAATGGAATCATATAATTGGGAATCAGGACCAAAAACACATATCATCTCAATAGGAGTGATCTCATACAAGGTAACCAAAAGGTTATCCACCAAGAACTCATAGTGGGTTTCATTCTGCGGTAGATCAATCAATGAGGCAATAATAGCCATGGCATCTGCGACTTGCTCTCTTGGTATCTGCTCAAAGGTTAACTTCATGAAATTTTGCTTCAAGTCATCCACCATTTTTTTTGTAAGGAATTAATTTTTCATCCTTTGTTTGGTAGTCATCAATTGCTTGATGAATTACAAGTTGAGAGTCCCCAAAAACATGGAGTTCCTAGATCTTCCACTGAACTGCAATCCATAATCCAGTTGTTAATGCCTCGTATTCTGCTATGTTATTAGTGCAAGGAAATGATAATCGATATGATTTTGGAATGAAATCCCCTTGAGGCATGATGAAGAGGATGCCAACGCCTACACCATGCTATGTGTATGAGTCGTCAAAGTACAGTTGTCAAGGATTTGTGTGTGATACCATCAAGATGGATTATTCTGGAAATTCTGAAGTTAGAGGAGAATCATCTATCATGGGAGCATCTACTAACTGATCTATGATAGATTGTCCTTTTATTTCTTTTCTATCCACATATTCAATGTCGAATTCACTCAAGAGCATCACCCATTTGGCTAGTCGAACAGTAAGTGTCTCTTTATTGAGAAGGTACTTCAATGGATCGATACTTGCGACCAACTTAGTTTTATGAGTTAGCATGTAGTGTCATAATTTTTGCAAAGCACAGACCACAATGAGACACACATGCTCAATTGGTTTGTAGTTTATCTCATAGCCTACCAAAGTATGACTGATGTAGTAGACTACCTTTTCTTTGCCGTCAACATCTTGTTGCGCTAAGAGTGCCCCCAGTGCTATCGATGTAGCTGATATGTAGAGTATAAGGGGTTGTTTTGGAAATGGTGGCATGAAGACTAGTGGATTTAGAAGATAATCTTTGAGTATCTGAAAATCCTGTTGACAATTATCACCCCATTTGAATTTGATGTTTTTGTGTAACAAGTGCTGAAAAGGATGACATTTATCTACAAGTTGTGCTATGAATCTTTGTATGGACTGGAGTCTTCCTTGTAAAGATCAAAGTTGATTGATATTTCTCGGTGGTGACATCTCTAGGATCACCTTGACTTTTGTTGGATCGGCTTCCATTCCTCTTTTTGAGACAATGAATGCCAGGAGCTTCCCGAAGGTTACTCCAAAGACACATTTCTTGGGGTTTAATCTTACTTTGTATTTTTCTAACCAATCAAAAATGACTAAAAGTATGTCCAAATGTGTATCTTTGTCTATTGATTTTCCCAAGAGGTCATCAACATAGTCTTCTACAGTTACGTGCATGAGATCATGAAAGATAGTAGTCATGGCTCTTTGATATGTAGCCCCTGCATTCTTTAGCCCGAAGGGCATGACATTCCACTAGAAAGTTCCCTAGGGACAAGTAAATGCTATTTTGTGCTGATTTTTGGATGTGATTTTTATTTGATTGTATCCGGAGAATCCATCCATCAAATATAACATCACATGACCTGTTGTGAGATCTATGATCAGGTCAATATTTGATAATGGAAAATCATCCTTAGGACAAGCTTTGTTGATGTCTCTAAAATCTGTGCATATTCTGATGCTACGATCTGGCTTACTGACTGGTACTAAGTTGGAGATCCATTCAATATAATCAACTGGGTGTATGAATCTGACATGTAATAATTTTTCAAGCTTAGCCGTGACTAATAATGCCACTTGTCGATGCATCTTTCTTAATTTCTGTTTCACTAGTTTTGCCCCCGGTTTAACTATCAAATGATGCATTACTAAATTTGGATCCAGTCTAGGCATATCAACATATGACCATGCAAAATTAATTTGTCGCTCTATGAAGAGACTTATGAACTTTGGTCTTTCTGTCTCTGTCATAGATATTGCCAGGAATATGTTATGTGGAATTTATTTTTTACCAATGTTTGTTTTGATGGTCTCCTCTACTAACATAGATGATTTTTCTTCATACATGTTACTACATCATTTATTCCTCATGATAAGAGTTAGTCATCCTTTAAGATTTTCAATTGGAGTCCTAATCCTTCTAGTGATACCTCAGTTCAGGTCCTTAGTACATCTGTAGATCTTTTTTCCAATCATAAAAGTCAAGTTTAGATAATTGGTTGAAGTCTGTGAAAACTTTTAACCATTTTGAACTGGGTTCAACAGGTTCATTTAGGTTCCATAGGTTCCAAGGTGTTCAGGGAGGTTTTTCATACTAATGTTTTCTCTAAGTGTCTTGCAGTGGCTCTCTTAAAAAGTTCCTTGTTCGGTGATTTGTCACTTTATTATTCGTCGGGTGTTGAACTCATTGAACTAAGTTCAAGAGGTTCAAATATGTTGAACATGTTCAATATAGCACAAGTGGTCAGCAACTTGGTATTATTTGTTTCGGCAAAATTCTCCCTAAGCGCGATGTACATCTTGAACAACTTGAACACCCATGAAGTCTATTCAGGATGTTCATATGTGTTTGATGTTGGTGGGCCCCACGGGTTTTAATGATTTAATAGTGCATTCATTGCCAAATATGAAGAGGCTGAACCATGTCTTAAGTGACATCATTCTTTTTTTTTTTGAAGTAAGTAATCATTTTGGGAACTGGCGGTTACTTAAAAAATGCCGCCATGCATTCAATGCATGCGTGCGAGGTCTAATCCACAAACTCGACACACTTAGATTGAAAATTGGAATTATTACATTCAATGTTTCCATATCATTGCCTTTACTAATAAGGTATGAAGGATTATTAGTACTCCACATTTGTTCCTCGCTGCTGTGTCTTTGTTTTTCCTAGATAGGAGTCTTGTCTGCTGCTAGCCGTCATCCGGTTTTTCAACTATGAAGGTGAGTCTTTTCTTTGTCCTCTCCAATGGTTTTTGCTTGCATTTTCTCTCTTACAAAAAGTTTTTCTGTAATCAATTTAGGCTTATTGTTTAAAATTATGAAGTCCACACTGCATTTGTTTGGGAACGTATTTAGCCTAGCATCCACTAAACCCATAGTTAGCGATACTGATCTAAAAGGGGAAAACCTTGAGGTGTTGAAAGAAAGGGTGTTCAAGGGAATTGACAAGTCTTTTGGTGTGGAGATTTTGAGTAGTGGTCTCGTAGAAGCCGCAACTTTTCCCCCAGCCATTCCTTGCCCAGAGTTGATTCGAGAATGTATTGCTAGATACGATCCAGTGTCTGAAACCATTAGGAGAGACAATGGTGAAAACCTTCTTGCAATAAATCCTGAAGTAATTTCCTTAGTCTTCAAGATACCTGATTACTAGTTCTCCAACTTTTCTCCTGCTTAGTCAATCATTGAGTTCAACGCAAATAGAACCGGACACCGAAACATTGTAGAAAAATTCTGGTGGAAGGTTCTTCAAAGAGGTGGTTCCAGGTTACCCAAGAATCCTAATAAGAATCACATGTTGTTGCACATTCATGACGTAATGCTTTTGTTGCACCGAGCCAAAGGATTCGCTGAAGCTTATAGCTTTGACGACTGGATTTATTGTTATGTGCTAGTTTTAGAAGGAAAGTAGTATTTGGATTGGGCTGAATTGATCGCTGATTCAATGAGAGAACAACTGAGTTTGGCTAAATAGTTCAAACATAACTTCTTTATGTTTTCATATCTCTTGCATTGTTTGGCTTGTGTTAAGGAGTTGGTTGGAATACTGAAACAACTCACTGAGGAGGATGTTCCCGTATATGAGTTCTATCTTATGCTACAAAAGGATAAAGCTTTAAAGGATTTCTGAAGGGTGCACAACACTTTTCTGGGTGATTTGTGTCATGAATTGAAGAATATGAAAGCTAAAAGAATCTCCGATAATGCACAGTATTTAATAAAGAGGTTTGGTAGTTTTTATATCTAGTTTCCATGCTTCTATTACATACAGGTAGGTGGCTTTGAAGAGGAGCCCTTCAAGCTCCCTCACTTATATTTAGATTGCTTTGTTCTAGCGGAGGTATGCAAGCAACTAACCTCTGTAATAAAAAAGGCACAGCCCAGGGACAAATGGGAAGGTCATTTTCCCATACAATTGGGTGTGTTGTCCTACAGTTCAATGTCTGATGCTTTGAGTATAGGAGCAGACCTCAGGAATTTCAATTTTTCTCTGTATTCTGAAAGGAAAGGTTTTGATAACAAAGGATTTTCCCGAAGTCTTGGTCTAATGCCATATCTTCCCATGCCACAGTTAGAAGATTCTTGGGAAGATTGTATAGATGAACTTGAAATATTCAAAAGGGGAAACATGAGATTGGTGTTAGAACAAGTTGTTTCTTTGCAGATAAAGTTGGATACTAAGGGGCTCCAAGAGGATTATCTAGAAAAATTCAAACCAGGGTACTTAGCCCATGAAGAAGCTGAAATGCCTCCAATTAACTGGGATGAGGAAGAGAATGATGATATACAATTAAGGACCAAAGGAGTTCTGGAAAGGACCACGACATGGGTGGCCAATAAGAAAGAAATGAAGTTAGGCGTTAAGTCTCATTCTGTGAGAAGTAATAAGGATCCTCTACCTTCACCAAAGCGTCTTTCTAACAATGCTTCTATGCCTGTTCATGCAGGTAAGGATAACAATTCACCCCAGCTTAGACATAGGTCTAATTCAACTTTGGATTTTTGTACTCGTAGGCATACCCGGTCACGAAGTGTCGCTCAAAGAAAGATGGATCGGGCAAAGGATACGGGGGTGAAAGATACCATGCTCAATGCCTATATATTTGAAATTGAAGACTTGGACGGTGAAGGTTCTAGTGCCCTGGATTGTCATACGGTGACTATGGCTACAACCCCACCTTCAAAGATGATCGAAGGAACTACTCAATCTAGTGCAACTCCTAAGTGGTTGACCACCTCGGTGAACAAGAAAAGGATTTTTTTTCCTATGACTATTCTAATTCAAGAAATGGTTGTTAAATACATAGAGAAGAATCCAAAGCCAAAGAGGTTCAAGACTACCACTCGCCTGGATAATGATGAGGAAACTGGAAAATGGGTTGCTGAAATCACCTTGTATAAACCCAAGGATGAAAACAAGGAGGCTACCCCTGATGATTTCAAGAACACAAAGGTGGAATTGGGAAACATGAGCAGAGACATAGACAACCACTTCTTCCAAGTGTCAGCAAAGAAAATACTCACTAGGTCAGAAAAGGATGGGTGAGAAAAGAGAGAACTAAAGAGTCACATAAACATTCTAGCCCAGTTCATCGATAGTATTGGTTGCCTTGGGGCACTTCCAATATCTCATGCTATAGAGAGCTTCGACTCGACTTCGCCGGAAAATAAAAAGCTAATGAACCAAGTCCAATGGGCCAAGAGTATTGTTGAAGATGTGGAGAAATGGATTGAGGGGATAATCAAGGATGGCGAGAAGTACATTACCGACTCCTAGAGACTATGTGATGAAATACAGGGTCTTATTGTCGAGGTTCAAAATCAGCTTGTGCCGTGGGAGAAGGAGGAGCACAAATGGTAGAATATCTGGCCTCTATTTGCCAAAATAGAAGAATATGGAGTTACCAGGTTTTTGACAGAACACTCAATCAAGCTGGTGGCGGATGAATGTCAGCTTTTTGTGCTAAAAAAAACCATAATGTGGCGAGTGCTTACCTTCAAGTCTATGATCACCGATACAAAGATCTCTGTTTACGAACTCTAGGATCTCCAATGCAGCATAATAAATGATAACAAGGTGGTTAACCCTGACCATGATTGGCAGTTGGGAATTTGTGGGTTGAGTACATAGGATGCAATCAAATATTTCCGGATGAACATGGAGAAGATCAAGGCCAAGGGTGATTTCATGCCTGAAGATATAACCAGGGTGGCTAGGATTGAGTCTATGACTTTCATTGGAAATGATCAATTGCTGAAACATTCTGAGAAGATGGTGCAACATCGGTGGAATAAAGAGGTGGCGAAGGCGAAGCTCAACGCGATGAAAGTTACGAGCCAATCCATTGTTCAAGAACTCACAACCGCTCATGACACTCGCGAAAGCGGAGAGGATGATCATGATGGAAATATGGCATAATGCATTAATTTAGGGCTGGTTTCCTTTTATTTTTGTAATTTCTCATGGTTATGCAAAGACTTCAGGACATTTGTCCCAAAATACTTCTTGTTGGTTTCATAACTATTTACGGGGGTGGTCAAGTTTTCAGGGAGACCTCCCCTGTTCAAAACTATAAATTAAGGAAAAATAGATAGTATGGGGGTTAGATTTGGTAACCAATTTTTGGGGGTTTTTTCACTCCGTTTTTGTGTATTTTCTGTTTTATCGAAGGAAGAATCAGACTGCTAAACCTGGAATGCAAAAAGATTTGTAGATGTATTTTCGTGCCTTTGTTGCATAATAATATATATATAGACTGATCATATTGTTCTTGGGAGAAGAAAAATCTTTGTGTTTTGAATCTGTGTAGATGCATGTCTTTGCATATGTTTATCTGATCAAATAACAGTAATGATCTTTCCATTACAGAAAATTATTACTCTTCTGATGTTCTTACCTTTGAATGTTTGTTTACTTCTAAAGAAGATTCATGTTCGGAGATAGATTTAGTTTCTTAAATCTATTCATTCTTTATTAAACTCGTGGAAATAGTATATTGAACTTTGTTTCAGTTGCTGTCATCTCATATATTGAAAAGATAGGAAAAATTGCTTTCTTCTTTTTGAAGCATGTGTGAAATATCGACCTCTCATCCCAGAATGAAGTAGGCAGCGTTACATTCTTTTGGGTTAAAAGCTACTATTCAAAAATAAATAGTTTAGAGCATTCCTTGAAAAACTGAGATAGGGAGCTGTACCTATGCAAAATTCAAAGGGAAGTGATTTGAACAATACTTACCCAACTGTTTAGTGAAACACTTGTTATTAAAATAAGGCAACATTGTTCAAGATTGATCATTTGTAAAAAGGACTAATCTGTTGACTAACAGATTTTTGGCGACTCTGCTGGGGAAACGAAACAAAGAGAAAACTGAACATTTAGTAGACTGGTATGCCATAGACATAACAAAATTGAGCCTATAATCGGCAAAATTTCACAGAGTTCGCTTTGTCAAAGACACAGTTCAATAATTCAGGAAAACTGTTGAGATTGAGATTCACTTGAAAGAGCTTAGCATTCCTAAGGGTGATAACACTGGATTCTCGTCCATATACCAGAGCGCAAAGGAGAGAAGGAATAGTTAATAATTGTTTCGAAGAATTGCAAGGGCTGTCATTCGCCACAAATTTTACTCCTAAAAGAAAAGCTAAGAGCAGACCTTCCTCTCCTATCAGAGTTACTCCTATACCTTCTTCTTCAAATCCTTGGCAAGCACTAACGCTTACTGGAGTTCAAGCCCCTCCCCTTGTAACCATTTATCCTATGTTCATCATGGCCCAACCATGGGGTGTTGCTGTTGGACCTCTTGCTCTCGCAGCTCATAATTCACTTCCAAAAGGGGCGAGGGATGTTTTACCTAAATATAATGGAGACAGAAAAGTCTTGGTTGAAGAACACTTGAATTCTTTTAATGTGGCCACTGGAATTCTGGCAGTCCAATATGAGGACGTGGCCATTAGGATTTTTGTCCAAACTCTCACCGAGGGGGCAACAGAATGGTTCAGTCATCTACGAGCAGGATCCATAACTGACTAGCAAACGATGAAAACCACTTTTGAGAAAAGGTTCAAAAGTGCTGATGATGAACATTTGCTACTGGCTCAACTCACACAAATGAAAAAGGAAATTCATGAGCCAATGAGGAATTATGTAGCTAGGTATAATAAGATTATCCACAAAATTCCTCAAGCCAAAAGACCAACTGTAGATAATCAGCAATGTTTCTTCATAAATTCCATGCCACCTGATGTGGGTTTCCACCTTAGAAGAAGTAGGCCGGCTGATCTAGAGACTGCACAAAATGAGGCTATACAACTTGAAGATGATTTGATAACAGCTGGAAAATGGAGGAAAGATATACAAACCCCTCAAGGCCAATTTCAGGCATCCACCTCTTCCACTGACCCAGTTGTTCAATGGCTTTTCAATGATATGATTGCTTTGAAGAGGCAGATACCCAAGCCTGGAAGCTCTTATCCACAACCTTATCAGGATATAAGCAGAAAAACTCCAAATCAATATAACTATGGATGACCGTTGCAATTGCCTGCTATTCCACAAATATTACAAATAGAGGCACCTCCTAACAAAGGTGTCATGTGTTCATTCCATCTCACCACATATCACGATGGGGGTTCTTGTCCTGATATTATAAGACATGTTCAAATGCAAAACACAAAAGATGAATTAGGTGAGTTCACTAAAGCAGAAAGAATTCAAGAGGTACCTGGTGACTCTGGAACATTCTACCTCGAGTATGAGTCAGATTCGGAAAAAGGTAGTAACATTTTGGTGACCCTTGAAGGTCCTTCATGTGCGATTCTAACAAGGAATCAATGAACTTCCCAGGCTTCTTCTTTTGTGAATCCTTTTGGGAGCAATTTCAAAGGTAAAGATCTCCAAGTAATAGCTTTTCAAAGATCCCCGAAGTTAGGATTTTGCAAAGGAACCATGAAGATAACAATAACTCTTCCTCTTCCTTCTCCTTTGACATCATTGAGTTCTGTAAAGCTTCTACTATTCAACTTCCTACTACTGAGTATTTGAAGCTGAACTCAAAAGAACTAGATAAACTGGTCAAATATGTTAAGGGAGATTCTTCTTTGGAGTCCCTGGTACACGGATGTGTGGAGAATAGTGATTTAACTGCTGCTGAAAAGTCTTCATCTGTCCCATGTTCATTAGCTAACTTGGCTGATCCCTGTGCTTTTCATGATGCAAAAAATGGGCTTGAGGTTGAGATTTCGAAACCTGAACCTTTCTACATATCCCTTCTCTTGAATGGTCAGAAGCTTAGCAATTGCATAATAGATTCAGGAGCATCACACAACATAATGCCTTCACCTATGGCTAAGTCTCTAGGTTTGACCCTCACTAAAACATTTGGGAGATGCTTTTCGATGGATGGGAAATAGGTTCCTCTTATTGGATAGGTAAAAGACATCCAGGCAGTGCTAGCAGCATGCCCTGATAAAAGAGTAAGATTAACTATCCTAGTTGCTGATATTCTTGTGAGTTACGGAATGTTTTTGAGTAGAACTTTTTGCAAGGACCTTGGAGGTGAAATCAAAATGGACTGGTTTGAGGCCATTATTCCCCTTGGAAAATAGATGATCAAGCTTGAACCTAAGCCTAAAAATAAGTACATTGTTTTTCCTTCAGACAACCCCAAAGCCCAGATTTTGTTTCAAGAATGTGAGTTTGGAAACTATCTCATTCTTGCACCTAGTGAAAGGGAACCGAAAGAGGTTGTTGACGAACTTGGCGGGTTGTGGAAGATGGAATTTGATGGAAGCTGCGCCAACTCTGACTTTGGAGCAGGGGTAGTTTTGCTGTCACCCACTAGTAATATTTTCCTGTTTTCTTTCAAGTTGGATTTTAAGAATACTAATAATACTATAGAGTATGAGGCATTATTATTAGGATTAAATGAGGCTAGATGTAAAGGTATCAAATTGCTCAAAGTTAAAGGTGATGCAGAGTTGATTGTCAGACAGGTGAGAAATGTTTATACGGTTAAGAATGACAGATTGAGGCATTATAGAAATAGGGTTTGGGACGAGTTAGAATTCTTTGATGCTTTCTTGATTGAAGCCATTCCGAGGGAACAAAATAGTAGGGTAGATTCGTTGGCCGTTTCAGCTTCACTTTTATTACCGCATCCAGACTTTAAGGATAATTCATATAGGATTGAAATGATTTATAGGCCCAGTGTCCCTGATAATGTAAATCATTGGCAAGTGTTTGATGTAGATGCACAGATCAAATATTTCCTAGAATGTACTCAGTCATTCTCCCAATCATATTTTGAAGGTTCTAAAAATGTCTGCAAGGAGTTTAGTCCAGATCTAGAGGTTGATCCTACAAATAGTTTTATTCAGCTCAAAGGCAACAAAATTCTGAAAGGGCTAGTGACTCTGGAGAGGTTTTTCACCAGAGATGATGCATTCATAGGCAAGAAAGTTCCCAAGGATGATGGAAAAGGAAATTGTGAGAAAATAAATTTGGGCGATGAATCCAACCCAAAAGAGGTAACAATTGTTAAGTGTTGTTCTATGGAGGAGAATTGAACACTTGGCACATTGCTAAAAAAATACATTGATGTCTTTGCTTGGTCCTACAATGACCTGAAGGAGTTTAGAAATGGGCATTTTCAGCATCAGATTCCGTTGAAGCCAGGCGCCTCTCCTTTCAGGCAAAAATTGAGGAATTTTAACCCCATAATGGTGGATGCAATTTTTAAAGAGGTTGATAAAATGCTTAAGGCCAGAATCATATATCCAATTCATCATTCTACCTAGGTAGCCAACATTGTGCCTGTAAGGAAGAAGAATTGGGAAATTCGTATTTGTGTTGATTTTCGTAATCTGAATCAAGCGAGTCTGAAGGACAACTACGCTTTACCCAATATGGACCACATTCTGCAGACGGTATCCGGGTTAGAGATGATGTTGATGTTGGATGGTTTTTCTAGTTATAATCATATTAGTGTTGCAGAGCATGAACAACACAAGACAACATTCATCACTCCATGGGGAACATTTGCATATAACCGCATGCCATTTGGCTTAATAAATGCCAGAGCCACCTTTCAAAGAGCTATGGATTCCTCTTTTAAGGATTTCCAAGATAGAATTATTGTTGTTTACCTGGATGATCTCACGGTATTTTCAAAAGAAAGGAAGGACCATCTTAGGGATCTAAGTGCAGTTCTACAGTGTTGTCGTGAACACGGAATCTCCTTGAACCCAAAGAAATAAGTTTTCTGTGTCACAGAGGGCAAATTGCTAGGACATATTGTCTCAAAGGAAGGAGTCAAGATCGATCTTGAGAGAGTTAATGCAATTCAACGTCTCAGTTTACCTTCCAACCGGACTAGAGTAAGGTCGTTCTTTGGTCAAGTGAATTTCTTAAGAAGATTCATTTCGGAGTTTGCAGAGACCACAAAACACATCATCAGCTTGTTAAGCGAACAACATCCTTTCAAATGGATTGAAGAGGCCAAAGATGCTTTTGAAAAAATCAAAGGTTCAGTTGCAAATTCACCTACTCTCATTAACCCGAATTTCACAAAGGACTTGATTTTGTATTGTTATGCATCAGAGCATACGATGTCTGGAATACTATTATAGTTGGATGAATCTGGGGCCAAAGCACCTATAGCATTCATGAGTATCTCACTCAAGAAGCATGAGCTTAAGTACTCACTCTTGGAGAAACATGCATGCGCTGTAGTTAAAGCTATGAAACAGTTTCAGTACTATATTCTGCACTCCCACTCTTTGGTTTTTGTCCCAGATTCCGCAATGAAAAGCATTTTAACTCAGCAAGAGGTTGGATTAAATAAGAGAGCAACTTGGGTAACAAAAATTCAAGAATATGACTTAGATATTCGCCCTACGAAGACAGTCAAAGGACAAGGCTTATGCAAGTTGATAACAGAAAATGAGGTGGAAACTGAAGCCGAATTGCCATTAACTCTTTTTGTTGGATTGCAGGATACCTGGTTCTTTGATGTGGCCTATTATTTGACTTATGGTAGCTGTCCAAGTCTTTTGTCAACAAAAGAACAAAGGAATCTTAAGTTAAAAGCTGCCAAGTATGTAATTTGGCAGGATGTTTTATACAAAAAAGGTTTAGATGGAACATACTTAAGGTGTGTAGATAAACCTCAACAGCAAAAACTCTTGGAGACCTATCATGGTGAAGCCTATGGGGGACACTTCTCATCGTCTGTTACTGCTTTCAAAATTCTGAGGAATTGTTTTTATTGGCCCGACATGTTTAGGGATGCATATATTTATGTTAAAGAGTGTGAGAAATGTCAACTCTTTTCTAGGAAGCCACATTTGGCGGCTCTGCCTTTAAGGCCTGTAGTAATAGATGAACCTTTCAAACAGTGGGGCATTGATTTCATAGGACCAATAAACCCTCATTCCAGTGCTGGTCATATGTACATTTTGACAGCAACTGACTACTTTACCAAGTGGGTAGAAGCCATTCCCACTAAAAAAGCAAACTCAGAAGTTGTGTGTAGTTTTCTCAAGGATTACATCCTAGTCTGTTTTGGGGTTCCCCAAAAGATTGTGGTGGATAACGTATCATATTTCTCTTCTGAAGAGTTGACTATGTTTTGCTATGAGCATTAGATTACCCTCTCGCATTCCTCTCGATTACTTTCCACAAGGTATTGGACTGGCAGAATCCAACAACAAGAACCTGATAGCCATCATGAAAAAGTTGGTTGATGAGAGTGCTCGGAATTGGCATAAGAAGGTGCATGAGGCTTTGTGGGCAGATAGAATCATGCCCAAGAGGGCCATTGGAATGGCACCTTTTGAACTTGTGTATGGTGTCAGAGTAAAACTTTCCTTACCTCTGGAATTATTAGCAGCCAAGCTGCAGACAGTAGTGGAAGATTCTTTCTTTCAGAATGCTTTGGAGAAAAGAATTATGTACCTGACGAAGTTGGAAGAGGAGAGGGAGTTGCTGGTGGATAGAATTTCAGAGCATCAGGAGATGAGGTGCTATTATGGGATAAAAGGAAAGAGCCAAAAGGTACTCACGGCAAGTTTGATTCGTTGTGGAAAGGCCCTTTCAAGATCCGTGAAGCGGTGGGACAAAATGCTTTCAGACTCAGCTACGCCGACGGAACGATTATACCTACAATGGGAAAGATCTCAAGCTCTACAAATTGTAAGTCCTGTGATCAAGATTTTTGTATATAGTAGCTTAGGTGTTCTTAGTTGTGTGTCCCCTTATCCTTTCTCCTTTTTGTTTTTGGTCATGTGAAACCAGAGTCTGTGAGTTCTTTGCATTTTCCTTTGAAAAAAAAATACAATCCCCAGTCAGAGCCAATGTTACTGCATCATTTATTTCTCATGATAAGAGTGAGTCATCCTTTAAGATTTTTAGTTGGAGTCCTAATCCTTCTAGTGATACCTCAGTTCAGGTCCTTAGTACGTCTATAGATCCTTTTTCCAATCATAAAAGTCAAGTTTAGATAATTGGTTGAACTCTGTGAACACGTTGAACCATTTTGAACCAGGTTCAACAGGTTCATTTAGGTTCCATAGGTTCCAAGGTGTTCAGGGAGGTTTTTCATACTAATGTTTTCTCTAAGTGTCTTGCAGTGGTTCTCTTAAAAAGTTCCTTGTTCGGTGATTTGTCACTTTATTATTCGCCAGGTGTTGAACTCATTGAACTAAGTTCAAGAGGTTCAAATATGTTGAACATGTTCAATATAGCACAAGTGGTCAGCAGCTTGGTATTATTTGTTTTGGCAAAATTCTCCTTGAGTGCGGCATACATCTTGAACAACTTGAACACCCATGAAGTCTATTTAGGATGTTCATATGTGTTCGATGTTGGTGGGCCCCATGGGTTTTAATGATTTAATAGTGCATTCATTGCCAAATATGAAGAGGCTGAACCATGTCTTAAGTGACGTCATTCTTTGGTTTTTTGAAGTAAGTAATCATTTCGGGAACTGGCAGTTACTTCAAAAATGCTGCCATGCATTCAATGCATGCGTGCGAGGTCTAATCCACAAACTCGACACACTAAGACTGAAAATTGGAATTATTGCATTCAATGTTTCCATATCATTGCCTTCACTAATAAGGTATGAAGGATTATTAGTACTCCGCATTTGTTCCTCGCTGCTGTGTCTTTGTTTTTCCTAGATAGGAGTCTTGTCTGCTAGTAGTCGTCGTCCGGTTGTTCAACTGTGAAGGTGAGTCTTTTCCTTGTCCTCTCCAGTGGTTTTTGCGTGCATTTTCTCTCTTACAAAAAGTTTTTCTTTAATCAATTTAGGCTTATTGTTTAAAATTATGAAGTCCACACTGCATTTGTTTGGGAACGTATTTAGCCTGGCATCCACTGAACCCATAGTTAGCGACACTGATCTAAAAGGGGAAAACCTTGAGGTGTTGAAAGAAAGGGTGTTCAAGGGAATTGACAAGTCTTTTGGTGTGGAGATTTTGAGTAGTGGTCTCGTAGAAGCCGCAGCTTTTCCCCCAACCATTCCTTGCCTAGAGTTGATTCGAGAATGTATTGCTAGATACGATCCAGTGTCTGAAACCATTAGGAGAGACAATGGTGAAACCCTTCTTGCCATAAATCCTGAAGTAATTTCCTCAGTCTTCAAGATACCTGATTACCAGTTCTGCAACTTTTCTCCTGCTCAGTCAATCACCGAGTTCAGCGTAGACACAATCAGACACTGAAACAATGTAGCAAAATTCTGGTTGAAGGTTCCTCAAAGAGGTGGTTCCAAGTTACCGAAGAATCCTAATAAGAATCACATGTTGCCGCACATACATGACGTAATGCTTTTGTTGCACCAAGCCAGAGGATCCGCTAAAACTTATAGCTTCGATGACTGGATTTATTGTTATGTGCTATTTTTAGAAGGAAAGCAGTATTTGGATTGGGCTGAATTGATCACTGATTCAATGAGAAAACAACTGAGTTTGGCTAGACAGTTCAAACAAAACTTCTTTATGTCTTCATATCTCTTGTATTGTTTGGCTTGTGTTAAGGAGTTGGTTGGAATACTGAAATAGCTCACTGAGGAGGATGTTCCCGTATATGAGTTCTATCTTATGCTACAAAAGGATAAAGCTTTACAGGATTTCAGAAGGGTGCACAACTCTTTTCTGGGTGATTTGTGTCATGAATTGAAGAATATGAAAGCTAAAAGAATATCCGATAATGCACAGACTTTGATAAAGAGGTTTGGTAGTTTTTATATCCAGTTTTCACACTTCTGTTATATACGGGTAGGCGGCTTTGAAGAGGAGCCCTTCAAGCTCCCTCACTTCTATTCAGATTGCTTTGTTCTATCGGAGGTATGCAGGCAACTAACCTCTATAACAAAAAAGGCATAGCCCAGGGATAAATGGGAAGGTCATTTTCCCATACAATTGGGTGTGTTGTCCTATAGTTCAATGTCTGACGCTTTGAGTATAGGAGTAGACCTCAGGAATTTCAATTTTTCTCTGTATTTTGAAAGGAAAGGTTTTGATAACAAAGGATTTTCTTGAAGTCTTGGTCTAATGCCATATCTTCCCATGCCATAGTTAGAAGATTTCTGGGAAGGTTGTACAGATGAACTTGAAATATTCAAAAGGGGAAACATGAGATTGGTGTTAGAACAAGTTGTTTCTTTATAGATAAAGTTGGAAACTAAGGGGCTCGAAGAGGATTATCTAGAACTATTCAAACTAGGGTACTTAGCCCGTGCAGAAGCTAAAATGCCTCCAATTAATTGGGATGAGGAAGAGAATGATGATATACAATTAAGGACCAAAGGAGTTCTGGAAGGGACCATGACATGGGTGGCCAATAAGAAAGAAATGAAGTTAGGCGTTAAGTCTCATTCTGTGAGAAGTAATAAGGATCCTCTACCTTCACCAAAGCATCTTTCTAACAATGCTTCTATGCCTATTCGTGCAGGTAAGGATAACAAGTCGCCCCAGCTTAGACACAGGTCTAATTCAACTTTGGATTTTTGTACTCCTCAGCATACCCGGTCACAAAGTGCCGCTCAAACAAAGATGGATCAGGAAAAGGATACAAGGGTGAAAGATATCATGCTCGATGCCTAGATATTTGAAATTGAAGTCTTGGACGACGAAGTTGCTAGTGCCCCATATTCTCATACAGTGACTGTGGCTATGACACCACCTTCAAAGATGATCGAAGGAACTACTCATTCTAGTGCAACTCCTAAGTGGTTGACCACTTCGGTGAACAAGAAAAGGAGTTTTCTTCTTGTGACTATTCCGATTCAAGAAATGGTTGTTAAATACACAGAGAAGAATCCGAAGTCGAAGAGGTTCAAGACTGCCACTCGCTTGGACAATGATGAGGAAACTGGAAAATGGGTTGCTGAAATCGCCTCGTATAAACCCAAGGATGAAAACAAGGAGGCTAGCCCTGATGATTTCGAGATCACAAATGTGGAATTGGGAAACATGAGCAGAGACAAAGAAAATGCTCACTAGGTCAGAAAAGAATGGGCAAGAAAAGAGAGAACTAAAGTGACACATAAACATTCTGGCCTAGTTCATCGATAGTATTGGTTGCCTTGGGGCACTTCCAATATCTCATGCTATAGAGAACTTCGACCCGACTTCACCAAAAAATAAAAAGCTAATGAACCAAGTCCAACGGGCCAAGAGTATTGCTGAAGCTATGGAGAAATGGATTGAGGGGATAATCAAGGATGGTGAGAAGTACATTACCGACTCCTGGAGACTATGCAATGAAATATAGGGTCTTATTTCCGAGGTTCAAAATCAGCTTGTGCCGTGGGAGAAGGAGGAGCATAAATGGTAGAATATCTTGCCTCTATTTGCCAAAATAGAAGAATATGGAGTTACCAGGTTTTTGACAGAACACTCAATCAAGCTAGTGGCGGATGAATGTCAGCTTTTTGTGCTGAAGAAAACCATAATGTGGTGAGTGCTTACCTTCACGTCTGTGATCACCGATGCAAAGACCTTTGTTTACAAACTCCAGGATCTCCAATGCAACATAGTAAATGATAACAAGGTGGTTAACCCTGACCATGATTGACAGTTGGGAATTTGTGGGTTGAGTACACATGATGCAATCAGATCTTTCCAGATGAACATGGAGAAGATCAGGGCCAAGGGTAATTTCAGGCCTGAAGATATAACCAGGGTGGCTAGGATTGAGTCTATGACTTTCATTGGAAATGATCAACTGCTGAAACATTCCAAGAAGATGGTGCAACATCGGTGGAATAAAGAGGTGGCGAAGGCGAAGCTCAACGTGATGAAAGTTCTAAGCCAATCCATTGTTCAAGAAATCACAACCGCTCATGACGCCCGTGAAAGTAGAGAGGATAATGATGATGGAAATATGGCATAATGCATTAATTTAGGGCTGGTTTCCTTTTATTTTTGTAATTTCTCATGGTTATGCAAAGACTTTGGGACATTTGTCCCAAAATACTTCTTGTTGGTTTCACAACTATTTATGGGGGTGGTCGAGTTTTCAAGGAGACCTCCCCTGTTCAAAACTGTAAATTAAGGAAAAATAGATAGTATGGGGTTTAGATTTGGTAACCAAATTTTTGGGGTTTTTTCGCTCCGTTTTTGTGTATTTTCTATTTTATCGAAGAGAGAATCAGACTGCTAAACCTGGAATGGAAGAAGATTTGTAGATGTATTTTCATGCCTTTGTTGCATAAGAATATATATATAGACTGATCATATTGTTCTTGGGAGAAGAAAAATCTGTGTGTTTTGAATCTGTGCAGATGCATGTCTTTGCATATGTTTATCTAATCAAATAACAGTAATGATCTTTCCATTACAGAAAATTATTATTCTTCTGATGTTCTTTCCTTTGAATGTTTGTTTACTTCTAAAGAAGATTCATGTTCGGAGACAGATTTAGTTTCTTAAATCTGTTCATTCTTTATTAAACCTGTGGAAATAGTATACTGAACTTTGTTTCAGTTGTTGTCATCTCATATATTGAAAAGATAGGAAAAATTGTTTTCTTCTTTTTGAAACATGTGTGAAATATCGGCCTGTCATCCAAAAATGAAATAGGCAGCCTTACATGCTTTTGGGTTAAAAGCTACTATTCAAAAATAAATAGTTTAGAGCATTCCTTGAAAAACTAAGATAGGGAGCTGTACCTATGCAAAATTAAGAGGGAAGTGATTTGAACAATACTTAGCCAACTGTTTAGTGAAACACTTGTTCTTAAAATAAGGCAACAGAGTTCAAGATTGATCATTTGTAAACAGGACAAATTTGTTCACTAACAATATGATGCCAGGAGAATGTTGAGCCTTCCATCTTCGGGTGCCTCAGAGAGGTTTTCACCCTCAAATACATCCTTTGTTTTTACTTTTTTAGGGTTAGACAGTGCCACAATGTGGTTTTCACTGTAAGGCCCATGATTTCTTTTTATTTTTACATTTTTGCAACTGGAAGGCCCAACACCCTCACCAAAATATGCCACGCTGTTGAGTTCTATAGTGTATCCTTCGTTATGGTCCCCAAGTGGAAGATCATCTCGTATGCCTAGATAGTCAATAGAGGCTTCATCATTTTGGAATGTGTTGAGCTGTACATGTCCTTCATGGTCCCAGTCAATAAGTTGGTGGTGAACAAGGGGAAGGCCTTCAATGTTTTGAAAGTCAGCGGGACTAAGGGTGAAGATGCAGTTATATTCAGGTATGTCAAGGTAGTTGTCGAGGTCATCATTGGCACTCCCCTCATCTGTCTCAATCGTGAATGAGTCCAAATTGTCATCACTAAAAGTGCATTCCAGGATGGGTGTCCTCATCCTTCATGATTTTGACCTAGAACCTAGAGGAAAAGACTGTGTGGGATTCTCAGGGGTTATTTCTTGACCAATTTTGATTTTTTTATAAAATTCCTCTTCTCCTACGGGTTCACCTGGTTCTCTGAATGTCTCGGTGAGTTCATAGTCACAAGAGGATTTGTCCAAACCCCATTCCCATTCATTAGAGTAAGTGGAATAGTGGTTCCCTTGTTGATTATTGGACCTCATAATTTGTAATGTTTTTTCTCATTTGTGAGTGTTTACCTTGGAAGTGATGAAACCAAGCCCTTTTGAGCGTTGATTTTTAAATATAATTCTAGCTGCAAAGGTTGAGTGATACCTTATTTTCTTAAGTTGAGAGGACTTTTACCATCATACCCAAACTTTTGTAGGATCTTTAATCCTTTGCCATATTTTTTAGATGGTATGCTGATGTGATATTGTGTACCATCTTCAAGGTCTTTGTAAAGCATTTTGTATAAGTCTTCTTTTTCCATTTCACCTCTTTTGGAAGATAGTAGGATCCCATTTGAGTGTAATGATAGATACCCATATAGAAGGATGTGGTCATCCATATTCTTTTGGTGAACTCATAACTTGTCGTAAGCACATGGTTTGATTCAAAGTGTATTCACCCATGCCTTTGTCCTAATATTTCCCTTTAAGCTCACCTTCCTTTGATGTTGAAGGTTTTAATGATTCGAGGTCAATCTATGCAGAAGAAGGGATAAATTCTCTATTAATTGGAATTATTGTCTTAGCTTTTGGTTTCAAGTTATTGCAATATATAAATGGATTAGGATCACCATTAACAGTTACTTCAACTCCATTGTGAGGAAACTTAATACATTGGTGGTATGTAGATGGGACTGCCCTCATCTCATGAATCTATGGGCATTCTAGCAATATGTTATATGTGAGATCAAGGTCTAGGACTTGACAAACCACATATTTTGTAATTGGCCCAACTCTAAGAGACAAGGAGACTATGCCTTTGGATGAACACTCTTCATCATCATATGCCTTGATGGTAATTTTGTTTGTAGAATTCACAACTTTGTCTAAATATCCAAATTGTATTATTGTGTTCAAAGTACATATATTGAGACCAGCTCCTCCATCTATCAGGACTCATTTTATTTGATGTTTGTGTAGGAAGGCTTCAATGTGTAAAGGTGCATTATGTGGTTGGCTCACAAAGGCATCGTCTACTTTTGTGAATGTAAGGGAGTGTGGAACAGAAAGGTATCCCACCATGGCTTGAAACTGGTCCACGTTCAGATTAGTGGGGACAGAAGTGTCTCTCGAAGTTTTGTCTAGAATGTCTTTATGTGCGGGGGATATGCATAAGAGCTCAAGGATTGAGATAAGCACATGTGTCTTCCCTAAATGTTCTACAAGGTCATACTCAAGTTTGGTTGCTAAGGAAGCGGTGTTTTTAGTTGGAGAACCTTGAAAAGTTAATTTACCTTGATGAGTTTTAACATTACATTCAGAGGTAGGTTCAGAAGAAGATCCAATGCCTTTTAGGACAACCTTGGGTCTTTGGGTAGAATTTTTCAGATGTTTTGTCCTTTATGATAATGGTAGAGACATAATTGTCCATTGAAATGTGATTGACAGTTGAATCATAGTTGTAGGATGCTCTAGTATAGTTGGTCTACTCATCTGTGGCTTTGGATTTTCCCTTGTCATATTTTGGGAATGGTTCCTTAAACATCTCATGTTCTTGGTTAGATTAGTGTCCCTCAATCTCAATGTCACCTCTATCAATAAGATCTTGTATAATGTCCTTCAAACAATGACAATTTCCTATTTTATGTCCTTTTCTCTTGTGATATTCACAGTATTCATCATCATTCCACTAATCTGGTTTGACCTTTGGATCATATGGAGGCATATCTGGAATTGTTATTATTTTGTTTGCCACTAGCTTCTTGAAAGTTGACTCAAGTGGTTCTCCCAATAGGGTATATTTTCTTTGTGGTTTTGAAGTTGTTTGAGTATTCACTTGATTGTTTGTAGAGCTTGATCTAGAAAAAATGATTTTGGGTTGTACTGTATTGGCATCAACAACACCATCATTGACTGTGTTCTTGTTTTTATTCCAAAATCTTGGCTTGTCTTTTCCTTTAAATTCCTCTTTGTTTTCTTTGAATATTTTGACAATGCCTTGCTCAATTAGGACCTTCTCTATTGCTAAGCCTTTTTCAATGATGTCCTTGAAGGTGGACAAACAAGCTTTCCTTAGATCATAACCAATGTCTTTGTTAGAATTTTGGGTGAACATCTCTACCATTTATTTTTGTGGAATTTCACAAGAGCATCTACTGGCTAGATTCCTCCATCTTTGTAAAAATAATGAAAAAGATTCTCCATACTTTTTCTTGGTGTTGCACATAGTGGTGACTGATATATCTATCTCTATATTGTATGAGAAATGTTGGATAAATGGCTCTGCTAAATCACCCGATGACTTAATTCTAGGTGGAAGTTGGAAGAACCATTCCATATCTTGATCACCTAAGTTCTGTGGGAATAATCTCATCAAATATGTCTCTCCTGATGCTACCTCAATGTAAGCTGTGAAAAAATGTCTTATATGTGCCTTAGGATCCCCTTTTCCTCTGCACTTATCAAAATTATGTGTCACAAAGTGTGTAGGAAATGGAGGCATTGGAATGCTTTTGTCAAATGGATAGGGACATATGTCTCTCATTGTATAAGTTGGCTTCGGTGTATTTATGTCCTCCATTTTATTTTGTAAGTCCTTAATTTGTTGTTCCAAATTGTTCTTAGGTGGAGATCGACTTCTTGGACCATACCCGAGGCCTGAACCACTGGGTGGAGGAGCATGTTGCATATATGGACGGTATTTATCATACACATGTTCATATGGAGGAGGTCTATAGTGATGTTGCATATAAGGACCACTTGGTATAGAGTCATGATGAGGAATGCAATATCTGTTTTGTCCATGTATACCATATTCTACAGGCATGTCATGAGTTTGTTCTAATGTGTTGCCCCCAAATTTGACATGGGGTTTCCTTGTGTCCAAATTTTGATCATGCCTTTGGATATCAAATTGCTTTTGTGGTTGGTCCTTAGCACTGGTATCTAATTGAGTATATTTTTCTGCATAAGACTT
Source organism: Cryptomeria japonica (assembly GCF_030272615.1). Lineage (NCBI taxonomy): Eukaryota > Viridiplantae > Streptophyta > Pinopsida > Cupressales > Cupressaceae > Cryptomeria > Cryptomeria japonica. The sequence continues at coordinate 662,349,241 of NC_081407.1, read as the reverse complement.
CCATAATGGTCTAGAAAGGTGAGTATCATATGCTTGGCCATGTATATGTGGGACCTCAGGTTTTGGAAACAAAGATGATGGTGATTCAGGCACAAGATGTGGTCCTCTATTGCCTCCACTATTAGGCCTCCTTTGATCCATGTTGAGTTGAGGTTCTTGCAAAGGTATATTTTCCATTATTTGAGACATGTCAAAATCATGAGGAATCATGGCTCCACTTTGTGCCATTACTTGTAAGAAATATTGTCTATCTCTCCTCATTATTTCCTCCACCAATTGATTAAAACATGGATCCATAATAGAGTCTTCCACTTCTGCTAAATGTACGAAAAAGTTGTCCATATTGTCATTGTGTGTATCATTTTTGTTTGTTTTATCCATGTTTTCAACATTTTGAATGTTTCTATAGGCATGCATGTCAAGTAATGTGGTATGATCAGAATTGAAAAAGACATCATTGTCATACTCATAGGCACTCATGTTTGCGGACTCTTGAGCCTCTTTAGCTTCTCTCCTAGATTTTTGGGAATAGGTTTTAACCATGAACTAGGTCTTGACCAAGATGTGTGAGACTAGATGAAGATGGAAAGAGTATGAAAGACCAAGAGTTGGATGTAATGTAAATGAATCTGAGGTTTACTTGCAATGTCTTAAGTGTAAGACCAAGTATGTATGTAGTAGAGTAGGTGTGGCTTCCAAAGAGAGGATAGTATCTCTTGATGAGGTAAGTTGACCTTGACTGTAATTAAGACCAAATGAGACCCAAAGGTGATCGACCTTGATGAGGCACCACTTAGAAAAATGTTGTTGTATGTAGTGTGTTGACAAAGAAAGATGAGGACAAGCAAGTGACCTTTTGACTCAAGTTTAGACAAATGTGAATGTAATGAAAGGTGTAAAGCAATGATGGACTTTGTGAGACCCATAAATAGGTTGAATGCTAGATGAAAACCCAAAGAGATAACCTAGGAAGCTCAACAAGTCTGAAATTGACTAGTCTTGTTTGGTGGACTATAAATTTTTTCAATTCTGAACATAGACATGCTTGTATACTTCACAGATGTGATTAAATGACATGGATGTGGTTGAACACTGCATAGATGCATTTATGAGATTTTGTGAATGTAATGTTTCTTAAAATAACACAAACATGTTTCTGCCCTTCATAGATGCTGCTAAATGACACAGATGTGGTTTTATGAGACACAGACGCATTTCCAGAAACTAAGTGCAATTTTTCCAATTTGTGAAGTTGCTGTTGTGACCAAATCTGAATTTGTTTGACTATTTTTTTGTGACAAGAGGACACAATGTTGATGAAGACTCAATGTTTTTAAGTGTTTAGATTCAAAATTACTCAAAGAAAAGTGTGTTGTTTGATGTAAAAAATGTTTTTGCATACACTTGAAGACACAATGTTTTGATGTTTGAATGTTTAAAATAAGACAAGCACAATTCTTATGGTTGGCCAATACAATAGTTGTTGATCCCACATGGGGTTTCCCCTAAGGCTACGCTATTCAGAGAAAATACTTAGATGCTTGAGCCCAGTGGCTCCACCCTCGACACTCACTTCTCTGGGGCAACCAAGCATCGGTCCCCTCATAAACTCATCGTGTGGGCCTCTCTAGAGGTCCGACCTCCTGTCCCAACAACTGGAAGGATTTTGGCTTTCTAAAACAAAAAAGGTGCTAGTAAGGGCATTCATTCATGTGGCCATACATGCGACACTTTCAGCTTTGTAAATACAGAAGGCTCCTAGCTGGTAGGGGATACGCCCTACAACTGATCAAATAAATTTGATCAAATGGGTTTATGGGGAGACATAGTGTCGGTATGAACTAATCATCACATGTTACCCATGGTTTTCACCATGGATACAATTATTTATAGTGGTTCGGAAGAGGTGGGTTTTCCTCGCTACCACTTGGGTCGTTCTCTCCTCACTAGTAGTTCTAATGACCACACGGAGAGACAGGCCCTCAAGAGATTAAACAAAAAGAGCCTATTGCTCAAGACATAAAAGACACTGGTTGAATTTTAGTGCACCAATTGAAGTGTTTGGTAATATATGAAAACAAGGCACAAAATAAAGACCAAAAACCCTTGCCAAAGTTCTGCAACAAAGATTTGTTGGTAGTTTTGCAATAATACCCCTCTTGCAAGCACACAAGTTAGGTAAATTTTTATATCCAAAAGACTTTGTGAAGTAGGGGCCTTCGACAAGACGATTTGCTTCAAGGACAAGCTGCACCAATTTTGTTAGCTAGATCACAAGGTGTTAGCTCAAAATAAACCAGATCTGAAATCCAAATAACGAAATAAAGCCTCAAAACTGGATCAAAACTGAAAAATACAAGATCTGAAACATAGACCCGATTAAACCTAACACAGACGTGGTAGAAAATCACAAACGTTCCTAAATCCATCACAGACGCGACTCCCGAACACAGACACATCTGAAAGGTGCACAAATGTGATTTGAAAACAGAGACGAAACCCTGCAATTTACAAAATAAGATAAAATAATGCTGAACATAGACGTGATTACGAAGGTCACAGACATGACAAAAAAAAAAGGCAGTTCCAGAATGTGTAGACACGAAAATGCCTAAAGTTTGTTGAAAATGTTAGATCTGCAACTTCAAAAACACAAAATCTGCAACAAGAGATGTTAAATGCAAAAAGGGACAAGATTCCCATGGGGTGTGCCAAAATGTTTATGGTAAAAATGGAAACAACAAAATTGAAAGACTAAATGAATTCAACCACAAAACCCTAGCCTAACAACAACAAAGATCCACTATAACATATGAAGATTACCTGAGACCATGCAAATCAAATGAAATCACAAAGATTATACCATGACATGTCCAATAGGGTTTGGATCTCCATTCTTCCTATCTCCATTGATCTTGCTTGATATATTTGCTCTCAGATTTTATGTGTGCACGAGAGCTCAACAAAGAACGGAAATGTGGTTGCAAGTACGCTTGATCACATGTGAAAGTTCGAAAGCATAGTCAGGGGTTGATAATGAAGGAAGAATCTCCTTATATAGAAGAGACTATAAGAAATGGAGGGATAAGATTGAGAGGTGTAAAAGATAAATGGTCTGCTAGGATTAGAGGGTAGGTAAAGAAAATAAGAAAATAATGAGAGGGTAGGTATTGTAGGAGTTAAGAGATGAATGACATGTGTTATAGGTGGAAAAAGTTAATGAATTAATTAAATAAATAAAGATTTATTTAATTAAAAGAAGAATTGGGATTAATTAAATAAATAAATAAGAGTATTTATTTAATTTAAGGGAAGGATAAATTTTAAATAAATAAATGTATTTATTTAAATGAGAAATAAGGCTAGAAGAGGATAAATGAATTAATTAAATAAATAAATATTTATTTAATTAATAGAAGAATTAGGCTTAAATATTTAAATAAATAAAAATATTTATTCAATTAGACAAGACAATTTTAGGTGTCTACACTATCAAGTATAACTTTTTCAAGGAGAAGGTGAAGAAAATGAGGTTAGACTGGTTTATGTGAACACTAAAGAGAAGATTGCATATATTTTCACTAAACCTTTGCCTAAATAATCATTTGAGTACCTCAGAGACAGGCTAGGGGTTTCTGCCCGTTTGACAGAGAACTGATTGATGCTATTTGGCATCAGTTTGATATGCATTATTAGAGATATTATTCATTCTGGACTGATGTGGGGATAGTACTGCTTAGGGGGAGTAGTTAGCCTTGTGACTCTGTGGTTTTTGTTTTTGCTTTGATATTTTTGTCAGATTTTTGGCATTGATGTCAAAGGGGCAGAGATATTCATGTGAAAAACTTAAGGGATATATACATCAGGGGGAGTATGTTTCAGAACTTCATTGCCATATATTTTGTGGGAGATTTGTTTGGCATTTCTTAGCACTTAGATGTTTTTCACATATAGTGTTGCCATCAATGCCAAAGGGGGATATTATTGGCTATTTGGAGGAATTGATTATGTGTTGCATTGATGTTTTGTCATTGATGTCAACACTAGCTATTTTGGCTACTTTATCGGTATCCTTCTGGTCTTGGTAGGTTGTTTGGTTTATGGTTGGATTAGATTTGGCATGATCCGGTATGCTTCAGTATGTTTGGGTTATGGAATTGTCTTACTCATGCTACTCAGATCCAGGTTCAGTTGGTTGGTTTTGATCTGGTGATCAGATGCTATCTTGTATGCTGGCAAGCTTGGTTTTTTGTTTTGGCAAGGGTTTCAACGAGTGAGCTTTGATGAAGATCTTTGATGATATGCATAAGTGGTGTTGGTGCAGCTTCTAGTGGAGATTTAGGATGTTGATGGTGATCATCTTCGAGACTTGGTTGATTGGGATCATTGCTTTAGCGTGTGTGGACCTAAATTGGATCCCAGTTTATCTAGGTTATGGACTGGCTTAATGTATTGTGTGGATTGGACTTCTCGATGTGTTTCTGGGATGTATTATGGGTTGGATATTATTTGTTTAGTCTCTGGCTAACATATTTTGTAATTATGTAATTGTTTTATTGTCTAGTGGCTGATCTGCTTGTTTATGGTTGAGGGTTTGTATATATATGATGTAAGATCTCATTGTAGATCATATAGGAATAGGAATTAATTAAATAAATAAAGATTTATTTAATTAATAGAAGAATTAGGCTTAAATATTTAAATAAATAAAAATATTTATTCAATTAGACAAGACAATTTTAGGTGTCTACACTATCAAGTATAACTTTTTCAAGGAGAAGGTGAAGAAAATGAGGTTAGACTGGTTTATGTGAACACTAAAGAGAAGATTACAAATATTTTCACAAAACCTTTTCCTAAATAATCATTTGAGTACCTTAGAGATAGGCTAGGGGTTTCTGCCCCTCTGATAGAAAACTGATTGACGCTATTTGGCATTAGTCTGATATACATTATTAGAGATATTATTCATTATAAACTGATGTGGGGATGGTACTGCTCAGGGGGAGTAGTTAGCCTTGTGACTCTGTGGTTTTTGTTTTTGCTTTGATATTTTTGTCAAATTTTTGGCATTGATGTGAAAGGGGCAGAGATATTCATGTGAAAAACTTAAGGGATATATACATTAGGGGGAGCATGTTTTAGAACTTCATTGCCATATAATTTGTGGGAGATTTGTTTGGCATTTCTTGGCACTTAGATGTTTTGCACATATAGTGTTGCCATCAATGCCAAAGGGGGATATTGTTGGCTATTTGGAGGAATTGATTATATGTTGCATTGATGTCAACACTAGTTGTTTTGGCTACTTTATCAGTATCCTTCTAGTCTTGGTAGGTTGTTTGGTTTATTGTTGGATTAGATTCGGCATGATCTGGTATGCTCTGGTATGTTTGGGTTATGGAATTATCTTACTTATGCTACTCAGATTCAGGTTCAGTTAGTTGGTTTTGATCTGGTGATCAGATGCTATCCTGTATGCTGGAAAGCTTGGTTTTTTGTTTTGGTGAGGGTTTCAACGATAGAGCTTTGATGAAGATCTTTGATGATATGCATAAGTGGTGTTGGTGCAGCTTCTAGTGGAGATTCGGGATGTTGATGGTGATCATGTTCAAGACTTGGTTAATTGGGATCATTGCTTTAGCATGTGTGGACCTAAATTGGGTCCCAGTTTATCTAGGTTATGGATTGGCTTAATGTATTGTGTGGATTGGACTTCTCGATGTGTTTCTAGGGTGTATTATGGGGTGGATATTATTTTTTTAGTCTCTGGTCGACATATTTTGTAATTATGTAATTGTTTTATTGTCTAGTGGCCAACCTGATTATTTATGGTCGAGGGTTTGTATATATATGATGTAAGATCTCATTGTAGATCATATAGGAATAGGATATGGATATGTAATGAGTGAATAATGTAATAATCAGGCATAGGATTTGGTCGATCATTGGTGATCGAGTTGGTTTTATGTAAGAGAATTTAGTCCTCCGGTATTGAGCTTAACTGGAACTGTACTCAGGCATACGAGATGCTATCTTTGCAGTTCATTCCTTCTTCCGGATTGTAGTCTAGACATTTATGTAGTCAGTGAGACTCCTTTTGTGATCAATAGTGTACTATAGGTTGTTGGCCTTCCTACAAGTATAAGCCCCTCAATTGTAATCACATACTTACTGTAGGAGTATTATCTGACTCTGGGTAGGCTTCCCACCATGGTTTTTCCCTTTAACAGGTTTTCCATGTACAAATATTGGTGTCATATGGATGGTATTTATTTTTTGATTGTTGTTTATGCTTAATTGGTTTATCTTCTATTTTGGTAATTGGTTTATGCATTTTGGTATTGATCTTTTGGCTTCCAGTATTAAATTTTTAATTGCTTAAGGTTTTGGTAATCTGAGACAATCGCTTCACCCCCCCTCTCAGTTGTCTTCTAGTGATTTGAACTATCTAACAAATTTTTCTCTAATGATTTTGATAAATTATGTAAAGACTATGGAATTAAAAAACATAAGACAACTCAGTATTCTCCACAGCAGAATGAAGTTGCAGAAAGAATGAACAAGACACTGATGGAGAAGGCTAGGAGTATGATGAGTGGTGCTGGTCTAGAACAAAAGTTTTGGGCTGAAGCTATTGCCACTACTTGCTATTTGATTAATAGGTCTCCTACATCAACTCTTGTTGATATAGCGCCTATAAAAGCATGGTCGGGTCACAAGCCTTCATTGGGACATCTTAGAGTTTTTGGTTGTGGTGCATATGCACATGTACCAAAGGAGAAGCAGACAAAGTTGGAGAGAAAATCCGTGAAATGTATCTTCATTGGGTATAGTTATGGTGTGAAAAGATACAAGCTTTGGGACCCTGTTGCACAAAAGGTAATTCATAGTAGAAGTGTTATTTTTAGAGAAATTAAGTCTCCTTTTGTTACATTGCAACCAGAACAGACTAAAAAGGAAGATGTGATTCAATTCCCTTCTACACCTGAAAGAGTTGAATCAAGACCCATAGATAGGAAAGAAGTTGAGGAGAGCTCGTCTAGCTCCGAATCTTCAAAAGAGGAGGAAGAACCTCCAAATCAGCTTGTTCAAAGGTCCACAATACATAGACAACCACCTAAAAGGTATTCACCTGATGATTGGAGATGCATTTTTTCTTTGAATACTAATATGGATGAGCCAAATTTTTAAGAAGAGGCATTAGGTATGAATGATGCAAAATCTTGGAAGATTTCTATGGAAGAAGAAATGGTAGCTTTGAAAAATAATGATACATGGGATCTTGTGCCATTGCATAAAGGACAAAATCCCATTGGTTGCAAATTGATGTTCAAGAAAAAGATTGGTTCGGATGGAAGCATTGAGAAGTATAAAACAAGGTTGGTTGCAAAAGGATACTCTTAGGTTGAGGGTGTTGATTATGGTGATATATTTTCTTCTATTGCCAAAATGACATCCATTAGATTTTTTCTTTCTATTGCTGTTGTTGCTTATGATTTAGAGGTTGAGTAAATGAATGATTGTTTTCCTTCATGGTGATTTGGGGGAGGATATTTATATGACACATCCGGAGCACTATGTGGTGAAAGGTAAAAGTAATTTGGTCTATAAATTAAATAAATCTCTGTATGGCTTCAAACAGAGTCCTAGGATGTGGTACCAAAAATTTGATACATATGTGTTGATTTTGGGATTTGAGCGTTCTAAATTAGATCACTGTATTTATTATAAATCTTATGGTGATTATTTCTTGTACATTGCATTGTATGTTGATGACATGTTATTCATTAGTAAAGGGAAAGGTATGATTTCAGAACGAAAGTCCCAGCTCACTACTAAATTTGAAATGAAAGATCTTGGTGCTGCAAAGCACATTCTTGGGATGGAAATTAGAAGAGATAGAGAGAACAAAAAGCTATGGCTAGGCCAGAGTAAGTATGTGAATTCAATATTATAGAGGTTCAACATGTAGGATTGTAGACCATTGTGTGTTCCTTTTATAGTTGGAACAAAATTATCTATTATAGATTTGCCTACATACCCATCGAAGATGGAAGACATGACCAAAGTGCTTTACCTGAGAGCAGTTGGAAGTTTGATGTATTCTATGGTTTGTACTAGACCAAATATTTCCCAAGCAGTGGGAGTTCTTTCCAGATATATGTCTAATCCTGGTAGAGTTCATTGGGATGCAGTCAAAAGAGTCTTCAAATATTTGAAGTGTACCTTAGAGTATTCTTTATGTTATCATGGTAATTTCGTTGGAGATGCGATTTCCCTTGATATCCATGGTTATGTAGATTCAGACTAGGCAGGTGATATTGATAACAGAAGATCTACCAGTGCTTATGTTTTTACTTTATTTGGTGGTGCAATTAGTTGGATGAGTAAGCGACAGACTGTGGTTTCTTTGTCCACTATTGAAGCTGAGTATATGGCAACTACTCATGCTTGTAAAGAAGCCATTTGTCTTAAGAGAATATGTACGGATATTGGAATAAAATAAGGGGCCGTGATAGTTTATTGTGATAGTCAGAGTGCGATTTGCTTAGCTAAGAACCCGACATTTCATGCCCGGACCAAGCACCTTGATGTTCAATATAATTTTGTTAGAGATATGGTCGAAGATGGTAGGGTGAAGTTGGTTAAGATAGAAACTTTGTTGAATGTTGGAGATTATTTAACTAAAGTTGTGATCACATAAAAGTTTAGATGGTGTTCGGAGTCTATGGGCTTAATGGCCTATAGCAATAAATTTATTATGTTGATATTCCCTTTACTCTTGCAAGGTGTTTGACAAGTGGGAGATTTGTTGGAAAAATGGCGTCTCAACCTTGCATTTACATGAGGTTACTATTTATAGTAAGTTTTCATTTGAGCATGAAATAGTGTAAAATTCTCCTTGGAGCTTCTGGTTGGCTAGATAAGCATTCTGGTAAAGTTACATCACAAGATCATAGTTGGTTTTGAAGATATTAAATTTTCCATTTTGGAGGGGTCCAATGAAAGGTTTAAATTTGATTTCGAGGAATTTAGAGGCTCCAAAATGCCTTGAAAAGTGGGTGTAAGTGGCATAGCGGATTACGAGCCAATAAGAACTACACGAGCTTTCCAATGCTTCAAACAATTTGTCAATAGGACACACGGTTCTCAAGTTATAGCCTCCGGAAGTTTGTACTCATGAAATAGGAAAAATAAAATACATTGGACACATAAATGAGCTGTAAAAGGGAGGGACACATGTCATAGGGCATCTAGAAGGGAGATAAGGTCAACTACACCTTATTGGGTGGTTTTATCCCATAGTTTTGTAATGCCGTTTGATGGTTTCTTGTACTGTGTCTCCTATATATGAGGTGCATGAGATAGAGGTTGAGTGTAAGAGTCTTATGGCTATTGAGTTACCTCTAAATCTCTGATTAGTGCGAAGAGCTTGCTCTGCAAGTATATTGTAATCTATTTTTGATTGCTAAATAATATATTGGGAAGCTTTTTGAGTGTGGGATTTTTCTCCCAAAAGGGATTTCCCCACATAAATCGTGCTATGGTATTAATATTATTTATGAGTATTTATGTTAACTTTCTATAACTATTGTGATGATTTGTAAATTGTTTTGCATCACCCTCCTCTTAAGGTTAGTGTATGAAGTTTTTCCACTACTTATCTCCCTTACATTGAAGATAGTTTTTTCTGATAATAATAAAATAGATCTTTTTTTGTCAATTATTGTGTTTTTCTAAGTCTTGGGTTTTGCCCTCATCATGATCCTACATTAATCCCCAACAAACTACCAAGATTAAGAACTTGGAAGCCTCCATTGAGTCTTAGAAAGATTTTTTTTTTACTCTAAACCCCTAGAAGAAACCTCAAATGAATTCATATCCACTTGGTCCACTTCATCTGATTGGTCCCCTAAAGAACCCCTACATCATAATTTTGGGTCTCATCCTAAGCACACACCCCCCATTTTGGGCAACTTGGCTCATTCCTCTATTATTCCCCGCCTACTCGAGTTGTGTGGTGGTAAGTTCTACGGTCAATGAGTTATGCAAGGTATATAATCTACAAAACAAAATCAATAAATATTAAATTTATAATTTTCAACCAAGTTACATTATTTGATATCATCCATATAATCAACATGATCACATATAAGCATACTCATGTGTTAATTTCTAACTAGATAGCAATCCTCAGTGATCCATAACACAATAGTAGAATCATGATAAAAAAGTCCCAATGGCATGAAAAAATGATCAAAACATAGATTAGATAGTTTATCAAGTTATGAGGTGGGCATAACACTTCATAAATGCACTTTGGAGAGTGAAGGAGTGACAAGTCACTTCTCCAAGCCCCAAACCATAAGTTTAGGAGGGTCATATGCTTTTGATTAGAGGAAAATAGGTTTTGAAGGGACCTGAAAACCTTTTCCACAAACTATCCAGTCATAGAAAACAGATGATAACCAACCACTAGACATAAGCAAAAAACAAAACTCCAAAAATAGGGGATTAAAAACCCGACGACCTTAGAGAGATTTCATTAATTTTTCATTCTTTTGAATCAAATCTTGATTAATACTGCACACATTATGGACAATACTATCAATAAGATTTATATCCTTGTCCTTGCTGCGAAGCCTAGTATGAGGATCAGGTGAAGGAACAAAAAATAGCTCTTGGATGGAAACCATCCTCATATATTTGACATTGGCATTAGGGGAATTTGTACCCCCTTTGGAGAGATTTTGGATAGGTTGAGCTTGAGCGTTCAATTTCTTAAGTCCTTTAGAGATATTCTCCATGGTCATCTGACTCACTGCCATAATTTCCCTCAACTTCCTGAATTTTAACAAGGGACTCCTCCAGGGCTTTAATGCATTAATCATGCCCTTCCTTCAAATACTTAATTCCCTTATCCAACTCTTGAATAGTGGCAAAATTTTTATCCATCTTCTACACATTTGAATTTTGGGCAAACTTGTTCTTCAAAGCATAATGTCTGACACCATCCATAGAAATATGATACTCTGGATATTTGTAACATCCTTCACATTCTTGATAGTACTGATACATAATGTAAGTATAGATCCAATAGCCAACAAGATGAGAGGGGGGGGGGGGGTGAATCATACAAACTTAATCTTCCATAAAAACATCAAATTCAACCTCGGTAACATATACTTCAGTAATATAACCAAAGCTGCTAAACATGCAAACTTAAAAGCATATAAACATCATATCACTCATAACACCAGATTTAACATGGAAACCCAAATAGGGAAAAACCACTGTGGGATTTCAGACCCACTAAGAAATATACTCTTCTAGAGTATGCTCGGTTAAAAGCAAATCCTTTTAAAGATTACAAACACATTGCTAGATGTGACCCGGTTAAGGGATTTCCCTAAGATCTGTTAGGATCTTCACCTTGTTAGAAGTGACCTTGTTAAAGGATTTCAAACACTCAATCAAAATGTCACCTTGCTAGAGGGTTTTACAAATAAGACTGTTAAGTCCACTCGGTTAAGAGATTTTCTGTCACTTTCACAAAATAATAGTAATAAAAATCTATCTGCAACTTCACATCTAAAATGCTAAAGCAGATTCTTATTTGCTCAATACAATCTAGACATAGAACTAATCTTGTCCATCTATTGGGCTTGTATACTCTATTATTTAAATAGGTTTTCAAGCTTCTGTGCTCGGTAATCACTATGTAGCATCCCTGTGCATACATTTGCCGGCATGCATTGTTTATCAACAGTTCCCTATTTATAAACAATTCGCCAACCGCTTAATCTCCTTGATCACACTTCCCATGATCAATGATAGCCATCAGATCTTCAAACTTGTCCAGGTTCAATGTATCCTTCAATCTGAAAAATGTTTTACCCTACCTTGGAACTTGCATACATTTCTTGGAGCTTGTGCTAGGGTAATGCGGTTCAATCTGCGCTATAGATCTTCATGCCAATTTTCCTTTGCCATAGATTCATTAACAAACTTCATGCACGACATACCAATCATTTAATCAGTTCTAGCTCATTAGCTTCCTTCATTAAATAATGCATGTAACCATTTAATGTATTCTGTTACAGCTCGGTTACAACTAAGTAACAACTCGGTGAATACTAAACTTTACTTGGTAGACATTCTGCCTTCATTAACTGATAGCGATAACTTTAGGGTTTACCGACTAGGTTCCTTAGGGTTTACCGACTGGGTTCTTTTCTCAGTAACATAGTATAGTATTAACCTTACAATTTACAACATATGTATGATGTTAAAACAATCTAAACATCATGATCTCATCATTGTCCGACTCGGTAAAAGTTGCCCATTGAATACCTTATTCATCCCCTTATTCATCATATTCTTTCTGTGTCTTTTACTGACATCTTTATACTCATCAAATCATACTTCTCAAGATATGGCAACATCATATTGAATTAGAAAATCAATTTCTTGACATCAATGACAAAATAATAATATTAAGACAGTAAATCATCCTTAATCAGTTATATCCATAATCATCAACAACCTTCTCAATATCCTTATTGAAATGCCAACAATCTCCCATTGTCTATTATAATGCCAAATGCCAACAATTCTTAATCATATGACTAGAATCAATAATAGAGGAGCCTTTCTCCAAAGGGGTGACATTAAAAATATCCATAGGAATTTCCACATGCAAACCTACATCAATATAGGAGGGTTGTATGTTGACCCAAGTGCAAGATTATGACTTAAGATGATCCCTAACTTATAGGTATCCAACCTAGGGTCCCAAAAATCATAAAAAATACATAAAATGAGACCCTTTTTATCCCTTTAAAACCCCCACAAACATCAAATCCAAGTTTGACCATATCATTGCACTTTTCAACTCTTATACAACATTCAAACCTAACACTATATTTTTAAATCAGCCAAGCCAATTCACAAAATAATAAAACTAAACTAGAATCATAAGAAAAATAATCACATTGGACTCTCTTTCTCTAGACATAAGGTGACATCTTATTAACTTCCAATATATGCATTATTTGACAAGGGTTTAGTTAGCTCTTCCTTATTCCCATTGGCACTAACCTCTTATGTATTTTATCACATAATTGCTTAGTTAGGACATAATATTAATCAATTTCTCACATGTCTCAATAAGATCAAATTCAATCATTAGTGAATAATCACATATACGTGCATGCTACATTCCTTTGTGTATTTTAGATATTCGATCACACTTTCAACAATTAGTGACATTCCTAACAATAAATTGTCCATTTAAACGTACTATCTAATCATTTTTTTGTTAATAAATTCTTTATTAACAAATATCATTGTTCAACTTAAATTCAAATGCATATGAATTACCTCATAACTTACCATAAGTATACCTTTTCATTGGTTAGGGTTTTCTAAATTCAATCTTTTCTTTGGTCAACCAATAATTGTGTTAAGTTCTTAGAAATCTCAAAGGTCTTTTTCCATCTTTGATATTGTCCATATTCGATGATGAATAAATACTACATCATTCTAGCTAATATGGATTGATGCATTAATTTGTTGTCAAATCTCACATAAATAAACATCTTAAGAAGTTGTGGAAGCTATGAACAAGGTTGAGGTCTTACAGAATCCAACATCTACTATTATATAATCCTTTTCAAGTTGAAACTAGTGTCAAAGTTATATTGTTGGAATGTAGGGTAGAACAATTGTATGGATAAATGATCACGTATTCTATATTCCATTGGATAAATTATTGAAATTTTATTAATTAACCAACTAATAATTCATAGTAGCAACACTCCAATGAGTTACAAGATAATGTGTTAACATACTAGCAATTCAACATCTAACCCAAAAAATCAACATAGTGACCTACCATTTTCCCTCCCACCTCATGAAATTAATGAGTCTAATGATGTATATCAATTATGATAGTATTTCTTTACAAACTCTCCTAGCTATAGAAGAGGGTAGTTGATTCAAAATTTTATCTCTTGATAGGATTTTACCATGAGAGAAAATTAGTTTAATTTTTACAATTAGAAAAAGGTGTTATGAAATGTGACAATATGAGTCCCTTTACCTTTGGGTGACTTTTTAAAGAATTTATCATGCATATGTGCATACAAATTTCTTACTATGAGTAAGGGGCTACAAACACTAGCCTTGCATGTGTATTATTGTGAATATTCTTGTTTACACAAATCATTGACTTAAGATGTCATTTCCATGCTAGTTGAAAAAGAATATATGCTTCTCTATATTGACAGGTGGGTAGAGAAAGAAAGTATTCAATTATAGAGTACCAACAGGATTGCTACGAAAAATTATTCCATAGTAAATAATAGTGGATTTGTGGAAACTGTAGACACCTAAAAATGTCTTATCGGTCTTACACTAATTATTCGTCTATTTAATTAAGTAATTATTTAGTTATTTAATTAAACTAACCTATTCTTCTAATCAATTCAAATAATTATTAATTGTCCAATTTCAACTTCTGCATCATTCTAATTAATTAGCCCTATCTCAATTATTAATTAAATATTATTTATTTAATTAATTGTGATCTTTTCCTTAGTTAAATAATCTTTATTATTTATTTAATTCAATTTCCTAAGTTTAAATAATTTTATTTAAATTAATTAATTAAATTCCTCCAATTCTTCCAATTCTCTAATTCTTCCAATTCCAATTAATTTCATTTCCTCCAAATTCACCTTTCACCAAATCTGAATTTCAATTAATTTCATGTGCATTTTGGCATTCGAAAGTCCAAATTCAAATCCAAATTGAAAATGAGAATCAAATTCAATTTCAAAATCCTACAACACATGCTAAAATAAGAACCGATTGATCAAATCAGTTATCTAATCAGTTAACTCAGTTAACCCATCAATCATCCTTTTGAACTCTCAATCACCTTTTTCCGACTAATCCATCTAATCAGTCATCTCCCTAATCAATCCAATCAACTAGCTAGTCAATTTAGTCTACTAATCAATCAATTGAGCTCACTAGACAATCTATTTAGTTCAATCTCCAATCTATTGAGTTAACAAATCAATCAACTATGTTAACTGATCCATCTAAATCAATTATCTATCAATCAACACTTGAGTTCTACTTCTCAACCCCTTTGTGTTGAAAATCTATAAATTCAACCTCATTTTCTCAATTCAAGCTAGAGAGAATCACAATGTTAAAAGCTATTGTCCATCTTATGCAGGAAATCAGTGCCATACCTAAGAGCCACCTACATCAACAATAATGGAGAAGAGAAATGGAAGCCTTGCTATGTCAATTGAGGGAGTTTTAGATAGTTCTTTCTTTCATTTCAATTGATTTTGAATCATTTCCATTGTAATATGGGAGTGATATTAATTAGATTAGAGTTGTGATTCGCTCTTTGATATCTAATTATGCAATTTACACTTATTTTACCCCTAGATACAGATACAACTAATTAATTTGTGATGAATCCTACATCTACTATTCTATAGACCTTCTCAAGATGAAACTACTATCAAAGTTATATCATTGGGATGTGTGGTAGAACAATTCTGTGGAGCAATAATCATATATTCAATTGAATTAATTGTTGGCATTTCACAACTTTACCAAAAATAATTCATAGTAACAACACTCCAATGAGTTGCAGGATAATGCGTAAATATACCAATTCAACATCCAACCTCGCAAATCAACATGATAATCTACCATTCTCCCTCCTTCCTCATGAAATTAATGAGCCTAGTGATTTATATCAATGATAACTTAGTATTACTTTACAAACTCTCCTAGTTGTATAAGAGAGCAGTTAATTCAAAATTTTATCTCTTGATAAGATTTTATGTGCCATGAGAGATAAAGAAGTTAAATTTTTACCATTGAAAAGGGTAATATGGAATGTGACAATATGAGTCCTTGTAATTACCTTTGGGTGAGGTATATTTAGAGTTTATCACATATATATATGCATAGAATTTTTTTACTATAAGTGTCGGTCTATAAAACTAGCATCACATATACATATTGCTAAGAAACAATTGATTTTTTTTATTGAGATTTTTTTAATGTTATTGTTTACATAGGTCATTGATTTAAGATATTATTTATGTGATGGTTGAAAAATAATAGATGCTTCTCTAAATGTTGACAAGAGGACAAAGAAATAAAGTATTCTATTGTAGAGTACAAAAAGTAATACTAAGGAAAGCATTGCACAATAAATTACAAGAATTGTTGAGATAACCAATTTAGATAGGCATAGTGGTGTTGGTGATATGGGTGATTCTGTAGATTTGGTAGCTACCATTATGGGTGCATAATCAAGGAAGGAATACATAAAACCATGCAAAGAAATAAATACAACTATTATAGGTAATAATGTCTCTACAATAAGTTGTACTAAATCCACTAAGGACTAGGTTAATATGTTGTTCCTTTATAAGGTTCTTGTGTATCTTATATCTATTGCTTTTGATGTTGAATCTTTTTTACCTCAAGATCTCAATAAATAATTTCTTCTGAGGATGATATGTCAAATTAGACTTCTTAATAACATATTAACTCTATATCATCCTTGTATATTTTATGCCATAAATGAGGATGGTAGTGATAGAATTCCTTAAACCTAAATAGATGTATCTTATGATAATTGACATGAGATTGAATTTTTACACTTTTATATCAATAATTTCATTACTATATGATATCAAAAGATAAATTCACATGTAGGTAAAATTATAGATAATATGCTAAAAGCAAATTTACTTATACTGAAAAACTTGAGTTTTGAAGGTGTTTTTATAGAATTTTATGTAGTTAAGGAAGGAGGGTCTAAGAAAGGATTATCAAGTTGTACATCCCATAAAATTTAAAAAATGTACATAAAAATATACACAAAACATGAGATTTATCTAATGAAATCCCCAAATTAGATAAAATGCTATCATCTAAAATATTATATGTATATTTTTAACTATGCCTGGTAAACTTTTTAATGTGTCTGGTGACACTAGCACAACACGTCCTCTAGCTTGACGTGAATGCTTTTAACCTAGAGATATGAACTAGTGAGGCCCCAAATGAGGGACCTCATCCCCATACTTCACTTGTTCAAATCCATGAGCACAATGGCCCAACAAAGGCACAAGGCCTTGCAAGCACAATGGCCCAGCAAGGATTTGAACCTTGGTGGCTGCTTCACTAACGAAGTGTTTAAACTGTGACACTACATGTCCGAAGACTCTAAAGTATTATATTAATTTCACAAAACAAATTGCAATATATGATAACAGATTCTCACACACATAGTTAGCACTTAACTATAGAAACACCACTTTTAAAATTTTCACATGGGTTGCTTAATGATAATTCAACTATAAAATATTACCACAAGATGGCCATGCTAATGGCTGGGTGTAACTTAGCTTACTAACAAGGTGCAGATAGAACTCAAACACTACTATACAGGAAAATGGTGGAGGAAATTTTGAATGCACAGTAGGTGAGAATGTGCAGTGAGGGTGAAAATACCAGAGGAAGCACGAGGAATATCTTGGGAGATGATGATGCAGATGATAAAGATGATTGGGGTGGTAGCAAGACCTGGGATGGCGGTACCCTGTGCATTCCAACATGCCACAATGATGCTTCGTCCAACAGTTTTGATAGCTCGCGTGTTTCTGAGGGTCCCAGTGTTTTTGCCAGTCATTTGGACTCTTCTTTAGCTCCTGACTGTAATAAGAAATAGTCATATTTATTTGGTACATGCCCAAAAGGTAAGTCGATTTCTCTTGTTTTGCACAGTGCAGATCCTATTTTTGGTTTGTGCTCCATTTCTATTTTGGACTGTATTGTGGACAAGAATCTAGCCAATATAGCATCTGTCTTGGTGGGTAAATTTGTGGGGCCGAGGCCTAATATAGAGTTAGTTCGAGCATGGGTTTCTTAGAAGTGGAAAGCAAAGGGTCAAATTGAATTTATTGCAATGGCAAATTATTTTTTTCATTTTCCTTTAATTGTGATGAGCATTTAAAATTAGTTTTAGCTGGGGGCCCATGGATGTTGGGAAAGTCCTCTTTGGCTTTGAAGAAGTGGGAACCTAGTTTAATTCCTAAGGACTAGGAGTGTAATGAGGCCCCCTTTTGGGTTCACCTACCGGTCTTCCCCTAGAATACTGGGATGAGGAAATCTTTTGTGGATTGGCTACTTGTTTTGGTGAGCTACTATCTTTGGACCCTATGATAGCAGCTAAAAGAAGATTGGTATATTCTTGAATTTGTGTGAACATTAAACAATCGGTAGAACTTCCCCAGGAGATTACTTTCAACTCTAAGCTTGGGAAATGGGTTAAAAAAGTGGAATATGAATCAATTCCCTTTGGTTGCTTTCACTGTAAGAAGGTTGGCTATTGGGCTAGAGATTGTCCTACCAAGAAATTATCTAAGAAAAGCTGGAGGAAAAAATCTTCTAAGTCAGCTCCTTTTGTGGATATCCCTCCTATGCTTGAGTAGCAGAGTTCTCCGCCTTAGGGATCCATTGCTCTTGGGAGTCAAGGCCAGGACTGTCAGCATTTGCAAGGGAAAATGACTATTAATGATTTGAAGGTTGATTCATTTGTGGGTCCTCTCCCTGAATGTCCTATTGAGGAGAAGGTCATTAAATCCTATTCTTTTGAGGAGAAAATAATGATTGTGGGATCATCTTTCCCCATATTTCCACTGAGCCAAACTTGAATTTGATTGTGGACATGGGGTCATCTCAAGAAAAGATCCAAGTCAACTAGATTCTTCCTTTGCTGATGCTTCATGCCCAATTTCCCCCTCAGATATTGGCCCAGTGGCTAATGATCGTAATCCTTTTATTGAAGTCAAATCTAGGAATCGATGCTGTATTTCTCCTTCTCGTTCAATTTATGGGACGACACCATGATCTATTAGCATTAAGACCAAGAATAGACACAGAGTAGATTGTGGCTCAGAACCAAGAGGGGTAGGAATACCCCCAAATCTCTTCTCTAGAGATAAACCTGGAGTAAGGCATAGATTTTTGATGGCTCTCAAAGGACCATTTAGGACATGGGGATTGACTCGATTGGTCTCTCTAAATGAATATCGTATCATGGAATATAAGGGGCCTGAATCAACCCCATAAAAATGATCTCCTATCAAATTTGATTCGAGATTATAGATCGAAATTTTTCTTTATCTAGGAAACAAAAATGCTATATAATTTTTTTTAAAAGATGAAGCTGGCTGTCTTCAATAATTGTAGTGTTCAATGTTTTGATGTGGATGGTGCATCGGGAGGAATTACTACTTTTTAGAATCTAAGGATTATTCAAGGGTTGGCTATTATTTCTAGTCTGAATCATATTGCTAATAGAATCACCAATCTCTTGGATGGGTTGTCTTGTATTATCTTCAATATTTATGCTCATAACAGTAGGAATTTCAGGAAGATTCTTTGGAATTCTTTGATCAACTCTAGACAAATTTTCTGTAATGAGAAATGGATTTTGATGGGGGATTTTAACTGCCCCATTTCAAATCTGGAAAAGAAAGGTGGGGCCTCTATCTCTGAAGAAAGTAAGAAAGATATTTTAGATCTTGAATTAATGCTATGGGGTTGCTGGACCTGGAACTTAGTGGTTCCAAGTTCACATGGTCCAACACGTGTAGTGGTTTTGATCTCATCCAAGTTAGACTTGGCATGGGTCTCATCTCCCCTGATTGGCTAATGGATTATTCCTCTAATTTATGTTTCATGTCTAGGATTGGTTCTAATAATTTTCCTATTGTTTTGTGTATTTCTTCCCTTAGTAGGAGGAAGTCTTTTCCTTTTAGATTTGAAAAAATGTGGACCCATAATCCCGATTTTTTATGAGAAGATTGTTGAATGGTGGGATAATTATGTCCATGGAACTACTATATACAAATTTGCTAAGAAATTGGCTAATGTTAGTGTTAATGTCTAGAAATGGAATAAGTCTTCTTTTGGTAATATATTCTAGTTGAAAGATTCTTTGAAAAGGGAGCTTTACGATATTCAATGTAACATATTCAAACTCAATGGTACTACCCTAATATTATGGACAAAGAAATGGAACTCCTTTCAAAATTGCATAATATTATCTCTAAAGAGGAGGAGTATTGGAAAAAAGATCCAGAGCCATTTGGCTTAAGAATGGTGATAGAAATACTAAATTTTTCCATATGACCACTCTCAAGCACTGAGCTTTGAATAGAAAGAAGAGGATCTTTGTCAATAACTAATGTATCGATAAGCAAGAGGAGATGTGTTCTGCAACTGTTTGATACTTCTCTAACCTCTTGTCTGTTGATGGTCCTCTTGATTTGGTGGTTCAGGAAGAGATCCTTAATGAAATCCAGGCAATCATTATTTAAGACATGAACAATGAGTTGTTTAGAATCCACTCCGTTGATGATGTTAGGACAACGGTCTTCTTTTTTGAGGGGAATAAAGTCCCGAGCCCATATGGATTTCCTATGCTCTTCTTCCAATAGTTCTGGACTATTGTGGTGGAAGATGTGGTGAATGATGCTCAAGAATTCTTTGGGTCTCGGTCCCTCCTTAAAGAGCTCAATGCTACTTTCCTTGTGTTTATCCCTAAGAAACGTGATGCTTACTGCTTTCAGGATTTTAGGCCTACCAGTCTTTGTAATTCTATCTATAAGATTTTTTTCAAGATTTTGGTTCTCAGACTGAAGAAGTTTCTTCCTCTTCTGATTTCGAAGAAAAAAAGTGGTTTTGTGTTGAGGCATCAGATTTTGGATTCCATTATTTCAGTCCATGAAAATATCCATTCCATCTCTGTCAAAAAAAACTTGGTTTTTTCTTGAAACTAGATTTGCTAAAGGCCTATGACAAGGTGGACTAGACATTTCCGATTAGGCTACTTTGTGCCTTTGGTTTTGGTGACCATTTCGTTTAATTGATTAATCAATGTATCTCCACTCCTAAATTTTCAGCACTGATTAATGACTCTCCTTCTGGTTTTTTCTTGGCCTCTAGAGGTCTTAGACAGGGGGATCCCATTTCACCATTTTTGTTCATCATTATGGGAGAAGTTCTTAGTAAGATCATTCATAGAGAAGTTAGGATTGATAGGCTCAAAGGTCTCCAACCTTCTTCAGATTCACAGATATGCTCACACCAACAGTTTGTGGATGATACCTTTTTAATGGGGGAAAGATCGGTTTGAAAGGTTAAATCCTTGAAGAGGCTCCTCTCTCTTTATGTTAATGGCTCTGATCAGAGGATTAGTCTCCCCAAAAGTTCTATCTTCTTCTTGAATACCCCTAATCACAGATAGATAAAGATTGCTGAAAATTTGGGTGCAAGTTGTCCTCTCTCCTAGATACTTATTTGGGGCTCCCTCTCTTCTCGGGTGCTGCTCCAGATGTTTTTTGGTCTAATCTAATTGATTTCTTTTAGAACAAACTTGTTGGTTGGAAGGGCTCTCTCTTGAGCCAAGCTCGTAATCTCCAATTGATTAAATATTCTTTGCAAAATCTTCTGGTTTATGCCATGACCATTTTTAAAATCCCTGCCAAATTCATTGATGGGATGGAGAAAATCTAGAAGAATTTTCTATGGACAGGTACTAAATCTAAAAACCACCTTCATCCTATTGCCTGGGATCAAGTCTACCTTTCAAAGAAGCTTGGTGGTCTTTCCATTAGACATATCCTCGATTTCAATGTTGCCTTGCTAGACAAACAATTGTGAAGAGTGCTTATGGAATCTAATAAATGGACTTCAATCATCCACAATAAGTACCTTCATCCTGGCCATTCTCCTCAAGACATTCTGGAAGGCCTGTGTCTTCCCCATAATGCTTCTAGCCTTTTAATGAATATTCTCAATACTAGCTCCTTAATTTTTAAAGGATCTATGTGGTACCTTGGCAATGGTCAGAAAACTTATTTCTAGGAAGACTGGTGGGTTGGTGATTGTCCTTTAAGGGATTACATTTGGGTGACTCATATTATGGAGAAGTGAAAAGATAAAGTTGGCCATTGGGTTGTTGATTATATCCAGAATGGTAGGTGGATTGACCTATCTAGATTAGATCCAATGTTTCTTCCTCTCCAGAAGTGGCTCTTGAATGTTCACATTCCTTCCTTTCTTACTGAGGATTCCTTGGTTTGGGTGGGCTCTTGTTCTGGAGGTTTCTCTATCTCCCAGGCTTTTTCTTTGCTTTCCAGATTCTTTGCTCCAATCCCCTTCTGGTCTTCTCTTTGGAACAAACTTTTAATCCCTAAAATTAATATTTTTTTCTAGCTATTTATGCAAAATAAAGTGCTTTCTATTGATAATTTGTGTAGAAGAGGGACATCTTTTCCTAACTAGTGTTTCTTTACAAGGAAGCCATGGAAGATGCCACCCTTATGTTATTGCATTATTCCTTTGTCCAAGATATTTGGGCTCAGTTCTTTGATCTTTGGGGTGTTAGTTGGTGCTTCCCCTACAGTTTGCTAGATTGTTGGTCTCAATAGTCTTGTCCTTCCTATTACCACTCTCTCATGGTTTTATGGAATTTTATGCTCCCTCATGTGTCTTGGAGCATTTGGAAGGAAAGGAATAACCGTATTTTCAGAGACAAAGATTCTCCTGTTGTTCTGGTTGCTTTTCATATTCAGACCTTTGTTAAGGAGAATTTCATTTCTGCTTGCCCTTCCTATAAACTAGACCTTGTTATTCAACCTTTCAAGATGGACTGGGATATAATCAATAGATGGCACATTAATTGGGATATTTCAAGACCAATTATTAAAAATAAGCACAGTAGACCCAACATTGCATGGATTTCTCCTCCTAGAGGATGGATTAAAATTAATGTTGATAGGGTAGCCAAAGGAAATCCTAGGCCGATAGGTTGCTGGGGAGTTTCTCGTGATTATAATTGTAGGATTGTCTCAATAGTGGAACTCCCACTGGGCATCCAGACAAACCATTTTGCTGAGGAAAATACGGCCTACATTGGGCTTAAAATAGTTTTTCATGGAGGGTTCAAGAAGCTCTGGTTAAAAGGTGTTCACTAAACATAATCAACCGTTTGATTAAAAAGACTACCCCCAGTTGGACGATTAATAAGATAATGCAAGAGTGCTTTGAAATGATTTCCAAATCTGAAGAAATTCAAGTATCACACATTTTTAGGGAGGGCAACATGCTTGCTGACCACGTGGAAAACCTTGACGTTGATAGGGATGATGAAAAATGGTGGTGGGAAGGGGAATCCTTTCCATTTTATTTATGCGAATTGGTGAGGAAGGACGCCAAAAACATCTCTTCAATAGAGAATTAATGATGACATATTTTTACATGCATAAATCTATTCCTAGAAAGACATGGAGGCTATTGACATTTTTGATGATGATGATGTGTTTGTCATTGATGGACACACACTTGCTTTGAGATCACTTTCTTTATGTATGAGTTATGCTCAACCGATATTTGTACCAACCGGTATTATGAATTATAGTCTTTAGACTATCGGTGTTTTGCAGAAAGTGTTTACTGATCTCAAGCGACATGAAGACGCAAAGCAGTATGAAGTTCTCAAGTGGTTCAAGGATCTCAAGCGGTATGAAGGAACTAAAGCAACAATTATCATTTTTCCTAGTCTTCATTTTGACAAACCAGGTAATCGGTAAATTATATGAACTGGTATTACTCTGTGATGAGCTACCAACTGATAACATTGTAATGTATGATGAGTTATCCTCCACCGATACTTTGGCTTTATCGACACTTTGGCAGTGATTCTGTGCCGTGTTACCAAATGTGTCTAGATGCACTGAACTGAGGAACTTGCAATGTAATCCTATTGGACCGACATGAAATTAGATTCATTTATAAGGATATCATGTCTAGGGTTTTAGTTGTTGTTAGGGTTTAAGGTGATTGATGAGGTTTTTGTATGTACGATCATAGAAGAAGATTAGGTTTGTGTGAATAAGAAGAGTGTGGAGATATTGAAGACTGAAGTAATACTGAAATGCATTAACAATGAGCTATCAAGGATCTAACCAAGAATACTGTGCTAGTATTTAGATCACTCACTTGTTGATTACTCGCATCTTCGACAAGTCTGAAACCCTTAACCGGGTAGGCTTGGCAAAGCCTTTGTAAATCCTCTAACAAGGTGGTTCACAACTATGGATCTGAAATCCTCTCACAGGGTAGTCTTTAACATGACTTATCTCCTAACATAGATCTAGATTCCTAACAGGATCTATTTTGGTGAAGAACATTGTATGACCTTAACCGGTCTGGTTACTATTCTTCAGATAGTTACTTGTGAGTTTCATCTCACCATGGTTTTTCCCATTTGGGTTTCCACATCAAAATCTCTTGTGTTATGGTGATTATGCTCTTGTGGGTGAATGCATTATTTGCTGTTTGGTTTGCATTTATCTTAACCGGTTTGTTAGTAAATCCGTTATACCGGTTTACTGCTAAACTGTTTAAGTGTTTGAGTTCAGCAATTTTTGGTATACTAATTCACCCCCCCCCCTCTTAGTACTCATTAGAGGTGACCTTCTAGATTTTTCCTGTGGGTTTGGTTTTTTATTGCCTATTTGAAGCCTAGTTTTAGTGTTTTTGCTAAAAATTACAAAGTTAATAATTATATGTGGGGAGAAAAGAATAGGATGGAACCATCTTCATGTGAGCTATGGGAGAAAATGAAGAGGTTTGGAGGGAAGTTGTCGATGGTGGTCTTGAACCATATATTAGAAAACTCCATGGCTAGAACCACAAGCTCACATAAATGTTTGTTAAAAACTAGAATAAGGGAGTGCTAAGTGTCTATGGTGCTGAATCCAAGGTAGATGAAACCTTCAATTCTGATATTACTAGGCTAAGTATGGAGGCTAAAATATTCTATAGGGAGAGGAAAAATTTAGAAGAAGAACTTGCGATTTTCTATGACAAAAAGAGCGAGAGAAGTAGAATCAGGAAGAACTCGGATGGTGGATACAACTGAAAGGATCTTCTAAAGCTTTGGGTAGATATGGTAGAGTTCATCATGAGGTACATAACCCTAGATGGTTGATATTCTAGTATCTTTACTTATCATTTCACAATTCTGAATCACTTTAGGTATAATAAAATAATTTCGATGTCGTTTTATTTACTATCTTTTCTTGAGCATTCTATAAATAAGCATTGTGAAAATGAGGAGAATCAGTTTTTTCATGAGGGGTTAGCCCTCCTGATTATGGAGTATGCTAAGGTTCACAAGGTTAAACCCTCTCCTATTTTGATAAAACTCAAACCCTCAACCAGTTAGGAGGTGCATGATGTTTCTGATACAAATTTTGGTGAGGAGGAGGGTGGGATGGCTATGAATTGGAATGACATCCATGTCTCAGATGAATTTGAATATAAACCCTTAGAGGATGAGTGCCCCCTGTAGAATCCCACTCCAGACACTACTAGTAGTAGAAAAAGAAGAAATCCACCTAGATGGGCAGCAAAAAAGTTGAAAACCCCTGTTTCTCAATCCTAGAATTTGGGTCCACAAAATCTTAAAAAGGAGAAGACTGGGAAAAGGGTAGAGACTCAAGAAAAACTAGAGGATGAAATTAAACTTGATATTTTTCTCATGGTGGACCCCAATGAGACTAAAAGTGATGCAATGGATGTTGACAAACTCTTGGGTAATTCGTTCTCCAACCGGGAGAAATATTGCCACTGGGTTTTTGGTGAAATTAATCTTTTGAAATAGGGGATTAAGGACATTATAGATACTTTCACTAAGAATACTGCACCCAATAAAGTTGAAAAACTCTTGAAGTTGACCCAAAAATTACAGAGGATATCAAGGTCATGAAAACTGAGCATGAGGCTAGGATTGATAGGTTGGAGGATGATATTTAGGATTTGAAGGGTAAACTCAAGGGTTTAGTGGAGATTAGTAAGGAGGCAATGTATAATAGTGTGGAAGGTCTCAAAAGAGTGAACGAGGAAATGGCCATTCAAAAAACTCATCTGATTAGATTTGACATGTCACTTGACATTAACTTGGATAAGAAGAACCAGGACGTGCAAACTTCCATGGGGCCCTCTACTAGGACTAGGAGGTAAAAACAAGATAGGGGAAGCTTGAGATTTATCATGGATGAACTCTAGGCGATCAATAAAAGGACGATCTAGAAGAATATCGAGCTCTTGAAAGAGCTTAGTTAGTTGTTTTTTGGCTTTTGTATTTTGCTTTTGTTGTGTTTTTTTTTGCGGTTAGTCTCTTTGGGGTGCTTCCCCTATTCATGTTGCTGTTTAGTGGCTGCTCAGACTCTAGTTTAACTCTATTTATTTTTTGATGGATTTAGGTTCGGGTCCTTATAAAACTCATTTATCATGATAAAAAATACCACAATATGGTCACATGATTGCACTCCACATCATACTCATACTTCCTCACTCTAATTACCAAACCTTGTTTCCTCATTATTGTAGCTATCTTTTTATACCATTACCTCTTTCTCCCTTGTACCTCCCTTCAAATAATCATCACACATAAATATGTATCATTCTCAAGCCTCTTCTAAGGTCTATGTCAACCACATTGTAGTGAAATACCTAGAAGCACATGAAATGTGTTGTCAAATGAAAAATCCTATAAATTTAACCAAT
Source organism: Cryptomeria japonica (assembly GCF_030272615.1). Classification (NCBI taxonomy): domain Eukaryota; kingdom Viridiplantae; phylum Streptophyta; class Pinopsida; order Cupressales; family Cupressaceae; genus Cryptomeria; species Cryptomeria japonica. The sequence continues at coordinate 662,322,544 of NC_081407.1, read as the reverse complement.
AAAATGATAGAAAATGTCAATATGGTTTAAAAAACACACCCACCAATAATTAGTTTAACCTTCCTAGATGTCCATCCATTAATGGAAACCCAAATAACATTCCACAAACAAAAAATAATCCTAATTGAACACCACTATCAACCCATAGACATTCATTCAAAAAATTATAGACTTATACCATTCCAAATCACCTTAAACTTTAGTACAATACCAATCAATTATACTAAAAAGTACTCTAGAAACCAATTCACCTAGTTCCACAATACAATGAAATACATTATTTTCCTTGTCATTTATTTTTAACTACCTGCATATGATACCTTTTGATTCTTTCTTCACGTAATTTTTGTGACTATTTTGTTGAATGTTTTTGTGTAGTCATATTGTGTCTTGTCTTTTTGATTTCCAACTCCTCTGTAAAATATGACTTGGCAATCCCTCTCTTCAAATTTTTTTCTTACAAAGTCTACCTTGTAGAACAAAAATACAAATTTATCTTTCTATATTGATTTTTAAAAATTAAAAAATAACTCTTTATTTATGTTCTTTACAAAATGAATTTAAAGAAATTAGTTAGTTGGGCCTTTGAATGAAGGTTGGCCATTATAAATTTAACAATCATTTTATTTGGCCACTTTTGTTTGAAGGTAGTCATTATTCAGGATTTTTGTGCTCTCTTAGCACCTTCACTTGAAGGAACCTTTGAATGAGGCCATACCTTTTCTCAAAGTCATTTTTGAGAAAAGGTACTAAAGTGCCACACCGCCCCCTCCCTCTCCCCCTACAAATTTCCTCAGTTTTTTGTCATTCAAATCTTGGGTTTGTTGGAAACCAATAACACTGAGAGGGGGTGGGGGGTGAATTAGTGTTATACTGGAATAGTATATTTTCGCTTTAAAAAACATTCATACACCAATCGGTATACCAGTATAAAAAGCATTGAAAGAAGTAATGCAACCAATAAGCCAAACACATAAAAGAGAATCATAACACACAGATTTATACGTAGAAAACCTCAAAGAGGAAAAACCATGGTGGGATTTGTGACCCACAATATCAATCCACTGGCCATATGAAAAGATATTACAATATATGATGGGCCTGCACTTGCAGGAAGGCTTACAACCCATTTACTAGAATAACCCTTACAATAAATTCCTCACACACAATCTCTTAGAGTAATTTCACATCATATTACATTTTCATATCCATCCTAAGTCACACCCAAAATGATCTATCAAACTGACCTATATACCCTATACAACTTTTATGCCTTATGTTAGCTTACAAAGATATATACAATATCAGATTACATGTCGGTCATATAACATAAATGTATAAACATTAAAACAAATTGCCAATGCCGGATACAAGATGTCGGCCTCTAATACCGATAAACTTTACTATACCATGTCGGCTGCAATGCCCCGCTAGGAACCCCAAAGGAATAACCACAACTAAGGGTGAAATAATTTTTTTTAAAAGTATAAATCACATTAAGTGCATTAATTACTACAGTGCACAAAAATAACACAAGTGGATGACTTACACCAGAATTCCTAAAGGGTTACCAATGAAGAACATAACTAAAAGTTAAATTCCACAATTACGATAAATCCAATAACCATCATTACTCATTGAACATAATAAGCCATATGCAATAACAAATTACACCATTAAAGATTGAAAGGATACAATATAATTTCTCATCAATAAAGCATTTACACCAATCAAATAGAAAGCTGATAAATAACATCCAAAACTTAGGATTACATTGATCCTCCAATACATGGCTTCAAATAATATATATAAAGCTTACAACTTACATCATAAACAAGGTTACATAAATTCATTGATACAAATGACCACATAGGTCTCCAAAGAATAATAATCTCCAACATGAGATAGCGCATGAGTCATGAACCACAGGAACACTTGCAAAGCCAATCCTCGCATGAAGGTATGAATAAGAATATCCGATGGGAAGTAGCATTACCACCCACCCATGTGATCCCAAACTAGCATCACCCCACCGTGCTAGGAGATAGTAGAGGATCCTCAAGCAAGCAAAAGCATGACATGGTCATTAGGACAATACGACTCCATGACAGTACAATACAACTCCACAATATTCTAGGTGACTCAACATCACAATACTCAAGTGACTCGACATCACAAAACACAAGTGACACGACATCACAATACATAAGTGACTCAACATCACAATACACAAGTGACTCTATATCACAACACACAAGTGACTTGACATCACAACACACAAGTGACTCAACATCACAAGACACAAGTGACCCTAAAGAGAGAGTGCCATCGCATAGATTATGATGGTTACCATGGTAGGCCTCCATAGGTCCCGACCCCCATCTTGGGTTATTCTGGTAACCTTTCCTAAATCTCTAGCTCCATCTAAGTCTCATGCAGACCCTACCAACCCTTCGTCAAGACAAGGTGGTCGGTTTGCCATTCTAGGCCTTCCCACTACATCTTGAGCCTGTACACATAGTCAACCATGCGCGGGGTACAATATCTTATAAAATGTTATAAACTACCCACCTCCTAATCAAATTATTAGGTGATCACTTATTAACTAACTTTCGAGGGGTTATCATGCCATACACTTCGGGCGAGGCTCCCACTCAAAAGCCACTCTCTCAAAGGACACTAAACAAACATGGTCACTCCACAAGGACCCTATGGCGAAGCAGACAACCATAACACCACTATCCAAATACAAGTGGTCAAAATAAAGACATACTAACTCTTGGTTAAGCATAAGGAAAAACACTACATGGTTAAGACAACGAGGTCATCATATGTCACTTGATCAAAAGTTACCAAATACGCCACAACAGGATGACTGAATCAAGGATGAGAAATAACCACAAATAATACTCTTTTCAAGGAAAGATAATTTCACTAAGTCCGCACTCATACAATCTTTGAGAAAATCAGCATCATAAACACTTGCAAATTCATTTATTGAAAATTAAATAAAAACACACTTCATTTAATGCATCATTCGAAAACGTCATTCATTTCTATATAATTTCCAATTCAAAATTCCAACAAAGTAGTAAAACCCATATTAACTATTTAGCCAAATAAAAATATGAATTACATTAAAATGTATTATACATTTCCACATTATATCCAAATTATCAATTTGATTTAATTTAACCAAGCATCGATAGAAATAAATCCATATTTAAACACACACACACACACACACACATATATATTAATAACTTTACTAAACTAAGATTTTAAACTAACATATAAAATTTAGCATTAAAACTAACATTAAATTTATTGCATTTAATAAAAATCTCAATGACACATTAAAATGCATCACAAGGGTAAAGCATGTGGTGGGCAAATCCCTACCCACGGTAGTGCAGCAAGCACTACCGCCGGTAGTGTTGCTACCGTCGGTAGCAGCCACTACCGACCGGTAGCAGTCCTATTGATCGGTAGTGCTGCTATTGCGGTAGTAAGCCACTATCGTCACATGTGGTGGGACTAGCCCGCCACGTGGGTAGGGGTTAATTTATTTTATAATATATTTTTCTTTTTAAAACAATTTAATGTAAACTAAACCATCCCTTGTTCAATTCACGGGGCACACACACAGTGCCAAAATCCAAAATAAGAAAGGATATTCTTCAATAAGGTAAATGGTAAATTGATAACACACAAGAGCCCCAATAATATAAAGATTTTGGGCAACATAAGAAGAATTTAAAAGATAGGAGAAGGATTTTGATAAACTTCTTCACTTCCATTACATAGGAAGAATTCCTTGCATCTTGCAAGAGGTAAATAACCCATTTTTGCCAACATAAGCCCCAAATCTTGGCAATTAGAAACTAGAAAGCACACAGAAATCTAAATCTATTCCTTTCTATACCAACGAGAAGAGATAATTCAAGAACTTTATTTTGCAAGAGCAAATAACAAACAACAAATAGAAGATGAACCATATCCTTCCCATATGCACACATTTGATATGAACTCAACAAAATCATCAATAACAACTACTATTCCTTTCAATCCAACATTCAACAAGAATCTAAAAAGAGATTTTCAATTTTCAAACACACAAGAAGCAACTTAAACATTCAAATTTTAATTTTCAAAACAAGAAGAGATTATCCAACCTTCAAAGCAAACTAGGAAGAAGATTGAGGAAGAGTTTCCAATCTTGCCAACCAAATCCAAATCCAAGTTTCTCCTCCAAAATGGTTTTCCAAATTTCTCATTCAAAATTCTGCCTCCCCCCTTCCTGTGAACTCCTAGGAATATATGGGAAAAATATATTTCAACCTAAACTTTCTAGGTTAAAAGTTTTCTCCACCAATCAAATTAAACTATTTAAAAAGTAAAAGCAATTAGATTTACCTTTTTCCATAAACAATTCTTTTCCAATAAAAATAAAATTCAAAAGTCAAATGGAAAGGTAAGAGGGGAAAGGTTTTATTTATTCATTTCTATTTTCACATGATACTTTATTTCAACATAAGCATTCCAAATTTAAATGACAAGACATTCATTTATTTCTTTTCATAATATTTTAATACAACTTTACACAATAAAATAAGCCAATTTGACCATTTAATTCTAGTAACTCATTTATTTAATTAAATCAATAACCTCAAGAGCATAATAATAACTAATTATGCCAACACAAAAATAGCATCATTCACTTAATTAAATAACTATTCAAATAAATAGAAATACGCAAAACGAGGAATGATCAAATGACAATAATACTAAAGCACTTTGACTCGCATACCAGTCAAATGAAAAAGACGACCTACTGACAACACTCACATGAGTGTGAATGCGGGTCAAGTTAGGGTCCAACAACTATTTCCTCCACTCCCATCATACATATAAGGCACACTTAGACCTGTGAAACCAGGTGGAGTTGATACCCCGTACCGACCTGGTACTTGTACCTACAATGTCCTACACCAAAGAACCACACATGCATATAGACAAATATATAAATAGACACGACACACACACCAATGAAGGAGAATTGTGGTGTTCCCTATCTCACTGAAGTGAGTGAAGGAAAATCATCCCCTCATATCCCATACACTTGCAAACACACAACATATAAATAACACATCACACATATAAGGTAAAAGTGTCAATCCATGATAATGATCCATAAAATAACATTAATCATAAGCTCTGAGATATTGCTTAAAAGCTTACAGCACAAATCCAGATAAAGCATGAAATAACATCACATAAATTATGTATCAATATACAATCATGTTCCACTGAATAGTTAACTAAAGTCAAACATAAATACAAAAAGAGTCTGATCGAGGAGGGGTACTACATCAGCCTGCATTACCGGTGACCAAAGAAATCTTATGTATTGTCGGTGCTGGTGTAGAATCTATGAAGTCGGTACACCAAATGAAGCTGGAACACAAAATCATGTTGCCATCAATGACAACATAGTGAAACCAACCAATAGAGTGTCAATTTTCAACAATCTCCCCCTTTGGAATTGATGGCAACACATGTGAAAAAAATGGTCATGGTTTCATCTGCCAGTTTCATCTTGCCTTGCTCCCCCTTGAGCTGAATATGTAAAATACTTCATATCTTCAAAAATCCAAAACTCTATAACTCCCCCTAATGTACACAATTCTTCCATTCCTTTTTACATCTATACTACTCCCCCTTTGATATCAATGCCCAAAATTTGTAAAAATAGTGACAAAGAATAAGAATTGTACACTGAATACCTCCAAAAATGTCTTACTGGAGCTTGACCAATTTAAAAATTTCTGGATAAGCTTTCTCCAGTAATTCCACATAAGTATCCCAGCCGGTTTTGAATGTGTCGGAAATATTCTTTCTCATTTACCTCTGCTGGCGTGGGCTTTCCCAACATATCCATGAATTCTCTCTTATGTACACAAAGTGAATCCAATCTTGGACTCACCAAGCCCTCAGACTTTTGGCTCTCCAAATTATTTTATCTTTTTCCTTTTCAAGAGAAGAAATTTGGTTCTCCAAAATCAAAATTTGACCATCAATTGATGTTGTCAATGAAATTAATCCGTCAACAGAGTTAGCAATACTAGCAATTTTCTCTTATACCTCTTTTATCTTTTTATCTACATTTGCCGTAAGTATTTTAGTATTGCAACATACCCTATATATATTTGTGCATTGTTTCAAAGAATTTTCAATGAGAATTAGCTTCTCCTCAATCTTTTTCTTCTCTGTCTTAATTATCTGATCAAAAGTGGCTCTCTTAGCCTGAGTGAATCTTTCAAGTGCTTGTTGGTTAGAGATTTTCTATAAAGATTGAAAGTATTTTGATATGTTCTTAGTGATTAGCTTAAGCTTGCCGAAAGAGCTTTCTTCATTTTCAATCTTACATTCCAGGACCAATTTGTGTAAAACAGTTATTGATTGATCAATAAACCCTTTGTCTGTGGATCCCTCCTACATCTGTTTTTGAGCAACCATCATCATTAGTTCCGTAGGACTCATTTCTATGATGGTTTTCTTTTCTACTTGAGAAGTGTCAATTGTCAATAATGATGTGGCAACAACTGGTTTCTTGCAGGATTCCCCTATTTTCTCCGATGATTTATCCTTTATTACCTCCTCACTTGCACCGATGGCTTCGCCACTTGGTGCAGTCTATGTAACTGCCGGTTCCTCTACAGGAACAATATCCTCAAACTGTACATTAGTATCTGGAGGACAATTATCCTCAATGCTAGCATCCTGTATAATGTTATTTTGTTCATTCCCAGTATTAACTAGTGTCTCAGTATTTGTCTATACATTTATGTTTACTGGTGGCTCAATTTCCACTATCTTGATTTTTTTCAAACCTGAGGGTGGAGTACCCATAATCCCCTTTCCTTTCCCTTCAACCGGTGTATCTAAAGTATTGGTCTTGGTCTCTGGTAAAGTAAAGAGTCCTCTGTGTTCTCCCAAAAATTTAATCCATGCCTTCTGAGTTTCCTTTATTACTTCATTCATTCTCCCTCGCATGAATCTAGTTATCCTATGTTTTCTATTGAAAACCTTTCTATTTGTAGCCACAATTGTCTTTTTCCATTTCACCTAGAGCTATAGTAACACATATAGCTAAAATTTCTTGCATTTTAATGTGTTTATCTTCTTGCATAGAAGATAACCTTCTAGCATCTAACATTTTATATAACTCAGCCGGTATTTGATTTTCTATCTCTATTAAGGATTTCTTATAAATATCTAAGTATAACAGGACTGCTTCCTCTACCTCTCTCTGTTCATCAACCTCTAATTTTTCATAATAAAACTTGACATTCTTCAACATGCCATCTTTAGTTATTTCATATACAATTTCTGCATAATTTTTGGGTGCTATGATAGTTACATTACTATTTTCAAGTGCTAAATCAATGTCACTCTTCTTCCTCCTCTTGGCAGTACCAGATGCAGCTTTAGGCACTTTCTTCTGTGTCAGTAACTTGATTGTGACCTTCCTAACCTATTTCTTTTTTGCTTCCACCTTTGTTTCTTTTGGTTTCTTCCTAACAACCCTCTTGAATGCTAATGGTGTGTCATCCTCTGATTCAGAATCTGCAGTAATAGGTTCAATGTGAACTATTGGGTCCTTCCTCTTTCTCCCTTTCTTTGGGACAACATCAATTAGTGCCTTTATATCCTTTGAGACCTTTTGTACAAAATTATTTTCTTTTCCTTCTTGTTTCTCCATTTTCTTCTGGTTGAACTCTGTTTCAACCTGTAGAGTTTTCTGTTGTGTAGTTCCACAGGGCTTCTCTGCCTCATCAATTTCTGCATCAATCAATATTTTTGCATAGGCATCAAGGATTAGTGCATCTACCTCATATCCCATTTCCTCAATCCAAATATTCTGGGGCTCGATTGCTTCCATGAGAGTCTCATGCTTCTTTACCATGAAACATATGTCGGTAGAGTATTTCTTTACTATTTTCTCAGGTACTCTTACCCTAGACCTCATAGATTTTTGAAATGCCTTGAAATAACCCCAAATCTTATCATCTCTTTGAATTCCTAATGCAATAATTGATTGTTTTAACTGCCTTCCTACTGGAATGTCAAAAGACCATTGTTTCCTATCAAAACTGGGTGTATCATTTAGAAAATATAGCATCAAGCAGACTAACAAATACCCACACCGGAAGGTGCCCTTCTTCTCACCTTTAATCTTTCCTAAGTTGATTAAGAACTCATCAAGCATCCAACCGCAAAGATCTAACTTTACATTATCTCTCATCATCTTATATGCAGCCAAAATACATGAACTAGAAATAAAATTCAGTTAGTTTGATTGAGTTACCTTGTATCCTATGACCATGCCACCAAATTTGATGTCGGTGTCAGTGATAGTGATCACTTTCATCGATCTCTTGTTGGATGTAGTGCTGATGATCTTCCTTACAAAGTCATTTGACACTTTCTTATCCAGATGTTGCCCTACCAATGACAAACTAGTAATTTCCCAGATGGCTTCCTTAGTGATTTTGTAAGGTCTCTCCAACCATATGAATTCCCCATGTATTCTTCTCAGTAAATATTTGATTATTTCATCCTCAAACTCTGGAATATCCAGAATGTCTGTAAACCCTAGATCTTCAATATGTTGATATGATGGTTTAATCTTACCAGATTCTCCCATTAGTTCATTCATATAAATTCCCTTGATCTTTGAAGTTCCTAAGTCCTCTATATGATAGTGAATGTATGCCCTAACATCCTCTACATACACAACTCACTCTAGAACGAGAGAAAACGCTCCAACCGAATCTTCTAGGGTAGCCACATGTGGATACTTCTTGAAAATTGGCCTGGGGTGGTCCTTGACCTCCACTATAGTTGGGTTTGCAACAAGAATAGGAATAGAAAATGATTTTGCTTCCATATTTCAAGATAAATACCTTTGACCTCTCTCGGTGAAAATCTTCAACAAATTCTTCTAGACACCGGTGAAATTGCTCAAGAAGAAATCTGATTGCCTCTGTAGCCTTTGATCGCACTTAGTCACTCTGAATCGCTCTAAAATCACTCTGAATGTAGGGTGATTAACAATTAAGTGTATTCAACCTTTTATTCATCAAGAAAATCCCTAATCTTCCATTGGCATAAATGACTTCCGGTGAAAGATACCGGATCTCGCTTAGAATATATCCATGCCGGATAGTCCTCTCTAATATATGGAACATCTTCTAGAATATCTTCTTGGGGCATATGCATCATCTTTATAAATTTTTCCTACCCCTAAGGAATTTTCCTTAGTTACCGGATGAGCTCACTGCCGGTATAGGAGAAACCTCTTTTGCCAGATAGGTAACTGGGACATTCCCATCTGATGATTATTCTTCAGTCTTCCTAACTCATCTCTGAGTATGATCATGCCGGATTTCACTAACCTTCTCTTTCCATTTTTCATTTGATACTCCATTACTAACCGATGGATTTTTGCTTCTACAAAACTTAGGAATATGTCCAACTTCATTAAATGCATAACATGTAACATTGTTCTTTTGAATTGCTTTGCTAAAACTAGTGAAATTGCTTGACCTGCACTGATTAGCCATATGTCCAAATATTCCACAAGCATAGCATTTTACATTCATTCTACAATCTTCTGCCTTATGAACAATTTTATTGCATTTAGAACATTTACCGGGAGAAGAATCAGGGTTCTGATTTGCTCTATTTCTACATTGCCTAGCCTTGTGACCAAATCTATTGCAAACAAAACATCTACCATTGAATTTTCTTACCGATGCCTTATGGTTTTGATCATCATTAGTATTACCAGAACTCTGTCCTTGCTCAAATCCAAGTCCACTGTAATATCCAATCTGCCTTTGTCTCTTCAAAAATTCATCAAGTTGTGCTGAGTTAATTTTGAATTTTTCTTTGTACTCACTAGAAGCAGTTAAATCTTCTCTTAGTATCATCATTTGTCTCTCAATCTCTTTCTTATTGCTCTAGGATTGTACCAAGTCAATTCTCAACATATCATTTTCATGAACCAACCTACCACATTCTTCAAATTTGTTCTTCTGGGATACAACAAGATTTTCTTCCTTCTTCTTTTTGTCCCCAATCTCTTTAGAAATCCTCATAGTCATAGTTTTCATTTCATTCTTCATAACCATGTTCTCTTGACTCAATTTCTGACATTGTTTCTTAAGTGCATTTTTCTCTTCATCATCCTAATTTTGAAAAAGTTCCTTCCTCCTAGCTTGAACAGATGATAGTCTCTCTTTTAGGACAATAGTGTATTCCTTATCATAATTCAATTCATCTTGTAGCTTTAAGTTCTTCAACCTTTCAGCATCATAATCTTGAAGTGCCATCTCAAGCTGCTTCTCGAAAGCCATATTCAATGATTCTGGGTTCAGGATCTTCCTCAAGCTATTAAACTTCCTTCAAGGTACAAGGCTCTGATATCAATTGTTGGAAACCAATAACACTGAGAGGGGGGGGAATCAGTGTTATACCAGAATAGTAGATTTTATCTTTAACAAAACATTCATACACCAATAGGTATGCCGGTATAAACAAAATTGAAATAAGTAATGCAACCAATAAGCCAAACACATAAAAGAGAATCATAACACACATATTTATAAGTGGAAATCCTCAAAGAGGAAAAACTACAATGGGATTTGTTACCCACAATATCAATCCACTGACCATATGAAAAGATATTACAATATATGATGGGCTTGCACTTGCAGGAAGGCTTACAACCTAGAGCACACTGCTCAATCACAATAGGAACCTCACTAACTACATATAATTCGAGACAACAATTCAGAGAAGTGTGAACTGCGAAGATAGAATCTTCTATGCCACAATACAGTTCCAGTTTAAGCTCTATCTGTCCTGGTTTGAAACCCTAAACCCTTTTATCAGAATAAACCTTACAATAAATTCCTCACATACATAATCTCTCATAGTAATTTCACATCATATTACATTTTCATATCCATCCTAAGTCACACCCAAAATGATCTATCAAATTGACCTATATGCCCTATACAACTTTTATGCCTTATGTCGGATTACAAAGATATATACAATATCAGTTTACATGTCGTCCAAATAACATAAATGTATAAACATTAAAACAAATTGCCGATGATGGATCTAAGATATGTCAGCCTCTAATACCCATAACCTTTACTATACCATGTTGGCCTTGTTGGCATATGTGCAAAGTATGATGACATGATGATATTGTATGTTGTCATTGATGTCAATATGCTGAAGTATGAATCGGTATATTGAAGAAAGAAAAATGGCAATAGAACTGATATGATGATGTGAACCAGTATATGTGAAAAAGTGAAGCAGTATGTTTGTTCAAAGTGAACCGGTATGTTGGATTGAGAACCGGTTTATGGAAGTTTTGTATCGGGGTTTTACTTGGCATGACTACCGGTTGGTAGTCTCAACTTCAGGGTTCCCGGTTGATGCATTGCCTATGTGATTCAACTGATGACATCTTGTGATGAGTTAGCATTGTAATAAAGATCAGATAGTGTTGCCACATCATCCTTGTGCACGTGAAGAATTTCCTTGAGGATCTTGCATGGAGATTGATCCTATCTACCTCGGGAATTTGCGAAGTCTCTATAAATGGTGGAGAGTGCATGATGGGTTATCAACTTCTTGAAGCAGCAAAGAATGAATGTTGGTGAGCGTCTTGAGATCTGTTCAAGACTGTTGTATTCAATGCAGTATGATTAACAGTCAGGATTGAACTGATTGAATTGTAAAACCTAAATGTTTAGGGTTTAGGGTTTATGCTACCAACTTATCTATTTCCTATAAGGTCGATGATGTTTTTCATTTTGAAGTTGTTGGCAAATGTTATGTGTGTATCCCAATGAGAGATACTTGATTCTTTCCAGACTGAAGAAGTGTGTTGATACCTACAGATTGTGATTGCAGAAGAAAAGGAGCTAAAGTGGATCTGCCTTGACATTGTGTGTCGCTATCAGATCAGTGTATTACCTATTGACTTATAACCATTTCAGCAGTTGGAAAATCCCTTAACCGGGTAGCTTTAATAGGATTTTGTGTAAATCCTTTAATAGGGTGACTCAATTCAATGACTTCTTAAAATCCTCTTGTGAGGTAACCTCTAACAGGGTTTGAACCTTTAACTGGGTATTTAGCCATCCCTTAACCGGGTGATCCCTAGCAGGATCGGTTCCTAGCAGAACCTATGGTAACAGTCTTTAACTGGACAAGGCTCCTAATAGAGTGGACTTCAAAAGAGTTCAAAGAACAGCTTGTGGGTATTCATCCCCACAGTGGTTTTTCCCAGTTGGGTTTCCACGTGAAAAATCAGTGTGTCATGTGTGATGTCTTTCATGTGATGGTTTAGTGTTTTATGTCAATGTGGTAAAACATGTTGAACTAGAAGTCATTATATTTCTGATGTTAGATTACTTATTTATGCATAAGGGTGAAGTGGAAATGAGGTGTTAGATTGTGTGGAAAGATAAGAGTTACTGGTGTATGTCCTTCACATTCTCACTGTGTTTTACCTGTAGTAATTTGATTTAGACTGATGTTTTTGCTTGCCAGTCAAGTGCAGTGTTTTCAGTCAAACCGGTTCAGGGAAAGTGTTTTTGTCTGTACTGATTCACCCCCCTCTCAGTAACAGTTTGGAACTAACTATTCATCATTAATTCATCAGGCCTGCATTACCCATGACCAAATAAATCTTATGTCCTGTCGATGTAGAATTTGTGAAGTGCCTGCTGGTACACCATATGAAGCCAGAACATAAAATCATGTTGCCATCAATGACAACATAGTGAAACCAACCAATAGAGTATCAATTGCCAATAGGGTTGAGGGTCCAAATAGAATCAAATTGACAAATCAATTTGCAAGATTGCAGTCCTTGAAACAAACTTTCCAACAAGTATAATTTTATATATTTTGGTTTTATTATGAATTTTGTTTTTTAGTTTTATTAAACATAGGCTTTTCACCGAACAACAAGTTTTCTATTCTACATGTAGAAAAATAGAAAATTACTTAAAAATATCTATGCAAATGAATTAGTGATTTATATTCTTGTTCCAATGAAAAATAAATAAATTTTGATATATACAAAACAAATTATTTGTGACTTCAAAATTGAAATATATCCAAGACAGATTAGAGATGGGCTGATAAAATTTGGAAGACAACTTGGAAGAGAAATCTCTAAGGGACTAGTGGGTTAGATTAAATAAACAAGAATAAGTTTTTTGGAAACAAAATTCCTAGATTTAGTGGATTACTGAGGGTGACGAGAACACTAAATTCTTTCATCAGTCAGCTATGAAACATTGGAGTAGAAATAAGATAAGACACCTTCAAAGTGAGGATGGGTCCCTAAATGAGGATGATACTGAGATAGACAAAATTGCCTTAGAGACTCTGATGGTATGTTGGAGGTTATCCTTGAGGTGATCACAGATTTAGACATGAATCATCTTACTTCTAAAGTCTCATTTCAAGAAGTCAAGGATGTAGTTTTCTCTTTTAGATCCTACAAAGCTCCAGGCCTTGGTGCATTCCCCCTAACATTCTTTTAGTAATTCTAGGATATTCTAGGGATGTATGTTTATAATGCGGCCAAAGAGTTCTTCATAACAGGTAAATTCCTCAAACATGTTAAATCAAATTTTATTTCTTTGATTCCTAAATGTGATAATGTTGTTTCTTCAAATGAGTTTAGGCCTATTAGCCTCTACAACACCTTGCATAATATCATATCTAAGATTATGGTTAATAAGCTCAAAATTGTACTGGATAAGATTATTTCAAAATATCAAAAAGGTTTTGTGAAAGGTAGACACATATTGGATGCAATAATTACTACCCATGAATTAGCTCATTCTATGAAATACAAAAAAGCATCTAGTATGGCCCATAAGCTTGATGTCTCTAAAGCAATTGATAGAGTCTCATGGAACTTCCTATTTAAACTGCTAAGAAAGTTTGGGTTTAAAGGAAAATTTCTAAGGATGATATTGAATGTGTCACCTCTCCTATGTACTCAATGCTTGTTAATGGTTCACAAAAAGGATACGAATCTAAGAAAGTTTGGGTTTAAAGTAAAATTTCTAAGGATGATAGTTGAATGTGTCACCTCTCCTATGTACTTGGTGCTTGTTAATGGTTCTTGGAAAGGATAATTCTCCTATGGTAGAGGACTTCATTAAGGTGACCCCCTTTCACCATACTTATTCATCATGGTTACTAAAGTCTTGGGGAGAAACATTCAAAGATACACAGATTCAAGTTAGCTAAAGGGTATTAAAGTTGCTTCTCACCTTATTACCCACCTACATTTTATTGAGGACACCATAATTTTTGGGCAAGCTTATATTTATTTGAACCTAAAAGATAAAAAGTGATCTTGGATAATTATGCTAAGCTATTAGGTCAACATATTAATTATATTAAGTGTAAAGTATACTTCTTTAATTCCCCCCCTACCCTACAAGCTAAAATAACTAGAACCTTCGATTGTAGTGTTGCATCCTTCCCAGATTCCTATCCAGCTCTTCCTTTTATCCCAAAAGTACCTCCAATCAAATTCTAGAATGGAATTATTGAGATATTTCTAAAAAATATCTTAGGGTGGAAAGGGAATCTTTTAAGCTTTGTTGGTAAAGTGCAACTTGTTAAATCTTGCTTGCAAAATATCCGAGTTTACTACCTCTCCCTTTTCAAAATGCCTAGTCCTATTGCAGATAAGATTGAAAAATTCAAAGAAGATTTCTCTGGATAGGTATTGGAGAAAAGAATCACATAGCCTTGGTAGCTTATGATATATTGTGTAAACCCAAAGGGTTCAACAAGGCTCTTTTAACCAAATTAGATGGTAGATAATTGAAGGTGAAAAAGATTGGGTCAGAATATTTCAAACCAAATATCTCAGTAAATTCCCCTAGTAACAATTTGTTATATGATATTGACCTCACTTTAGGTTCTTGCATTTAGAATAATCTTGTTAAAATCAGGAATGCTCTAAGGAAGAGAGGAAAGAAGATTGTTTGTGATGGAAGATGTACCAAATTTTGGGATGACCTATGGTTAAAGGATAAATCCCTGTCTATTACCAACTGCTTCAATTTGATTAAAAACTTCCTCATTAAAAAAAATATTATTATGTTGTAGGGTTACCTTTCCTGCCAAAATGGTCATAGTAGATGGAAATTTTTTTAGGACTAGATAGGGTATAGAGATGGCATTCCAATGTTTGATAGGATAAATATGGGATAGGAGTCTATGTTGTTGAATTACTTTCTATGGAACTGATCTTTCTAGTTGGAAGTATGCGTTGAAGTGTTTCTATGGTTGTCATTGATGTCAAACATGTAGTTCTATTTTGGTTTGGAATGCCTATGGTGTAGAGTTATCTTGCTATGTTGTTGATGCAATTGCTCTATTGGTTGTTCTAGAAGTACTTGAGTCTAGTATCTATTGTTGAGATTGAGTATTGTTGTTATATTTTTTAATTATAGTTTCGGTATCATGGATATGATGGTTCTAAGTTCTGGAAACATATTTGTGTTCTCCAAGTGTTGTCATATTGTTAGTTGCTGGTTGAGAGATTCTATGTTTGACCTATCCTTAAGTCCAGATATGATTTGCGGAAGTGTGGTTGATATATTATGGATAGTGTGTGGAGATCCGGATTTGAGTTATTTTCTTTGGAGAGTATATTTTTATTGATGTTTTGATGTGTAGCATGTCCATGTGATATTTGTTAGCTTTCAATGATTGTAGATCGACAATTTGATCTTTGAAAGATGTATTTTGGTCCTCTCTTTCTCCTAGAGTGGATTAGTGTGTGTTTTTGGTTTAGAAAGTATTTATCTTGTTCAGGCTATCTTGCTTCAAGCTTTAATGATCTATCTTATATATAAGGCATTTGTTCATGTTTGAGTTAGAGTGTCACAATTTGGAAAGAGTGCAGATGATGAAGTGAAGAACAAAAAATAGAAGAAGTTGAGCTGAGAGGAAGAGTTGTCTTCGAATGATGTGCAAACTATGTTGGAGATTGTTGCAATGAGTTGAGAAAAAGTGTTTGCAGTTGAGATTAGAGTTGTGTGTGTTGTTGTTCACTTGATGCAAAGTTTAAGGACAACTTCATGATTAAGAGATCCTTCTTTTTCAATTTATTTCTTTATCTTGCCTTGAGTGCAATTTTCTTCAGCTTTTGCAAGTCCTCTTTGTATCTTGTCCCATGAGTAGTTAGCCTTGATACATAAGTCAAAGAAGTTAGCTCTGTCTTTGTAATCATTTCATATATAGTAGATATATTTCTGAGGGTAGGTGCTCATCATGGTTTTTCCTAGTTTGGGTTTTACACGTATAAATATTGGTGTTCATATGGTGGATATTTGTTGATGTGTAATTGTTTATATGCATGTGTAATTGATTTTTTTGACTGATTCACACCCCCTCTTAGTCATACTTTGGGTTCAAAAATTGGTATTAGAGTATGGTTCCTCCTAAGTAAGCTTAACCGCTTGAGGTAGATTAGGTTTGACATTGGATGTGCATTAAAAAGTTCCTATCTTTGATGGTACAAACTTTCCGTACTAGAAGGAGAGAATAGAGACACACTTGGAGACATTGCAAAATGGAATGTGAGAGATTATTCAGATTGGTTATATAGAGCCACAGGGTGGTGCTAGGAGCCCAGATGAGATAAAGTCAAAGGAAGCTAATGTGAAGGATAGAGCTATAATTCTAAGCTGTATAAGTGATTCAGTGATTGGAAGAATAAAGGGTTTGAAGGAAGCTAACATTGTGTGGAACAAGTTATGTTTGGCACATGAAGGAGATCAAAAGACAAGGCAGGCTAGGTTAATAAATTTG
Source organism: Cryptomeria japonica (assembly GCF_030272615.1). Classification (NCBI taxonomy): domain Eukaryota; kingdom Viridiplantae; phylum Streptophyta; class Pinopsida; order Cupressales; family Cupressaceae; genus Cryptomeria; species Cryptomeria japonica. The sequence goes on along the minus strand of NC_081407.1, from coordinate 662,305,594 downwards.
AAGCAAAATTATGAGTACATGAGAATGCTTGAAGATGAAGGTGTTGAGAACTATATTCACAGAGTGGCTAATATTGTTGATGGTATTAGAGCTACTAGAGGACATTTAGAGGAATTTGATGTTGTTCATAAGGTCTTGTTGACCTTTCCTAAATCCTACAAGCCACAAATATGTTCTATAAAGGAGAACTGATTTGAGTACAAATATATGATTGATCAGCTTATTTGTACCTTAGAAGCCTATGAGATTTCAGAAATGGAGGAAGAGAAAGGGGGAAAAAAAGAAGGAAAATTTAATGTTTCAAGATTTGATGATCCAGGATGCACTGGAGATCTAGATGAAGCAGAAGAAAATTTTGTGAGAATATTGCACGAAGGCATTGGGAAATATAAAGGTAAGTTGCCTCTAAAATGCATTTCTTCTAGTAGAATTGGACATTATGCTTCTAATTGCAGTTACAAAGATCATTATAAGAGATCAGATGATAATGAGAAGAAGAACAAGTTTAGAAGATGCAATTTCAACAAAAAAGAAAAGGGATTGTGCTATATTGAAGAAAAAACATTTGAAGATGAAGGTGATGGTGGCTCGAATGAAGATTTTTTTGTTCTTGACAATTAAGGATAAGGAGAATGTTCTAGAGACACCAAAAGATGAGAAATAAATTAAGATTGCATTACATGCTAAGATAGAACCAAATACATGGATTATAGACTCCAGATTTTCAAATCATATGACTAGTGACAAAGAAATGTTTATTAATCTAAAGAAATATGATGGAGGATCTGTGAAGTTTTCTAGAGAAAATGGTGCAACTAAATTCGAGGGATTGGAAGTGTTTCAATTGATGGTAAGCATAAGAATGATGATATTTTTTTTTAAGGATTAAGACATAGTTTATTAAGTGTTAGTTAGATGTGTAGAAAAGGGTAATGAAGTTTTGTTTAGTAGTACTGAATGTGTAATTAGAAAAGAGAAGACTGGTAAAAGAGTTGTAGAAGGAGTTAGAATATGAGGAAGTGTTTACTATATTAAAAATAATGAAGAGAACATATGCCTTTTAGCATAAAAGATTGAGATTGTCCCTATAGTTCCTGAGAAGATGTCATATGGAAGAAAGAAAAGAGAAGAAATCAAATAATAAAGAAGAAGAAGAAGAAGATTCAACAAAAATTCTTGCTAAATATGTTCAGAAGTATCATTCAAAGAATCAGATAATTGGAGATAAAGAAAAAGGTGTCTAGACAAGAAAGAAGATTGCAAAAGTTCAAGATCAAGTTAATTATTGTTTTCTATCAGTGACTGAGCCAAAGGTTTATGAGGAAGCAAGAAGAGACAAAAGTTGGGTAAAGGCTATAGAAGAAGAACTAAATCAGATTCAGAAGAACGAGACATGGGGATTGGTACCTAGATAGATGGACAAGAATGTAATTGTGGGTATTGAAAAATAAGTTGAATGAGAAAGGACATGTGACAAGGAATAAAGAAATACTAGTATGTAAAGGATATTCTCAAGTAGAAGGTATAGACTTTGAAGAAATTTTTGCTCCTAAAGCAAGGATGTAAACTATTTGAATTTTTTGCTTACAATAACTTTAAGGTTTATCAAATGGATGTCAAATCAGCATTTTTGCATGGACATCTAGAAGAAGAAGTTTACATTGAGCGACCAGATGGTTTGAGATTGATAGAAGATATTGATATGGTGTGTATGCTGAAGAAAGATTTGTATGGACTTAAACAAACATGCAGGGCTTGGTATGTGAGGTTGGATAGGTATTTATTTCAACATAAATTTAAGAAATGTACAGTGGACAATAATCTTTATTTCAATATTGATGGAGATAAGTTGTTGATTGTTATAGTTTATGTTGATGACATTATATTTGGAGGAAATGGTAGCTTGTGTAAATAATTTGCTAAAGAGGTTCATATTGAATTTGAGAAGTCAATGATTGGTGAGTTATCATTTTTTCTTGGATTTCAAGTTAGTCAATAAAAAAATATAATTTTTATTTCTCAGAGCAAGTATGTGAAAGAAATGTTGAAGAAGATTGGTTTTGATGATTGCAAACCGGTTACTACTCCTTTAACCATTGGGTGCAAGTTGAGTAAAGATAGTGAGCCTCCGAAAGTTGAATAGAAGAAGTACAAGTCGATGATTGGTGGAATGTTATATTTAATTGTGTCTAGAATAGATATCACGCAGGCTATTTATTTGGTAGCTATATTTCATGTTAAAATCTATACTAATGAAAATTGCACCAGAAGTATTGATGACCAGAAGAGTACAAGTGGAGGTGCATTCTTCTTTGGAGACAAATTGGTTTCTTGGTTTAGTAAGAAACAAGATTCAGTTTTCCTATCTACTATTGAAGCATAATATATTACAACATCTTGTTGTACTCAGGTGATGTGGATGAGACAAACTCATAAGGATACCAAGGTAACATATGATGAAACAATTCCCTATGTGATAATACAAGTGCAATAAACATTTTAGATAATCTTGTTATGCATTCAAGAACAAAGTATATTTCAATCATATATCATTTTTTAAGGGAGAAATTTGCTGAGAAGAAAGTTCGGTTGGAATACATTTCTACAAAGGAGCAGGTTGCAGATATTTTCACTAAAGCATTGGCAAATGATTCATTTGAGTTTCTTCTCGAGAAGATTGGGGTCATGTCCCCTCCTTATAGCTAGGTGAATTTTGGGATGCATCCTTCTAGGGGGAGCTTTCATGCCTATTTATTTACCTGGATTGATGATGTGGCTGCTCTTAGGGGGAGCAGTGGTGTGCAATGGTGTTCAGTAGTATGTAAAGGTATATGCAGTGTTGTTGTGACCTTTTTCTTTGATGGTAAATGGGGAGAGATTGAGTAGTATTATGAGTAAAATAGTTTTGAGAGATTGAGATTGGGTTTTTAGGGAGAGATTGAGTTGTTCTGGAAGAGTTTGAGAGATATTGAGCAGTATTATTTTGACTTGAGTTTTGGTTGAGGTGCAGGTATTATCGAGTGCTTATCGAATAATTCAAATTCTGTGATTCAAGTGTTGCCATCAATGACAAAGGGGGACATTGTTAGAAGTACGTATTGAAGTGTTGCTATGGAACTTGTGGTTTCGGTTTGGTTCACAATGTCTATGGTGCATAGTTATCTTGTTGTGTTGTTGATGCAGTTGTTCTATTGGTTGTTCCAGAAGTGTTTGGGTCCAATATCTATTGTTGAGATTGAGTATTATTATTGTATTTTTTGGTTATAGTTTTGGTATCATGGATATGATGGTTCTGAGGTTTGGAAACATCTTTGTGTTCCTGGGCGTTGTGATATTGTTCATTGCTGGTTGAGAGATTCTATGTTTGACCTATCCTTAGGTTCGGATATGATTTGTGGAAACATGGTTGATATGTTATGAGTCTCACCATAGTGTGTGGAGATTTGGATTTGAGTTATTTTCTTTGAAGTGTATGTTTTGATAAGTGTTTTGATGTGTAGCATGTGGACGTTTTCTTGGTTAGGTTTTAGTAATTGCAGATCGATGAATGGATCTTTGGAAGATGTATTTTGGTCCTCTCTTTCTCCTGGAGTGGATCAACGTGTTTGTTTTTGGTTTGGAAAGTATTTATCATATTTAGGTCGACTTGGTTCAAGATTTAAGGATCTATATTGTATATTAGGCATTTGTATGTTTGAGTTAGAGTATTAGGACGATGAAGTGAAGAGAGAAAATAAGAAGAAGTTGAGTAGAGTAAAAGAGTTGTGTTTGAGTGATATACAAGCTATGTTGAAGAATATTGCAGTGATTTGAGACAGAGTGTTGGCAGTTGAGATGAAAGTTGTGTGTGTGTTGTTGGTCACTTGATGTAGAGTTCAAGGACAACTTCATGATTAGGAGATACTTCTTTAAAATTCATTTCTGTATCTTACCCTAAGTGCAGTTAGCTTTAGGTTTTGCACGTCCTCTTTGTATCTTGTACCATGAGCAATTAGCCATGGTGTAGAAGTCCAGAGTAGTTAGCTCTATCTTTGTAATCATTTCATATATAGTGGATATATTTTTGTGGGTAGGTTCTCATCGTGGTTTTTCTTAGTTTAGGTTTTCCATGTAAAAATCTTGGTGTTCATATGGTGGATATGTGTTCATGTGTAATTGTTTATATACTGCTATAATTATTTTTTTGATTGATTCACCCCCCCTCTCATTCCTACCTTGGGTTCAACATTTATTTTCTCCCTTTAGGGAAGATTTGATTTGGAGTCCTCGGGAGAATTCTTAGTCAAATTCGCTTGTAGGGTGATGGAGGATTCAAATAAAGAGAATTTAAATTGGAATAATATATGGGTAAACAACCTTATCCACATAATTAATGACTTTTGGTGGGTAACGAATCATAATAATATATTGACCATAGGAATTATGAATTTGAGGAGATTCTCTTTTGTTAATAGATTCATCTTTTGTTGCAATGATCTAAAAAGTATTTATCATATTTTCTTGCATTGCCATTATGCTTGTGAGGCATGGTCAGAGGTTTTTTGCTGTCCTTTTGGTCGCTTGACCCCTTCTTGAGAATACGAGAGGTTTGATGGAGTAGTGGGGCCAGTGTCCCTTAAGTCATCTTATTATCAAAAAATTATGGTCTCAAATCCCTCCTTTTGTGGTCTGGAATTTATGGAAGGAACGAAACAATAGAATTTTTAGAGAAGAGACAGGTAATACTATTCCATATGATCAAACATTAGATAAAAAAAATGTGAATGCTGCCTCCTATGGTATGTTTAAAACCATTGCTAGCTTTCAAGATTTCATAATTAAGAATATTTGGGAAATGAAACACAACCTTATGAGGATTAACAAGAATAAACTGATTTTAAGAAGGGAGTGTAAAAGGTCGCCTCTATAGGTTGGATGGATTAAATGCAATTTTGATAGCTACTTTGAAGGAAACCCAAGGATCTCAGGTGTTGGAGGAATCATTAGAGATAGAAGGGGAATCCTAATTGAGGGATACTATGTGAACTTGGGTAGGGATTCTAATAATAGAGCAAAAGCTCTTGTTGCATGGCAAGGACTTAAAAGACTAAGTTAGATGAATTGTCTAAATATCATCCTTGAAGGAAACTCCAAGCTAATGATGAATTGCTTAAATAGAAAAGTGGATATTCCTTGGGAAATATTTTTTTTTTGGAAGAAAGCAAATTTTTAATGAGGCGCTTTCCTAGTATTAAAGTTCAAAATGTCTTTCATGAAGAAAATATGGTAGTAGATGAAGTGGCCAATTATGGGCTTAACTATAAATATTGGACACTCCTTAATTTTACCTAATGCCCTACAAGACAAAGAAATTCTATCTCTTGAAAGGAGTAAGCATTATTTAAAATATTTCATTTCCTTTATTAACAATATAGGATTCTAGGAGTGTTATCATACTACCCTACATGATCAACATATCTACAAATATAAATCATCTCATAAACCAAACACCTATATATTTAGAATAGATTAACATATCCAAGTAGCACTAAAATATGAAGTAATTATGCCCATAGGTGGAACCTCATAGAATTCAACAATCAATATTAATAAATTTTGATTGCTTTCACCATATTTAGTGGACATTAAAACCAATAGATTTTACATAGGTGAAAATAAATAGGTAGGGCCTCACAAAGATGATGACGTTGCCTTTGAAATCTACTAATGTATCACCAAAACCTTGGAAGGAGATACCATGTACTAGTCAAGGAAATATCAAATCATAAAAGAAGTTGACAAACAACGAACCATTAGAAACTAATCTTGAACAACATCCAAAGACAAAGATGAAGTATTGCTACCATATCTATCATCAAATAAGAGATATTCCTTTGAAAACTGAATAGGAGTCTTCAAGCTCGAAGAAGCCATCAAAAAATCATGATCAAATTAGATCATAAAAGGTGACAAATCAAGTGAAGGAGGAGATTGATAAATATCAATGTCTAAAGACAAGGTAGATGAATCTCCAATTATGAAGAAATCACTATCAAAGAGAAGGAAAATCCCCTCAAATGTGTCTCCCAAAACTAAAATGTGAGACTCCATAAACAATGAACCAATGTCTAGCAAATTGGAATCCCAATCAGGAAGACACATAGATACCTCCTACAATGACTCATTGGAATCACCAACAAGAGATGAATGTGAAATCAAATGGATAAGTAAGAGTAGTAGGTGGAGTCACTTGATTATCATAACTCTCAAGTGTTGCATCATATTCAAACTACTCTAAGGTATAATCATTAAAGGGAATATTATCAACATCATCAAGTGGAAGAAGACTATTTGCAGAAAGATCATTTGGGAATGGAGGAACATGTTGATGAATACTAAGAGGGGGGGGGGTGAATTAGTATACCAAAAATTACTATACTTAAACACTTTAATAGTCTAGCAGTAAACCAGTAAAACAGTTTAGCAAGCAAATCGGTTAACACACATGCAAACCAAATAGAAAATAATGCATTCACCCACAGAAGCACAATCACCATAACACAAGAGATTTTGACGTGGAAACCCAAATGGGAAAAACCATGGTGAGATGAAACTCACAAGTAACTATCTACAGAATAGTAACTAGACCGGTTAAGGTCAGACCAGTTAAGGTCATACAATGTTCTTTACCAGAACAGATCCTGTTAGGAATCTCAATCTCTGTTAGGAGATAAGTCTGATTAACGACTACCTTATGAGAGGATTTCAGATCCACAGATGTGAACCACCTTGTTAGAGGATTTACAAAGGCTTTTCTGGGCCTACCCGGTTAAGGGTTTCTAACTTGTCAAAGATGTGAGCAATCAACAAGTGAATGATCTAGCAAATGGCACAGTCTGCTTGATTAGATCCATTATACCTCATAGCTAATGCATTTTAGCATTACTTCAGTCTTCAGTAACTCCACACTCTGTTACAACTCACAGACTTGATCTTCTCAGTTATGATTGCACATTCAAGAACTTTTTACAACCACTACAAAACCTAACAGCTATATCCATACATATTGAAAACCCTAGACATGATGTCCTTAAAAGGAATCTGATTTCATGTCGGTCCAATAGGATTACATTGCAAGTTCCTAGGTTCATTGTATCTAGACACATTTGATAACACGACACAAAATCACCGTCAAAGTGTTGGTGGATGATAACTCATCACAAAAATATACCAGTTGGTAACTCATCATAGAGTATTACCGGTTTGTCCAAGTTTCTGGTTACCGGTTGGTAACTAAGAATAATATCGGTTTGGACAAACTTCCAGTTGACAAAACTTGAAGATTGGGAAAAAGATAACTGCCACTTCTAGCTCCTTTGCTCCGCTCCGCTTGAGATCCTTAGACTGCTTGATCTCTCTATGCTGCTTGGGTCTTTATACCACTTGAGATCGGTAAACACTTTCTACATAACATTGATAGTCTAAAGACTACAACATGATACTGGTTTGGAACAATTACCGGTTGATCATAATTCATACATTCACAAAGTGATCTCATAGCAAGTGTGTGACCATCAATGACAATCACAACATAATCATCAAAAATGCCAACAATCCCCCCCTTTGGCATTGATGGCAACACTTAGGAAAAAAATTTGAGTTCTAAGTGTTTTAAAACAAAATCATGCCATAAATAAAATTACTCCCCCTAAGCATATACACTATCCCTTTTGCAAACTATACAATGTATACTACTTCCTTACAGAGATAGACATGAAAGTATACATAGCATGCATCAAAATTTAAATACATATACTATTCCCCATCAAAATTTTAATTCAAGTATACTATTCCCCCTTTGCCAACAATGACAAAGTACAGCTGAATAACCCCTATTCTATTAGCATTAACAAAATAAGAGTTTATGAGAATAAAGAGTGAAATTTGTCAAAAACTGATTTAAAGTCCCACATAAATGTCTTCATGGATAAAGACCATGATTCAAGCAATGAGGTAGCAACCTCATTCTCTATTTGCATCTTATAAACTTGCTCCTCCATGGCATCCATGGTACTCATCTCTTAAGTAACCGTTAGGGCATCTATATTGAGGTAGCATTTCTGGAGAATTTGCAGTCTTGGCAGTAGGACCAGTTGAAGTTCCTGCAAGTTACGTGTCCAGTTGCTTATCTCTACCTCAAGTCTTGCAGACTGGAGTTGAAACTAGTGAGTAGTTTGTCCATATGTGGAGAAGAAATCATATGGCATCTTGAAGGTGCTAATAAATGATTGCATATCAGATTGCAATTTGTCCTTTTGAGTGAGCACATCATCACAAAATAGATGAGGTTGAGAAATCTTGCTAAGTAGTAGATTTACCTCATCCATTGCATCTCTGATGTCCTTTTGTGCCTTCTAAAGTTCTGACCGAAGCTCATTCAACTTCTTCACCAAGGAAATGTTCAGAGCCTTTTCATGCTCCTTTTGGGCATTTGATTTTGCAACTTCTTCCAGGATTTGGACCTGGTCTTCCACAACTGTACATAGAAGCTTTAATTGGGCAAGTGAGGAATCGGTACTGGGGAGGTTCGTACTAGGTATCAAGTTGGCGAGTGTTTCCACTCCAGTTTGGATAACATCTTCCTCCTTTTTCCTCCTTAGAGAATCCAATCTCTCTTGAGCACGCTTAATGCTCTGCAATAGCTTCGATTCATTTGCAGACTGGAGGTCAATGGGACTGGTAATGTCATCTGGTTTGTCTTGACTACTAGTTACCTTTGGAGTCTCCATCTAAGTGCTCTGTGCCGCTTCTTCTTTCTCTTTGGCTCTTTTCTTGTTTTCTTCTACCTTCTTTTTCTCCTCTTCTTTCCGCTTCTCTTCATCTTCATCCTTCTTCTTCTTCTCCTCTTCCTCCTTCTTTTTCTCCTCTTCCTTTTTCTTCTCCTCTTCCTTTCTCTTCTCCTCTTCCTTTCTTTTCTCCTCTTCCTTTTCCGCTTCCTTCTTCTTCTTCTTCTCATCTTCTTATTTCTTATTCTCCTCTTCCTTTCTCTTTTCTTCCTCTTTCTTTTTCTTCTCATCCTCTTTCTTTTTCTTCTCTTCCTCTTTCTTTTTCTTCTCATCCTCTTTCTTTTTCTTCTCTTCCTCTTTCTCCTTTTCTTGTTCTGCTTGTTTTATCTTTTTTATCTCCTGCTTCTTCTTCTCTTCCTTTGCCTGTTTTCTCTTGTCTTCCTTCCATTTGTCCTAACCTTCAGTTTCTGCTAGTGCATCCAGAGTAACATTGTCACCGTTTAAGGCATCAACATCAATTGGTTCCATTTGGGTGGTGACCGATTCTCCTTCACTGTTGTATACTTCATCCGGTTGAGTGATTTCTGGTTCTTGCTCAGCCTTTTCATTGGCTTCAGCTACTTGATGCAATCTTAATGCTGATTGAGCAAGGGAGTGGGTATCTTTGACCACTTTTGAAAATTTTCCTTCCAGCCACTGGAGTCTTCTTCTTCTCATGAAGAAGAGGCCCTTGTATCTCTCCACTACTTCATACAATTCTAATCTGGGTACATTAGTGAAGTAATGTGAAAATACTTCTTCTCTTATTTCCTGTTCTTTCTTTATGGCAATGCACCATTTGTTATCTAAAGAATTATATAAAGAATCAGGTGTCTCAGACTTAATTTCTAAAGGCCACCGGTCATTAATACATAAATAATTGATAACTTCCTATTCAACTTCTTCCTTTTCAACATCATTAAAATCATCAAAACATTCTTTCAAATCACCAAGTACTTTTCTTCTAATATTCTTAATTTTTCTTTGACAATGTGTCGAAGGTTTGTAAGAAGAAATGTCAATATTTACCGGTGCTGATGTTGCCGGTTCATTCTTTGTCTTTTTCCTTGTTTACCTAGTCTTCTTAGGCTGTTCTTCAGAGACAGTGTCCTCTGAGTCTGGAGTATTGTTCTTTGTCTTCCACTTTCTCTCGAAGACTTTGGCAAGTGCCGCTTCTGATTTCTTCTTTACTGGTGACCGCTTGGTCACTTTGGAACTTGTTGGAGTAACCGATGCCAATACTAAAGGCACTGCCTTTCCCTTCTTTACTGAGGGTTATTTAACCAGTGTAACCCTTTCTAGATAGGTGCTAGTTCTCTTTGCCTTTGGATCAAGTGGCGAGGCAAGTAGGGTAGAGGCATACCCATCCAACATATCATTCATTACCTCATATCCCATTGGTTCCACTTCTTCCTATCTAGGCTCAACCGCCTCTATTATGCACACGTCAACTTTGATGGTGAAGCATATGTCCTCCTCATACTTTTTGACTATATCACTGGATATTCTTACCCTTTGGTTCATTTTGCATCTGAACTCATCAAAGTATTTGTTCAGTACTTTCGGATAGTCGGTTCCAACCGCTTGTAAGATTTTTTTGATTTTCTTTGTCACCGGTTGGTCAGCAGACCACTGAATATCACCTACTCCTGGAAAGTAGCCTTGGAAGTAAAAGAACAACCCAACCAGTAGTTGTCCAAACTTAAATCTTAGTGCATTGTCCTATTTGATCGACTTGAGATTCAATAGAAGTTGTCTTTGCATACAGGTGCACAGATCAAACGATGCATCTTCCTTGATCAACCTATAGGCGGCATTTACCGCTATACTAGAGACAGAGTTGATTCTGCTGACATAGAACATCTGGTATCCTATCACCATACATGCATATTTGACAAGATTGTCCTTGATTGAATTGACAGTCATTCCCCGTGAATCACTTATAGAACTAGTGAGCTTAGTCATTTCTGTCTTGCTAAACTTTCTTAGGGCTGACACTTCACCGACGTTGCAGAAACTGGTGATGGCATGAATCGCTTTTGGTGTGATATCATGCATCTGCTCTAAGTACATCTTATCACCATGTACTCAGCTCAGAATAATGCAAATGTGATCATCCGAAAATTCTTCAAGAAAATAGATTGCGTTGTGAAGTTTCTTCTTTTCCAGAATGCTGAATTCCAGTTTAATCTTCTTATCCTTCACACAGAACAAACTCAACTAGGAATGGATCATCAAGGATCCTAGGTCTTCAATCTTGTAGTCAATGAAATCTGAAATGCCTTCTTCTACTATAACACCAACAAGAATTTAAGATAGGGCATTGTATTTTTCCTTCCGTTGAATGAAGTCTAGAGAATCAACGGATGCACTAGAGCTAGCATGTGATGCGGAAGCTATGATAAACAAAGAATTATGAAAAATACCTTCGTAGATCAAAATTTAGGGCTTTGCAATTTGAACTTTGCTACACACTCCTTCGGTTGCTGAAATACCACTTTGCGTTCTACACTTCTCCAATAGATGTTTTCTTCAGATTCTTCTTCAGAATTTTGATAAATTCTTTGAATCGCAATGTAAATCGCTTTTCTTTGCTCTGCACTTGAAAACTTCTTTGCTCGAAAAATGATAGCGAGAAATGATTTCAAAATTCCTTTTAAATAGATTCTCCACCTACCATAATAAATGATCCACTATTAGGGCGTAAACCCTAATCTACCTTATACCGTTTCCGGTCTTCTACCAATCTGACAGGTGTCTCATACCAGTTAAGGTCTTTTATCGGTGTCAACTGGGGGTTCGAGATATTTCACTGTTTGCTCCCCCTAAGCTTTCTGATGCTTAGTTTGCCAGTTCAACAACTTCCACACTGGGTGCAGAAACCAGCTCTTCTTGAATCACTTCTTTTGGCTTCTACTTTGAGGTTTTCTTCATATCTGCATGAATAATTTCAACATCGATCTTTCCTTCCGGAGTGACTAGTATATCATCCGATATACTCTTTCTACTTCTACAAAATCTTGCTGAATGACCCGGTTTGTTGCAATGATAGCAAACCATTCCAGGTGCTCTCCAAGGTCTATTATTCATGTTTCCATTCTTCCTTCTGCATGTTGCAACAGTGTGACCATGATCATGACAAATCACATAGATTGCTCTCCATTCAGTTGCTGCTTGATAGCCACCGCTACCTGACTGATGACTATAGGTATTAAACCAGTTTGGGTTCTGGTTCCCAGAGGGTTCAGTAAAAACTCCTCAATTCCTTTGAGGATACCTTCCGGTATTGTGCATGACAGACTTGCATTCAAATGCTCTATGCCCAAAATTGTTGTATGCATAACAATTACCATTGAATCTATTGGATCTAGGCTTATCATTTAGAAAATAAGGAAAATTATTGTAAGCCTTACTTCTACATACATTAGCAGTGTGTCCTTCCTTGAGACAGTTAAAGCAAACAGGTTTGAACTTTTGCTTCCCTTTATCCTTTGATGCCGGTTGTTTCTTTGATGCTTCATCTTTTGTTCCAGAGGTCTCACCTTCCTCATAATCAAAGAAACCAAGTCCATTGGTATTCTTTACCGATTTAGCTGATTCTAGCTTCTGCTCTCGCTTGACAGTGCTCTTATTGAATTTGGCAAGTATTTCCTTTGACTCAGTGAGTTCTTTGGAAATAGCAGCATTGGATTCCTTCAAGGTTGCATTCTTAGAAATAGCCATGTTTAGTTCACCTTTTACTTCTTCTTTTTCCATTTTCTTTCATGAAGACGAGCAGTAAGTGCACTGATCTCTTGCTTCAGCTTGGAGATCTCATAATCTTTATCTTTTACCAGATCTTTAGCTTTTCTCCGGTTTTCAAGCTCTTGACACATTCAGATAGTCAGTCCTTCCAACTCCTTTCTCAGGTTGGAATTGGATTCATTCAGATTTTCTACTTCTTAAATTAGGGCTTCCATGTTCGCTTCATCAGAAGAACTATTTTCAGTTAGCTCCATTAGTTTTTCAGCATGCTCTCTTCTTTTTGCCTGAGAGGCCTTATATTTGACCATAAGTTCATCATAGGCTTGCTCAGACTGAGTGAGCCGATGAGTAAGTTCCCTCACAGTGTATTCCCCCATATCTCTTTCCAAGTGGTTAGACTTATAGAAAGGTTGGCTTTGATACCAATTGATGAATACTAAGAGGGCGGGGGGGTGGGGGGGGTGGCGGGTGAATTAGTATACCAAAAATTACTGTAGTTAAACACTTTAATAGTCTAGTAGTAAACTGGTAAAATAGTTTAGTAAGCAAACCGGTTAACACACATGCAAACCAAATAGAAAATAATGCATTCACGCACAGAAGCACAATCACCATAACACAAGAGATTTTGACATGGAAACCCAAATGGGAAAAACCACGGTGAGATGAAACTCACAAGTAACTATCTGCAGAATAGTAACCAGACCGGTTAAGGTCATACAATGTTCTTTACCAGAATAGATCCTGTTAGGAATCTCAATCTCTGTTAGGAGATAAGTTCGATTAAAGACTACCTTGTGAGAGGATTTTAGATCCACAGACGTGAACCACCTTGTTAGAGGATTTACAAAGGCTTTTCTGGGCCTACCCGGTTAAGGGTTTCAAACTTGTCAAAGATGTGAGTAATCAACAAGTGAATGATCTAGCAAATAGCATAGTCTGCTTGATTAGATCCATTCTAGCTCATAGCTAACACATTTCAGCATTACTTCAGTCTTCAGTAACTCCACACTCTGTTACAGCTCACAGACTTGATCTTCTTAGTTAAGATTGCACATTCAAGAACTTTTTACAACCACTACAAAACCTAACAGCTATATCCATACATATTGAAAACCCTAGACATGATGTCCTTAAAAGGAATCTGATTTCATGTCGGTCCAATAGGATTACATTGCAAGTTCCTAGGTTCATTGTATCTAGACACATTTGATAACACGACACAAAATCACCGTCAAAGTGTTGGTGGATGATAACTCATCACAAAAATATGCCGATTGGTAACTCATCACAGAGTATTACCGGTTTGTCCAACTTTTCGGTTACCGGTTGGTAACTCTGCATAATACCGGTTTGGACAAACTTTCGGTTGACAAAACTTGAAGACTGGGAAAAAGATAACTGCCGCTTCTGGCTCCTTTGCTCCACTCTGCTTGAGATCCTTAGACTACTTGATCTCTCTATGCCGCTTGGGTCTTTATACCGCTTGAGATCGGTAAACATTTTCTGCATAACATTGATAGTCTAAAGACTAAAACATGATACTGGTTTGGAACAATTACTGGTTGAGCATAACTCATACATTCACAAAGTGATCTCATAGAAAGTGTGTGACCATCAATGACAATCACAACATAATCATAAAAAATGCCAACACATGTGAATATCCAAAAAAACTCCCCAAAAATGGTCCAAACTATGTGTGGGCATTTAATACCTTGAAAATTGGGGTAGATATCATGGATAAAACTTATACTGATACTAGATCCAATCAATCCTATGATATGATCATTCGTATTTCCCTAAACTAGTTGCTTCCATTTTGTCTTTGCCTTAGCTATTAATTTTAAAAATTAGGTAAGAGATTAATCCATCTACAAATGTGAGACGATTTCTTTTTCTCATAACTCATAATTATTCTTAGTCAATGCAATAGCAGAAGGATGTATTGCATGAGCCATTGTGACATCCATGTGGCACACTTCTCACATCATAATAGAGATCAACAAAATAATAGTGTAAAACCAAGATTCAAACATGAATGGACAAAATTTGACATCAAATAATAAAATATCTAAAAAACACCTTGTCCACTATAAAGTTGACAAAAAAAGATTTTTGTTGATATCTTGTTTACTGAATTTTGCCTCCGTTTGCCCAAAGTTATGAAAAACCCCCAAAAAAACTTGCCCTTGATGGTATAAAGGGAGCCAAAAAGAACCTGAGTTGCATGAGTTTGGAATTTTTTTTTTAGTGCGAGGCACTTTGGTATCTAGTTTGCCGATAGGCAATTCCCTGTGGGGTTGCACCCCCACCGAAATTGTCTCATGCCATTAAAATATGGTTGTTTTCCGGCTGTGGGGAAACTTCGTCCGAACAAGTTTCATTTTTAGTTTGGTGCTTCCCAGAAAGGTTTATTAAAGATAACATATTACTTTGGGGCTTTCCAAAAAGGCTCGCGGTGAGTAGTTGGCAAAGGCACCGATCATGTAGATGGATATTGTTACTCCTTCCCACGTGTTTGCTGCGTTCCATGTGTTTATATCTTGTTCTCCAACAACTCTACTAGCTAACAATTGTCGTGCATATGGTTCAACATCACCAGAAATTAGGGTTAATATTATTGTCAAAAGTGACAAAATTAAGACAGGAGAAAAAACAAAAAAATAATATCAAGCTTTTCCAGGTTTGTTTTTAGTTTATCTGGCTGTTGTTTCTGAAACATTTTATGATTGGAATTATAGGGAATTGTTTTTCAAGTTTGTAATGCATCCTTCACAGGCAAAGAGATTTGATAATCTGTGCATTACAGACAAAATCAAATATGACATGGCACGGGGAAAAACAAGAAAACCATGCTATTTCAGGTATTAGATCCCTCTGCATGGTCTTATCTTTTATTTATTTGGGTTGGAACTATTAACTTTTTGTTGATTCATTCATTAAGATTAAGCAAGAGATTTCTCACCCACAAATGTGTTAATAACTTGTTTTAAACATAACCCATCGTATGCTTCTTATCTGAAATGAAATTTAATTATCTCATCGTTTATACTGGAATGATATTTCGTAAGACTTAATAATATATTTTTTTATATATCCTTTAAATGGTTTATTTTAGAAATTCATTCATTTCACATTGGTAACACATTCTCTATCAAATTTAATGGTTTCTATGTTTCTTTTCATGTTAGAAATATATTCATATATTATTCATATTATTCTCACATTCTATGCCTGTGGTTTACAAAATCTCCACTTAATCTCAATTTCCTGATCAATTGCAATTTTTGAATTTCCCTGTTCCTGTCTGGATTTTAATAGACAACTCTTCTAATTAAAAAACATAGTTTCAATTGCAAATTTTTGTATTTCCCTGTTCCTTTCTGGATTTAAAAAAAAAAAACTGTTTCCCTGGTAGCTTGTATATTTTAATTTTTTCTATGTTGATTTTGCTCTGATTTTGACACTATTGATATAATGCTTTCAGAAACTGACCAAAGAAACAAAAAAATTGAACTTAAAAAAAATAACTACCTATTTTTGAATGATTAAGAGATTCGATTCCTTAATGGCTGTGTACTATTAAAAATACAGGTAAAGGGCATGATTTTGTTCAATGATACGAATATGTTGATATATTCATATCACATGTGCCCGTCATTTACAAAATCTGTATCTCAATTTTCTGATGAATTGCAATTTTGTATTTCTCGGTTCTTTTTAAAAGACCTTTTTAGAAAAAAATTGATAGTTATCTAGGTCAAAAATCTGATTTCTTCGGCTTGTCTATTTTCTATTTTTCTATTTTTTTTGATTGGTTTTCTTGGATCCTAAACCTTAGGCAAATCTATACCTAATAAAGCATGTGCAATAGAAAAGGGAGGATTTGAACAAGTATACATCAATGGGGACTGTGGAACATCTAGTAAAGGGCTTGTGCACCCAAAATTCCTAGGAATGCAATTATAGCAAGATCTCCTTATATGTTGTATATGCTTTGTTACTGATACAAATGTGAATTTGCAGCATTGAAAGTAGAATTCAGAGTAATTCCAAGTAGACCAAATAGCTAATGCGATTTGCTCCAGTCAAGATACTATGAAATTGGTGGTCCAAGCAAATTAGGGTTTAGAAAAGTAAACAAAACAAAATTAAAAACATATTTTAACTTTCTGAAACTATTCCAATTTGGTTTACATCCATTAATAGTAAATGCCATAATTATGTTGTTCACATTAAAAACAGGTAACCCATGTCCCAATGCGGCTGCTCAGAATTTTTGCCACAAAATATTTTATTTGATTGTTGCATTGAAATGTGTGGCAACTTGGCCTCGTCCTCATTTCAAATACATATTGGGTGAGATTTATCCAAACCCATTTTAAATACATATTTGGTGAGATTTATCCAAACTCTTGAATTTTAAAATTATGTTTCATATAAAATTTTTACCCATGTCAGAAATCCATGCAAAACAGACACTTACAACCATGATTCAAGATTGTGTTCTTTTTTAATTCTTGTATTTCTATGCATATCATCTTTAAACCAGCTTAAGGTTAGCCTAATGAGATAATGGTGAGCGCATAGTATTAAATATCCCGTGCCTCATAATTATGAACATAATTAATATTATAAAAAAAAAGTTACATATAAACTAAATTATGTAGTTGTATATTTCATAGCTAAATTATTTTTTATGTCTCCAATATTATATTGTTAAATTAGCGGTTCAATATATAGATTTTGTTTTTGTTTTATAAAATTTTAATAGATTGGATATTGATTCGGTGGAGATCAAAGACATCTTTCCCCATCGGATGATATGATAAGAATTAGGGAGATAAAATATTGCAAAGTCTTTTTTTAATTATTTATAAAACAAATACATAAAATTATATAGTAGTCATATTCTTTTCTAATTGGACTTTTTATTTAAAAAAATGCATGATTTAGCATAATCAAATTAAAATATTTAGAATTAAAAACAGTAAATAAATAAAAAATAATCATATCCAGTAAATTAGAGTTCGATGCAGTTAAATATTTTCTTGGTAGCCGCCACTAGCAGTTCCCTATTGCCATGGTAGGGCCCCTCCATCGAATTTGTATCGGCATTACCCAGGTGCAAGCGCTAGTAAATAATGTGCAAGATCTGATATAGAATGCCTAGCCACATACACCATACCAAGATTCGGCCTAACCACAGGCAAAGGAATTATGTTGTAATTAAGGGTGACAATGTCCAGTGTATGGGTTAACAGATAATAATACACTGGTTTGAATAATCGACCAATGATATCACAGGAATAAAGCACAATACCGTTCAAGCTGCGTTGATTAACTGTAATTTACAGTTCACACAAGCCAATAGGAAATGTTGGATAAATGAAGTTTTATCAAATGAGGTTTGCTGTTAATGCTCACCAAAACAATAAGATGCCACTTCAGAAATATGCCCAACCAATGAGCCTGTCCTCAACAAGAAATGCGGGCCTAATAAGACCGACAGAGATATCAACGCGAGCCAAATCAATGATCAGACTTAACACATACGCTTGCAAAAAAAGGTTATTCCTTAATTACTTATTTTATATACTATACATTCTTTGACTTTTCAACTCAACCATAAGTAGAGAATGCCACTAGCCATACATGATACCATTTAGCTACCACAATCCCTACATTAGAGCAAATTCACACACTCGAACTTATTAAACATTATGATCCACGACTCATTTAAAACATATAGTCTCTCTCTAAACTATACTAATTAACCAACACATAATCTATTCCATTTGAATAACAACTCATTACAAATTCATTAGCTACATGAATTCAATTCAATACAAACTTAAGATATGATAGGATATGCTCTCATTCAACATTCAATTAGAGATATAATCTTAGTCCACATCAACTAACACAATCTAATTCTTTTCCTTTAAGATAATCATCCATTCAACCGTCTACTTCCATGTACTAGTGATATTCATTAATAAGAATAAAAATTCTTCCTTTAAGAATATTCATAGAACACATTCATGCGAAACATCCATTTACAACCTAAGCATTACAAGGTTTCAATCCATCATTAGATCACAAAATATGATGTACAACACAACAAGCCGAATCTTTTCAATCACAAATCATAAACATGTCCTAAGACATCTTCTACCAATATACATACATACCATCAACTTACCAAGGGCATAGCTTTTCTCCTACTTAATGCATTAACCAACAACATCATTTCTAAGCTAACACCATTATCAATACATTTGCGTAATTTATTTTTAACACGACTCATCGTGAATACCAATTGCATCATCAAATTCCATTCCATAACACATATCTACATCTCATACATCTATTTCATTTAACTATAAATGCATAATAATACAACTCAATGTTTTATCATTAACATCTTATGCTACATCTTGTGCTAACACTGTTATTAGAACAACGATCTTTTCCATGAGAAGGGTTCTCTTATTACATGATTTTATTTACAACCATTACAAGATAATTTCGTTACATACACCATGACATCATTTACATTCTTGCTGAAATAATCATCCATAGACTATATTGGAGAAGTGTCCACATCAACTCAAGATGAATCTAAAGATAGACTTATCCCAATGGCTATAAAGCACCAACCACTTGAGCATGTGGAACCAAAGGAACCACCCCCCATGCTAGGAGATGACACAAGGTCACAACACACACTCTACATCTAGGCTGACACTTAAAATCAAAGAGAATAATGATACAAGGAGTCTCAAGCAAGAACCAATTACAAGCAGACACAAGTAGAAAATCTTGGAGGCGTGCAAAACAACAAGGCATCTATAAAACTCAAGTAGGGACACATGTAGGAGCAGAGTGTCATCACATGTGAACCTCCCCATAATACTGCCAACACACCTCTTCAAGGCATAACATAACCTCAATAGACATGTGGAGCCATCTCTACCCATGAGAGAATCAAGGGAGATTTGACTTACCACTATAGTGATCTTCCCAAGCTTATCCTAAAACATCCTCCCTAAGATCGAGACATGGGGCTCAATTAATGATCTTGTTTAGGTTTATCCTAATTACCCAACCCATCTAATTCATTATCAATGTTATCACTTGTTTAACAATAGGAAAACTTCCAATGTGCCTTGGCGATCTAGATGAGAGGCTTATCAACTCACCGCCTATCTCTCATGATCCCGATCATCACATGGAATCCCACTCCCCCTAACATGTTCCCAAAATAACATTAAAAATAACAAGAGGCTCTAAATCATATGCAAATCTGAAACCATAATTATCATTATACAGCCATAAACATACACATAAACATGAACATCCAAATAGTTATAATAGCAAGTAGAACAACCTTGAGCCTCTTATAAAAAATAAACATCAAAGACATAATAAGGCAACCAAATCTATCTCAACATGAAATCAAAGATAGCGACAAGGCACATCAACATGTTGGTTCAAAAACAATAAAGAAATCCTCACAATCATGGCTCATCAACATGAAGGGAGAAATCTCAAGAACTCATAGGTAAGGCATATCAACTTACCAAGATGCAAAAATCACATAAAATTATCAAATTAGATCAATGCCAATACTGGAAAACATCTACAGACCTTCCTAAAAGCCTATGGTACAAAGTCAACCTGAGAAAATACCACATGGACTGACAAACTTGACAAACAACCAAAATATGCAGTTTGGTGCATACATCCTATTCTATGGTGTGTATGTACAATCTTGTGGCACATATGTACAATCATGTGGTGCATATGTACAATCTTCTGGCACATATGTAACATAAGAAAAAATTGACGAAAACAACTAAAGTTACAAATCAAAATTAAAAATTGCACAAGTAGGGAAAAATTCTAAAACCAACTACACTGAAGACGCCCAAAAAATACTTTCAAAAAGGTGAAAAACGAATTGAAATAAGATAAAGTAAAATAGAAGATCTCTCCAAAATACATTGCATAGTCATAGAGTCAAAACTACTTCCATAACTCACAAGAAGACCAATACCACTCAAATGGCTTACACAAAACTTTCACAGAAGCTAATAAACTCTTAAGCAAGACTCAAAAAAGTTTATACAATAAGCAATACACATAAAAACCATAGAGAGGAGAGGTCCTGTGAGTTTCCCTTATGACATTGCCAAACCCAGATACTCACAGAGAGCTCAACCTCACCCAATCTGAACAATGAAACAACAAGCAATAGAGAAATAATCTTTAATCAAAACAAATCACATCCCATGAGGACTTGCAGATTAAACACTCAAAGCATCATTAATATACAATCTATGCATTCATGGAAAAGGCCAATCACAGAGACAAATATCAAAATCCCAAACTATATAAAATGCAGCATAATACAAAGTCTTTTCCCCAAATATTTCTTTGATAACTATATTCACTATATGGGAAGAGAATATTTCAACCCAAGATCCCAGAAATCATGTGCAGACATGGAGCATACAAATACTGAACCAAAAACTAAAATACAAGGAAAAAGAGCTCCAACCTACAACTTGAGTGATGGAAGAAAGCTGAAGAAGATCCCACACACACTCCAACAAGCTCCAGAACCAAAATCCCCAAATTCCAAAAGCGAAGAATCCAAAATTACAAAGGAAGCCAAGAGAAGTAACCTGTAAACCATCACAAACTTGAAAATAAAAATCCATGAAAAACCAAAACCCTAGCAACACACACGACCAATCAAATTATTCCATTTTGGAATATATTTCACCTACTCGTCTTAGATTATAATTTTAATTCTTCATTTCAAATTCAACCAATGGGAATAAGTGGTAGGTGGGATTAATATAAAACATATCGACAATATACAGGTGGCATATAATAATATTATGATAAGCTAATGTATTTATACACCCAAAGCAAATAATAATCAACTTTATTAAATAAATATACCATAGGCTAGAAACATTTAATTTAAATAATAAAAAGGGAAATTAATAAATAAATAGATCAAAGCTCAATAAACAATTGAATGACAAAATAAAATATCAAAAACTTGGATAATCAAATTAAGCTATCAACAATTAAATAAACATAAATAAATAAATAGATCAAAGCTCCATAAACAATTGAATGACAAAATAAAATATCAAAAACTTGGATAAATAAATTAAGCTATCAACAATTAAATAAACATAAATAAATAAACCACAAATATAAATTAAATAATAAATATTAAATAAATAATAAATCAACATTAAATAAATAAACATTAAATATCAAATAATTAAATACTCAAAAGGCCAATAATTTGATAAATTAAATTAAACATTAAATAATCAAATAATAAAAAATAAGCATTATTAACTATTTAATCTCTCATCGATAATCAAATAATTAGTCTCAACATTAATAATCACATCATTGCACACAAATAAATAAATCAATAAACATACTCACATCACCAACAAAACCAAGCTTACTAACTGCCATGATGAATTATGCTAAGACGCTGAGGACTCATAGTGAATGACTTAGACCTCGAGTATGTGAGGGGAACTTGTGCCAACTTCGAACTACATGCCATTAGGATTTAAAGACACACTCAGACTTGTGGAGCCAGGTGGAGTCGGTGTCTGGTACTTGCAAATCTTGCATCCACAAAGCAACGATACAACATATACATATACATAACAAGAGACAAGTGATAGAGAATCGCAACGGCACATCACTATCATGAAGACAATCATACAACATTCAAACACACCATAAGATCAATTTATCATAGGTAACCATGAAATAGGGTCAGTACATCTAAAACATTATCAAGTGCATGATCATTATAATCCATCAATATAGTGAGGCATGTAAAATCCATCAAGCACAAAAATACATATATGATCCATTAGGCACATGATCAATAATGAAAATGTCATCATCTATATAAACCATCAAAATAGCATGTCCAAATAATGCCTAGCATCATAAAGAGCATCTAAAACACAATAGAGTCATAGTGGTAATCTTAAACATCAAATGGAAATCTAGATAAGTCTAATATGAACGACACGAAGGACAGGTCGAGGAGGGGCACTACATCAGAGTTAGTTGATATTTTTTAGATTTAATATATTACTTAAGGTGTGATCATACTTAGAATACATTTTTAGACTTAATAATGTTAAACACTCAAAGTTGACTAACATTTTCTACACTTAATATATTGCTTAATATATATGATTTACAGGTAAACATGCCCTTGCTTGTTGGAAAAAATGGTAAAATGGTATTAATGACATCGATCAAAGATATACGTGATCACAAGATGAAATCTAGGCACACAAAAAAAATGGTATTACTGACATCGATCACAGATATAAGTGATCAAAAGATGAAATCTAGGCACACAATGAATATAGGTCACAATAGAACCGTGTACGATAGACCTATAGAAGAAAGAATACAGCCACGGAAAGAGGGAATATGCACACAGTGCCACAAAGTATTATGAGAGCCCAAGTTTGATGCACATAATATGTTAAAGTCAAGCCAAAAGAAATAGCAAATGCATGGTCCAATGGATATAGGTGCCTGGAAAAAGAAAATTAGAAACCCTCGATCAAAAATAATAAAGCCTTCACCCAGGAAGATATACAACTCTACACAAAGGATGAAGGAGTGATATACAGGCAATAGTGTCGATAATAAAACGACTTAGGAAAATAAATGAATTGAATTTGCAGGCACCAAATGGTGAAATAGAGAATTTTCGAACAAAATTTCAAACGCTTGCAACTAAAATTACTAGGAAAGAAATATGGTATTTGCAATTAATTCAAGGTGAAATGCCTCAAAAAAAATTCATGGAAGTTTTGTTGGATAGGATGACTTTGGATTTATGATAGTTATTTTGACTTACATTATCATGTATAAAAGTGTGGGAAAATATATAGAAATGTAATTACACATGTACACCAATTTTGACTAGAGAAGTTTGGTTTATGTTGTTTATTTCTTATATTATATAATATAATGAGTCTAAATTAAGAAGATCAATAGATGTCATTATGATAAGAAGAAAATGTTCTATTTATAAATTTGGTCTCTTTTTACATTTATAAGCTTAAAAATCTATCTATATAAGTATTGTTTATAACCCCATACCTTGTATTTAAAAAGAATGCTCATCTATATGTTTAGATAGAGGTACACTAAATAAGTTACAAATTTTAAAGATGATCTTTATCTCATCTTTAATAATATAACATATAATCTTTCATAAAATAAACTATTATATATTCTTATTATACAATATTAAATTTCTATAACATTATAATTAAAAAAATTAGATAAGGGTTGAATATATTACACTAATTGAATTCTTATTTTTTATTTCTTCCTATGAGTTTAAATGTACTAAGTCAATTTTTAGCAATGATTGCAATCTAATATTTTCTCTAACAATAATTTTTTCTCATTCTTTTCATAGCTACATTAGAAGTATTATCATTTTTTTTCTAAATTTTATCTAAAATAAGTACAAATATAATGTGTTTGACAATGTTGAAAGACACAAAAGAGACAAGATTTTAATATAGATATTGGTCTAAGATAGAGTATCGAATTTTCAAACCTTGCTCTTATACTACATATAATAGACTATTCAAGTAAGAGTTAGAATTAGAACTACTATAATAGTTTTGTTATTAATTAAAAGAATATAAATAAAATTATTATTACTAAATATCATGATTTTTTTATTATGCTAATTAATCACTCAAATAGATAAAATATTCATATTTCTCAATTTGAGAAAATCAAATTTGATTGCAATTCTCCATTTTTACTATGGTATCACTCATCTATCAACTACAACATAAATTATTTACTAAAGACAAGTACTTGCCACTATGTGGCACTTGTTTTATTCATGAAATTGCACATGGAACAATACGTGCAACTACACCCCCTATTATTGCTAGTGCCATATTTCGTTTGTGAGTTGCCTCCCTTTCTTCCATTTCCTTTTTGTTCCTTTCCATCTGAAAGCATGAGAAACATGTAATGTTATGTAGAACAATTCATATATAAACATTGGAGACACAATATTTTTCATATTAGCATTGATTTAAAATAGGAAAATTCAAATGAAAAATAACTAAATAGAATATATTTCATGTATATTTTATATGTTTTAGTGTATAAGATCCTTTTCAAAATTTGTTGAATCAAATATTATAAAATTGAAATAAGAGTTTAAATAACCATATGAAAACACACCATTGTTTATTACCTTGCATATAACTAATAGACACACAAAACTAAATACAATTAATTATATTTTATTGTGTCCTCTATCAACCCTAAAATTAGAATGCCTTTGAAGGATACACTGTGAAGGACATTATACATGGTCCTCTTATAAATTTTTTTTAATAGAAAGAACACAAATGTATTTGAAAGTGTGTTAGACATGATATTGTTGTGCACTTTTATGCTTCTTCAAAGCTTTGAGTTCTGAAGTTTTACCCATGGTTATGTTTAGGAGGTCAAGTTCTTTCGAAATGATATGATTTGGTTGTCAAAGCTTAAGAACAATCTAATAGTTGGTATAAAGTTAATTCCAATAACTAGAAAATCATTCTCCATTAAAAAAATTCATTTCCTCAAATTATCCACCAACCAAGTCGAAGCTTGACCTATTAAGGAACTTACAACAATGCTAAGAAGAGCCACAAATCAATAGTGGAGCAAAAGCCCACACCTAACTTTACTTGAGTCGCACTCCAACCCAAAATAATAATGTGTGGGTACAGACAACTTCAAATAGACACGACCAAGCAGAATACTACATGCAGAACCAACCTCAATCACGGCCTAGCAGCCTATAAAAGACACGCCGAGCCAGTCTATCAATACATTCGATCGCCAACAAATAAAAATGCCCTCAATCTCTACCAAATAAAAATAGATTTGAGTGAAAGATGGGGACTATCAAATAAAATGGTATCTAGTAAATAATGTGCCAGATCTGATATAGAATGCCTAGCCACATACACCAAACCATGATTCGGGCTCAGACAGCAAATTAGATGTCTGAGTCAAAAGTTATGGTTCCTAGAAGTTGTTCCATCAAAACTCAAATTTCAATGAAATTTCATTTTGGTAGGAAAAATGAACCGATTGATTATTGGGTACCAAAAGAAAAAAAGCTACACTTCTTAGAACATTCTAAGGTAGTTATAGGTGCAATATTAAGGGGTGAATGAGGGTTATAGAAGACAGTTCTAGTAGTGCAAATTATGGCTTTGGCTTGGAGAAGATTGTAATGAGAACACCCATGTGGCTGTAGCATGTTAGTTTTTTAGTGTTTTAATTTCATATCATTGAGATAATAGAAGGCATGTGTTCCTTTCTTGCATTTTTTTCTTACATCTCTATTATTGTTGTGCGTTTGTGTTTACAAGAGTAGTATCCCTCATCCAAGTCTTTTAACATAACTTATTCTAATGTATAGTAATAATTGGACATTGAAGGCCTCAATACCTTTTATCAAATTTTAAACACTGTATTTGTATGATTTCAATAGGTTGTTCTTTGCTCTGCTCTGGGATCTAGCTTTATTAACAACCAACTCATGTCTCTAAATAATTGTATCAATATGATCCTTCTCTTTTGTGCAAGTTGGAAACATTGGATAAGTTCCTCATATTCAACTACATTATTGGTACAACTAAATTGAAGCCTAAAAGAGAAGAAATATTTATCTTGACTATGAGAAATAAGCATTACATGAGAATTCAAACCATTTTTGTCTCTTGAACAATAAAAAAAAAAGCTTCAGAGCCCCTCTAGATCTTTTTGAGTTTTTAAGAGGTTTGGGATAATTTTCTTATAATGAATGCAATAGGTTCCAAGCTCGATCTCTCTTGTCTCCCTTAATGGGTAAAACTAAAAAGAATAGCCCCATTCACCTGGTAATGATTGGGAACCTCCATGAAAAGAGTAGTAGGTTCACGAATAATACATTCCTTTGTTAATTCTATGAGGACCCGATTAATACTGAGAGCGGGGGGGGGGGGGGGGGGGGGCTGGTGAATCAGTATTAACACAAATTGAAACTTTAAACCAAAATCAAACCTATATCAGATCTAAAATCATTTATCAAATATCTGCATCTCTCAGGAAAACCTAACTCTTCTCTGGTATGGCTTCACACTCTTCTCTAAGATCACCGACACAATAAACATCAACTAAGCCAACATAAATAATGCTTTCCACTAGGTCAGCCACTAAACCCTAAATTAAATCATAGATCATCATAGATCTTTACAACTTATTATAGATCATCATGTGGATCATTACAATCAATTACAAATCAATATCAGTCGTTGAATGATCAGAGGTCGTCACGACAAGTCGATCTGGTACAAAGTCAAACCCTTAGCTCACTCCGCTAAGAACTTTGCAAGTTCCCAAAAAAATCACTCTCCAAACATGCCAAAACATCTTTCAAATATTTTACACGGCTTGTGTCGCGTTATCATCAACACATGAACTTGTTGTCGATCACCACAATACCAAAAACCATTAACGGTTTGATGATTTCATCACCGGTTCTAAAACCCTTCTCAAACCATGACAAAACTTCATCATAAATTAGAAACATGCCTTCCAATAGTCATCACAAGATGCGGTTCTAGTCAGATACCTATTACCATGATAAAATATTATATTCCAAATGGTGCAAATCACCAATCATCTGCTTCAAGTAAACCATCTCTGCATATACCGATTAAAGTCCTATTTCACATTCTTCTGTAAAATGCTGGTAAACTCTATCTTCAATAGACTTAATTGCTTAAATGACAAACCAAACATTAGGAAACATCAATGAACATCATTTAACATCAGTTACCATCAATGACAACACAGATAACTGATCAAGTCATCTAATCACAAAATCTCAATCTCTTCATCACAAATAGTCTTCTATCCTATACCGATGGAGTCATCAGTCTTTAACTACATCACCTCATCTGTATTAGTTATTTCAATCATGCCAACAATCTCCCCCTTTGGCATTGATGGAAACACTAATAAGATATACCAATCAGATTGCAACACCATCACTACTACTTGCTGCCGTTATCATATCATCTGTCGGTATCATATCATCTGTCGTTCTCCTTCTTTTGACTTCTCCCCCTAAACCAATACTTCTCCAACTTCTCTGATCCTTTTCTTCTCTCAAATCTGATCTTGTTCTTCTCCCCCTTTGACAACAATGCCAAAGGTGTATGTGCATCACCGATCTTCTTTACTTCTACTTTTGTCATCATCATCTCTGCTAACCAAATCAGAACATTATATTCAATCATTATATCAGATCACTAAATCCAAATTTTATATTTGATCTGCCCCCCCTATAGAATGGCTTGCACCTCATTAATCCTTAGTGAAGATAAACATTAGATCCACATGATTGACGCATCTCCATCATTCTAGTTCATTTGGTGTAGGGATTTAACCCCTACTTTACCTCTAAGAAACTCAAAGGCAGTCTTCGGTAAGGGCTTAGTAAAGATATCAATTATCTGATCTTTACTCTTCACATATTTCATCTTGATCATTTTTTCTTGAACTCTTTCCCTTAGAAAATGACACTTCAATTCAATGTGCTTGGTTCTAGCATGAAATACAGGATTCTTAGAAATATTTATTGCACTTGTATTATCACAATAGATAGTCACCGGTTCAGACATATCTATTTTGAATCCTTCTAGTACATGTCTCATCCATATTGCCTGAGTGCAATTCATGGATGCAACAACATACTCTGCTTCAACTGTAGATTGAGAAACACATGTTTGTTTCTTGCTTGTCCATGCCACTAATCTTCCACCAAGAAGAAAATCTCCACCGGTTGTGCTTTTCCGGTCATCCACATTACTTTCCCAATCTACATCAATAACGACATCCAAATTAAAATCTCCTTTATAAGGATACCATAAACCATAGTCTACTATGCCTTTGAGATACCCAAAAATTCTCTTCACTGCCACCAAATGTGCCTCCTTAGGCACTTTCTAAAATCTAGCAACTAATACAACAACATGAGCAATGTCCAACCTACTATGAACAACATAGTATAACTTACCAATCATAGACCTGTACTCTTTTTCACAAACAATAGGAGAATCATCTTGTTTGGACAACTTGTAGCCTATCACCATTGGTGTTCCCACTAGTTTGCAATTTTCCATGCCAAATGTCTTCAACACCTCTTTGGCATACTCGCTTTGACAAATAAAGATACCACCATCCAGTTGTTGGACCTGTAACCCAATAAAGAACTTTATTTCACCAATTAGAGACATTTCAAATTCCTTTTTCATTATTTCAGCAAAATCCATACACTTCATCATTTCCTCCAAAAATTATGTTATCTACAAACAGTTCTGCTATCAAAATCTTGTCTTCGTCAGTCTTCAAATAAATGTTGCTGTCTTTACTGGTATGTTGGAATCCAATTTTGATCACATGTGCATGTAATCTTTCATACCATGCCCTTAGTTCCTTCTTTAGATCATATAGTGCTTTATGCAATTTACATACCATGTCTTCTTCATCAGATAGAGAAAATCCATCCGGCTGTTCAATGTAGATTTCTTCTTCTAGAATCCCATTCAGAAAGGTTGATTTGACATCCATTTGATAAACTTTGAATCCCTTATATGCATGAAATGCTGGTAGCATTCTCACTCCTTCTAATCTGGCTATAGGTGCAAAGATCTCTCCATAATCCTCACCTTCTTCTTGTGCATACCCTTTGAATACTAAACTCGCCTTGTTTCTTACAATTTTTCCTTCTTCATCCAACTTATTCCTAAAGACCCATTTTGTTCCAATTACATTCTTATCTTTCGGTCTAGGAACAAGTGACCATGTTTGATTCTTCTCAATTTGATCTAATTCTTCATTCATTTCATTAACCCAATCATCATCTTTTAGTGCTTCCTTTACTATTTTGGGTTCAATTGTAGATATCAAACATGAGTTTTCTCTTATTTTCCTCCTTGTTTGCACACCAACATTCTTATCACCAATAATCTTCTCTTGTGAATGGTTTAATTTGACATACTTGGGCAATATTGGTACTGCTTTTGTATCTTCTTCTTCTCGTTCTTTATTTTCTTCATCGCTATCATCACTTACCGGTTGAACACTTGATTCTCTATTTGCCAATTCTTCATTGTTTCGTGCTTCCGGTTTAATAATCACAAGTTTGTCATCATCTTTTTGAAGCTCAGATTTGCTGGTAACTTTTGAGTTTTTAGAGAGATCATCTACCTTTAGATTAGCACTTTCAATAATCTTCTTAGTTTTCTTATTATATTATTTATATGCCTTACTCTTAGTAGAGTAACCAAGAAATATTCCCTCATCAGGTTTTGCATCAAATTTCTCAGTGTAATTATCTTTCTTAATAAAACATTGACTCCCAAAGTTTTTGAAATAACTTACACAAGGAGTTTTTCCATACCATATCTCATAGGGTGTTATATTGTTACCTCTTTTTACTAGTACTCAGTTTAAAGTGTATACAATAGTGCTGACTGCTTCTCTCCAAAACATTTTAGGTACATTACCCTATAATAGCATGGTTCTAGCAGCTTCAACTATTGTTCTGTTCATCCTTTCTACTATGCCATTCTTTTGTGGTGTCCTCGGAGCTAACATCTGTCTCTTGATACTCTGTTCATCATGATACTTAACAAATCCATCAGATGTGAATTCTCCTCCCCGATCTAATGTTAAACACTTCAAGTTCTTACCAGTTTCATTCTCAACCAGATCTTTAAATGATTTAATTTACTAAATTATTTTGTTTTCTCCTTAAAAAATATCACCCACATCATTTTAGAATAGTCATCGGTGAAAATCATAAATTACCTATCACCGTAACAACTCTTTGTTCTCATAGGGCCACAAAGATCAATATGTACCAGATCTAAAATATTCTCAGAAGTATAATTATTTCTCTTGAAAGAAATAGAGTTCATCTTACCAATTTGATAATCTTTGCATATCACACTATCCGGTTTAACAAGTTGGGGTAATCCTCTTACAATAGTTGACTTGCTTATCTTAACCAAATTATCAAAATTAACATGACACCATATTTTATTCCACAACCAACTGTCTTCCATTTTTGCAACCAGACAATTATTAATATTACTATTCAAATGGAACAAGTTACCTCTAGTTTGCTTCCCGGTAGCAATCAATTCACCATTACCTCCAAGAATTCTGTAGACTCCACTTTTAAACTCAAGCACATAACCTTTATCATTGAGCTTACCAACCGTTGAAAGATTATGCTTTAGACCATCAACCCAAAACACATCATCAACATTACTCTTCTCATTTAGAGAAATTGAACCTTTACCTTTGAACATGTAGGGAGAGTTATTTCCAAATCTAACAACACCACCATCAAATTCATCAAGGGTTATGAACTTAATTTTATCTCTAGTCATGTGGTGTGAGAAGCCACTGTCTATAATCCATTCATCACTTTTTCCATATGAGATACCAGTGCCTTTTCATCTATTAGTTCCTCCTTCATGGCTACAAACACAATTTCCTCATTGTCATCTTCATCTTTAGACTCCTCATCGGTCACACCTTCATCTATTGCAACATAACATTGCTTTTTGCCCTTTCTTCTATATTTTCTAAATTTCTCTTTCTTATCAGTGTTAGGGCAGTTAGCAACAATATGAGCAACTTTACTACAAGAGAAACACTTCAAAGGTAGCTTTCCTTCATACTTACCAGTGCCTCTTAGAAATCTTTTTGCCAACAGTGCCTCAAGTTCCATCACTTGATCTTCATTGTCTTCATTTCCTCGGTAACTTCCATGACTTGACCTACACTCATGATTTTGACATGTATCTTTTCCTTTTCTAGCATATGAAATGGTAACATAAGCTTTAAAGGCAGATTCAGTAGATTTTGTCACACTATTGTCAAAACTATTTAACTCAAAAGTTGTAAGCTTACCAATCAATGAGTCAACAATTACCTTATCCTTTGAAATAGATCTAAGTTCTTGGATTGTAGATAGTCTTTTAGCATACTGAGGTTGAAGAGTTCTAAGCATTTTACTTACTATTGCATCATCATCCATTTTACCTCCTACACTCTTTATGCCACCAACAACTTCTTTGATGATCTGTTAGGATCAACCTTGTGAGAGAATTTACCACTCTTTTTAAGAACTACCTTGTTAGGGGACTTAAATGTTTAAGGCCTGTTAGGACCTACCCAGTTAAGGGATTTAATCTGCTGTAATTGTTAGAGAACAATAGTGAAAAAGTGATATGTTACTTGCACTTCACAACTTGCTATATTAGATCTAGTTATGCTTCACTATCTTCAACTCTGAGGAAGACCTAACTCTTCTCTGGTATGGCTTCACACTCTTCTCTAAGATCACCAACACAATAAACATCAACTATGCCAACATAAATAATGCTGTCCACTAGGTCGATCGTTAAACCCTAAATTACATCATAGATCATCATGTGGATCATTACAATCGGTTTTAAATCAATATTAGTCATTGAATGATCATAAGTCATCATGGAAAGTTGATCTGATACAAAGTCAAACCCTTAGCTCACTCCGCTAAGCACATTGCACATTCCCAAGAAATTCGCTCTCCAAACAAACAAAAACATCTTTCAAAAATTTCATGTAGTTTGTGCCACATTATCACCAACATGTGAAATTCTTATTGATCACCGCTATACCAAAAATAATTACTGGTTTGATGATTTCATCACCAATTCTAAAAACCCTTCTTAAACCTTAGCAAAACCTCATCAGAAATTAGAAACATGACTTCCGATAGTCATCACAAGATGTAGTTCTGGTTAGCTACTCATTACCATGATAAAAGCTTATATTCTAAACAAAAAATCACCAATAATCACCAATCATCTGCTTCAAGTAAAACATCTCTGCATATACTAGTTAAAGTCCTATTTCACTGTCTTCTATAAAATGCTAGTAAACCCTGTGTCTGGTAGACCGAATCACTTAGATAAAAAACCAAACGTCAGGAAACATAAGTTAACATCATTTAACATCAGTTGCCATCAATGACAACACAAGTAACTAATCAAGTCATCTAATCACAAAATCTCAATTTCTTCATTACAAATAGTTTTCTATCATCTACCAGTGCAGTCATCAGTCTTTAACTGCATCACCTCATCTGTATCAGTTATGCCAATCTTGCAAAGTATAATTCATATTTATGTGGCTAGGAATATAGGGCTTAATGTGTTTTTTTTGCAATAGGCTCTGCATTTATGATAATCATTGAACCATATCTTGTTTAAAATAGCATGTGGGACCAATATGAGGATAAGTACCCACCCATTTTTTCTATGAAATATCTTGATAAGAAGATGGAAAGGAAGGTAGGATGGTCAAAGGATGATATGTATTACAAAATAATGCAACAAGGGCAATGATGGAAGGTTAACTTAAAATTACTATTGATCCTCATAATCTGAACAAAGGTTGTATCTAATTGTACAACTCTCTTTACCATAGGTTCATATTTAATTCCAAGAATATCAACTACCTTCTTGGGAAAAATGGAACTATTAGCTCCTAAATCAGTCATATAGTTGTAGACTATATTATGTCCAATGATTAAAATGAGATAAAAGGGAGGTGGATTACTATTTTTTCTTCGAATCTTCTTCCTCCTTGGGCTGCACTAAGTTGGTTGGAGTTGCTTTCTTACTAATTTTTTCTACCTTATTCAATTGGTTTATGTTGAGGAAATGATAACACATTATATTCCAAAATGACATGATAGATTATAAACTCAAAATAGGATAATAATTAGTTAAACTTCATTGAAATTCACTCAAATAGTGTTTAGTACCATATTCTTCCTTGTCTCCTTGCTTATAGGGAAAGGATAATATATTCTAAATTCTGTCTCCTTTCAAAGATTGCCTCTTCCTTTGAGTTATATTTTTCATAGCTCATTGTCTTTTCTTGCATTGAATGGTTCTTCATATGAGTACATGTGCGTTCCTTGGTTAGGACTTAATCTTTTCTTGGAGTGGTATATCTTTATGTATAATCTCTCTTTAGAGGTTGTGTAATCCTTCTATTTATCCCTACGCTTGAGGGACATTGGTTCTATCTTCTATCTCTTATCCTTTCTAAGGATCCACTTTTCCTTTTTTGAGTGGTGTTTGCTTATGATATGATGTTATTCCTTATGTGGAGTTGTTTTTTTTCTCAATGATTATCTATCATGCAAGGGGTGTGTATGCTTAAATACAACCTTTTCTTTACTTGGCAATGCATGTCTATTATAAATAAACCCCTTACTTAGGGTCAAAAGTGTGTCATTCTTCATCAAGAATCCCTTTTACCTAGCAATAGCCTGAGAAAGGTATGAATTATTGTTCTCCTTCCTTTCTTTTAGTTAATGATGTTATTTTTGTTCAAAATCTCCTCTTGGAGGTAGGTGTCTTTGAGCAAGTATCTCTTCCTCCTTCTCCTCCAAAGGATTCCCTTTTACACTTGTTGCAAGAGATCACTTTTACAACTATATTTTACTTTCTTGTAAGAGTCATGCCTCTTTAGCTTGGATTTATATACATTTTTGCCTAAAGGATATTTCCTTTGTGTTAAAGGTGTGTCTCATTATTTATAGCTTCCTTAAGACATCAACATACCTCTATGTTGACATCTTAAGCACGGGGCATACATATCAACCTATTTGTGCCATATGTTTTTTATTTTATATGTCTTATACGGGGTGTACATTCTCAAAACTAGACCTAACTCTCAGACTTGATGCTTCATTCCTAAAACTAGATGTAGTGATTTTATATGTCTTATATAGGGTATACATTCTCGAAACCAAACTTAACACTTATATGAGATATTCACAAAACCAGGTATTTTGTTTTTCAATTACACGTCTTATACAAGCTATTGCACGCTCCAAATTTGATGTAACTCTTATACGAGATACTTAACTCCTAATACTAGACATGACATATGTAGCAGGGTGAGTTGACTAACATATCACAACTTGCTAGACCTTTTAGCTTTTCCTTTTTCAAGATGAGTGAAACTAGCATAAGACAACTTGCTAGACTATTCAAACTCTCCTTCTCTACATGAATAATAAAACATACCATAGCTTGTTTTCCTATGAGTATCCATGTTCTCGTGGATCACCTAGCATAACACAACTTGCTAGCCTATGGGTTATATGACTCTCTTTCTCTTTTTTCTCATGGATCACCTAGAATAACACATATTTCTATCTTGTGGCATCCATGTTCTCTCCTCTCTCCTTGCTACGAGCCCATAGCATTTTAGTTCATGGATCATGGTTCATCACTTGAATCGTGCTCTTTCTCTTTTCATGTGACTACTTGTATTCTTGTAATAACATTATGATAATGATATTAGTGTCTAAGGCATTTTTATTATCGAGGTCTCAACAACTAGCTGACTTGGAGCCTTTTCTTTTAGTACTAACCCATTGTGTTGTTTGTCTTTTGTCTTTATTTTTGTCGTTCTTGTTTTGTGTGTCCTTCCATATGGTTGTGTAAGTTAAGATCCTAAGATTTAGGCTTGGTTCCTCAGAATTAGTAATGTCTTATATCCTTATGATCTCACTCCTAGTTGTTTTTCTCTCTCTCATATTTCTACTTTATTATGTGTCTTTACATAGGCTCATAATCCCATTAAAGTGAGGGCTAAATGTAGCATCGTAAATTTTAATTGGTATAATTCACACTTCATGATTGTACTCCTACTTTAGCATGTCCTATCTTCGTTCCCCTTGGGACTGCTTATGTCCTCTTTACTCCAACTTTAATGTCACCTGTTGACACCGCTAAGTGGGCCCCATCCTATAGCTTTCTTCCCCTATTTTTGATTTGTTGATCCTAGAATAGGGTGCCTCGCACCCCTTGGTCCCCCTTATATAGGACCCAAATTAAATATGGGTGGGTTGTCTCCCTCAATGAATTTTGGTCCCCGTGGATACACTTAATTGTTGGAGGTTGGCCTAATTTGTAATTTACCTAATGATCCCTATATAAGGACATCCTATCAGTTCATTTTATATCTAAGAATCCATACCCTAGCATTCATGTAGTCAGGTATTCATCATCAAACATTTTCAAACATTCAAGATAACATTTTATCCTTCAAGCATTATGCAGAAAAGTTACATCAATCTTCATGGAAGTATATGTGTTTTATTAGGATTTCCTTTCTCGTGTCTATGTGTTTGTCATGATCTTAAATCCAACAATTGTGATTACTTTCAAATATCATTGCATCATCAATCTTTCTATCAACCATTACAGATGAGAGGTATATCTTCTAGTATTTAATTTGGCAATTACATTATTCAATTCAAGGTTAATTCCTAGATTGGGGTTTGACCTAGGGCAAACCCCTAACCCAAACCCTTTCTCCTCTATTTCTATGTGTAGTTAATTGAATCAGGATCTATACTCAAATATGTTGACAGAGTTGATGACGATGAATAGTTTCAAATTTTGACAGAGCAAAAGGAGAGGACTAGGGCAAATTATCTATTGTCTTTCCCTAACTTCACAATTTACAACTAAATATCAACTCAAAAGGGGGAGACAACAAATTAGTAAATCTGATCAGTATTCTCGGCCTCATTTCCAATTAAATTGTTGCTAGATCTATTGGATTTACCCTCCTCTTTTAATATATTGTTTCCTTAGGTAAGATTAGTGGTTTTATTATCTTAGTTTGTGAAACCCTTCTTCTATCACCAATGCAAAGTTTAACGAATTAGTCATTAAATCCAAACTTCCAATATAGTAATGAAAAAAAGTTCCAAACTTTAATGTCACCAATATGTTTTTCATCCTCCCAAATTTTACCTTTAGCATCAATAATTTTCTTGATTGTGTTTCTTTTTTATGTTTTAAGGTGGATTTATGGAAGAATTGTGTATTCTTATCACCTTCTTGAAGCTATTGAACTATTAAATTTTGTTTCTAGATAATTTCTTATTTTTTAAGAATACAATTCCATTCTCCTCTTAGATGCCTTTCTTTTAGTAGAATTTCCACCTCCATATTCTCAGTAGCCATGATTTCCTAAATCTCCTTTAGCTCAATTGGTAGCTAAGATTTTTCTGGAATATATTACCAAAAGTTTACTAATTCTAAACCTTAACCTCTTTCCTGATAACTTTAAGTTTGGAAGCAACTCTAAACATTAGAGTACCTATAACAAGACTTTTCAAACAAGCCACAAAACCTTAAATTCAGGATGTAAGGTCCACAAAATTTCAAATAAACAAGGAAAAGGAAATATCTTGGGAGTGAGATACTACTATAACAGAATTGGTTTATGGTCCAAACCAATCATAAGAGGGCTTATAAAGTAGGGTGTGGGAGAATATTCCACCCATTTGAAATGATGAACTTGTCTAACTTCACCTAAATAAGATCATCTCCAAGTCTACTATTTGGACAAGTAAAAAGGGCCTCCTTAAGGTCAACATCCATTAGACCTATGCTATTTAAAATCTCCACAAGACCCATCATATTATCAAAATAGTCCTCCAGTATACCCAATTTTTCCAAGGGAAAAAAGGGGGTGTTAAAATCTCTGGAACCATCATCTAATGGTAGTTATTTTGAGAGTACACCAAGGGTATTAGTTTTTCACAAAGTGACTTCCAAGTAGCCTAAGAATTTGGAGCATACACATTAGAGATATTTTACTTAACATGAGTAGATCAAATTAAAGTTGACAATGAGGTTGTTTTTGCATTGATCTAACATTCTTCAACTGATAGTTGAGGGGTTCTATTAGACTTGTGTGAATATTGTTTTCATTGATGTCAAACTAGTTATCTGATTTGGATTGGACAATATATACATTTCATTATTATCAATCATGTTATCCAGTTTGGTCCAGATATTGTATGTAGTTGGTATGTGCAATTTTTGCTTTGAGCAGGTGTTGTGCATTTTGATATTGCTATAAGAAATGATGTAGTACGATGGATTTGATATAATGGAGTGACTATTGGAAGATCTCTATTTCTAGAATCCTGTGTTGTATCAACTATTTTGGTGTATCTCTTCATGTCTCATGGTTCGATATTATTAGTGTGTGTGGAATCTGTAATTTGGAGTTTGGATATGATACATGCTTACAATGGGTCATCATCTATGGGTTCAGATGACCCTGTCGCATTCTAGTAATTAAGGTATATGCATTGGTAAATGAATTATGTAAAAGGAAGCATGTAGAGATCTTGTGGAAGCTAACTTGGTTATCTCATTTATGTTCTAGGCTTTATTAGATAACGTGTCAAGCTTGGTCGACACATTATCCTATGTATGAGTCCTCCGATATACATAGAAGCATGGAAGTGCATGGATTGTATGTATGTGTGGATATGTATGAGTAAGTATCGAAAGAGACATAGAAACCAAGAAAACAAAGAAGTAGAGTGTGAAGTATGAGTTGTGGACAACGAAGGCAATTGGTGTAGAGTTAGAGTGCAGTTAGTGTTGCAGTAGTCCTTCATCGAACCTATTGTAGGACAGTTGTACAAAGATCTTTCACCAGATCTTCTATAGAGTTTGTGAATTGTGATGTGAGATTAATCTTTGAAATGATCTCATACATTTGGAGATGCAATCCTCTTCAGTTCAATCATACCTGTTGCAGTGAGCATTCCAATAGTAAGCCATCTTTTGTATCTTTGCAGTGAGCATTCTGACAGTGAGCCACTTTTTTAATCTGGTATTGAGCCACTTGATAGTTAGCCACCCCTTTTGTAAAACACCACATAACTAGTTATATTCTCTTGAGAGTTAACACTCTCTATGGTTTTTCCCATTTACGTTTTCCATGTATAAAATCTGGTGTTTCTGTTGTGGCTGTGTTTTTTATGTTTATTCTACATTTGTTATTTCATGTTTGTTAAGCATAATTGATGAAGTTTGATTTATTAGCAGAAGGTTAAGTTTGGTAAAATTTTGAGTATTTATGGTTATGCTAATTCAACCCCCCTCTCAGTATTCTGGTCCTTTCAACCAATCCAACAATTGATATCAGAGCTTTGGTCCCTTACTTAGAAGCTTTACCACTTGAGGGAGATCCATGTTGGTTGAATCATTGCACCCATGTGCATGATTGAATAATTTCAGTTGGATGAAAACTTGCAAAAAACCCTTGAATATTTGGAAAGTGTTGAATTAGAGAATGAGGAGTTGAAAGAGAATACATGAAGGTAGAAAATGAATGTGTGCACAAGATGAGAGAGAAAATTTGGAAATTAAACTAAGGCACAAGGAGGTTAACAATCAATTGAAGCAGGAAAATGAGACTATTAAAGATTTGATGCAACACATTGAGCATAAAGACAAGATAGAGCAATCGTTGAAAGAAACAATCAAGCTGAAATATAAAGAATGTGGAAAGATTGAATAAGAAGTGAAGAATATGAAGGTAGAAAATAAGGTCCTTGATAGTAGCAAGCTCCTGGAATATTTGATCAGTATGCAGAA
The DNA here is from genome assembly GCF_030272615.1 of Cryptomeria japonica. Taxonomy (NCBI): domain Eukaryota; kingdom Viridiplantae; phylum Streptophyta; class Pinopsida; order Cupressales; family Cupressaceae; genus Cryptomeria; species Cryptomeria japonica. The sequence continues at coordinate 662,266,377 of NC_081407.1, read as the reverse complement.
AGCTTAGTAAGACAAGACTTAACTTGGATTCCAACCAGTATGTATTCGGATCAGAGTGATAAAGACAAAGTCAAAGAGGTTAAGGCTAAAGTTGAGAAGAAATCAGAAGATGTAGGAAAGACTTGGAATTATAATACTAATGTGAGAAGGGCACCAGTTCGAAAACCTAATGCACAAAGGTACCCATCTTTTAATAGTTATTGTTTTCAATTTAATAAATTTGGACAGAAGGTTGTGAACTGTAGAAGCTTTCAATGTTATAATTGTAAGAGGTTTGGTCATAAAGAAAATCACTATAGAAATCATATTGTAAGTCAAAATCATAATCTGGTTGAAGAAAACAAGATGAATTACAACTTTCATGGATATTGTTATACTTGCAATGACTATGGTCATAAAGATAATCAATGTAGATATAGATCTCATCTAGTTAAGAAGGTTATCAGTTGTTTCAAGTGGAAACCGTCTGGACATTATGATAATCAATGTAGAAATGAAAAAGTGGAAAAATCTGTTGAGAAGAGTGTAATGAAGAATGATAAATCAAAGAAGAAGAAAAATTTAGTCTGGAAAAGAAGTGAACAAAGGAAGTGAGCTTGATGTACTAGAATCCAGTGTAGACACCTCTTCCTCCAGTAATTGAGTATAGTGCTTTGGCTTAGGGGGAGTTCTATTTTGAAGGAAAAATATTTCACTCTCCCTTGTTTGAGTGGATCATTTCGTTGATCTGACATGATTGTATTTAGAGGCTATCCATTAATTGAAGATATTTTGCTGGCATCATCAATAAGACAGTTCTTGGTGGAAAAACCCTAAAAGGAATTTTTTTGGAGAGATAAGTATCGACTTTTAAAATTTATTCTTTCATTATTAGTCATTTGTGCTTAAGAATATTGTGAATAGTAGAGGGGCGACAAAGCAAGAGAGTAGTGCCAACAATCATGGAAGGAAAAATGATCATTGGAGAATCTAGTAGCTCAAGGAGTTTCAATTTTTGGAAAAGGTATTTCGAGACGAATTTAACCCAGAGAAAATTAGAAATGTGGAAGTTGGTCCAAGTGATGTTGAGTTGCAGAGGGTTAAGGGATTGAAGAGAAATGGTCTGAATCTATGGACGAAATTCCCCTGGTTTGATAATGTAGAAGTTAACTGAGTGATCCTTAGCCATGTATAGGATGAGAACATCATGTTGGACAAATCCTATCCAATCACAAAGAAGGCTATCTTTGTAATCACTAGTTTGTGTGACAATGGAGAGATTTTGGCTAAGAATTCAATTAAAAATAGAGAAGTGGAAACCCTAACTGACATGAAGGGTGATTAGCGATCCCTAATCATTGACAATATCATCAACTTTGTGTGAGGTATGTTGCCTACAATATCTCTTATAATATCTATTTCAGGAATAAGGAAGGTGCCACTTCGGCAATTGCAGTATATATGGCACACATGCTTTTAATGGAGAACAAATCATTTGACTTGTGTGAATTGGTGAGAGAATTTATTTTGAAAAATGTTAAGATGTCAAAAGAGTTAAATTATCCCTTCTGGTTTGGTTCATTTCTTGTATGTTTGGTCATGTCTTGTTTGCGATCCCTTCCAGTAAAAGACAACGTCATATGGGAATTTTGTGTCTTGGTTGTGAGACAAATATTCAGATATTTGAATAGTTTGGATAATAAAGAGGAAGTTTGGAATGCATATTTCAAAGCATTTCTAAACATGTGGAGTGTTGGCCCGATATCCATTGTTTTTAGTTTTGGAGGTTCTTCCTTTGGAAAGAAGAAAAGAAGATAGTCTATTTCTGATTATGTTTTAGTGTCAAAGAAAAGCAAGAAGGATGTCAAAGAGAGATATTATTGTAATTGAGGATCCAGAGTGTCTTGTAGCTGAAGGAGATTTGATGGTTGTAGAGTAGGAAGTTAGAGAGCCAAATGATGAATCAAATTTGCTTGAATCAGTTGGTAGTATGGATCGTATTAAGAAAATTAGTGTGATGTGGCTGACTTCAGTTGAGTCAGATAGAATTGAAGGTGTTCTATTGAATTACTTGATCTAGAATAGCATGAGCATTGATGATATCAGTAATTTGGTTCTGGAATCTTTGAATAAAAATCTTAAGGAGAAGTTATTTGTGCAATCCGTTGAGGGTGGAGTATATAAGGATAAAAGTGTTGATATGTAGAATCTGTTAAGTGAGTGTGTTGATGCACATACATCTTTATCCGTGTTCTTTGAGGAGTTGAGATACTATATCTGCAATGACAACAGAGTCTATAGGTATTGTATCTCTTGGCCGACAGCTGCAGTGAAGCACATAGCCAAAATTGATGCTATTGAAGATGAATTGAGTTCTTTAGGCAAATCCTTTGATTTCATGAGTGATAAGGACCGTGAGAAGAGGAAAAGGATAAGTTACTCTCTTCAAGCTGAATTCTTATTCTTGCAGAGACAGAGAGAAGACTTTTTGAATATGTTTTGAAAAATGAAAGAGATTGTTGAAGCTAATTTGGAGCATTTTTCAGCATTCTTGGCAGTACAGTTAAGTATAAGTAGAATCCATCTACTCTGGATAGTTTCTTCCATGTTGTTGATCTATCAATAGAGTGTATAAGCCTTTTAGTTAGCATTAAATTGGTCATAAATTCTTGAGAATTTTTGTTACAAGTGTGGTTGCCATTTCACTAAAAGATCAACCTGTCAATGTTCGATACAACTAGTAGACTTATAGAATAGATACAAGAGGCAATTAAGCTATGTCACAAACCCGAGCATTGTGTTACACAACACAAGGATACCAAGGGTGCACACCTTGAAATAATCCCCCCCTAACACAACCAAGGGGTTTGAACCTATGACCAAGCTATGATACCACTTGTTACAAGTGTGGTTGCCGTTGCACCAAAAGATCAACCTGTCAATGCCCACTACAACCACTAGACTTATAGAATCCAGAGGGGGTAGTTAGGCCATGTAACAAACCTGAGCTTTGCATTGCACAACACAAGGAAACCAAGGGCACACAACATGCAACAAGTTCTTCTTCAAGAACTGAAGGAGAAATACAATCTTATCTTTTCAAAGAAGAGCAATTGAAGGTTGTATCTATTTTGGTATTCAATTTTTGAAATTTTTATAGTTGTGTATATACTCTATTTTCTTTCTTTTCTCTTTTTTCATCAAAGGCATCCTTTGTCCTTGATGTCAAAGGGGGAGAAAGGATTGAGGTTTTTGGATTTAAGGAGTTCTATGAGCTAGGGGGAGTTGAGTTATATACATATATGATTTGGATATGTTTTTCCATCAATGACAAAGGGGGAGATTGTTAGACTTGTGTGAATATTGTTGTCATTGATGTCAAACCAGTTATCTCGTTTGGACTAGACAACATATGCAGTTCATTATTGTCAATCTTGTTACTTGATTTAGTTTGGATATTGTATGCAGTCGGTATGTGTAGTTTTTGTTTTGAGTAGGTGTTGTGCATTTTGATATTGCTATGAGAAATGATGCAGTAAGATGAAGTTGATATAATGGAGTGATTCTCGAAATATTAAGGTAAAAACAGGTTTTGAGGGGACCCAAAACCCCTTACAAAAGAGAACCAGGGACTAGAACCCAACAAACAAGGCTGCCCAAATAGATAGATATAAAACACAAGCAACCCTGACCAACACAAGAAAAAGGATAGAAAGATACCATCCCAAATACATGCACCCTGAACCAGGGGGGACGAGTGTTTTAGCTAGCTCCCTCAACTGGAAAAGAACAAACAACACATTTCTTCTTCCCTTTATGGGAACAAAGGGTCATATCAAAAGTAGTCACAAATTTAGATTTTTTTCCTTTTCACAAATATCCACCCTTCTTCCACCTTCGGTTCCGGTATCAATTACATGTTCCAGTATGAGCTATTTTAGTGTATCTCTTCATGTCTTGTGTTTCGGTATTATTGCTGTGTGTGAAATTTGTACTTTGGAGTTTGGAGATGTTATGCTTATAATGGCTCATCATCTATGGGTCCGAATGACCCTGTCCCATTCTAGTAATTAAGTTATATGCATTGATAAATGAATTATCTAAAAGGAAGCATGTAGAGATCTTGTGAAGGATGACTTTTCTATCTCATTTATGGTCAAGGCTTTATTGGATAACATGTTGAGCTTCCTTGTCACATTATCCTACGTATGAGTCCTTGTGTGTATATAAAAGCATCAAAGTGCATGTAATGTATGCATGTGGAAATATGTGTGAGTAATTAGTGAAAGAGACATAGTAGTGAGGACATCGGAGAAGTAGAGTGTGAAGTGTGAGTTGTGGACAATGAAGGCAGTTGGTGCAGAGTCAGAGTGCAGTTAGTGTTCCAATAGTCCTTCACTAGATTTTCTACAAGATAGTTGTATAAATATATTTCACCAGATTTTCTGTAGAGTTTGTGAATTATGATCTAATCTTAATCTTGAAACTGACCTCATGCATTTGGAGATGCAATTCTATTCAGTTCAATCATACCTGTTGCAGTGAGCTTTCTGATAGTAAGTCTTCTTTGTATCTTTGCATTGAGCAGTCCAACCGTGAGATGTTTTTGTAATTTGGTAGTGAGCCACCCAACAATAAGCCACCCCTTCTATAAAACATAGTATAACTAGTTATATTCTCTTGAGAGTTAACACTCTCTATGGTTTTTCCCATTTGGGTTTTCCACATATAAAATCTGATGTTTCTCTTGTGGCTTTGTTTTTCATGTTTATTCTACATTTTCTATTTGATGTCTGTTAAGCATAATTGATGAAGTTTGATTTATTAGCAGAAGGTTAAGTTTGTTAAATTTTTTAGCATTTATGGGAATACTCGTTCACCCCCCTCTTTATATTCTTGTCCTTTCAATCAATCCAATAGGGTTCTACATTGTAGTAATTCCTCCTTGAAGCACCTTCAAGAAATCTGCAATTGCATTTAGCATTAGGACCCAAATTTTGTTAGCAACTTCAACAAAAAATGAATATGACATTTTGGTTTCTTGAGCATTGAGATATCATCTTTATTGTCAAAAATTAGACATTTTATAATATATTTCTTAAGAGGGATATTTAGTCCTCTAATATTCAAAGATAAGATTTTATCTTTCTCATCTTGTTCACACCTGACACATTATCAAGTGTTCCCTATTTTTCCATACAATATCCTTAGGTACTTCCCTTTGTCTAGTCACCATATGTAAATGTCTTCCCTATTTTCTTTATGACTCTATATCTACTTTTTTTCATCTTGTTTTTTTTTTTCTACTCTTGTTATTAACCATTGTCCAAGTGTTATCTTTAGTGGAATGGGTAGGAGATCCTAACGAATTGCTTATGTCTAACAACACTTCCTCTAAACTGATTCCTTTACTAGGAGTTTGCATGCTAGCCCAACTATTCATCACTTACTTGGTAGAAATATTAGTCCCTTTATTGGGGATACTATCTATTGGTATAAAATTCCTAAATTGTCTTTTTAAGGAATTTTAGAAGCAAACCTATTAGGGTTAGAGGAGGGCTTGGATTCCCTAAAAATTGGATCACACATGTTAGAAGCCAAGATAGGGTCATTCATATTTAGAGCCACAATTAAAGATATCAACTTGGTAGGTAAGACAACACCTCAAGCCACTAGGGTGGGAATAATAGTGAAGGGGGGGATTTCAATTTATTTGTTATTTAATTTATCAAATCAATTAACTTTACCCTTCGAATATTGTAGAGTGGGGTCCATGATTTCTCCTTCCTCAATAGTATCTATGAGAATTTGCCAAGATCTAGAGTCCAATTGATAGCACAAATAAGAGAGAACCAAATATGTGAAAAGAATAAATTGTATTCCTATCAAGATGCAAAATACCCAACTAACTGAGTTGATTCTATTGATTGGATTCAATGTATAATGAGCCTGCTTATAAAGGCAAGGCTATGGGAGCACACAATCATGACATGTGGCCCAATAAGATACAAGGGTAGGTAGGGGCATGTAGGATAAATAATAGAATATTCCACTAAAGGTGGATCACCCACCAAAAGTGGAATGCGATACCAAGATAACACCACAAAAGGTAGAATTTATCCTACAACAATGTTCCCTAGATGCACTCTTCCCTAAGTGTCTCATATGCAAACTGCAATGAATGCATTATCCTACATCAACTTAAATAAAGTGTAATCATGAGACGTAGTTTACACCAACAATATCTCCATTTGAAGCAAGAGAAATAGCAATAAAATCTTGTGAAGCAACCTACAACCTAGGAGGAGGGTTATCCCTAGAAAGAGCACCCACCATAAATAACTTGGCTAACAAGGTCAGAGAAGACCTCCTTTCCTTTATATACATGATTTAATGGATTAGGAATTCTTTATTTATCAACAAGGTGTTCAAAGTTAAAATAGTTTTGACAAAAAAGCCCCACATTTTCATAAACAATGGGTTGGAGTATTTTCTTGAACTTGGAGTTCAGGGTGACACATTGGTGAAGGGAAATATTCATTTTTACACTTACACAAAGTCTAGAAAAAATAATTTGTCTTTTATAACCTAATTTTAACAATAGTTATCAGAGATCCAAAAGAGTCAACAATTATCTTTAGTGTATTTGGACTCTAATAATCTAGATAGAGTCTAGGTAATTTGATCCAAGTTGGGGCTAGCCTTCCTAGATCTAACTTGGTGTCAAACCCAAACTTCTATTTGTAAAGGGAGAGGTCATTCTTATACCCCTTTTTAAAGAACTAGGGGCCTCTGACATAACTTATTTTATAAAAAATTCAAATAAAAAAATCCTTTTGACATAGCATTGATTAAAAATACTACCCTTTAGTTTTCAAGCATTAGAAGCCCATTGTCTAATGAAATCTACATTGGGTTTGAAGGTAAATAACTTACCTACAAGAGAAAAAGAAAGATCTAAGGCTGCATTATCGATAAATAAGTCAGGCAAGGAGATCTCATTTACTTTTTCCAAAGTCTTTACCAAAGAAGAGGTAGAGTATATAGGCATAACACTTTATCTTTTGATGAGTTTATCAACCCATGAGGTAGGGAAGACCTGTCCAAAGAATGATTCTCCTTTTGACAAATCTATATTATCTTTTTCACCCTCTTCAATTCTCTTATAAAATAGGATAGGAATAGCTTTATTCTCAACATGAACATTATTTGGGAAGCATCTATTCACATCATCAGAGGTAGCATGGTCTCCAAAGTTAGAGTCAAAATCATTGGGGACCGGTTGGGTCACCGTATCCTCAAATAGTTGTATCAGTTGTATCTCATGGGAGTAAAATTTGAATTTTCAAAGAGTAGGAAGTTGTAGAGCTTAACTTGTTGTGAAATGCTATAACCTACAAAGCCAAATATATATTTATAAAGTAAATATATATAACATTATATTTTAATGGTTTTTCTTTAAATTTAATCATAGAATATATGAAATTGATGAACATTGCACTCAACATTTATTGATATTTCCTATGATTTCTATTTTCATATTTCTTGAAAATTTTAAATTTGAACTTGTTTGAATTCTAAGGGGGGTATTTGATCAGTCCAAAAGTCATGCATGCATGTTAGTACCTACACATGTTATGTTTTTCAAAACACAAGCATGTTTTCAAGAAGTTTTTGTGGCTTGATGGTCACCTAACTTCGTACACATACCAATAAAATATTAGATTTTGAAATGGATTGTCTATTAAGAAATGGTATATTTAGTGGTTTACAATGATCACTTATTAGGATGAACATTTCATTAAGGTTTGTTATGTTAGTACCATGGTGTTTTTCACATGAGCATTAAGACTCTATCAAAATAATTTTAAAGCTAAATAGAATTTTGTTCTAATAAAATAAGGAAAAAAAAAAAAAATATATTCTAATTGAGATTTGAAATCATTTAAAATAGTTCTTGATTTTATTTTTGTAAATACTATTACATAATTTATTAAGGTAAGCTGTAATAAACCTTAGTGAAAAGATAGAAAATAGTACTATGATACTACTTTTTTAACTACAAACTTCGCAAAGGATATTCATGGTTCTCTCAACATATTCTTAGGGTGAAATTTTTAATGATAGATGGTACTTATAGTGCTTTTTCTAGCCCATGACAATGTAGAGTCCAAATAGTTTTTGATTTGTACAAAAAATTGTTTGCTTGGACATGGTTCAAAGATAATCTAAGCTTTTTAAACTAAACCTTTCTTTGAATGATTCATCTTGGGAATCAATAAAAGATTCCTACTAAGATTAAATAGATATGAAATGCTTTGAGAGTTATAATATAATTGTAAAGATATAAAATCAATTATTTATTCCTATATTGGTCATAGATCAAGTATAATTTAATAAGTTCGCATTAAAGGTTGCTTATTTATATGTGTTGTTAGATTAGTTGGGTGATATGGGATTCAAACATCACATTCTGGACGTCAATGAGGATGTGACAATAGTTATTTGACTTTTCATGTCTCTCATGGTTCTTGTTTACAAGATCTTAGCGACAGTCTTAGGATTCTTGTTAGTCCTCTGTTATATCACAAATCCACGAGTAAGATTATCATGGGTAAAATCATGAAATTTCAGCAGTCTATTATATTAATGTGGTAATAGCTTTTGATTTGGTTGTGTATTTTTTTTTTAATAATTTAATGATAAGAAAAGTTACATAATCAAGTCCAAAAGTATCATCACACTAAGAGTATAACAATAAGCAAAGTGATAAATTACCCAAATTAATATTGTTAATTTCTCTTGTGAAAAATAATAGATCCTCTCCAAATAAAGATGCTACTAATAAAGACTATTCGCCACTCTAACAATGAAGAGTTATCAATTGAATAGACAATCTTTGATTGTATGATTTGCTGCTAGTTGAGATTGTTCCTCCATTTCAATTTAATCTGTATTTGAAAACTTGATAAGACAATTGTTTTCTAATGTATTTTTCTGGATTCGATTGTGTGTATTTTTTTCCATCAACATTTCCAATCACATTCTGTGATTCATCATCAAAATGAAAAGAATTCCAAAGACATCTAAAAAAGGTGGCTGAAACTATAATATTGTATTTATGTTTGCAAGAAGAAAGCTGAAAATATTACCATCTCCTGTAATCGTTTCGTCTGCTCTTCATGGAACTTATCCCTTTGTTTCTTCTCCTCATCCTTTCGTTTCATTTCCTCTTCACGAACCTTATTTGTCCATTTCACCTCCTCATCCTTTCGTTTAATCTCCTCATCAATTCGTTTCATTTCCTCTTCACGAACCTTATTTGTCCATTTCACCTCCTCATCCTTTCGTTTAATCTCCTCATCCTTTCGTTTAATATCAGCATCCTTTCCTCTCATCTGGTCGTCAATGTGGGGCAAATTTTCCGCCATTTTCTGAAAGAGTAAAACAAATGGGGTGAAGGACGAAACAAAAACATTATATTTTATATAAAAATATTCAGTTCCACAATGCTCTTGGCATCTTGCATTTTCAAACATCAACACACCTTTGCTTCTTCGAAGAGCTCATTGCTATAAGCACGATTTTCATTGCGAGCCACAATTCTGTCTACTAACTCCAGTAATTTAGCTATTTGATCTTCCTTCTTTTCCTTCGATTTAGTTATATTATCGAAGACGACAATTCTTGAATTGCAACGTTCTATAAGTCTCTGCAACACACCGTCATTGTATTTACACAGAAAAATAGTTCAGCTAAATAGCACAAGTACACATGTTATGGAAGTTTCAAACATATAACTAGAATTTAAAGAAGTTTTCTTTAAATAAACAATGATTCCGGATGATTCCGAGGGAGGAAGGGAGGGAGCGAGGGACAAGTTGAGATATTATGAAAGTTTCAAACATAAAACTATAATTTAAAGAGGAACTTTCCTAAATAAACAATGTTTCCTGACGAGGAAGGGAGGGAGTTGTGAGGGACAAGTTCAGATATCATGGAAGTCTCAAATATATAACTTGAAATTGTATTTAACTAGAAATTTACAAGGAAGTTTTTTCTAAATGAACAAGGATTCTTGATGAATCCGAGAGAGGGAGTGAGGGACAAGTTCAGATATTATGGAAGTTTCAAATATATAACTAGAATTTAAACATAAAGTTTCTTTTAAATAAACAATGATTTGTGATAATTTAGAGGGAGAAAGGAAGGGAGTGAGGGACAAGTTCAATATTATGAAAGTTTCAAACATATAACTAGAATTTTAGTTAAAGAAGAATTTTTCTTCTAATAAACAATGATTAGTGATGTTTCTTTATGGAGTGAGGGAGGGAGAAAGAGAGGTTTAGGGTTAGGATTAAAATTAGAGTTAGTGTTAGGGTTGTCATTAGGATTAGAAATAGAGTTAGGGTTGGAGATAGGGTTAAAATAAAGGTTAATTAGAATTAAGGTTAATTTTAAGGTTATTATTAGGATTAGGGTGAGATTGAGGATAAGATTAAGGTTAGACTTAGGGTTCATGTTAGAAATAGCTTTTGGACTAGGGTTACAAAGAGAGTTAGATTTGTAGATAGGGATAAGGTTAGCGTTATGCTTAGGATTAGATATAGAATTGAAATTAAGATTAGGATTAGGGTTAGAGATAAAATTAGACATAGGGTTAGTATTAAGATTAGGATTAGGGTTGGTGATAAGATTATGGTTTAGGTTTTTCTTAAAATTAGGATTAAGGATAGAGTTAGAACTAGAGTTTCGCTTGGGTATAGGGTGAGGGTAAGGATTAGGGTTAGGGATGGAGTTAGGATTAGAAATAGAGTTAAGGCTAGGGTTAAGCTTAGGGCTATGGTTATATTTAAGGATAGGGCTAGGTGAAAATAGAGTTAGGATTAGGAATACCATTAGAGTTAGTATTAGGTTTAAAATTAAGGTTAGGCATAGAAATATGATTAGGGTTAAGATTAAGATTAAAGATAGAATTATTGTTAGGGTTAGATTTATAATTAGATCATCTTCTATAAACAAATATAAGATACAAGTCACATCTTATTGCACCATTAAATCAAATAGCATAACTTTTGATAGATATATGTGTCATAAATGTTGGATTTGTGTCCTAATCATTACTTTAGATTGACCAATTTAGATTGTTGTAGGGTAATAAAAAGTAAATAACATTAGTAATGTGTGATCAATGTGAAATTTACTAGTGTGTAAATTACTTTAATATAAGTTTAGGCTAATTAAATAAAATAAATATATATAACTATTAATTTAGATTAAATTAATATAATTAGATTGATAAATTAAAATGTAATATTTAAAAATTAAATTTTTTTGATTAAGGCAAAAAAAGGTTTTGAGGGGACCTAAAACCCCTTACAAAAGAGAATCAGGGACTAGAACCCAACATATAAGGCTGCCCAGATAGATAGGCATTAAACACCAACAACCCAAACCAACGCCAGAAAATAGGACAGTGAGAAAGTATCCCCAAAAATCAACGAGGGTTTTAGTTGGCTCCCTCAACCAGAAGAGTGCAAATGGCACATTACTTCTTTCCTTTATGGGAGTGAAGGGTCATATCAAAAGCACTCATAGATTCATATTTTTTCCTTTTCACCAATATCCACCCTTCTTCCACCTTCACTGCGGAGTCCATCTAAGAAGTCACATGCAAAGGACCTGAGAAAGAACCAACCATGACCAAAGGACCAACATCATCCAAATAGCCAACAACCTCAATTTCCTCCTTGTCAGCATCGGGGAGGATAACCATATCAGAAGAAACACCAGCCTGCTGCCCGCAAGCCCCAAAAACCACCGTAGGCCATGAAGAAATAGAGCCACCCTCCTTAGAGGAAGCTTCCCCATTTGCTAGAGGAGTCGTAGGAGCAACCAGACAATCCTAAGCAACCACTTGAGAGAAGATTCTCTGTGAGGATTTCTTCGCAACATGATAATGGTGGGCTGAGGCACCATTCCACCAAGACACAAAACGTTTCTTAGTAACACCAAGATCACATTTAGTAGCAACATGATCTATTTTAAAGCACTTTCTGCACCTGAAGGGAATCCCGTCATAGTCCAAAGACTAAATCTAATGGCCCTTAGAAGACATAAGCTTAATCTCTGCAGGAAAACCCTTGGACACATCAATGTCCACCAAAATGCGAGCATAGGTAGAATGACGAATATTAAAAGAATCATCGTCAATCATCAAAAATTCCCCAAGAGCCCCATCCACTTCCTCAAGAAGAGAATCCACCCAAAGATGAAGTGGGAGGTTAGGGAACCTAACCCAGATAGGAATCTTGTTGAAAGTTTTAGAATAGGGGTTGAAATCTTTGTGCCATGGCTTAACCATTAACACAAAATGATTGTTCGAGCTGAAGAAATGATCACATAGAATACAGTTTCTATCCTCAACATTCTCAAATTTTACTATGAAAAACCCTTTAGCCAAAGGAAAGATATGAACTGTACCAGACATGATGGGCTCCCAGTGCTTGGATAGCCACAATGAAGTTTTGGAAGGTTGGGCCAAAAACCTATAAATCTATAAATAACACCATAAGCAACAAAAACTGAGGCATCATGATCAATCTCAACCTCAATATCCTCCTTCAGAGAAATGGCAATGGAACTACAAATAGAAAAAGGCTTGGCAAGAGGAATATTCTTCTCAGCCCTAGCATTGGAGTGGTTACCCCCTGGAGGTGGAGCAGACACAACACCCACACCTGAAGAGGAAAGAGCCAGGACCAATGAAGAGGAAAGAGCTAGCACCAATGAACGAGCACGCGAAGTGGAAGGAGAAGCCAATGGGGAAGACACCTTAACTCCCAATCCACCCATAGACATCGACATCCGACATCATCCCCCATTAGTCACACTCGAAGAAGCCCTAGGAAAAGCAAACGGGGAAGACACCTTAGATCCCGATCCACCCACAGGCATTGGCATATGGCATCACTTTCTCCCATCCATTACACTTGAAGAAACCCTAACGCCCCTATCCACCTTAGATGGAGAAATCCGAGAAATGGAAGACAGAGAGGGCGACATCTGAGTAACTCCCACGACCACTTTAGAAATGATAGGAACAACTGAGGAAACCCTAGGTTCCTCGCAATCACAAGCATCACTATCATAGGCACACAACATCACTATATCATTTGTAGGCAACAATGCAACAAATGAAGGGGGAGGTGAATCAGTTTGCAAAAAAAATTACTGCAATTCAAACCATAAATCAGATCTGATAATTAATAGTTTAAAGCATTAAATAATACCACATCAATAACACACATAGCACCAAGATATTTGACATGGAAAAACCAGTTAGGGAAAAACCACTATGGGAACCTACCCACAATGAGATAATACTCTGTTAGGAGTAAGTGAAATATTACAATGGGGAATTCACATGCACACTACCTAGAGCTCACCGCTCAAATACAAGAAGGGCTACAACCTTGAGGATGACTCACTATCTTACAAAAGATTCGAACAACAATCCATATTACATGAACTGATGAAATAACATCTCCCAATGCTTGATTATAGTTTCGATTAATCACATATACTCAAACTCCGCTCTTCACACTTCTGCACACTCTTTCACACTTCTTTGCTTTTCTCCTCTACTACTGAAAGACTAAAACAATATTCGCACATACAGATACATCTCTAAAATTAATATTACATGTATATATAAAATACATCAACCTATATATCAAGGTCGACTAAAACCTCAACACAAATTACAAAATAATAACCTCACATGCTACAACAACACATGCAAACCAAAACAATGTTGGCTAAAAAAATTTCTGGACCCAACTCACCATGACAAACATGAAACACTTCCAAGAATTATGTCTTGATCATCCGTAACACACTACAATCACCATAAATATAATATAATTTATGAAGAACACCACTGGATCAATAAAATGATTAATACGCACACAACGGTCAATGTGGACTAAGAAAACATATAGAACATGATCTAGAAACATTCATAAGAAACATGAATTACATCACAACAACCACAACAACTTAGATAGCTAGAATCGTCATCATCTCTCTACCAAAGCTCAAGAACACGAACATAATTGACAGTCAACCTAAAAGTTTCACTTGCAAACTTTCAAATCATGAACCATATGAAATTAGGACACACCTGAATGTCCCAAAAACTCATCCAAGTCAACAAACCAAGATATAGCGATTCCGAAGCAATGCGAAGCATAAACCAAAATATCGAATAACACATAGAACTAAATAACAATCATAATATCGGATCACACAAATCGATCAAAACATCATGTGGACCTCTGAAACTTCTACCAAATCAACTAAAGATAAGCATCTCAAAACCCATTAAACCATAACAACTCATCTGCAACACACTAACCAAACCAACTCATTTAATCTGACTGCAACACTAGAATACACAAAAGTATATGTTGATAGCAATGAAAAAATATCATTCCAACAAACTTCTCAACAATATCCAACAATCTCTCCCTTGGGCATTGAAGGCAACATATGAGTTTGAAAAACAATCAATGCAAAGAAAGAAGTCAACAACCAATAACTCTCAACAATCTCCTCCTGAGATCAATGTAGGATATAGTAGTTTTTCACATGCTTCTCTCCTCCTTTGACAACAATGCCAAAGACATATACAACACAAATCTTGATTCTCTTCCTCTTAGATAAACAAACAAATCTGAACATTTGAACCACAACACTAACTACTCCCCCTGAGTAGCACCCACACTCATCAATCTGAATCACAAGATATCTCCGTGAAGCTCACCGGACTGATGCAACTCCATGCATCTTAGTTATCATCAAAAGGGGAAATCACCCCTAGCTTCTCTCTGAGATACTCAAAATTATCTTTAGGCAAAGGCTTCGTGAAGATATTTATATTGTGTTTTCTTGTAGATACATACTCCAATATGACTTCCTTCTCATTCACTTTCTCTCTCAAGAAATGAAACTTGATTGATAGTTGCTTGGTCTTTGAATGCAATACCGGATTCTTATAAATATTTATAGCACTTGAATTATCACAGTAAATAGCAGTAGGCACATCAAAAATAACTTTGATATCCTTCAACATCTGCTTCATCCATAATAACTGAGTATAATTGCTAATAGCAGTAGTGTATTCAACCTCTGCAATAGAAAAAGATATAGCATTCTACTTCTTACTTTCCCATAAAACTAATCTCTTACCCAAGAAAAATGCACCACCAGTAGTACTTTTCATGTTATCAACATCACCTGCCCAATCAACATCAGTAAAAGAACTCAAAGTGAAATCATCATCTCTAAGATACCACAAACCAAAATCAACAGTCCCTTTCAAATATTTGAAAATTATTTTGACAACAACAACATGAGATTTCTTAGGACTAGCTTGAAATCTAGCAACAAAATAAACAACATGCATAATATTAGGTCTAGTTTGAGTCAAGTACAAAAATATACCAATCATAGATCTATATCTAGTCTGATTTTCCTTTGAAGAATTATTATCCTTAGTCAGCTTACATCCGGTTATCATAGGTGTATCAATAGGCTTAACATCATCCAAACCAAATTTCTTCAACAATTCCTTCACATACTTAGCCTGAGATATGAAAATAACTTTATCAAACTGAGTAATTTGCAATCTCAAAAAGAATTTCATCTCACCAATCATAGACATCTCAAACTCATTCTGCATATCATCAACAAACTTCTTGCACAAAAAATCATTTCCACCATAGATAATGTCATTAAAAAAAACTTTAATAATCAAAATGTTATCATTAAAGGTTTTGAAGTACAAATTATTGTTAGTAGTACCGTTGTTGAATGTAAGCTTCATTAAATAATTATCCAATATGGCATACTAGGCTATTGGAGCTTGCTTCAATCCATGCAGTGCTTTCTTAAATCTGCAAACCATATCCTTTTCACCTGTCAACTGAAATCCATCTGGTTGCTCAATGTAGACCTCTTCTTCCATCTCACCATTAAGAAAAGATGACTTGACATTCATCTGGTAAACTTTGAAATATTTGTAAGCAACATAAGTAAGAAATAGTCAAACAACTTCAATTTTAGCTACTAGAGAAAAAGTATCCTCAAAATCAATACCTTCCATCTGAGAATAACCCTTACAAACAAGTCTTGCTTTATTCCTAACAAATTCACCTTGCTCATTAAATTTATTCTGAAACACCCATTTAGTTCCAATTACATTATTATCCTTAGGTCTTGGAACAAGAATCCATGCATTATTCTTTTCAATCTAATTTAGTTCTTTTTACATTTCTTTAACATAATTTTCATCTCTACAAGCTTCATCAACATCTTTAGGTTCAATTTTAGAAATCAAGCAATATTCTTCAACAATTCTTCTCCTAGTCATCACACCTCTATTCTTATCACCAATAATATAATTTTCTAAATGATTTAATATTACATACCTGGGAGTCTTAGGATTTTCATGATTTTCAAACTCTTGACCTCTTTCTTCTACACTAGCATTTGCACCTTCTTCAATCTTAGGCTAACCCAGAACAATCTGCACTTGGTTATGGGTCTGCATTTTCTTTCCTTTATCTTCACTGACATCCTGATCATCTGAATCATATTTGCAAGATCTGATCTGTCTCACATTCCCTTTAGCACTTTCAACTATCTTTCTCAATCTCTTATTATAACACTGGTAGGCCTTAGTTTTAGTATAATAACCAAGAAAGATTCCTTCATCATTTCAAGCATCAAACTTCCTTATATCTTCATCTCTTTTGATATAGAATTTACTACCAAAAATTCTGAAATATCTAACTGTAGGAACATGACCAAACCATAACTCATAAGGAGTCTTACTAGTATCATTTTTGATATGAACTCGGTTGAAAGTATATATTGTAGTACTCATAACTTCTCTCCAGTAGATATGCAAAACATTTCCTTCAATCATCATGGTTCTAGTAGCTTCCACAACTGTACTAATTTTCCTCTCCATAACACCATTCTGTTGAGGGGTCTACGGAGCATATAACTGTCTCTTCACCCCATGCTCTTCATAGAAAGATTTGAACTCACCAGAGGTAAATTCACCACCTTTGTCAAATCTCAGACATTTCAGCTGCAGATCAGTTTCTGTCTCAACCATAGCTTTAAAATCTTGAACTTCTCTAGTTCTTCAAACTTCTCCCTTAATAAAGTAATCCACATCATCCTTGAATAGTCATAAAAAAAACATGAAGTACCTATCATGCTGCAAGCTTCTCACTCTAGAGGGACCACACGAATTAGTATGCACATGATCCAATATTCCACTAGAAGTATACTATTTGGTTTTGAAAGAAACTTTTGTCTGCTTCCCTAACTGACATTTCTTATATACCGAAATAGAAGGCTTTACAATCTTAGGAAGATCTCTTACAACTTGAGTGGAACTTATCTTAACCATGCAATCAAAATTCACATGACACATCCTTCTATTCTATAAGTTCCAACTTTCATCAACTTAAGCAATGAAACAAATTTTACCGCCAAAATTCAATTGAAAGATATTATCTTTAGTTTGTGTACTGGATGCAATCTCAATTGCAGAGCTACTCAAGATCTTACATTTTTCATTCTTGAATTACAAATAATAACCCTTATCAACCATATGTCCAACACTCAGAAGATTATTATTTTTCCTTTCAACATACAAAACATCATACTTTTCCATACTCACAAACTTACTCTTATCACCTATCATATGATGAGAGAAATCACTGTCAATAACCCATTCATCTTTCTCTTCAACTTTAGCAGCTAAATCTTTCTCTTCAACAATGCATCTAGTAGAATTAACAATCACCAAATCATATTCCTTAATAGAAATGAACACCCATTCATCTCGTGAATTTCCCTTCTCAAACTCATCATTTGTCACACCTTCATCAGTAGAAAAATAACACATCTTTTGATATTTAGGCTTATATGGATTCAATGGTTTCTTAGGATTTCTATCTCTTTCTAGACACCTTGAGGCAAAATGTCCTATCTTATTGCATGAAAAACATTTAAGAGGTAACTTACCCTCATACTTATTGGCACCTTTAGGTAATCTTCTAACAATCAGGGCTTCAAGCTCTTCAAGGTCTCTCTCTCTCTTCTTCTTCAATCTCTCTCATCTATTTCTCATATTTGGATACCCTTGTAGAACTTTCTCTTGGATCATATTTTTGCTTCCTAGATATAGTAGCTTGTAATGCAGATTCAGACTTAGGAGGGGCTTCACTGAATTCTCTCAACGCAAAAGTAGCAATCTTGCCAATCGACATGTCTCTAGTCACATCTATCACAGTTCAGATCTCTTCAATAGAAGCAACCTTGTGCTTGTAAGTAGGAGGCAAGGATATCAATACCTTAGGAACAATCTCATATTCTTCCAATACACTACCAATAGATTTGATATTGAATACCAACTCATTACTTTTTTGCATAAAGGAGGTAATGTTTTCATCTTCACCCATTTTTAGCATCTCATAATTTCCTTTCAATCTCTGCAACTTAGCAACTTTCACATGACTATCACCTTCATACGAAGTCTCTAGCTTCTTCCAGATCTCATGAGTAGTTTGAAAATGCATCACATTATTCATCTCAAAATTAGACAAGGCACTCGACAATGCTTCCTTCTCTCTGATATTAAATTCATCTTCCTTAATCTCATTAGGAGATGTAGGACCATTCATGGGAACAATATAAAAATTCTTAGTAATATTCCAATATTCTTGAATGATGCATCTCAAATGACATTCCATCTAGTTCTTCTAGAGAGTATATTTCGTTCCATCAAACCTTGGACTATCCTTCTTAAAAGCAAAGGTTTCCATCCTAGATCACCTCAAACAGTCAAGATTCTTCCAAAGGATCTAGCTTCGATACCAATTGTAGGCAATAATGCAACAAACTAAGAGGGGGGTGAATCAGTTTGTACACAAAATTAATATAACTTAAATCATAAATTAGATCATATAATTAATAGTTTAAAGCATGAAACAACACCACATCAATAACACACATAACACCAATATTTTGGACATGGAAAACCCAATTAAGGGAAAAACCATAGTGGAAACCTACCCACAATGAGATAATACCCTATTAGGAGTAAGTGAAATATTACAATGGGGAATGCACATGCATTTAGGCACACTTCCTAGAGCTCACTGGTCAAGTAAAAGAAGGGCTATAGCCCCGAGGAAGACTCACTATCTTAAAAAAGTTTCAAAGAAAAATCTAGATTACATGAACTGATCAAATAGAATCTCCCAACGCTTGATTATAGTTTTGGTTAAGCACATATACTCAAATTCTACTCTTCACACTTCTGCACACTCCTTCACACATCTTTTCTTTTCTCCTCTACCAATGAAAGATCAAAACAATATTTGCACATGTAGATACATCTCTCAAATGAATAATTACATGTATTTATACAATTCATTAACCTATATTTCAAGGTCAGCTAAACC
The DNA here is from genome assembly GCF_030272615.1 of Cryptomeria japonica. NCBI lineage: Eukaryota > Viridiplantae > Streptophyta > Pinopsida > Cupressales > Cupressaceae > Cryptomeria > Cryptomeria japonica. The sequence continues at coordinate 662,246,848 of NC_081407.1, read as the reverse complement.
CTCAATGCAAATTATAAAATAAAAACCTCACATGCTAAAACAACAAATGCGACCAAAACAATGTTGGCTAAAACATGGTCCGGATGCAAATCACCACCGTAAACATTAAATGCTTCAAAGAATTATGTCTTGACCATCCACAACATACTACAATCACCATAAATGTTGCATGACATGAAGAACACCACCAAATCATGAAAATGGTCAATACACAAACAACGGTCAATGTGGACCAACAACAAAAATAGAAGAAGATCTAGAAACATTCACAAGAAATTTGAATTGCATCACAAAAACCACAACAATTCAGATTACTAGAATCATTGTCATCTCTCTATTGAAGCTTAAAAACACCAACATAATTGATTGTCAACTTGAAAGATTCACTTGCGAACGTCAAAATCATGAACCATTTGAATTGAGGACACACCTAAATGTCCCAAACACTCAGCCAAATCCATAAACTAAGATATAGAAATTCTAGAGCAATGGAGAGTACAAACCGGAATACTGAATAACACAAACAACTGAATAAAAAACATAATACAGGATCACACAACTCAATCAAAACATCATGTGGACCTTTGAAACTTCTACTTAATCACATAGAGATAAGCATCTCAAAACCCATTAAACCGCAATGACTCATCTGTAACACACTGACGAAACCAACTCATTTAATCTGACTATAACGCTGGAATGCATAGAAGAATATCTTGACATTAATGAAAAAACATCATTCTAGCAAACTTGTCAAGAATATCCAACATCCTTATACTTTACAATTGTATCACGTAACATATGATAAATTTGATGTAATGGTAAAGGTGTATAATGGTTTCTCTTGCCATACTATTGGTTCTATTACTCTTCTCGTTGAGGTTGGTACTAAGCTCTTGTATGTGAAATTTGCTATCATTCCTATAGCCGATCAATTTCATGTGAAGTTGTGACATCCTTAGCTCTCTTCCATGAAAGTGATCCCTTCTATTCATAAATGTTTGAAATTACTTCATAATGGAACTGCCATAACAATTAAACATAGCATGTATCAACCGATAGTGAGGTGTGGAGATGTCACCCTTGATTTATTTTGGCCTAAAAAATTTGAGCCTCTTAAGCCTTGAAGTGATGCCCTTTTTTTTCTCTTAACAAAAGTGGAAGAATGAGATGGTCTTATCTTTGAGTAAGTGTAGAGATCCAAAACCTATTCCTCCTCATGACGGACCTAGTATCCTTCCTACACCTTCTATTTATCATAGATATGTTCGCAGTTCTGCCTCCTACGTCTTATAGAGGAAAACACACAACATCTCCTATTTATTAATATAATAAACTTTCTTCCATTACTCCTCCATTGAAAGAAGAAAAGAAACCTATGTCCATTGGTCCTAATCCTTCACAACCCTTGTCTAAAATTGAAATAAACCATTGTGAGAGGAACACCAAGGAAGATGTCATGCTAAGGATCATGAAATTGCTTCCCAATCTATTTTCTCCCTACAGAAACCAAATGTTGACTTGGTCCCATTTTTCCAACCTTCACCTAACCCTAGGGAGGATGTTAAACATAAAGTACCAAGATTAAAAATTCTTACAAAAAAAGATGGTTCATGCTCTCTTCATGTGAGAGATCCTATTTTTATTAATCTTGATGAAGAAATAGATGATGATGTTGTTCATGCTAGCAATGTTGATTCTAATGATTCAAATGATATGTATGTTGGCTAGTCAGTCAACACCTTCTTCAGGATTGTAACATGGCTTAACTGCCTCTCGTGGATCTAGGTAAGTTTGTTGTATTTGGTGTTCTTTGATAACTCATACTTTTGGCACAATGGAAAACATACCAACAATTGGTATCAGAGCCTTGGGTCATGGTTTTGAATCCTTGGAGGTCACCCTATGGTCTCCTTTAAAGAAGTTTGCACAACCCTTAGTCGGTGCTGAGGGGAGATTGTTTGCTAGTCCCTCAGTACCTCCTTTGGGATTTGTGGCATGGATTAATCGCCTCCCATGGATTTGGGTAAGTATAGTGTTTGTGGTGTTCGTTGATAGCTCAAGCTTTTGGGAAAATAAAAAACACCAACAATGTATGAGCTTGCTGATGTTGATAATCATTTATCTAAACATTTTTAAAAGCATTAATCCTAGCTCCTAGTGATAGTCAAAGTGACTCATCATTAGAGCATGGCTCTTGTTTGGAACTTTCAGTAGCTCCATCTACCATGCTCAAAGTTTTTTCTCTCTCATCTTGTCCATCTTCCCAAAACAATGTTCAACAAGATTAGGAGGTAGATGATTTGCTTGAATTAGCTTCATTCGTGTCGTAGATTATCTCTCTCCTCGCTTGCTTGTTCATAGTGTGCTTCCCTCATGATGTGTTATGTTATATTTTCTTTGGATGAACCTTGTCACTTAATTGTTGCTAGATAGTTTAAAGAGATTGAATCTGATGTGACATTCTTCTATTTGTATCTCACTTCTTCTATTTGTTGTCCCTTGTGTTGTATACTTGGCGATGATGCAAAACATTGAGATCTCTTTTGGCCTCTTCCATGTTGACTCAAAATGAACATGTTCCATTCTTCCATTATGTTTGTGGTTCTACAACCTTTGGGGGATGAGGTAAATTCAATATAAATATTCATGATATACATTATTTATCATAAGAGAATATTGACCCCAAAGTTAGTGGATCCCTTATGTTTTTTATTTTTTGTGACCATTATCCTAAAATTTGTCCTTTCTTGGGAGCATTTGATTGTGGTAACATGCTTTTCTTTTCGATGCATGCTCTATATGGCATATTAAATCACTTTAATATGGTGGTATACACTCCATTCAATGTTTCACTTTATGCACATATAATAACATGTCTTGATAATTAAGTTACTTTGCAAACTGAGTCTTTTGCTTTGTAATTTGGTATTTTTATTTTTTCATGACTTGTAGTAAGTAAACCTTATTAGTCTAGAAATCATGATTCTCTCTCTCTTTCTTGTTTCTTATGATGTCCATTTTATCTTTATTTTTGAGTAGTCAGATCCTAAAGTCCCTTGTGGCTTAGTGTGTCTTGTCTCTTTAATGTCTTGATGAAAGTTTTCAATGCACACCTTTGTTATTTACTATGAGTATGCTTAGTCTCTATATTCCACTAAAGTGGGGGCTAAGTGTAGCATCCTAAATTTTACTCGCCTATAATTTTGTCCTCACTTAGGCCTCACTTTGGCATTTTTCCTATAAGGTCTAACTGGAGCATTGATTTTGCCCACATCAACTATTAAACACAACTTTTCACCATCTTTTCTGACTCCTCTTGATCTTGGATCCTTGATTTATAGGACCATGGTACCCAACACCATAGTCCTCTAAAAAAGGGCCCATCTTGGGGCCTCATAAAAATCACCTAATTTGGGTAGGGACGTAGATCCCATGTTGGCTTGTGTCAAAATATCAATTTGTTTTTTGACCAGCAAGTATAAAAGGAGGTCTACTCATCTCATTTTAAACCTAATCTAAAAATTCAAGATCTCAATTGCACTATAGAAAATTCAAGTGAGCAATAAATTAGTCTTTTATCAAGAATTGGAGATGATATTCATGTTCTATGTTTTATGAAGGCTATCTACATGAAACCCTAATTCCTTGTGAAGACAAACAAAACTTCATTAAATGTATATCATTAGGTTTTAATTCATTTTCAACCTTTCCCTCAAAAGGAAAACATTTTACTACAGTACTTCATTTATACCTCGATCTAATTTCATTATTAATTCCAATACTAGGGTCTGACCTAAGGGAAACCCCTATTCCCAACACTTTTCTTCTTTTCACCATGTCAGAATAGATATAGATTTGCATTTGAAATGATTAATAGGATTCATAGAGTCAAACAGGTTCACATTTTGATGATGGAAAATTCAAAGGACAAGGACGACCACTACCATGGTCTCGACAAATCAAGTTGAACATATAGGAACAGATTTGAACCATCATCTTCTACTTAGATATAGGTTTTTGGATCCATATGATTACTAAGGCTTATTGTTTCTATTAAATTAATTCAATAATTCACTATTTTTTCCTAATACTTAAATAATACAAATTCAATTCAATCTTAGGGAAATAAAAACCCCACTTAGGAGGCTTAGAATATGATCAAAATATTGATCTCTCAAGATAAAAGATCTATTAAGTTCCTATCCCTCCCTAATGTAATATGGTAACTAAGCAAAATTAGTAATTTTATTACATTTAATGGTGAAACCCTAATTTTCAGCATTACACCTTCATACATGATTACAACCATAGAAAATGGATACATAGTTTTTGTAGCATAAATGAAGCTTTGGATAAGTTTTTATTATTTAAGGCATAGATTGAAATGGACAGTGGACACTTTATCAAGATCCTAAGGTTAGATCATGGGGGATATTATACTTCTAATTAGTTTGTAAATTTTGGCAAGCACAATGGCATCAAGAAGTTGCTAACAGTCAGTTACACTCTACAAAAAAATAGAGTGACTAAGAGGAAGAATAGGATGATTGTTGAGATGGAACGGAGCATGGTTAAAGAAAAGGGACTCCAAAATGAATATTGGGGAGACACTATATGAATAGATGTTTATATGATAAATAGAGGTCCCACAAAGGTTGTTTGTGATAAGATTCCACAAGAGGCATTAAAAAATGTTAGTGGACAATTGAGCACATGAGAGTGTTTGGGTGTGTGGCATATGCACATGTTCCAAAGGAGAAAAGGTAAAAGTTTGATGACAATGTTGTGAACTGCATCTTCATGGGCCATAGTATTTCATCCATGGCATATAGATTGTACAGTCATATAACCAAGAACATAATCATTAATGGAGATGTTGAGCTCAATAAAAATGAATCATGGGATGACTTGATGGAGATCTCTTTGGTCATCTCAAGTAGAGCACCCATTGAGGATGAAGAAAATGAGTTTGATGATAAGAAAGATGGAGTAACAATAGACAAAATGTAGTTGACAACTTGAGGGAGATCCTAATATAGACATGCATTTAAACAAACTATCTTGGAACTTAGTCAAAGAAATCTCTGAGTGGCTCTAAACAACTCCTAACATAGAAAAAATATCAAAGAAATAGCTTTAGAAAACTCTTAACATAAGTAGGTAGAAAGGTGAGTAGCCAAGCACAATGAGAGATTTGGTTCCTAATAGCTACCAATAGCTTTGAACTACTATATAAAGAGTTCCAAAAGGCTCCAGATGGCTCCTAATAGAGTCTACACAATTAGCAACACCAATAGTGAGAGTTTTGACCCTTCTATCACTTCCCTAATGCCAATGAAGACCAAGACTCTAGGAGAGATGTACTAAAATGAAAGGTGATGAATATTTTGATTGAAATATAAATTTTCCATTATTTTTTCATAGTGATCCATTTTATTTTGTGGATTCTATTAAAGAGGAGAAATGTTGTGAGGCCATTGATGAGGGAATAGATGTAATAGAGAAAAATAAAACATGGGAGCTAACTGATTTTCCTCTTGATAAGCAAGTTATTGGGGTTAAATGGGTCTACAAGATCAAGAGAAATGACTAAGGATGAATAGAAAGGCACAAAACAAGAATGGTTGTTAGAGGGTACAAAAAATGCTTTGGAAGAGATTATGATGAGATGTATGCTCTAGTTGCAAGGATAGAAACTATGCGAATAGTCACAACAATTGCCACCCAACACAAGTGGAAGGTATTTCAAATGGACATGAAGTCCACCACCTTGAATGGAGTGTTGAAAGAAGCATATGTGGATAGCCACTTGGTTATGAGATTTCAGGTCAAGAAAGAAAGTTGTATAGGCCTAGGAAAGCTCTCTATGGGTTGAATACAGTTCTACAACTATGTTACAATTATATTGCCTCATATTTGATGAGAAACAACTTTAGCAAAAGAAACAGTAAGACCACTCTATATGTGAAGGAAACTAATAGAAATATTTTAATTATTGTCTTGTATGTAGATGATTTAGTTTTCATTGGGATGATGATTTTCTCACTGCTGGTTTTAGAGAGGCCATGAAAAAGGATTTTAAGATGTTAGATTTAGGTCTCTTGAGACATTTTATATCCATATAAGTAAAATAAATGCTTCATGTTATATTTATCTCTCAAGAAAAGTACGTAATAGATTTCTTGAAGAGATTTAGAATTCTAGATAGTAATCTTGCATCAACACCCATAATCTAGGGTCTTAAGCTGAGAAAGGAAAATTGCAACAACAATGTGGATCTGACCATGTAGTACATAATTTTGGTTGGACATTTGATGTATTTGACAACAACTAGGCTAATGCAATCAGTAAGTCTAATTTTCAGATTTATCAAGACTCCAACAACACCCATTGGCAAGCAGGTAAGAGATTCCTAATGTATGTGAATAACACCAAAAGATATGATATTGTATACACTACAAAAAATGAGTTTAAGTTGGTTATTTACATTGATAGTGATTATGTTACTCTTTAAATATAATCACTTCTTGTAGACCACCTTCCTTAACCGACATTCTCCACTACTTGCAATCTGATTGTTGCAGAAGTTTTAGTATCTATTGATCTCATCATTATACTTGTCATTATCATTTATTTTTACCACACTAGATATGTTACTTTATAAACATCACCTTGTCTTGCAAACCGCCGTCCTCAACTGAAATTTACCACTACTTGCAATCTGATCATTGTAGGATCGTCACAGTTTATATTTACCACTTTCAAATATCCCTCTACCTGCATCAAATATTGGGGTTTTAGATTACCACCATAGCAGTCACTAGTTGTCATGTTGGTATCCACTACATTGATTGGCTTTTGGCAATGCTGATCCTCCTACTATTCAGAGAGGAAGTAGGTGTTACAAATTGTTGATGGAGGGGTATCGGAGGCCCATTTGTAGGAAAATTAATAAAAACGCTTGTTATTTTTGGGTCATTCTCTATAGAGAGGTAATTGGAAGATTGCATGCATTCTTTGACCAAAGACTTGATAAAGTTTTTGTTTGTAGATTGATGGAAAGGAGATATCAAGATGAATGTTGAGTCTACTTCCAAATCAAATTTACTTACTTGTGTCCAATGACTTCTATGTCAAGACAGTAGATGATGTAAGAAGAAATAATGAATCTGTGTTTTTGTTTTTAATGATTAAATTAGAAAAGTTAAGGAGAAGCAATAGATAGGCCACAAAATTAGCAGCTATTATGAAGGTCCATGAGTAACAATAGATGTGATACATTTTTATATAAATTGTACTCAAAATGATTGTTTACTTCTTAGTCTTCATATTTTTGCTCAAAATGGTTGTTCATCTCTAGAAAAAAACTCTTCAAAAGGAATCAGGAGAGTGGGTTTTTCTTTCAGCTATTATTTGACAGCTATAGTAATTCCAGTGTCCAGTGATTTGTAAGAAAGATAATACTTTATTATTGATAGTTATTCTTTTTATATTTAATCCATCCACTCTAGCTTGATGAACAATCTGAAATAATTGTTGTGGTTGTAGTTGTGTTCTATGTGTCTCTAATTCTACATTACTAGAAACAAGAAACGGAAATAGAAATGTGATAACAAACAAAATATTTAAAGATTGTGTATAAGAAACCGATATATATATATATATGACTGTATGTATGTATGTATGTATGTATGTATATAAGTTAAAGTTTGTAATTGGTGGGTGACTTAGGCTCATTTGATGGTGTGTCTTAGATTCTCAGAGGTGTTCAATTTTCTGCATTATTTGGCAATCATTAACTCATTAGATTTTGTGGTGTGGGCATGGTGGTTGTTTGGCAGGGGTTTGGGTCATGAGTGAGGATTGGTTGTGCTGGCCTCATCATTTCATAGTCACCCGATGTTGTGTTTGTTCATTTTCCTTGTGAGCTTCTCATTTCATGATTGGGGATGATGTGCGAGGAGGTTGTGTTCTTCTACATGATTATGCTTCATCATTGGTTTTTCATCATCTGCTGAGCTCCTGCATTTTTTGCTCATTTTCTTGTGAGTTGCCTTTTCATGATTTGGAGGGCTAATCATGTTTTTGATGTCTCTTCTTCTATTTATATTCATGGAGGCTTGTAGTCCTGGTATTCATTCTTTCTTTAGCATTAGTTTTTACTAACACAAAATGCTTTGTTTTCTTTGGAGAGTACTTGTTAAAATTGGTGGTTGGTGGATGTTTTTGAGGAACTGGAAATTGCAGATAGCTTGGTGTATCAGATGGTTTCTCATCTTGCTGCTATTTCTTTGGTTGTTGCTTTGGCTTACCTTATGGCTTGGTCTTATTCTGCTTCCTCGAGGTCTTCAATATCCCTCTCTTCTTCTTATATGGATTGTCACATGTTTGCTCACCATTTTTGTGCTGACAGGGTCACTTATCATAGGTTCTTTTCTAGTTGTGAGTTTTATTCTATTCAGAGGTCTAGAAACATGTGTTGATTAGATAGGATGGTTCTGGGTTGAACACACTGGTTCTATTTTGATATGCTCTTTTCCATATGTTGGTTGAGGTAGCTTCTTTTATATCTAATGCAGATGGCTATGTAACTGGGAGGGTTTTTGGGGAGCCTATGGGCTTTTGTAATGGGTAGATAGGCCTATGTTTTCTTAAGCAATACTAAAGAGTTTTCTTACTGATTCTTTCCCTTTAGTGCTCTTTAAACCAGACACATGTAAAAAACAAAATTTTTAATATAATTTTAGTGGTTTCATCCACTTTTATAAAAAAAAAAAAAACATAATCAAAATGATTAAGAATATTATAAAATTTCAGTAAAAAAATTAAAAATACACTTGTCATAATGTTTGCAATTATGATAATTTTAAGAAAAACATTTCTACAAAGATCTAAAATGTAATGGACAGTCTCTCAATTAGAAATTTATTTCATAATTTCTTATCTTTATTTTAGAAATTATTAAGATGAGAGCTTTAATTCTTTGGTTTAAAGTTATTAAGATGATGTTTAGTGCTGTATCAACATTTTTTCTTTTCTTTGATGGCAATTGTTTGAGAGGAGATTTCAGACATTATATAGCTGTCAATGTTCTCTGGTTGTAGTGGTCTAATTAGTTTTTAAGGCGACCAGTTTCAATTTTTTAAACTTAGTTACATGGACTTCCCAATCTTTTAGGGCAACCACAGATGCATACTTTCAATTACGTGAAAATTTAAAACCCATATACTAGTTTTATTTATTCTAAGTTATTGTATGCAAGAATTGACATGCAGTTCTCTAGTGGTGCAGGCTTAGGCTTAATAGAGATTTGTAGGAGGAGATTTATAACACTGGCTTTGCTGGTGTCTAGATGATATAATTAAATTAAGAATAATTGACCAACTAGTTGCTCCATATTTTTTCTTTCATTATTTAGAACACATCAATATTCCATAGCCAAATTCAAAGTTCAAAGTTCACAGTTGCATATTCTAAACAATAATTTCTTAAACGAGTCTGGGATAAGGTATGAGAGACATTTTATTTTTCCCTAATAATATTAAGGTTTATAAGTTTGTACTAGTATTAATAGAGTTCCCATATTTTGTCTTTCTTGAAGGCTAAAGAATATTTTCTTTTAGTGTCCTAAGCATATGTTTGCAAACAATTTCAATTTCTTCTTTTTGGTCTTTCTATATGTTTAAAAAATAGCTTGAATAATCCAGTACAAATTGAAGCACAGGTATATTCACATGCTTTCCATTATAATTATTAGAGAGCATAACAAACAAGAAAAAGAGACATTTTAACACAACAAAACTCTTACCGAGAGAGGTTTTGGGCAGGTACTTAAGTAGTCTTCTAATGTAAAACCATCATCATTATCAAAGTCGTCACCACCAGTGAAGAGTAATATCATGTAGTCTATGACTTTTGGCCCAAACAGCATTTGCATGTTATCTAGAACTTCAGCTTCTTCTTTGGTAAATCGGTTTTTAACAGACAGTACCAGAATAAATGCATGCACCCCATCCTTTGCAAGATCAATACATTTGACAATTTCCTTGAAGACAAATTCTGGGCTTACACTTGTGTCAAAGACACCTGCAGTGAAAGAATGTACAATGAAAGCTTGAGTAAATAATGTTTTTTAAAGCAGCAATAACAACAAAATATATAAGATTTCGATACTAAATCTGAAATAGTCTTAAAATTTTCATATGCAGTTTATTTAAAAATTATATTCACAACAAAAGGTCGGTCATGTCGAATTATTCTGTATATACAGAGGGAAAAAAAAACTTCCGATTACATCCTTGGATATGGTTTTAGTCCTATCAGTTTGTTAGTAAAATTTTCAAAGATAATGAATAATAGAAATAAAACAATAGATTTATAACATAAATTTAAGAGATACAGCTGGGTATAAATATATAATTTGTATTTGTCACACAACAATATTGCAATCCTTTCATACTTATTTAGATTTAACTAGTTATTAAAGAAACTTGTTTAAATTAGTTAAAATTTATTTTTTTTATATAAAATAGGATTTTCCTATATCCTATGTGTACATTTTTTTAAGTTTTTAAATTGTGAAAGTTATTTTATCTTACAAAACATTTTGGTCTTATAGAATGGATTTTATCCCATTAAGATTATCAAGTTTTTTTAAGTGATTTTTTATTTATGATTTTGATTTAAATGATATATATATATTTTTTTAACATATGTGTAAATATGAATACAACCCACACTTAAAATTAATAATATAATTTAAATTTTTTTTTTTTTTTTTAAAACTAGATTTTGTATTTTTAATATATATATATATATATATATATATATATATATATATATATATATATATATATATATATATATATATATATATATATTTGCTCGATAATAATTGAAGTTTTATTGATATCCAAAAAAGTGTAAATAACATTGAAACTGCTCCCCAAGTATCTGATTATGTGAAAAAGGCAATTCAGCCACTACGACATAATACTACAAAATTCCTACCAAACATGTCTATTACAAAAGTCAAAAAATAAACCACCCAATTACATCACAAGTCCCCAAACTAGCATAATCTATATAGATGGATAGCAAAAAAGACATGAACACCACAAAAAAAATAGGAAAATCTTCAACTCACTAGACTTTCCTCCTATGCTTTCCCATCACCACCCCTGTATTTCGGTTCTCTGTCACCTTCGGCTCTCTTGGGCACAACACCCGTCTCGGTTCTCCCTCGGCTTCTGCCTTGGCTTGTGCAATGACCACATACAACTCTTTAATTTCCACCACCAATTTCAACACGTCCTAGCCACGCCTTGCTTCCTCTCTGCGGTGAAATTTGCATATGCCCCTTGCCCACTGAAGAAAAGGATACCGACCTACATTTCTACCACTTGCACCTGCCTCCAAGCCCTCCCGCGTATCAAAACCCACACCTGGTTCAACCCATTCTAAGAGGGAATCTATCCCCACCAAAAAACTTCATGAACTATCATCTGCATTACTCTTCTCGCTGTCGCTGTTCATTCTCCCAGCTCCAAACCCTAGGCCATAATGAGCGAAAAAAAATCCATCTCCATTTTATACTTGAATTTGAACAAGTTGAAGACACCTCCCACCATTATTGCAACACTCTGGGCCAATAATTAATCCAAGAATTTGAACTCCTTTGCAATTACCTAATGGTAATTTCCCCATAGAAAGGATAAATCTGCTTCCTACTCTGCAATGTAAAATTAGCTTCCATTATCACCACTCTCTCCACTTCACCACCTCCCAACTCTATTTCAATGATCTTCTAAGAAACCTTGCATTGTTTTCGGCTTCCTTCTCAATGAAGCCTCAAGAGTAATAAGGACAATGTTAAATGCGAATTCAATCAACTTGAAAGCCATCATTAAAAGGCCTTCATTGCATAACATGATCGCCACCCTTTGTAAACACACCTTTGTCATCCATATTGAACTCAAATTCATTATCATTAATGTCATCTTTGCACATCCTCAAAAAAAACATTTCGAAAGTCCTCCACTCTTAATTCGCCAACTGCTTCAAATGTCAGAGCCCATTTCGAAAGTATATCCGCCTCTACATTACTTGTACACCTCACATGGCTTATTTGAAACTCATCAAAGGATTTTAGTTCTTCATTGATATTGTAAATCCAACCTTGTAGATGCCATGCCTCAATTCCGTCCTTCATTAATGCCTGGATAATAATTAAAGAATCTCCCTCTAAATGCAATTTTCTAGCATCCAATTGTTTACACATCCTAATTTCTAACAAATCTGCTGATGCTTCAACCAAATTATTTATGCCTTCTTCCAATTTTTGAGCTCCTAATGCTATAACCTCACCCTTCCAATCCCTCACAATGACTCCTGCCCGTGATGGTCCTAGGTTGCCTTTATAAGCTCCGTTAAAGTTCGCTGTCCACCATCCCTCCATAGGTATCTCCCACTTAGCACTAGGACAACCATTGTTGGTTTGAACCCAACTAAGCCCGTTAATGGGCCGTATTTTTTAATATTTTTAAGAGCATAGTTTGTTTCTAATTATTTAAATATCTACAAATATAATTTAATAATTTTAAATTGAAAAAATTCATCATTATTTTTTACTATAATGTTTTTATTATATTATAACTATAAATAATATTATATTGATGTGAGAACTAAAATTAATATTACATAAATATAATTAAAATTATTTAAGAATGAATTTTAGATTTAATCTTATCGTTATAATTATAATAATTTTTTTTTTATTAAATTAAGGTTAATCTTTTAATTATAATTATAGTTATCTTTTATTAAGGCAAGAGTTATTCATTTTGGGTGGTAATATTGGGAATTTTGTCAAATTATGATGTAGGTGACAATGAAAATGGAGCACCATAGGTTACAACAAAAATATTTTTGGTAGAAAGGTTAGTAGGCATGACATCAAAGCGTTGACTCCCTTCCACAAGGAGGATTTGTGGTCTTGCAATGAAGACCAATCTGGGTAAGTATATGGTTCATCTCTCAAATAGGGAGAGAGAAGGTCTCATCAAGGTGGACCTTTTCTATTGATTTCAAAGGGGAAGGCATAAACAAAAAATTATTGGAGGAGAAAACCTTTAGAAGGTGTGTTATTATTAGGGGGAGAATTTTGTTGGTTTTTCGTCAATAACAAAGGGGAATATTGCATTGATGTGAAAGGTTTCAGTCATTTATATCATTCATGTCAAGCTATCTAGAAGAATGTAATTATTTTTTATGTAGATATGTTTGTGCATTTGAGTTTTGGAAGGATAAAAAAGGATAGTGGTAAGTTATGTTGATAATATCCATTGTAGAATGTTTGTTGTATCATCTTGTATCTATTCCTCATATAGTGTCTTACACTAGTAAAATTTTGTTGTTTGAGGTGATCAAGAAAGGGTTTGTGGAATGGTCTATTCCTCATATAGTATCTTACACTAGTAAAAGTTTTTGCTTTGCATTTATGTTGGCATAACTGATGGTGTTGGCACAACCGGTTCATCATATTAGTATTCTCATTGATGACTAACACTTACTGGTGAATAAGGCCAAGCTCTTAGGCAAGAAGATGCGGTAAACCTCAATGGTTTACTCATGGCTGCAAACAATATGGAGGATTCAATGATTCCCTAATATGCATCATTGACACACTTAAGCAGTGTGTTGGTAGAAGACTAATCGGTTGAAGGATAAACAGAGTAGTCGATCGGCCAGTCATGCACCTAATAGGTGTTGAGATCAGTTTCTTAAAACTGGTAGATAAAATGATGATGCGGTCACAAGAGGTGTCTTAGATTGCAGTTTAGTAGTCTTATGCATGACTGAAACACTTTGGATAGACAAGTGATCAGTCTAATTGATGATCAATGACCGATGGCAAAAGGTGAAGAGTTACATATGTGACCCGGTGATATAGGTTGAAGGATGATATTCACCAAGAATCTCAAAGCAATGACCACTAATATGGATGCGATGACCAAAGGTGAGTCAGTCATGGTGAGATGTCATCAAATAAATGGATAGTGAAGTTTACAATAGTTAACAACCAGTTAAGGTGAGATTTGCGTGGATTTTTTGGTTTGCATTAAAAAGACAGAACACGACCTAGAGGTTGGTGAAATTATGTGTTTCAAAGGCAGTTAAGGATGAATCACTGGTGAGATTGATGGAGAGTGTGCAAAGAGAGTGATGGAAGATTTGGAAAGTTTTGAATTTTAAATTTACCAAGTTTTCTATAAAGGTTTTTGGCGAAAACCAAAATGATTGATCGTAAAAATTGCAAAGTGCAATTCTGAGGAGAGGTGATCCTGCAAGATGAGAAGAGGGCGCAACTGCTAAGTGAATAACAAAGTGCTGAAGAGAGTGTGCAGAGCTCAGATAGTGTGAAGAGTAGAGAAAGAATGTAGAGCACTAGAAGAGTGCAAAGCAAGTATGATGCAGAGCACCGGTAGAGTGCAGAGCAAGTGTAACCGGTGGTTAAACCGAAGAGAATCACTTGGATCTAATTAAGCTAAGAGTAGGTATTACAATAGATCATTCTCGCTATTGTTTTCTAATAACTACAATAGTAAAATCCCGTAACTAGGCGGACTTTAATAGGTCCCTTTATAAAATCCCTTAACCAGGTGACATCTTAAATGATGATCCTAAGTCCTTTAACAAAGCTACCTCTAACAGGGTAAACGTTCTAATAGGTTGTAAAGAAAATCCCTTAACCGAGTGGCACCTAACATTGTCTTTGTAATCTCCTAATAGGGATGGCTCCTTACTGGGCGTACTCCATAAGAGTGTAGATTTTGTGAGTTTCTACTCACATAGTGGTTTTTTGCCATTTGGGTTTCCACGTGATAAATATTGGTGGTCATGTGTGTTTCATTTTTGTGTGCATGTTTCTTATCAAAGCTTCTTATAATGATAAGTGTTAAGTTTGAATAGAAGTTTTGATTAAGGTTAAATCTATAAAAATCGGTATAGTGTTGATTCACCCCTCCCCTCTCAGCACTATTTGGGACTAGCAATTGGTATCAAAACCTTGGTGCTTAGATTTAGAAGAGCTTAAAAACTTAAGAAAAGATCCAAAATGATGCGAAAGGAAGGCCCCAAGTTCTTTAAGGAGAATTACACATTATGGTGTGGTAAAATGAAGCTCTACCTAAGAAACCTAGGAGATCAATACTGGAATCATGTAATCATAGAATACAATGAACCTGCAAGGGTTCTCACTGCAGATCAGATCAAAGAGAAGTAAGATAACATTGCAACTATGGATATGATTGCTAGTACTGTATCTGATAACGAGTATGGTGAGGATCAAGATCTAAAAATAGCCCATGAGATATGGAATAAGCTGAAGACTATTTATGGAGGAGATCCTCATGTACAAAAGGCTAAGGTGGAAAGTTTAAGAGGCAAATTTGATGAGATGAGGATGCAAGAAGGAGAAAATATAGAATAGTATAGCAAAAGAATAAAGGATGTGGTAAATTCCATCAGAAGTGCTGGGGGAAAACTTGAAGAAGATGATATGGTTAGCAAAATCTTGAGAATCTTGCTATCACAATATGTCATAAGGATTTTTGCAATTCAGGAAGTCAGATCTTTGGGAATAGTTAATGTTACACTTAACTCTCTGATTGGTAAGTTGACTACCTTTGAACTGACCAACTATGATAACAGTATGCCTAAGATTGATGCTACCTTCAAATCTTCCATGACACTTGCACCAACAATGAGAAGAAAAGAAACTGGAAGTAGTTCTACTGCAAGAACTGGTCATTCTCATGAACATGATAGCATGTTATTTGAAGAACATGAACAAGATGAGCTTGAAGCCCTAATAGCAAGAAGGCTGCCAAGAGGAAAAAGGAAGTACAAAGGTAAACTACCCTTGAAGTGTTTCTCATGCAATAAAATAGGTCATATTGCATCTAGATGTCCTAACAATGATAGAAAGGATAACTTTAGAAGATACAAAGAGAAGAGCAAGAATGAGTGCTATTTTGCAAAAGGAGTTACCGATGAAGAATCAGAAGGATCTGATGGAGAAGGGATTGCATTTGTAGTGGTAAAGGAAGATAGTACAGAGAAAAGTGATATGACACTGATTTCCTGTTCAAACCGGTGTGGAGACTAGGTAATTGATAGTGGTTGCACTCACCACATGACTGGTGACAGTAACAAATTCCTCAGCATGGAGGACTCTGATGGTGGACTGGTGAGATTCAACAATGATGCTCCCTGTGTGGTAAAAGGTAAGGGATCTACTTCCCTAAATGATAAAACCAATTATGAAGATGTTTACTGGGTAGAAGGGCTAAAGTATAGTTTGTTAAGTGTTGCACAAATTAACAATAAGGGTTATCGATTGGAGTTTAATTAAGGAATATGCAAAATAAGTGATAAATCAAGAGGTCTGATTGATACTGGTAAACAAACTAAAGGTAATATGTTCTACCTAGACACCACTGTAGGAAGTTGCCTAATGGCAAAGGTAGAAGACAATTGGCTGTGGCACAAAAGATTGTGTCATGTTAATTTTGATAGCATAGCAAAGGTTAGTAGAATGAAGTCTGTTAGAGGTATGCCTGACATTATGAAACCTGAGAATGCTATGTGTAAAGATTGTCAGCTAGGAAAGTTGACCAGATCTAGTTTCAACAGCAAATCTTATTCATCTGAGAATGTGTTGGACCTAGTGCATAAAGATTTGTGTGGTCCTATGAGGACTAAGAGTTTCTATGAGACCGGTACTTCATGTTGTTTGTAGATGATTTCTCAAGAATGATGTGGGTTGTATTCTTGAAAGAAAAATTTGAAGCCTTTCACATGTTCAAGGTCTTCGAGGCTCGAGTGGAGAGAGGAACTGGTAACAATCTGAAATGTTTGAGATCAGATAGAGGAGGAGAGTTCACCTCTCAAGAGTTCATAAATTACTATGAAAAATAGGGGATTATGAGGCAGATGTCTGCACCTAGAACACCTCAATAGAATGGAGTTGTTGAAAGGAGAAACAAAACTCTAATTGATTGTGCAAGGACTCTGATGATACAGAAGGATATTCCACATGTCTTCTAGAGAGAAGTAGTGAGTACTATTGTGTATACCTTGAACCAGATTTAGGTGAAGAAGGGGACAAATAAGACTCCCTATGAATGATAGTGTGGATACTCACCCAATGTGAGTTACTTCAAGGTATTTGGAAGCAGGTGCTACATCAAGAGGGATGAGTACTGTGGAAAGTTCGATCCTAAGAGTGATCAAGGAACCTTCTTAGGTTACTCCACAAAGAGTAAAGCATACCAGCGTTTGAACAAAAGGCCAGATAAGATTGTGGAGAGTGCAAATGTCAGAGTAGATGAGTTCTCTGAGAAAAATGAACATGACAACAAGAGTGAACTAGAGGACTATCAAGGATTCGTTTACCCTGTACCAGTCGAACCTGTTTTAGAGAATCCTAATGTAGCTGCAAATGAGGAAACATGTGAAGTAGAACCTGCACAACTGGTAGAAGAAGCTCCAAGAAATGAACTGGTACAACCAAGGTATGTTAGAAACAATCATCCCACTGACAATTAATTGTGACAAAAATGCAGGAGTATTGACTAGAAGAAAAGAGAGGGAGAGTACCTATCTACTCTCTAAAATTGAGCCCAAAACAACAAAGCAGACTCTAAAAGATGAAGACTAGATCAAAGCTATGGAGGAAGAACTAGAGCAGATTGAGAAAAATGAAACTTGGATCCTTGTGCCCAGACCGCAAAACAAAAATGTAATAGGCACCAAGTGGGTGTTTAGAAACAAAATGGATGAAACTGGTCAAGTAGTAAGAAACAAAGAAAGGTTAGTCTACAAAGGGTATGCACAGGAAGAAGGTTTGGACTATGGATCTAGACCTTTGCACCGGTGGTTAGGTTGGAAGGAGTCAGAGTCTTGCTTTCTTATGATGCCTAGAAGAAGTTTAAGGTCTACCAAATGGATGTCAAATTGACATTCTTGAATGGTCTTCTAGAGGAAGAAGTGTACATTGAGAAACCAGAAGAGTTTTCTTCAGAAGATGGAAGAGACATGGTATGTAAGTTGAAAAAGGCTTTGTATGGGCTAAAACAAGCACTAAGAGCTTGGTATGAGAGGCTGCACTCATTCCTAATAAGTATAGGGTTCATGATAACCCGTGACAATAATAACTTGTATTTGAAGACTGGACAACAAGGAAAACATTTGATCGTAGAGATTTTTGTAGATGACATCATCTTTAGAGGAGATGATGAAATTACAGAAGAAATGAAGAAAGAATTTGAAATATCCATGATCGATGAAATGAAATTCTTCATCAGTCTGCAAGTATCTCAGCTAAAGAATGGTATATTCATTAGCCAGACCAAATATACAAGGGAAATGTTGAAGAACTTTCTAAAGGAAGATTCCAAACCTGCTAGAACTTTGATGGTTATAGGTTGCAAGCTCTCCAAAAATGATGAGGCTAATAAAGTGAATGAGACATTATATCGATCCATGATCGATAAGTTGCAGTATGCAATGCATAATAGACCGGATATAGCACAAGAAGTTGGATTGGTTGCTAGATTTGCTGCAAATCCAAAAGAGACTCATATGGTGGCGGTTAAGAGGATATTTAGATATCTTAAAGCGACTGATGAGTACGGTCTCTAGTATCCACATAAGGGAAATTTCAACTTAAGTGTCTTCACCAATGGAGGTGCATTCTTTCTTGGAGATAGGATTGTGTCATGGACAAGAAAGAAACATAATTGTATCTCTTAATCCATAGCTGAGGCAGAGTATGTGGCTGCTACAATCAACTATACACAAGTAGTATGGACTAAGCAGATCTTGGAAGGTATCCAAGAAAAGGTGACTGAACTGGTGGTGATACACTGTGACAATACAAGTTCCATTAACATATCAGAAAACCTAGTAATGCACTCTAAGACCAAGCTTATTGCAATAAAATATCATTATCTTAGGGAATAGTTGGAGGACAAAGAAGTTAGATTGGATATGTACTAGCCAAGGAACAGGTTGTAGAAATATTTACCAAGCCGCTACCTAAGGATACTTTTGAGTATCTCAAAGGTAAGCTAGGGGCAATTCCCCTACATACTCTAAGGTGAGTGAATATCAGAACAACATTAATCAAGTATGATTTTCCTAAAAATTCTATGTATTTGGATTGATGATTATGGACTACTCCTATTAGGGGGAGCATTTCATTGCAGCATGTGAAATAGGATGTCTAGACTACACCTTTGGCATTGCTGTCAAATGAGGAGTGAAGTCAGATGGATCATGAATGAAGATGAAGTCAGATGTGACATGAATGGAATCTAGTGAAAGGGGGAGTAACATCTTTACAAGATCAAATAGAGAAGCTGACCAATACAAAAGAAGCAGAAGTGACTGGTTGCTAAAAGAGAAGTTTGAAGTGTTGCCATCAATGCCAAAGGGGGAGATTGTTGGCATAACTGATGGTTTTAGCACAACCAGTTCATCAGATTAGTATTGTCATTGATGACTAACACTTACAAGTGAATAATGCCAAGCTCTTAGGCAAGAAGATGTGGTAAACCTCAATGGTTTACTCATGGCTGCAAACAATATGGAGGATTCAGTACTTCCCTAATATGCATCATTGACACACTTAAGAAGTGTGTTGGTAGAAGACTAATCGATTGAAGGATAAAAAGAGTAGTCAATTGGTCAGTCATGCACCTGATAGGTGTTGAGATCCGTTTCTTGAAACTTGCAAATAAAATAATGATGCTGTCACAAGAGGTGACTCAGATTGTAATTTAGTACTCTTATGCATGACCAGAACACTTTGGACAGGCAGGTGATCAATCTAATTCATGATCAATGACCAGAGGCAAAAGGTGAAGAGTTACACCGGTGAACCAGTGACACAAGTTGAAGGATGATATTCATTGGGAATCTTGGAGCAGTGACCTGTAATATGGATGCAATGACGAAAGGTGAGTCAGTCATGGCAAGATATCATCAAATAAATAGATAGTAAAGTTTACAATAGTTAACAACCAGTTAAGGTGAGATTTGTGCAGATTTTTTGATTCACATTAAAAAGACAGAACACGACCCAAAGGTTGGTGAAATTATGAGTTGCAGAGGCAATTAAGGATGAGTCACTGGCAAGATTGATGGAGAGCATGTAGAGAGAGTGCGAGAAGATTTGGAAAGTTTTTAATTTCAAATTTAGTAATTTTTGTATAAATGTTTTTGGCGAAAACCAAAATGATTGATCGTAAAATTGCAAAGTGAATTTTTGAGGAGAGGTAATCCAGTAAGATGAGAAGAGGGCAGGACTGCTAAGTGAATAGCAGAGTGGTGAAGAGAGTGTACAGAGCTCGGATAGTGTGAAGAGAAGAGAAAGAATGCAAAGAACCAAAAGAGTGTAGAGGAAGTGTGATGCAGAGCACTGGTAGAGTGCAAAGAAAGTGTAACCGGTGGTCAAACCGAAGAGCTTCATTTGGATCTGATTAAGCTAAGAGTAGCTATTACAATAGATCATTCTCTCTATTGTTTTCTAATAACCGCAATAATAAAATCCCTTAATCAGGTGGACTTTAACAAGTCCCTTTGTAAAATCCCTTAACCGGGTGACATCTTGAATGATGATCCTAAGTCCTCTAACAAGGCTACCTCTAACAGGGTAAAGATTCTAACAGGCCTTAAAGAAAATCCCTTAACCGGGTGACATCTTGAATGATGATCCTAAGTCCTTTAACAAGGCTACCTCTAACAGGGTAAAGATTCTAACAGGCCTTAAAGAAAATCCCTTAACCGGGTGGCACCTAACAGTGTCTTTGTAATCTCCTAATAGGCATGGCTCCTTACTGGGCGTAATCTAGAAGAGTGCAGATTTTATGAGTTTCTACTCACACCGTAGTTTTCTCCCAATTGGGTTTACATGTGATAAATCTTGGTAGTCATGTGTGTTTCATTTTTGTGTGCATGTTTCTTATCAATGCTTCTTATACTGATAACTGTTAAATTTGAATAGAAGTTTTGATTACTTGGTTAAATCTGTAAAAAATAGTATAGTACTGATTCACCCCTCCCATCTCAGCATTGGTTGGGGCTAACAATTTCGCCAAAATTGGTACTTATATTTATGGTTCAAAATCAAAATAAAGTTACTCACTTTGTATCAAATTTGAGGGTTTCATATGTTGAGATTTGGAAAATACAAATTTAGCAATGACAAAGTGGTCATTGTGTGAGTTAGCTAACTAAGTTGGTGTTCCCATTTGATGCATCAAAGATTTGTTACATGTGGTCATTGGTGATAGAGAGTGGATGATCATTGGGACTAGATAATTCTACATTGGGTAATGCATAGCTTGTTATTTCTTTTGGTGTAACGTGTTGTATATGGAACCAGACCTATTAGATGTTTGATTAAGGAACTTATTTGTGGCTAACATGCAAATGTGCATGTGAATGTAATTATCATTGTAACTCATATATATAGTTGATGTAGGTTCATTCCTAGTGTGACCATTTATTGTTGGATCTATAAGGAGAGGTTGGTGTTGGAGTATGGGGGTGATGCAATGTTAGTAGTATCCCAATAATTATGGAATTTTATTATAAGATTATATGTACTACAAAAGTAATTCTAATGTTGTTTAGATCTGGTAGAATATGCATGCTTAGCCTTAAAGGTTTTAAATTCACACCTTTTGAATATTGATGAGATTGGTGTCTCATGTACGTTTGTGTGTCTAAATGGATTTGGAGATTGATGTTTCTGGAAGGTTGTTGCCTACTTCAAATTATAAGTGATCTATTATTTGTGACGATGGATTTGGACAATATATCCAAGTAGTTATTTTGACTATGGTTTTCCCTTCTAGAATTCCATGTATATTTGGTGCTCCCTTTTGTGATTGTGCGTTTATACTTATCATTTAATTTGTTCTTTTGTGATTGTGTTTCTAAATATATGCTAAGTTAGAATAAAAGTTCAATTTTATATATTGATTTAACCTCCCCTCTTAGTATATTATGTGTCCTTCATGTGGCTCCCTCAATGATAGCATGACAAGTTTAAAAGAAAAGAAGTAGAATGATATTCTACATTGAAATTTTATATGAAGACGAAATTATTAGGAGGATCAAAAGTTACATCTAAAATTAGAAATCTCAAAATATGCTCTAAAGTCCAGCTCCAGATTCACTAAGCCGAATAATGATATTTAAAACTAATGGGGATCTTTGAAGGCACCAAAAACAAAACTTAATGTCAAGAATAATGAAATATAAGATTAAAAAGGGGTCCCCATGTGGTAGATCGAAACATAATTTTAACAAAGTTTTAAAGCGTAATCGTACACTTGCAGGAGCTTGTTGCATTATCCATGATGATCAGGGAAGGTGTATGGGGAGCATATCTTGGAAACTCAAAAATTTTATCAACAATGTAGTGTAATTGGACATATTAGCAAAGGTTTGTGTTTGCGTAGGGGAAAAAGGTTACATCATATAGATATCAAGGAGATGTTTTCCTATAAATAAATGTAGCCACTAAGAGAGAAATATCGAATTGGAAATAAAAAATGTGGATTCTAGTAATCTAGGAGAGCTCGGAGAGAATGGAAGACTTTTCAATTACACACGTGTATAAAGAAGACAATGGTGCTAGCGATTGCGTTGCAAAGTATAGGGTCACCTAAGATAAGGTGGAGGTGGAATTCAACCATATGACATGGCTTAGGCTTAATACAATCTTATAAAAAAATATTTATAACCAGGTGAAGCCATGTACTCACACTGGTTGTGAGGTGATGGACAACTCGATGGGAGTTGTACTTTGACAATTTTCAGTGAGTGACATCAACCAAAAGGGGAGGACGATAGATATGTCATCCAAAATAAGTTTTACCATTCGATCCAAAGACATGGATTTGAGATAGGAAATTTGGAGAAGAACACAAGGAATTTAAATCCTGCTGGCCTTATCATAATGTAGATAAACGAAACAAGGAAGTAGAAAAATGATAAATTTGATCATCGTCGAAATTGTGCGCATTGGAAATGGGTTCAATGGAGATAAATTTTATTGCTGTGGGCCAAAAAACGATGATGCAATAGAGTAGAGAAAAACATTATGGCAGAGGAGGCGACCATGGGAGTTTGATGTAGGTGTTGAACGATAGGCTTTGTTGTAAAGCAGAGAAGGATCAGTATATGAAGGGAAACTTGGGGTGGTAGACACATTCATTTTGATTCAAGGTGAATCTCATTGGCGGATAAGGTTTAGGATATTTGTCATACCGATGAGCAACTATGATGTAGTTATGAATGCCAACCATTCCATCATTGTGAGACTGATTGTTGGTACTATTGTAGGGATATTTGATTTTAGTGCTATGAATAGTAGTAAAAGAGAAAAAGAGACCTAAGATTGTTCAATGAAGGGATTGAAAATGACGATCTTAAGGACATTGCTGCTTGTTTGACGACTTCTCCCCATCTTAGATAGAAAGGATGTATTAATGTGTTGATGGGCTGATGTACATCACGCACAAAGTATTATAACCTTTTTCTTAGTATTTTAATATAGAGGGAGGTACCCTCACTAGTACCATTTACTTATTAAAAAAAAGGTGACAGTTATAATTAAAATATTTGAATTTTGCTCCCTTCCCTCTCTCTCTCTCAACTTCTCTCTGTATTTTCAGGAAAAGGAGAGCAAAGGGCGTCTGTAGCGTGGGGAGGAGTTTGCCTGTTTATGACATTGAGAATGGAAATAGTATGGCTGAGGATCCCCCATACTTATTTCTGATTTCGGAGACAACCCCTCTGATATACTTCAGGCGAACTGTTATAATGAGAGCCAACCATGAATATCCTCTCACCCAACAAATGGTGCAAGCCTGAATTGACAAATATGGCCCCACTGAAAAACCATTGAGTTTAATGGTTACGTTTACGTGCGGTACGTGAAGGAGCAGGATGCTGATTCTGCCATTTGAGATCTCGACGGCCAATAGATCGACCACCTTACATTGTCCATGTTAGCATTCGGTTAGTCTTAAATCACACACACTAAACATTATATTAAGTCTAAAAAATGTCAGTCATCTTAACACTTTTAAATCTAAAAGTCAAAACTTAGTGTGTGTGATTTAAGTCAAAGCTTAGTATCCCATTGATATTATTTGTCAATCACAAATTTTGGAACTATTGTACTGGCTATAGGGGTGTTGTTCTTTCCAAAGAGATCATTGAATCAAAAAGTTTTTTTTATCAGTTAAAAAATATAAATATTGAAGTTGACTAACTCAGAAAAAGACATAAAAGAAAAGTGAATTTTAAAATAATAATAATTAAAAATTAAAATTGAGATTAATTTGATTAATATTACAAAATTTAGGTGTAATTTAATACTCAAACAATATATAAAACTACACTAAATCTTTAAAATTTTTTTTTTGTGATTGACAATTGAAATTAAAAATCTAATTAAGAATCTACAATATGTAGATATTAATTAACCAATGGACCCTTAAATATACTTTGCTACTACTTAGCACATTCGATGTATATATCAATTGCTATCTTCTATGCATATTGTATAAATGAAACTTAATATGAATATATACAAATTATACAACCATGAATCTTTACAATTATTAGTTCAAGTTGTCTACTATTGCTGAAAGCAAAACAAAATAAAATAACTAAATAATTTTACTTAATTATCATTCTATATTATCTCCTTCACTCATTATAAATAAATTAAACATAACCTAATGTACGCACTTTCTATTACAAGTCTAAAAAGGAAAGTACTCATCAGTACATGGTACTTGTTGAAAGGGCTCATGGCTAAGTAGGATTTATTCATTTCACTCTATACAAGAGTATATATAGATGTTTAGACAACCATGTCACTAATTTAAAGCAAGAAAATTAGAACATGATCTAGTTAAGCAATACTAAATAATTGGGGTATCTAATTAGAACTCCGAATTTGAATTCCCAATACAAGATTACCAACATCCCTCTTTGTTAGGGGTCATAAAACTCAATAAAATTTATTTTGATAAATTGGAGTTTTGCATTCATAATGATATCCGCTAAGTTCTAATACCAAATACTTATGTGATCTCTCTAAAGCATAAGAGACAACTGAGATATATTGGAATACCCTCATATA
Organism: Cryptomeria japonica; assembly: GCF_030272615.1. Lineage (NCBI taxonomy): Eukaryota > Viridiplantae > Streptophyta > Pinopsida > Cupressales > Cupressaceae > Cryptomeria > Cryptomeria japonica. The sequence goes on along the minus strand of NC_081407.1, from coordinate 662,221,611 downwards.
ATGTCATGGTAAAAATATTTATTGTTTGATCTCTCATCTTGGAATAATATATAAAGACCACCTACCATTGGATTAGATGTTCAATGTAATAGTGATAGAATTTAATGTACTTTGTTTGAGGATGAAGCACTAGATTCTTGGAAAGCTAAAAGACACTCTAATTATCATAGTAGAGTGCATACATTTGTTTTAATGATATTGGGTTGCAAGGAGAATAGGCTATACAGAAATAAATTATTCACCTACCTCACTTGTTACAACATATTTAGAATCTATAATCAATGAAACACTAGTAGATTGCTTCTTAATACACCTTAAAATTAATACAGAACCAAGAGAGAAAATATATTTACTAGTGGATTTTATGTCATCTATAGAACTTCTTAACATGAGAAAGAATATCAAGTAAGAGCTAGGCCTTTAAGGGAATAATAATATATACCAATATTTAATTATCACATATAGATTATACTCATTTTGGGCTCACTTTGTAGGTTACCCTTGATGCCACTAATTTCTTATTGTTTTTTCTCATCATATAATGCCCCTCTCACCTGCTTTGTTGCATTGCATACTCTTTATGTGTACTTGGTTTTCGGACCACAGATTGTATCTCTTGTAATTTGGATGTGAAACATTTTGTGGTGTTTGATCTTGCTTTGGACTCTTCACTGTTGTGGTGTCTATGAATTTTGAGTGTTTATCTTATGCACAATTTGGATGTATGTTCATGAACATTCTGGACCAATGATATGCTATATTGGATCATGGTTATTTGATGATGTTGTATTCAGATCTATGTTTCTCTCTTGCATGTGGTTGTGAGAACAATTTCTTGACTTATTTGGGTACTTGATTCATTGGATGGTTGCTATTGCATGAGCTAGACCTAATGTGTTTTGATGATTGAGATAGGCCTTTTTAATGATTCCAGTAATATCTTATGTGAAATGGTGATTTGAGTAATGATTACAATGAGATAATGATATTAGCTAAATTAGTTAATTAAAAGTGATGAATCATATTTTATGTTATTTTGATTTGATGAGATATCATGTTACTAATGATATTATGATGTTGACCTTGTATGAGGAATATAGTTATATGGTTAGTATAATAGGGGAATAATATTGATGATTTTTTTAATGCAAGTAATTAGATATAATTATTATTATGAAAGTCTAATTGGTAATTTGAAGTGAAAGAGATGATATCATATCATTCAATTATATGAGAATGGATACAATGCCAAAATTCCCTTCAATGATTTGAGTTAATGTGATTATCATATATATGCATGAGTAGGTACACTTGACATGTGAATGATTCAGTGACAATAGGTACAAGGCATTGAATCCACTCGGCTCCGTAGGTTTGAGCATGCTTGCATCCTAGACAATGGTTAATAGGAGATAGCACATTGGCCAAATACCCCGAGCTTAAACTTGTGGTCCTTGATTAGGGAAATTTCTTTAATTTTGTTTTATTTTGATTATTTTAATTATTTTATGGTTATGAGCATCAACTACCACAATTGGTAGCTTTCAAATTTCCATTTATCATGTTGAGTCATCCCATAATGACTATCTATACATAACCAGTCAATTTCGATTTGCCATCACCTTATTGCATGCATAATAGTAATTCAATATTTAACGTGGAATATGTATTATATGAATTTGATTTAATAATATTTGAATGATTTCTTATGAGGGTTGTTTAGGGATTTTATAGGATAATTAAATTTTAAATTAGTTTTTATTATTATAATATTTTCACTCCTAAAAGTGAGATTATATTTGGCTACTAAGTTCATTTTAACACTTGTAGCATTTTCCATGTTCTTCATTCAAAACCCTCTTCATGAGAATTTGGAATTGTTGAGATATTGAGATTCTTGCTGTTAATCTTAGAGGATCCGATTAAGACTGAGAGGGGGGGTGAATCAGTATTAATATTAATTTGAAATCAGAAACTTGGACTCATAAAAATTTCACCAAATCAGGCATAAACCAACACTAGAGTCATTTACCAGTACCGATATCTGCTGATAAACATCTTCTAAACTGATATATCAATGTTTCACATTATGTGTTCATTAACCATGCATAAACTAAAAGTAAAACATAATATTAACAATAATTTGAAATCAAAAATTTAGACTAATAAAAATTTCACCAAATAAAATATAGAACAACACTAGAGTCATTTACCAGTACCGGTATTTGGTGATAAACATCTTCTAAACTGATATATCAATGTTGCACATTATGTGTTCATTAACCATGCATAAACTAAAAGTAAAGCATACCATCACATAAAAAACATTCACCATATGAGCACCATGTTTTTCACGCGGAAACCCAAATAGGGGAAAACCACGGTGGGAATTGGTAACCACAAATATTTTGCACTCTTTCAAAATGTGCCCTGTTAGGAGAGAAGCCCAGTTAGAAGCTTGTAATGATGCCCTGTTAGGAGCAGACCCTATTAGGATTCACTTGGTTAAGGGATTTACCTCATCCCTATTAGGAGCTTTGATCTGTTAGGATCAACCTCACAAGAGGATTTAGAGCTCAAATATTGAGTCACCTTTTTAGGGGATTTTACAATGTTAGGCCTGTTAGGACCTACCCGGTTAAGGGATTTTAGCTGCTGTAATTGTTAGAGAATAATAGTAATGATCTGTGTATAGAACTCAATTGGTTGCTTGATCAGATCCAATTAAGTTCTAAGTGTGCATCACTATGGCAGATCTCTTACACCTTGGTTTGGCTTCACACACTTCTCAAAATCACCAACACTTCAAAACATCAACCTTACCAACATAAATAACCTTTACAATTAGGTGGACATCAAAACCCTAAGACTTACAACAAAGATCATCACAAATCTTTACAACTCATTATAGATCATCATACGGATCATTACAATCAATTGCAAATCAATATCAACCATTGAATGATCATAAGTTGTCATAGCAAGTCGATCTAGTACAAAGTCAAACCCTTAGATCATTCCGCTAAGAACTTTGCACATTCCCAAGAAATTCGCTCTCCAAACATGCCAAAACATCTTTCAAACACTTCATGCAGTTTGTGCCACGTTATCACCAACATGCAAACTTAATGTAGATCACCGTGAAACCAAAAATCATTACCGGTCAAGAGAATTCTTTACCGGTCCTTAAACCCTTCTTAAACCCTAACAAAAACTCAACATAAATTATAAACATAACTTCTGTTTGTTACAACATGATGCAGTTTCAGTCAGATACATGTTAAAATAATAAAAACTCACATTCAGAACCACAAAGCTTCAATCATCACCAATCACCAGATACAATCAAAATATTTTCTCGTTTACTGATTAAGGTCCTAATTCCCAGTTTCTTAATTCTTTACTGGTAAGCTCTCTCCGGTAGACCAAAAGATTTAGATGACACAATACAACATAACTAAACATTAAATATTAGTTGCCATCAATGACAACACAAATGACTGAGCAAAGTCAGTTATCATGCAATCTCAATCTCTTGATCACAACGTTATCTCAAATAGTCATATTGGTTCAGTCATCATTCTCCATCTGTATCAATTATACCTATTGGCATTTGCATGAAAATTGCATTAATGAAATGTTATGTTGTCATTGATGTCAATTAACTGGTAATGATATTGTTGTAATGTTATTTTGTAACCGGTAGGAAGAGCTAGTGAAAGGAAACTGTAACCGGTAGGTAAGTTTATGGAGTGAACTGGTATTGCTAAGTATTGGAGAGTTGAACTGGTAAACCCTACCTGTTGTTTTGAGAAACCCTAACCAATTAAGTTTGGTGAATTGTTTATATTGGTTTATGATCTAATGGTGAGTGGTATGCATATTGTATGAAGAGAGTTTCAAAGTGTTTTTGGCGTGTTGAAGTAACAGTTTTTGTCTTGGGAATGAGCAAGTGTATTTCATGTAATGCAAATCGCGTGATGAGTTACTAAGTTTAGTGAAGCAGTGAACAAGGAGTGGTTGAGGATTTCTTGAATGATGTATAGATATTGTTATGTAATCCAATGGTCATACTTGAACCAACTTGTTTGTAATCTCTATGTGAATTAGGTTTTTGTTGTGTTACCGACCTAGTTGATTTGTTTATAAGGTCAATGAGTTGTTTAGTTTCAGAGTTGGCAAAGTTTTTGTTGAGTGTTTGGTTGCTGAACCAGATGACATATCTATAGTTTAATTAAAGGTAGATAGGAGCATGAAAATGATCTAAACAAGCAAGTGTAGTGATATTCAAACAGATCAACAAACTCTTGTTGTTTTCTAACAATTACAGCAATTAAATCCCCTAACCAGGTAAGCTCTAACAAGCTTGGTGCTATTCAAATCCTCTAAGAAGGTGGTCCATTATCTTGGATTCTAAATCCTTTACAAAGGTTACTCCTTAAAGGGTATTGCTTCTAACAAGGCATTATATTCAATCCCTTAACTGGGTGGTCCCTAATAGGATCTATTCTTAACAAGACTTTTTGTAAAGCTTTAACAGGCTTGGCTCCTAACATGGTGAACTTCAGAAGAGTTTAGATAGTTATCTTGTGAGTCTCATCTCACCATGGTTTTTCCCATTTGGGTTTCCTTGTCAAAAATATTGTGTCAAGTGGTGAATGTTTTTGTGGTTATGTTTTCTATGGTTGATTTGCTTAACTATTTAATCCACTTTGATAAGTGATGATAACTAGAAACATCATGAAATGAAGTTTTACTTATGTCAGTAAAATTATTTGGATGTTTATGAGTTTCAAGTTGTTTACTGTTAATCTGTTGTAACAGTCAACCGGTTTAAACTTGACAGTGATATTGCATTGATAGTTCTAAGTTTACTTTGAGAGATTAATTTTGAGATTGGTGAAGTTTATTAGTTTTTCTATCTACTGATTCAGCTCCCCCCTCTTAGTAGTTGAATGGATCCTTGTTCTTTCATCATACCATCAATGCCAAACATGCCAACATTCTCCCCCTTTGGCATTGATGGCAACACTAAACATCAACATACTCAACTCATACTCTTCTGCTCTGTTCTGGACCTTCTCTGCAACTCTTCTCTTCTCTGGTGCACCTCATCTGTCGGTTACACTTTATCTTCATTTCTTCTCCCTCTTTCTGTTACATATCTTCTCCTCCTTATCATGTTTCTTCTCCCATTAGTAATCATATTTCTTCTGCACCTTTAATAGCAATGCCAAAGGTGCATAAGCATCATCAATCATCAAATCTACTCTTGTTGTCTTCAACATGTCTGCAAACTCGTCTAAGATGCTCCCCCTATGGAGTAGCCTGCATCTCATCAATCCAAAGTGAAAAATAGTCATTAGGCCCACTGATTGATGCAAATCCTATATCCTAGATCTTTTTGAGTAGGGGTCTGACCCCTAATTTATCTCTGAGATATTCAAAGGTCATCTTTGACAATGGTTTTGTGAAAATGTTTGCTAGCTACTTTTTTCTTGTCACATACTCCATTCTGACTTGTTTTTCCTATACTCTTTCCCTTAGAAAATGATATTTAAATTCTATGTGCTTTGTTCTTTCATATAACACAAGATTTTTTGAAATATTAATTGCACTATTATTATAATAGTAAATAGTTACCGATTCAGACATATCAAGCTTGAATCCTTCAAGCAGATGTCTCATCCAAATTTCATGTACGCAATTCATTGATGCTGCAACATACTCTGCCTCTGTTGCTGACTGAGAAACACAATTTTTCTTCTTACTTTTCCAAGCAACCAATCTTCCTCCAAGAATAAAATCTCCACTGATAGCACTTTTCCAGTCATCAACATTGCCTGCCCAATTTGCATCAATAAACACATTCAAAGAAAAATTTCCTTTATAAAGATACCATAAACCATAATCTACTATGCCTTTCAGGTACCGTAATCTCCTTTTCACTGCTACCAAGTGAGTCTCCTTGGGATCCTTTTGAAATATAGTGACCAATCCAATAGCATGTGCAATAGCAGGTCTGCTATGAACAACATAATGCAATTTACCAATCATAGACCTGTATTCTTTCTCATCAATAGATGGCGAATCATCTTGTTTAGACAACTTTCATCCTATCAACATCAGAGTACCAACCGGTTTAAAATCCTCCATGCCAAATGTTTTCAATACCTCTTTGATATACTTTGATAGATAAATATTCCACCATCCAATTGTTGGACCTGCAGCCCAATAAAAATTTAATGTCACCAATAAGAGACATCTCAAACTCCTTCATATCCTCAGCAAATTCCATGCATAATTTATCATTACCACCAAAAATTATGTCATCCACAAATACTTCAACTGTCAATACTTTGTCTCCATCAGTCTTTAGGTATATGTTACTGTCCTCACTGGTACGCTAGAATCCTATCTTGATCAGGTGTGCATGCAATCTTTCAAACTATGCTCTCAGTGCCTGCTTCAATCCATACAGTGCCTTATGTAGTTTGCAAACCATATCTTTATCCTCAAACAAAGAAAATCCAGCTGTTTGTTCTATGTACACTTCTTCCTTAACGGTGCCATTAAGAAAAGTTGATTTAACATCCATCTGATAGACTTTAAATCCTTTAAATGTAGCATAAGAAAGTAGCATTCTTACTCCTTTCAATATCTCCACAGGTGAAAAGGTTTCATCATAATCTTCTTCTTCTTGTGCATATCCTTTGTAAAACAATCTTGCTTTATTTCTCACAACCTTACCTTCTTCATTTAACTTGTTTCTAAAGACCCATTTAGTTCCAATCACATTCTTGACTTCTGGCCTGGGAACAAGTGACCATGTCTTGTTATTCTCAATTTGATCTAGTTCCTCATTCATTGTATTAATCTAGTCATCATCTTTTAATGCCTCTCTTACTATTTTTGGCTCAATAGAAGAAATTTAACAGGAATTTTCTCTGATTTTCCTCCTTGTTTGTACTCCAACATTTTTATCTCCAATTATTTGTTCTTCTAAGTGATTTATCTTGACATAACTTGGTGTTACCAGTTCCGGTGTTGTGCTTCTTGCTTCATGTTCTTCATCTTCTTCATTGCTTTCTGTATTTACCGTTTGAGCCCCTATTTTTGTAACATTTTTCTTATCATCCTTCTGTACTTTTGGTTCTATAAACACAAGTCTTTCTTCATCTTTCTCAAGATCAGATCTGCTAGTCTTATTAGATTTCTTAGAGAGTTCATCTATCTTCACATTAGCACTCTCAATTATCTTGGTAGTTCTCTTGTTATAACATTTAAATGCCTCACTCTTCGTAGAGTAACCAAGAAAAATGCCTTCATCACACTTAGGATCAAATTTTTCAGTGTAATCATCTCTCTTAATAAAATATTTATTCCCAAATTTTTTGAAATAACTTACACTACAAGTATTTCCATGCCATAATTCATAAGGTATTTTGTTGTTACCTTTCTTGATAAATACTTGGTTTAAAGTATAAACAACAATTCTAACTGCTTCTCTCCAAAACATCTTCGGTACTTCACCTTGAATCATAATGGTTATAGCAACTTCAACAACTATTCTATTCATTCTCTTAGCTAACCCATTCTGTTGTGGAGTTCTAGGAGATGACTTCTGTCTCTTAATTCCTTGTTCATCACAAAACTTCACAAACTCATCAAAAGTAAATTCACCTCCCCAGTCAGATCTCAAACATTTTAGATTCTTCACGGTATCTTTCTCAACAAGAGATTTAAATGCTTTAAACTTACTAAATGCCTCTGAATTTTCTCTCAGAAAAGTTACCCACATCATTTTGGAAAAATCATCACTAAAGATCATAAAATACTTCTCACCAAAATAGCTCTTAGTCCTCATAGGACCACAAAGATCAGTATGCACCAAATCAAGAATATTCTCTGAAGAGAAAGAATTACTCTTAAAAGATATAAAGGTCATCTTACCCATCTGACAGTCCATGCATAACATATTGTCCAATTTCACAAGCTGGGGCAAACAGCTCATAATACTTGACTTACTAACTTTAATCAAATTGTCAAAATTGACATGACAAAATATCTTGTGCCACAACCAGTTGTCTTCAATCTTTGCCACCAAACAATCATTTATATTAGTATTCAAATGAATTATATTACCCCTAGTTTGCTTTCTAGTAGCAATCAATTCACCATTGTTTCCAAGAGTCCCACACACTCCACTTTTGAATTCAAGTAGATATCCCTTATCATTAAGTTGTCCAACACTCAAGAGGTAATGTTTTAATCCATCAACCCAAAAGACATCATCTGAATTACTCTTCCCATTTAATGAAATGGATCCTTTACCTTTAACCATTTAGGGAGAGTTATTACCAAATCTTACAAAACCTCCATCAAACTCTTCAAGGGATAAGAATGTACTTTTATCACCGGTCATGTGGTGTGAGAAACAACTATCTATTATCCATTCATCGTTGTTATCCATGTGAGACACTAATGCCTTCTCATCAATCAAATCCTCATTCACAACAATAAATACTATCTCCTCATTGCCATCTTCTTCTGATTCATCATCGGTCACACCTTCACCCACTACAACATAACAATGTTTCTTGCCTTTTCTTTTGAATCTCCTAAACTTCTCTTTCTTGTCAGTGTTATGGCAGTTAGCAGCTATGTGTCCAATTTTACTACAAGAGAAACACTTCAAGGGTAATTTACCTTTATATTTATCTATTCCTCTAGGGAATCTTTTAGCTAGTAATGCCTCAAGTTCCATCAGATGATCTTCATTATCACCAGCACCTCTGCTACTGCCATGACTAGACCTACAATCATGATTATGACAAACATCTTTTCCTTTCATTGCTGATGTACTGGTTACATAATCCTTAAATGTAGATTCAAAAGGTTTAGAAACAATATTATCAAAACTGTTTAGGTCAAATACAGTTAACTTTCCAATTAGAGAATCAACAGTGACTTTATCTTTTGAAATAGATCTCAGTTCTTGAATAGAAGAAACTATCATAGAATATTGTGGTAAAAGAGTTCTAATAATTTTACTAACAATAGTATCATCTTCAATCTTACCTCCAACACTCTTTATACCACCTACAACTTCCTTAGTCCTTCGACCATATTGTGCTATGTTCTCACCATCAAGCATTTTCATATCATCAAATTTTCTTCTCAACCTCTCTTCCTTTTCCCTTTGTACATGTTCATCTCCTCCATAAGCTAGATTTAATTTCTCCCATTCCTCATTTGCAGTCATTAATCCATGAACATCTATATACTCAGAGTTAGACAAAGTACTTACAATTGCTTCAAGGGCCTGAATGTTTTCTGGTTGTTCTTTAAGCTCATCTAGTGTCAAGGGACTCATAGTAGGATCAATAGAGTTGGTTACCACATGATTCCAATACTATGAACCCATTCCTTTAATGTAGATCTTCATCCAATCACTCTAAATCCGATAGTTGTCCTCGGTGAACTTGGGACCCTCTTTCTTCATCATCTGTCACATGATCTTTCCCTCAAGTTGTTAGGCTTTTTGCACATAGAGGACCAATGCTCTAATACCAATTGCTAGTCTTAGAGGATCTGGTTAATACTAAGAGGGGGGGGGGGGTGAATCAGTATTAACAATAATTTGAAATCAAAAACTTAGACTCATAAAACTTTCTATAAATTAAACATAGACCAACACTAGAGTCATTTACTAGTACCGGTATCTAGTGATAAACATCTTGTAAACTGATATATCAATACTGCACATTATGTGTTCATTAACCATGCATATATTGAAAGTAAAGCATACCATCAGATTTAAAACATTTAGCATATGAACACCACGTTTTTCCCGTGGAAACTCAAATAGGGAAAAATTATAGTGGGAGTTGGTACCCATAAATATTTTGCACTCTTTCAGAATGCGCCCTATTAGGAGCCAAGTCCGGTAGGAAGCTTACAATGATGCCCTATTAGGAGTCACCCAGTTAAGGGATTTACCACAACTCTGTTAGGAGATTTGATCTATTAAGATCAACCTTGCAAGAGGATTTAGAACTCAAATATCGAGTCACCCTGTTAGGGGATTTTACAATGTGAGGCCTGTTAGGACCTACTCGGTTAAGGGATTTTAGCTGTTGTAATTATTAGAGAACAACAGCGAATGATCTCTGTATAGCACTCAACTGCTTGCTTGATTAGATCCAATTAAGCTCTAAGTTTGCATCACTCTGAAAGATCTCTTATACCTTGGTTCATCTTTGCACACTTCTCAAAATCACTAACACTTCAAAACATCAACTTTACTGACATAAATAACCTTTACAACTAAGTCAGCATCAAAACCCTAAGACTTACAACATAGATCATCACAGATCTTTACAAATCATTATAGATCATCATATGGATCATTACAATCAATTAAAAATTAATATCAACCATTGAATAATCATAAGTCATCACAAAAAGTCAATCTAGTACAAAGTCAAACCCTTAGATCATTTTGCTAAGCACTTTGCACATTCCGAAGAAATTCATTCTCTAAACGCACCAAAACATCTTTCAAACACTTCACACATTTTTTGTTGTGTTATCACCAACATGTGAACTTGATGTAGATCACCGCCAAACCAAAAATCATTACCGGTCAAGAGAATTCTCTACCGGTCCTTAAACCCTTCTTAAACCTTGGCAAAAACTCAAAAAAAATTATAAACATAACTTTTGATTGTCACAGCATGATGCGGTCCCAGTCAGATACATGTTACAATGATAAAAAATCATATTAAAAACCATAAAGCCTCAATCATCACGAATCGCTAGATACAATCAGAATATTTGCTCGTTTACTGGTTAAGGTCCTAACTTCCAGTTTCTTGATTCTTTATCGGTAAGATCTCTTCGGTAGACCAAAAGAATTAGATGACACAATAAAAAATAAGTCAACATCAGTAAACATTAGTTTCCATCAATAACAACACAAATAATTGAGCAAAGTCATCCATCGTGCAATTTTGATCTCTTCATCATAATGTCATCTCAAACAGTGTTATACTGGTTCAGTCATCATTCTCCATTTGTATCAGTTATGCCAAACATGTCAACACTTGCTTGGTATTTTTTTATGGGTGGTATTGATATATTTGTATTGAGGAGGATATGTTTCTATTTGAATCTTTAGGCTATTGGTGGAGAGTGCACAAGGCAGATTGTGTATGCAATTTATCTCCAGGTTGAGGTAAGAGACCCTAATCTCCATCTTGTCTTTCAATTTTATCTATATTTGAGTTCTTTAAATGTGTTTTAATGCTGATTTGAAACCTTTTTTATTAATTAAATCCAATCCCTTTTAGTGTTTGATGGATTTCTTCATTGTTGTGAATGTGGGTGTGAGAAATTAATGTGAAAATGGGAGCTTCTTGGTAAAATTCTTTTGTGGAAATATTTTAAGGGTGTTTTAAATGTGTTTGTGAAGTGTCATGAGGTATTTATCAAATAGGTTGGTCCCTAATTTTTCCTCTCATACTTTATTTTGATCAAATTTGATGCCCTAAGTGACTTTCTAGAGTGCAATCTTGCAACTGGATCTAGATTTTCATATTTGATAATTGAATTTCACATTTTCCAATTGAATTGCACATTTGCTCCTAGAATTTTTAAATTGGTTTCTCTAAACTATCATTTTGGTTTTTGACCTTTTTGTATGTCTGATGGATTTTCCTGCCTATTTGGTTTAGTGTTTGGGCCCAATTGACTTGTAGGATGATGGATTTTGATGTCTAGGCATGCTTGCATGAGATGCCTAAGAGTTTTTACATTTATACTTTTGAATTGAGATCACTATGGGATTGGATTCTTGAGTTAAAGATCTAGAGGTTTGTCCTTGAGTTATGGCTTGTTATGCATTGATTATGTGATCTCTAGTGATATTATTATTATGTTTTGTATATATACCTTGTTTCATTCATGTATGAGAAATTGAGTGTGTTTTATTTATTTTTGAGATGATGAATTAATTTTGGTACATTGATTTGCAGTGAGGTTGCTATTGTTGTTTGATTTGTGTCTTTCTCTGTGTAATGAATTGATAGATCTTATTACAAGCACTTGAAATGAATTTTTGAGTACTTATGTAAATCTTGGAATGGTTATCTTACACCTTCTTATGTTATTGCATTTTATTGTGGGATCAAGTGGCCCATTCATTTAGTAGCATGACCAATTGAGTATGCCTTGTATATGGTCAATATGGCATTGTGTAAAATGGCATTGTGTAAAAGAGATAATGGATGTGATTGAGGATATGAAAAAGTGAATCAATGCATTATGTTTTAATTTTGATTTGTCATTCAAATGAATGGGATAAGCCTAGGAATAGGTACTAAAGTGCATTTAGGAAGTGGTTTCCAATCATGTCCTTGGCCTACAAGTGGTAAACCTGGTAATCCGATTAGGAAGTTTTGTAATATAGCGAGAACATAATAATAATCTTAGGATGAGAAAAATATTAATTAAGATAATTGGTTTCTTGAGCATGGATTGATTGCTAGTACAAGGCTAAGAATGACTTAGTAAGGCATACCCACACATGGAGCGATTGAGACTTGTTCAAAGAGACATGCTCGTACATACAATGATTGGACTTGCATGATCATAATTCTTGTCTATATGAGAGAATTATCGGTTTAACATGGTGTGTCCTGATGAGCACACATGATGATACACCCTTCACTAACACTCTAGTATGTAGGTCTTGATAGTTGAGTAGTACCCTTTAGATTAATTATTGTTTTATCTTTCAAGGTTATCTCGTTGTGATATATAACATATGGAAAATTTGGCGTTACTCTTGTGGGTACCTCTTTCTCCTTGTTGTTACCAATTGAGGATGAAACCTTGTTCTTTTGATATTTTACTTATTGTTGCTCGAACACCTTCTCTTTTTGACTGTTGCTCTATAATGTGAGTGATGCGTTGTTGGTAATTTCATCTTAATGTGGCTTGATAACTCTTGATTGGGTGTTATGGTTATGTTGAGAATTTTATCAATGTTTGGCTCTTGTGTAAACCCATTGATATCATAGTGTAGATACATAAAATTTATCATCTTAATCTCGGGTGGATGCACTTAATTTTCATGTGTTATTCCATCTACTATATTTATCAAATATTACCCATTAAATATTATTATTTATCCATAATTTCATTATCATCAATAATATCTATATTATCATTTATATATTATTAATATTATTATTACATTTACCATTTAATAATATTATTATTTTATCGTCTATCATTTATATATTTAATAATAATAATAATATTATCTATCAATTTTCACAAATATATGAATAAGCATTTACATTATTCATTTATGCTTTCTTCTCTACCTATTTGCATCCACCTCACACATGTGGGATCAAATTCTCAATCCCTATTCTTTATCCCACATTTGAACCACAACCCAGATTCACCTGGAGAATGCTTATTAAAGCAAAGCCCCTCTCCCATTTTTCTATCCATGACTTTGCAATCAAACTCTTGTATTTATATCTTACATTTTGAAAGTTGATTCTTGCTTTCTTACATTTCTCATTTTCACATTTCTTTGCAATTATGTCAAATCCTCATTCACCATAGCCTCTTGTGCATGTGCTTTTGAGAGAATCATTCTTGAAAACAAGATCTTGTTTGATAGAAGTGCAATGGAGTAGGATTTCGTAGCATGCATGTGTGCTCTTTGTAGGTACTTCATTGTTGGGTGATTGATCTATCTGAATATTCTCTCATAAGATTTCAGATCAGATTTTCTCATCTCCAAATAGTATACTTGTACGAATATTTGAGTTGTCTGACTATCTCCATGAGCATAGTGGGGTAGACCTAAGGGTACCACATGGTTAGGTGGCATTGCCAACCTCCATTGGGGATTAGATGACTTGCTTCGTGACTAGCTTGATGGGTTCTACCTCCTTCCTCAATGCTAGATTATTATTCTCTTATCTTTCTTATATGATGTAATAACATATATTGTATCGTATGATGTATCATTGATCATGTATGTGTTGGACTCTTCAATGGGATATTGATTTAATATTTGTTATTGGATATGTATTGGTGTCAGTTTCTGTGCACCAATTTTGGAATTAGACATAATTTATGATATCTTACACTTCTATACTCTTGATGTATCATGATGTTGTCATATGAGAATTTCTATTGATCCAGTGTTTTAAAATAAACTTAGATGTGTTACTATTATGTTTGAGGTTGATTTAGACATCTCCAAGTTGGTTATGAGTAATTGACCTAGTTTGGATATGTTTCTAAGGTAGAAACTATAGGGAATGCTTAGAGTTGACATGAGTTATCTTGGTTAGAGTTCCAACAGTTTATCCTTTCACATGTGCATATATGGCTAACTATTAGTTGACCTTATCTTGAGGTTGAACATTATATTTATGTGTATTATGCATTATGACACTTATTTTACTTCAAAAAAAATATTTCCAGGCATTACTTGTATAGTTTTCTCTTATCCTCTAGGGCTCCTTAATGAGGCATTACACATTTGATGACAAATATGGATGCCCAACATAGTCCTTAGCTCATTGACCTCAATTTTGTCTCAAAAGATTAGGACTATGGTGCCTAGATCTATAATCCTCCTTGACTATGGTGCCTAACACAATGGTCAAGTAAAAAATGACAAAATTGAATCTCCAATGGTTGGGAAAATGGAGAGTGAGTAAGTGTTCCTTGATGTTGGCCTTCTACAAAAAATAACCATGAAACATATGAAGTTGTGTATAAATTTAAAAAATTCCACCCTCTTATTTGGACATCTCTCTACAAGAATTCAATTCAAATTCATACTTAAATCAAGTTCTTTCAATTAAACATATTCATTGCAAAAAAGGAGACGTTTGAAGTCAATAATTCAAGTTAGTATCCATTATCAATTTAATGTGTTTGTCTATAAATGAAGGCATGCTTAAACTCTTATCAAGAAATGTGAACCTTTCATGATGCTTCAAGGTAAGAAGATTCATAGTGAAGGTATCATTTGTCAAATTTTCATTTCCTTAAGGTTTTGTGCCTCCAGCCTACCTATGATAAACTCTCTTTTATAATCATCATTTCTATAGTGGAGGTTGATTCCTACCTAGGGTTTGACTTAGGCAAGTCCCTATGCAACCCAACATTTTCCCCTATATTTTGTGTATAGGTTAATGTTTGATTGCTAAAAGTTGTATAATTGTAGAGAGTATATTGAGATCTATAATTCATATTTTGAACATTAAAAATCCCCTAGAATATGTAAATTCATTCATATTTTTTACACTTTTTGACTTAATTTTTGAGATCACAATTTAAAGAGCATTCTTATCTAGGATTTGATATTTCAAGCTACAAAGCACCCATCATGACTAAGGCACCTAGAATTCTTGCCAATCACTTTCAAGCCCAAATTTTAATGACAAGTTATTTTATGTGAATTATTTCAAGATATATCCTTTTATGTTTGATTTTAGTTCTATATCTTTGTGTTTATGCCAAGTGTTGTTAATTTCTTGTCATTTTACCCAATTCTTGCATAATTTCATATCTAATCATATCAACCAAAAAGAGAACAATCAAGCACAAGTTCCTAGCTCTCCTAAGGGACTAAATATGGGCCTATTTGGTTATTCTCCAATGATTGGTGGGATTTTTAATGATTCCTAGTTCACATATTTAGACTAGTGAACATTTATTTTCCATTCATTCCATTTTGGTGTACCCAATATTTCTTGCATGATTTTAAGTTTGGATGTTCAAATTTTAGTTAAATGCATAAGTTTTTTAAGATTTAGAGACATTAATTTCATAAATTCATCTCTTATGCGCTTGTATTCATTAGTTAATAATCATTTTTATAACCCTCATTGCTTAAATAGGTGGTTAATGGATCATTTCATTGCTATATTGCATTGTTTAATCACTTATTTAATTACTATAATTGCATGTCATTTTTTAATTACTTGATTTTCATTCATAATTGTATAAATGTATTAAAATAATAAATCAAATCTTTTTTCTTGGTCTTTAGCATTCCTTCTTTGTTTCCTAGGAACAATTGTGTTATTAGATCTTGTGGTTGTGTATGAGTTTCATAACCCATTATTTTGAAACTAATATCCCAATGATAAGTAAGATATAAACTCATGTTTTTGGATGGTTTAAACACTAAATGGTTCAAGCTTGAGTTAATTGAGTTATTCTAACCTAGGAGTATGGGTAAATCCTGTTATCCTAATCCAACACCTACCTTACCTAACATTGTTGACATTATTTCCCTTCATGCTTAAAATGATAATGATCAATCTTCAACATAAGTGTCTAATGAGAAATTAGAGAATATTCACAAGAAATTGGATCTCATATTCAATAATTTCAAGTAAATAGCACTTATCTAGAGTGTCAATCACATTAAATGAAGGTTTAACAAGGTTAATTCAAAATGGTGAACAATGTGTGGATGTTCCACCTATTATGGCTTACATAGTGGATGATAACACTAGGAAGCTAGCTAGTTTCATGGAAGTGCTTGTACATTCAACTCCTCCAATCAAAGATGATGTGATGTCCCTCTAACCTTACCATAGATGAGAAGTTTATAAATGGTGTTGAACCTATGTTTTAAATTATAAATAGAGTAAGTGAAGGAAGTAAGTATATTTGATATTAATTTTTAAATCATATTATGCTATAATATGAATCATATAATGTATATGTGTGTGGGTTTTCCTGAATTATGTTTTTGTGGTTGTAGTGTGTAGTAACTTTCATGTGCATTGTTATGTATCAACAAATTGATCCCATCTATAGGTTCATTTTCTCTTGGTTTGGTTTCATATGTGAAATTTATTTACTTCAAAACAAAGTTTTCATGTATTCCTTGTATGTTTTTCTCTTGTCCTCTAAGGTTCATAGGCAGGGCACTATAGTTGAGATATCCATGGCTATTCATATATATATAGAAAACATTGCTACATACACATCTTCTATGATGAATATGATTCCATAAAATGGAAATACTATCCATGTTAGTAGTGGGGGGATTCCTATCTATCAATATGCTTATGTTCTACCTTCAACCAACATCCTTTTTGTTTCTCAAAGCCTGCATCAACACTTCCAACCCAATCTGCATTAGTATAGGCTTTCAACATAAAATCTCCACCTTTTTGTACCAAAGTCCAAACTCTATAGTAACTTTAAAGTATCTAAAAATTCTTTTCATAGCTTGCTCATGTGTCACCTTTAGATTTGCCTAAAATATAGCTACCAGACAAACATCTTGCATAATATATGGTTTGGATGCAGTCAAATAGAACAATATACCATTCATCAACCTGTACTTCTTCTATTCAACTTTCAGAGACTCATCATCTTTTCTCAACTTGCATCCAATGGTTCAACTTCCCAAGATTGTGGGTGGCTGCAAGAAGTTGAGTCCCACTTTTGGGCAAGAAGTGGAAGTGTTTTCCCTATTTTTCAAATTTTTTGTCAATTGATGTCAAAATTTGAGGCACTTAGAGATTGAATCTGAAAACAACTCCAATAATAGAAAATGTAGTGCTCAGAGTCTAATAGTCTAACTTTAAAATATGTAATTTATTTCAATACCCACATAGTAGAAATTGATTTTTAGTAGGCATGTTTAAAAACCACTTTTTCAAAATGTCTGTTTCAAGTTCATACTATATATGGTGAAAATGGATAACAATAATAACAAAATTGAAAGGCTAAATGAATTCAACCACCAAACCCTAGCCTAACAACAACAAAGATCCACCATAACATATGAAGATTACCTAAGACAACGCAAATCAAATGAAATCACAAAGATTATACCATCACATGTCCAATAGGGTTTTGATCTCCATTCTTCCTATCTCCATTGATCTTGCTTGATATATTTGCTCTCAGATTTTATGTGCACAAGAGCTCAACAAAGAACGGAATGTGGTTGCAAGTAGGATCGTAGTGTCTCTCAAGATTTTGTCAAGAATAGCTTTATGAGCGGGAGATATGCGTAAGAGCTCAAGGATGGAGATGAGCGCGGGTGTCTTCCCTAACTGTTCTACAAGGTCATACTCAGGTTTGGTTGATGAAGAAGCGATATTTTTAGTGGAGGCACCTTGCAAAGTGATTTTACCTCGACGGGTTGTAACATGACATTCAAAGGTAGGTTCGGAAGAAGATCCAACACCTTTTAGGACAATCTTGGGTCTCTGAGTGGAATTTTCAGGAGTTTTGTCCTTGATGATAATAGTAGAGACATGATTGTCCATCGAGATGTGATTGATGGTTGAATCATAGTTGTACGATGCTCTAGTATAGTTGGTTTGATCATCTATGGCTTTAGCTTTTCCCTTGTCATGTTTTGGGAATGGTTCCTTAAACATCTCATGTTCTTGATTGGATGAGTGTCCCTCAATCTCAATTTCACCTCTATCAATGAGATCTTGTACGATGTTCTTCAGTCGATGACAATTTCCTGTCTTATGACCCTTGCTCTTATGAAACTCACAATACTCATCATCATTCCACCAATTTGGTTTAACCTTTGGTTCATATGGAGGAAAATCTGGAACTGTGATTACCTTGTTTGCCACTAACTTTTTGAAGACTGACTCAAGTGGTTCTCCCAATGGAGTGTACTTCCTTCGTGATCTAGAAGTTGTTTGAGTATTCACTTGATTATTTGTAGAACTTGGTCCTGAAAAGATGAATTTGGGTCGCACTGTATTGGCATCAACAACACCATCATTGACTGTGTTCTTGTTTTTATTCCAAAATCTTGGCTTGTCTTTTCCTTTAAAGTCATCTTTGTTTTCCTTGAATATCTTAATGACTCCTTGTTCAATTAGAACCTTTTCTGTTGCTAAGCCTTTTTCAATGACATCCTTGAAGGTGGACAAACAAGCTTTCCTTAGATCATAGCCAATGTCTTTGTTAACGTTTTGGGTGAACATTTCTACCATTTGTTTTTGTGGAATTTCATAAGAGCATCTGCTAGCTAGATTCCTCCATCTTTGTAAAAATGATGCAAAAGACTCTCCCTCTTTTTGCTTGGTGTTGCACAAAGTAGTGACTGATATGTCTGTCTATATATTATAGGAGAAATGTTGAATAAATGCCTCTGCTAAGTCACCCCATGACTTAATGCCAGGTGGGAGTTGGGAGAACCATTCCATAGCTTGATCACCTAAGCTTTGTGGGAATAATCTCATCAAATATGTCTCTTCTGAAGCTACTTCAATGCAAGCTGTGAAAAATTGTCTTATGTGTGCCTTAGGATCCCCTTTTCCTCTATACTTATCAAATTTAGGCATCACAAAGTGTGTAGGAAATGGAGGCATTGGAATGCTCTTGTCGAATGGATAAGGACATATGTCTCTCATTGTGTATGTTGGCTTCGGTGTATTTATGTCCTCCATTTTCTTTTGTAAGTCCCTGATTTGTTGCTCCAAATTGCTCTTAGGTGGGGATCAACTTCTTGGACCATACCCCATGTTTGAGGCACCAATTTGATGAGGAGCATGTTGCATATATGGATGATATTGATCATACACATGTTCATATGGAGGAGGTCTATAGTGATGCTGTGTATATGGAGCACTTGGTATAGATTCATGTTGAGGAACACCATATCTATTTTGTGCATGTATACCATACTCTACAGGCATGTCATGTTCTAATGTGTTGCCCCCAAATTTGACACGGGGTTTCCTTGTGTCCAAATTTTGAGCATGCCTTTGAATATACAATTGCTTTGGTTGATCCGTAGCTTGAGTATGTGATTGAGCATATCTGTCTACATAAGACTTCCATAATGGTCTATGAAGGTGAGTATCATATACTTGACCATGTGTATGTGGGACCTCTGGTTTTTGAAGCAAAGATGATGGTGATTCAGGTACCATATATGGTCCTCTATTTCCTCCACTATTAGGTCTCCTTTGATCCATGTTGGAGTGAGTTTTTTGCAAAGGTCGATTTTCCATTATTTGAGACATGTCAAAATCATGAGGTATCTTGGCTCCACTTTGTGCCATCATTTGTAAGAAGTATTGTCTATCCCTCCTCATTATTTCCTCAACCAACCGATTGAAATGGGGATTCATAATGGATTCTTCCACATCCGCTGAATGTATTGAAAAATTGTCCATATTGTCATTGTGTGTAGCATTGTTGTTTGTAGTGTCCGTGTTCTCAACATTTGGAATGTTTCTATAAACATCCATATCAGGTAATGTAGTGTGATCAGTATTGAAAAATATATCATTGTCATACTCATAAGAACTCATGTTTGCAGACTCTTGAGCCTCTTTAGTTTCTCTCCTAGATTTTTGAAGATGAGTTTCAACCATGAACTAGGTATTGACCAAGATGTGTGAGACTAGATGAAAATGGAAAAAGTATGGAAGACCAAGAGTTGGATGGAGTGTAAATGAATCTGAGGTGTACTTTCAATGTCCAAAGTGTAAGACCAAGTATGTATGTAGTAGAGTAGGTGTGGCTTCCAAAGAGAGGATAGTTTCTCTTGATGAGGTAAGTTGACCTTGACTCTAAGTAAGACCAAATGAGACCCAAAGGTAAGAAACCTTGATGAGTGACCACCTAGCAAAGTGTTGTTGTATGTAATGTGTTGACAAAGTATGATGAGGATAAGCAAGTGACCTTTTGACTCAAGTTTAGACAAGTGTGATTGTGATGCAAGATGTGAAGCAATGATGGACTGTGTGAGACCCAAAGACAGGTTGAATGCTAAATGAAACCTGGAGAAACAACCTAGGAAGCTCAAGAATTCTGAAACTGATTTCTTTTGTTTGTTGGGCTGTAAATTTTTTTGCAATTCTGAACACAGACGCGCCTGTATACTTCACAGACGTGGTTCCCCGACACAGACGCGTCTCTATTCAACATAGATGCTGTTATACACACAGACGTGATTATGCCCTTCACAGACGCGCTTAGACAACACAAATGCGATTAAAACAAACACAGACGCGTTTCTGTAAAATTTGTGCAATTTTTTCCAATCTGTGAAGTCATTTTTGTTGTGACCAAATATGACTGTTTGACTGTTTTTCATGACAAGAGGACACAATGTTGATGAAGACTCAATGTTTGCAAGTGTTTAGACTCAAAATGACTCCAAGCAAAGTGTTTTATTTGATGTAAAATTGTTTTGCATACACTTGAAGACACAAAAGACACAAAAGACACAATGTTTTGCTGTTTGGTCTTGAATGTTTGAATGTTTAAAATAAGTCAAGCACAATTCTTATGGCTGGCCAAGATAATAGTTGTTGATCCCACATGGGGTTTTACCCCCGAGGCTACGCTATTCAGAGCGGATATTTAGATGCTTGACCTCACTGGCTCCACCCTCAGCACTCACTTCTCGGGTCAGCCAAGCATCAGTTCCCATGAAAACTCCCCATGGCAAACTTTGTATCTCTACTAAGAACCGTATGTGTGTGGGCCGCCACCAGAGGTCCGACCTCCTGCCCCAACAACTAGAAGGATTTGGGCTTCTAAAACAAAAAGGTGCTAGTAAGGGCATCCGCTCATGTGGCCATACATGCGGCACTTTTAGCTCTGTAAATATAGAAGGCTCCCATCCGGTAGGGGTTACGCCCTACAAATGATCAAATAAATTTGATCAAATGGGTTTATGGGGAGACATAGTATCGGTATGATCTAATCAGCACACGTTATTCATAGTTTTCACCATGAATATATTTGATTATAGTGGTTCGGAAGAGGTGGGTTTTCCTTGCTACCACTTGGGTCGTTCTCTTCTCACTAGTAGTCCTAATGACCACACGGGAAGACAGGCCCTCTAAAGATTAAACAAAAAGAGCCTATTGCTCAAGACACAAAAGACAATGATTCAATTTTAGTGCACCAATGGAAGTGTTTGCTAGTCTATGAAAACAAGGCACACAATAAAAATCCAAAACCCTTGCCAAGGACCTGCAACAAAAAGTTGTTAGGAGTTTGGGTTGTTTGAAATAATCACCCATTCCTGCAAACACACAAGTTAGGTAAATTTTAAAACCCAAAAGACTTTGTGAAATAGGGGCCTTCAACCAAACAATTTTTCCTTCAAGACAAGTTGCACCAATTTCGTTAGCTAGATCTGAAAATGTTAGCTCAAAATAAACCAGATCTGAAACCCTAAATGCAAAATCCGAAAAACTGAATCAACGAAAACCCAAAATTTGAATCGGGCGAGCATAAACGCGGTTACCCTTAACGCAAACGCGACTGGATAACACAGACGTGGTTCTGTGATTCACAGACGCGCCTGCAGATCACAGACGCGCTTCCGTGACACAGATGCTGGTTAAAATGACTCAGACACGACTTTACCACACAGACGCGCCTTCTTGGAACCTGCAAAATAAAATATTGCCAAAACACAGACGCGGATCCAGATGTCGCAGATGCACCAGAAAATCAAAAACGTGGTCCAAAAGTGCGCAGACGCGGAAATAACAAAATGCTACCTAAAACGTCGGATCTGCAACTTCACATTACAAAATCTGCAACAAGGATGTTAAATGCAAAAGGGACAAGAGTCCCACCGGGTGTGCCAAAATGTATATGGTGAAAATGGATAACAATAATAACAAAATTGAAAGGCTAAATGAATTCAACCACCAAACCCTAGCCTAACAACAACAAAGATCCACCATAACATATGAAGATTACCTAAGACAACTCAAATCAAATGAAATCACAAAGATTATACCATCACATGTCCAATAGGGTTTTGATCTCCATTCTTCCTATCTCCATTGATCTTGCTTGATATATTTGCTCTCAGATTTTATGTGCACAAGAGCTCAACAAAGAACAGAATGTGGTTGCAAGTAGGATCGTAATGTAGTCAATTGCATAAAAGATCATTAGGGTTTGATAATGAAGAAAGCATCTCCTTAAATAGAAGACACAATATGAAATGGAGGGATAAGATTGAGAGGTGTAAAAAGGAGGTTGGCTAGGATTAGAGGGTAGGTAAAAGAAATAATAAAATAATGAAAGAGGTAGGTAGTGTAGGAATTAAGAGATGAATGACATGTGTCATGAGTAGAAAAGGTTAATGAATTAATTAAATAAATAAATATTTATTTAATTAATAGAAGAAGTGGGATCAATTAAATAAATAAATATTTATTTAATTTAGGAAAAGGATAATTTAAATAAATAAATGTATTTATTTAAATGAGAAATAAGGCTAGAAGAGGATAAATGAATTAATTAAATAAATAAAGATTTATTTAATTAATAGAAGAATTAGGCTTAGATAATTAAATAAATAAAATATTTATTTAATTAGACATGACAATTTTGAGTGTCTACACATACCACACATGTGTATGACCACCATATTTTGACGTAAATAAATGAATTTTTGTAAATCCTTCTAGGAAAGCATACTTAAGACACCAAATATTCATGAGAATATTTTTTCTTATTTTTTTATTGGATATATTTTTTTTAATTAATTTTTAAATGACTATTAAGTATATTTTCAAAACATCTAGTGTACAACCACCATAATTTGATGAAAATTTCATATTTAAATTTTTTTTTTAATCTTCAAAATAATTATATGTAGATTGATGTCATATAATTTATTTTCCAAAAAACCTAAAAAGAAAAATGTTATTAAAGTTTTACTAAACCTCAATATTTTACATTTAGGTGTCACTTTTGATTAATAAATAATGCAAAAAAAGTAAAAATAATCATATCACTATGAAATTTACATTTTCTAAATCAGAATAGTGAGAACTCTAATGGGTTTTTGTTTCATCAAAAAATATGATTCGGAAGACCTTCAAAAAATTATGGCAAGGCAGAAATCTGGTATTCTAGTGCCAACCATTTTTTTGGAGGTCCAAGCATAGACTTGGTCCCACTAAGCCTAACTCGAAGCTAAAACTAAGGCATAGGTGTGTTTCTTGCTCCATCTTGTATGGAATAGGTGTCTCTTATTTAAAATTCAAAAAATGGGCACCTATTTTGAAATTTGTAGTATTTTAAGAAATGTGTGCCCATTTTTAGAAATGTGTACCCATTTTTATAAACACGTACATGTTTTTTAGAAACAAGTACCCATTTTTAGAAACATGTGCTCATTTCTAAAAATTGTGCACCCGTTTCTCTATGGTGCTCTGATCCTAAACAGGCACCCATTTTTCAAAATGTGCATCCATTTTATTTTTATGGGTTAGGGCCCTGAAGCTAAATAGGTGTCCTTTTCTTAAAAAATGGGCGTTCGTTTCTAGTGGCAATTTTTTCTGCTCATAGACTTTTGCGGAATTGGGACCCAACTTCTTGCACCCACCCTTGTACTCATCTCTTCTAAGATTAATTTTATTTTAAAGGTCTTGAAATATTTTAAATTAGGTGGTCTACAATTCTATAGCTCATAGGGTGATTTGGTAAGATTTAATCTGACCTACACCCTATTAAAAAGATACACAGGAGTATATACTGCTTCTTTCCAACACAGATTAGCTAGATTAGCATCTTTTAACAATGTCCTAGACATCACAATAATAGTCCTATTATTTCTTTCCACAACACCATTATGTTGAGGAGTCCTTGGAGTAGAAAAGTTCCTTCTAATCCCATGAATTTCACAAAAAATATCAATATTCCATGAAATGATTTTTCCTCCTCTATCTGATCATAAGGACTTAATCTTGGCATCTAGTTGATTCTAAACCATATATTTAAAAAATTTAGAAATGTTACCCAAGTCATTCTAGAAAAATTGTCAATAAGGAACATGAAATACATTTCTCCATTCAATCTTATTTTCCTTGTAGGTTCACATAAGTCTATATGAATCAACTCCAATGGTTTTGTAGTAGAATACTCCTTATTCTTGAATCTCATCTTTGTTTGTTTTCCCAATTGACATTCTTTCCACATGGTATTAGTAGGCCTCACAAGTCTAAGTAAATATCTACCTACTTCCGATCTACAAATCTAGATCATGCTATCAAAATTCATATGTCCCATTCTTTTGTGCCACAACTAACATTAATTAATCTATGTTAGAAAATTTACTGTCTTTTAAATCTTAAATGTAGTATACATTTCCACCTATTCTAACTCTTTCTGCAACTCTTTTACTAGTCTTCTTTTTTCTGATCACACATCTAGTGCTACTAAACAAAATTTCATAAACTTTTCTACAATATAACTGACACTCAACAAACTATGTCTTTATCCTTCAACATAATAAACATCATCAATTTTATGCTTACCAACTATAGAAAGACTTCCAATAACTCGAATAGTTTCACCATCTTCTCCTGAAAACTTCACAGATCTTCTATCATACTTCTTGATATTAGTAAACTTGTCTTTATCACTGGTCATATGATTTAAACATCCAAAGTTTATAATCCATGTATTCTGTTATATCTTAGCATGAAATGCAGTCTTAATAACTTTCTCTTCTTTTGGTTTCTTGAAAGAATTCTCCTTGTCTTCAATTTCTAGAAGCAAAGATTCTTCAGTTGAGTCATCATCAAATTCATCTTTAGATGTCTGTTCTTCAATAGAGTATAAGCCCTTCTTCTCCTTTCTGTTGAAATCGCATCTTCTAAACTTATTATTGTTCCCATCACCATCTGGCGTCTCACAGTCTTCTTTGTATGTGCAATTAGAAGCATACTGTTCAATTCTACCACAAGAAAAATATTTTAGAGCTAATTTACCTTTGTATTTTCCAGTGACTTGCTGTAATCTTCTCACTAAATTTGATTCAACTTCATATATATCTCCACTGCATTTTGGATCATTAATTCTTGAAATATAAAATGCTGCTTCTTTATTTTCTCTTTTCTCTTCCTCCATTTTTGAAATCTCATAGGCTTATAAGGTACCAATAAGATGATCAATAGTATAATTACTCAAATCTTTTCTCTCCTATATAACACATCTCTGTGGCTTGTAGGATTCAGGCAAAGTCAAAAAGATCTTATGTACAAGATCACATTCCTCCTAATTTCTACTGATAACTCTAATGAAATCAACAAGATCAATCACTCTATGAACACTTTCATCTTCAACCATTCATAGGTACTCATACTTCTATTTTAGATTCATTAGCCTAGCCTACTTTGTTTTTGGATCTCCTTCATATGCCAAACACAAGTTGTTCCATTCTACTTTGGCTTCTTTCAATCCTTTTACCCTTCCTAACACTAAATCACTTATATAGATGAGGATTATTGCTCTAGCCGTTGCATTAGAATCCTTTAACTTTATCTCATATAGAGTTTGAGCAACACCCTACAAAGGTGTATATCTATTCTAAATGATTCCCCAAATTCCATTCTACAATGTCTTCAAATGTGACTCCATTCTCTCCTTCTAGTACGATTTTTTTTACCATCAAAGATAGGAACTTTGTAATGCACATCCTGTGCGATCCCAGATCTACCTCAAGTGGTTTTCTTTGATACCAATTGTTGGACCCAAGACAAGACTAAGAATGGGGTGACAAAATTAGACCAAAATGACAATTATTGCATCATATAAATAATTAATCAACCATCCACATCCAACACATGAACACTAAGATTTATAAATGGAAAAACCAAATAGGGAAAAACCATGGTGAGCACCTACGCACAAGAATATATCCACTATGTATATTAGATTATAAAGAAAAAAACTCATTGCTCCAAACTTGCACACCAAGGTTAACTACTCATGGGTGAAGCTATAAAAGAGGACTTGCGAAACTTGAAGCTAACTGCATTCAAGGAAAGATTAAAAAATGATATGATATGAATCTCCTAATCATAAACCTATCCTTGAATGTTGTATCAAATGAACAACATCAACACACACACTCAAACCTCAATAGTCAACACTCTATCTTAAAACTATGTCATAGTCTTAGCATAACTTGCATATTATTCGAACACAACTCTTCTTCTCTACTATTCATTAAACCTCTTTGATTATCTTAGCATCATACATGTAAAATATACACCTCATTCCCTATCATTTAAATCAATTACACTCATCCTTATATATAAGATGGATCATCAAGATCTTGAATGAACTCAGCTTGAACCAAAATATACTTTCTCAACCAAGAACACATAGGCTGATCCACTATAGGAGAAAGAGAGAACAAAAAGAATCCTCCAAAGATCAATTCATTGATTCACAATCACCAGAACAAAACCAACAACATATCCACATGCTAGGCACCCATATAAGCAATTGATAATAAAAAAATACTCTCCAATGCAAATAACTCAAATCTAGATCTCCACATGCTCTAGTGAGACCCATAACACATCAAATAATCTCTCATAAATCATATCTAAACCTAAGGATAGGTCTAACATAGAAGTCCTTAACCAACAATAAACAATGTCAGAACACCCAGAGAATACAAAGATGTTTATAGACCATAGAACTAGCATATCCATAATGCCAAACCATAACCAATGAAGATAATAATAATAGTGAATTCCAATAGCACTTCTTGGAGCTAAACACCCAATAGAACAACTACAACATCAACACAACAAGATAACTCTGCAACATAGACATTTTGGACCACACCATAATAACAAGTTTGACATCAATGACAACTATAACAACTCATCAACAAAAAATTATCATAGTGCGATAGTTTTGCATGTTTCAGTTTTTCTTCTGCAATACTTTGAAGATTGTTTTTGGGCCAATTGTTTGTATCCTACATGTTTCATCTAATTAGGCTGACCTAATTGATGTTTATTTAGTTATAAACGGTATAGAAAGGATGAAATAATTTTGGATGATTTAATATGTTGTGTGAGTTGAATGTGAATTTGTGTATTCTCAGTGTGAAGGTGTGAAAGTATAGTTGAGTTGTGATGAAGGTAGTTTCGGATTTGTAACCATAGTGAGCTATGATCTATATATCAGACGATACATTTTTTTGTAGTTCAATCATTTTGATTCATTGTATTCAGAAATTTGTATCTTGCCTTGAAGAAGTGTTCTTTACTGTTTTCAATTCTCTTGTATCTTGCCTTGAGGTTCTACACCTCGGTCTTGCAAGTCCAAATCAAGAGTAGTGAGATGCCTTGGCCTTAAGCCTAAAACATTCTATCTTGTTTTCATATAGTGGGATTATTCTCACAATGGTTTTCTCTCATGATATTTCCATATAAATATCTTCATGTTCATATGTGATTTATTTTTGTTTTCAGTTATTTACTTGAGCACATATGGTAACTAGTATGAATGGTAAATGAATAGTTTTCTATTAAGTGAAAAGAAGGTTTTGAAGGGGCCCCAAAGCCCTTTTACAGAGAGATAATCAAAAGATAAGACATTAAAGACCAGATAGATAGAGGAAAACACATAAAAAAGAGACAGTTGGCAAAGGCAAAAAGCCAACAAGAAGCCAAAAGAGGCAAAGGGACAACACATAAAAAACTAAGGGACAACCATGAGCAAGAGACCCTAAGAAAGGTTTATGATAAGATCCACCGCTTCTTGCTTCAGCTGGAGCATAGAGGTAGCAACGCTCTTTAGTTCCTCCAGCTCTTTGGCATGCTGGGTCATCTTCCTAGTACTTGCTCGAGTTCTTTTGCCGTGACCACTTCAAGACTCAGAACCTTATCCTTGTTAGTATCAATTGTGTTTTTTTCCTAATGGATCGGTAGTATCAATTGTGTATGAATGGTAAATGAATAGTTAATTTGGTTGAATTTTTATATATGCTAATTCACCCCCCTCTCAACATCCAGATGTGCTCAACATTTTTGTCATTACAATTTGTACAAAGAAAAATAGAATTGCAATTTATAAAATTAAATCCTAGTTCTTAGGTGGTTCTTGGCTACATATTCAACTCTACTACCAATCTTATATCCATCCTAAAATTTGAGAAATTTCATCCCTTTTTGGGTTCAAATACACTCTCTTTTATTAGAATATAGAGAAATTGAACTTATTGAAATCCTAGGGAACCAAAAGTGCAATTTTCCTAAAACATGATCATACTTTCTTTGACAATCTAGAATTTCAAATTTGTTTTTGTGTCCTTTGTACAACTAAGGTAATCCCAAAACCCATTAATATTAATTCTAAATATGGTTCACGGAGGCAATAAATTTATCTTCAAAGCCCTAAATTAGACTACTCAATTTTTCATCTCATAAGGAACTTCATAAAGGAATGTAAAATCTAAGAAAGAGTTCATAACAAGGTTTGTGACAACTTTAGAACAACTCAACCATCTTCCACCTATAATGGGGTGTCTATCCCCCAATTGATAAATAATCTAGAGATTCCTACATATTTCTAGAGATTAGTCATACCTCTCTTTAGGTTAAAGAATTAACATTTGCAATGGACCCTCTTCATATTCAAAATCTTAGGGTTAGGTGCGGACTTCTCACAAGTCTTATGCCCCTACAATAACTTTCATAAAATTAAATTAACATTCTTAAGAAACCATTTATAAATATTACATTGATAGTTTATTCCATAATAGTTTTAAGTAATCTTAATTTAATGTAAAATAAATATTTACATTAGTAAAAAAATAGATTAATGATCAATATGTTTCTATAAAAATGGTTTATTTTAAAAATATATATAAAATAAGTGTTATTTAGTGACCAGTGGTTGGAATTGTATTATTAATAGTATTTATTGACTAGTAGTTGCATATCAATTGAGATGAGATAAATTGAAATTGATAGAATGCAATTTTATGTAAATAACAAATATAATAAATATACCATACAATAATTAGATCACTTTTAATTTTATAATTACAAGAATATAACAATCATAAAATTCTAAATAACTATATGGCTTTGCAAAATAAAATATATACATTAATTAATAACATGGATTTTTGATGGAAATATATAAGACTTGTGCGCCTACTAAGACTTTTGCATATTTTTGATTGAAATAATGCTAGTAATGTTTCTTCTAGTTATGGTTTATATGACACTATGATGATCTATGGTTATATGTTTTTGACAGGGGTGGATAGGCTTGCCTAGTTGGCTGTATATACGATCAATAATATTTTTTTTATTTTTTATTATTTTCAGCCTTTTAGTTGGATGATGCCAGCTGCTTTATGAGTGATCAAGGTCCTTCCTTTGCTTAAGTAATAAAAATTATGGATTTTTGACTGTTTAATATTTGAAATCAATATTGTATGTTTAAAAAATATAAAAAATAAGAATAAAATTGAAAATAAATTCAATTAAGAAAACGCATTTTAAGAAGATAATTTTTTGATAATAAGTAATTATTAAATTAAAATAAAAATAAAAATTATAAAAGAATTTTTTTAATATTAATTAATAGAATATTAAAATTTAAAACTCACTAGTAGATTATAAATAGGATATAATAAGATTTATAACCTTATGTATATCAAATTAAATAATAAAAATATTAGTAAATTTTCTATTATATTATTTTTCTAAGAAAGTTAAAAAAAAATCTACTCAATCTATTAAAATAAGTAAGAATTATTTATATAAAATTTTGAAAAAAAAATTCAATTAACAAGTGACTGTACTATAAGTATAAATATATGTAAGTGTGCATATAGCATGATTTCATCTTGTTGATTTGATATCCTGAACTATTTTCTAATTTGGGATTTTTTTTTCTACTGTTCTTTCATTTTTTTGATAGATCATGAAATCTGATCCAAAAGAATTCTACACAATTGAATCCAGAAACACAATGCAACAACTATTTTCTAAGATTCAGAAATTCATAATAATTGATTTTAACCTAATTCAAATTTAAAAAAAAACAAAAACTTTAATTTATTCATAAGGTAGAAAAAGATCGTTTCAATAATATTGGATTATTGATAAACAAGAGGCAAAAAGGCATAAAATTGTACCAGGAGTGTCAATCACATTTATGGTTCGGCCATCCTTCCGCTTGCATTGCCCCAGCTTGCACTCTGATGTCACAGAACCAGGACTCCGTCTGGACACAAATTCTTTCCGTCCTAGGATGGAATTACCCGTTGCACTTTTCCCATTTCCCGTTTTGCCGATCATAACTACAGTCGTGGCTTCCATTACTACCTTCACCAAAGTAAACTGGCAATCAAACATTAAATTCTATTAGGTTTCCTCTAAATTTACCAGTACCAAAAGCATTCAGAGATCAAAACAAATGAAAACCTTAGCAGACGTTTCTCTCAATCACCAGCTCAGTAGTTCCTAGTTAATCATAAAAGAGGCAAAAGCAAATGAAACTTTGGATGTAGCGTTCTCATTGTTAGTGGATTTAAAGAGGCAAAAGCAACAATTGCGTTAGAAATAAGGCAATTGTGGGAGCCATCGAATGTATGCTGGCATGACATAGAAAGGAAAGAATAAATGATAGATGAAAAATTAAAGGCCAGCATAAAGTGCATGTATCGATACGAGTATCAAGTCTTTGGAAGATAAAAAGAAATATTCTACTTCCACTCACATTAGTAATAGTTCCTTAGCTCTTCCGAAGAGGAAAGGTCCGATGATTTTTTTACCTCGTCTTCGATTTAGCTGAGAAAGACGCGCACTCACTCGAAGGATTATAGATGGTATCATCCTCCACATGCCGAGAGAGAATGTTGGAATTAAATTCTTCACTCTTTACTTATTCTGAGGTTTCAGGAATGAAAAAATGTTCTATATACTGTAGAATGTACTAGATGTTATGTTAGGTTATTGTCTGTCATGCACAATTTGAATTTTAAATAGCTTATCAAACATGTTGCTTAAAATATTGTTGGGAACTTGTCTTTTGAAGTCATGTAGATTCTACAGTCGATGAAGATTTGTAGTAGATTTTTAGATTACATTATGCAGATTTTTATATTATACTTGTAGATTTTTATATTACACTTGTAGAATTTTATATTACACTTTTTATATCATACTATATGACCTATCATCTGATTGTGTTGATTATGTAATGCAGAAATCTACTACAAAACTTAGACATTTATCTGTTGAAATAAAATCCATATAACAACACATGCAGTAGACACATGATAGAAACTGATCTAGACGTAAACGAAATCAATGGTACAGAGATATAAAACTGTCAAAAAACTCAGGACTTGGCTTCCTTATTCGATGCATTTCTTTCAACCAGGGATAATATGATTCGATCTTTGTTCTCCCTAAAATTACCTTTTCCTATGGAATGTTAATGTGAAAACATACAGGGAGATTCATGGCAGCGGAGGAATAAAGTGATAAGCATATTTCCAGTCATAAAGAAACATTATTGCATTATACAGCAGTCAGAACAATTTGCAACAGATCAAACAAAGAGAGAAAAACAGAGAATACAGAAAAAACACACACGAAAAGACAAAAAAACAAAAAAAACCTCTATTTATTAATTTGCCAGTGATATATACATTTTTTTACATGAAACCGTAGAAACAGTTGACAACAACTATTTAAAATCATACATACGAAAATTGTTAGAATTCTCTAGACTGTGGGCAGTTGAGACAGTAAATGCAGTGTTGGCAATGAAGAATTCAATCAAATCAAAGTAACTGCTTGGGTGGTGTTTGAAGTCACTTCATTTGTCTCACACGTCATATGTATAACATTCTCCTACTTGAAGCCAATGAAGGGGGGTCAGATAGAACTGCAGTCATCAAATCACCCCAGACCTACCAAGTTTCTACAGAGATCACGATTTTCTCTTCGCAGAATTTTAGTGAGCATATCAGGAGGGTTTTCATCTGTATGGATCTTTTCCAAATTGAAATGCCCTTCTCCTAATACCTGCCGAATCCAATGGTACTTTAGATCAATGTGCTTGGTCTTTGAATGATATGTTGGGTTTTTTTTGTTAAATGGATGGCGCTCTGGCTATCACAAAACAATGTATATCTATCTTGTTTTATTTCTAGCTCTCCTAAAAGTCCTTGAATCCACAACATCTCATTACAAGCTTCTGTTACAGCTATTTATTTTTCTTTTGCTATTGAAAGGGCTACTAGTTTCTACAGTCTAGACACCTAAGATACTTCAGCACCTGCAAAAGTATATAAATAACCAATGGTGAACTTTCTAGTGTCCACATCTCCAACCATATCTGGATCTGTGTAACCTTTAAGCACAACATAATTATTACAAAAACAAAACAATGATGGCTAGTTCCCTTACGATACCTCAAATCCAGTTTACTGATTCCCAATGTTGTTTTCTTGGATTGCAAGGAACCTACTCACTACTCCCACTGAATGTGCAATATCTGGTTGAGTGCATAACATGGCATACATCAGGCTGCCAATAGTTGAAGCATAAGTAATTTTACTTATTTCCTTCTTCCCCTTGTCATCACAAGGGCACAAATCAACACTCAATTTAATGTGGGATGCAAGAGGTCTACCAACTGGCTTGGCATCCTTCATATTGAACCTATCAAGAATCTTTTGAATATATTTGTCTTGTGACAGCCATATTTTCTTCTTATTTTTGTCACGTATGATCTTCATGCCTAGTATTTGTTGTGCTAGACCGAAATCTTTCATTGCAAATTATTTACTCGAATCCTTCTTCAACTGATTAACCATATTTTTATTATGTCCAATAAGTAGCATGTCATCTACATACGGCAATAATATAATGTACATTTCTTGGTCATACCTCTTAATATAGACACAATCATCAACTTCTAGCTTTTTGAAACCATGTTCAAACATGAATGAATGAAATTTCTTATACCACTGGCGAGGTGTTTGTTTCAACCCATAGAGACTCTTTTTCAACATGCAAACCAAGTTTTATTTACCTTTTACTTTGAAACCTTCTTGCTGCTCTGTGTAAATCTCTTCCTCCAATTCACCATGAAGAAAAGCTATCTTTACATCTAACTATTCACGTTCGAAATTTAGAGTAGCAACAAGACCAAGAATAACTCTAATGGGTGACATTTTAACAACAGGTGAAAAAAATTCAATGAAGTCAACACCTTCTTTCTAAGCAAATCCGTTCACCACCAACCTTGCTTTGTATCTTTTCCTTTTCTTGTCACCCTCATCCTTGATCTTGTATACCCATTTGTTTTGTATAGCTCTTCTTCCTTTTAGAAGCTTTACCAACTCCCAAGTTCTATTTTCCACCAAGGAGTCCATTTCTTCCTCCATCACTTTCTTTCATTCTTTACTATGCTCATCTTCACAAGCTTCCTGACAACCATCTAGTTCACCTTCATCAGTTAATAAAATATAGTTTGAGGGAATATACCTTTGTGAAGGATTATGAGGCCTAGTGGATCTATGAACCATTTGTTGTGTTGTGTTTTCAAGTTGAATCTCTTCTAAGGGCTCCTATAAGGTTTATCTTCATCTTCTAGTTCGTCATTCTCCTCTTGCTGTCCATCACACTCTTGTTATTGCTGCCCATTTTCTTGCATTGGTAGGATATTTTCTTGCAATTCTTCAATCCTGTCAATAACTTTCTTTACCTCCAAATTTCTTGCAATCTTCTTAAACATCTCTAACTCATTAAATATAACATCCTTGCTTGTAATGATCTTATGTTTTACTAGATCCCATAAACGATAACCAAATTCACCATCTGCATATCCCAGGAAAATGCATTTCATAGATTTATCATCTAATCTAGTTCTATTCTCTTTGGAAATATGCACAAATGCTTCACATCCAGATATTTTTAAGTGAGAATGATTTACCTTCTTACCAATCCAAACTTCTTTAGGAATGTTGCCATCCAAGGCTATAGTAGGAGATCGATTTAGGAATGTTGCCATCCAATCCAGAGTTTGACAACATACTCCTCACCTTCTCCATGATAGTCCGATTCATTCTTTCTACAATACCATTTTGTTGAGGAGTAAGAGGTACTATTTTCTCATGGTTTACGCCAAACCAGTTACAATACTCCTTCAATGCATTGGAACAATATTCTCCACCATTGTTTGTTCTCAAAAACTTGAGCAATTTATTAGTCTATCTTTCAACAACAAGATGAAACTTATGAAATATCTTGAATACCTCATCTTTTCTTTTCATATGACAAGCCCAAAACTTCCTAGATGCATCATCTATAAATGTGATAAAGTACGAGGCTCCTCATGAGCAAATGTTTACTAGCCCAAATACATTAGAATGTATCAATTCTAACAAATTTGTTCTCTGTTGATGAATACCTCTAAGGAATGAAACCCTTTTTTGCCTACCATATATACAATGCTCACAAAGATCAAGATTATGAGATTTCAAACCTAGCAACAAATTTTTGCCCATAAGTATCTTTAGGCCCTTCTCACTCATTTGACCCAAATACATGCCACAAATCTACTAGTATTTCTCCTTTTGTAACAACAAAAAAATCTAATTTCTCTTCTATTTCTCTTAATGTCTACAATGTTCCTACCTTAGATCCTCTAGCCATGAGCAATGCCCCTTTACAAATTTTCCAGCCACCTTTTCCAGAAGTTGTGGAATAGCCTTCATCAGCCAAACGTCTTATAGAGATTAGACTCATGCACATCTCTAGATCATGCCTAACATGTTACATGAAATTACCTTGCCCATCCTTTGTCTTTATTTGGACATCTCCTACTACAACAATGTTACAAAAATGCTTATTTCAGGTTACATGGATTATACCATAATTACGAGGATTATACACAATAAAATTATCTTTTGTTTCAGGTTACATGGTGATATAGCCCAAAGTCAACAGTCCAATCAATGCTATAGCTGGAGGTATATAAACATGCATCTCCCATTGAAACAGTAAATAAAATCTTGTTATTTGAAACTATAGTTGTGTTCTCACCTTCATTTGTGCTAGTTGATTTATTATTTGTAATGGCTGATTTTTTATCTTTCTATTCTTGCTTCTAGATTCAACATTCCTATTTCATGTGTCCTGGCTTTCCACAATGATAACAAGTCAGCCTGCCTCTTTTTGATTTTGATTTTCCTCTTGACCTTGAAGGCCCTTGATGGTTTTGATCAATTTTTGTACCACGATCAGTTGTAGTTAAGTCTTCTCCTCCCTAGTTTTTCATATTTGATTTTCATCATATCTCCTCATTCATTAAGCTACTACTAACATCATCAAACTTCAAGGTTCCTACAAATGCAGAAGTGCTTATGGGTACAATCATGTTCTCCCAACTGTCAAGCATGGAGCGCATTAGTAGGATGACTTCAATCTCATCATCTAGAACAATTTTAACAAAGGCAAGTTGGTTGGTGATTATGTTGAACTCATTTAAATGCTCTACTACTAAAGCAACCTCCTTCATCTTGAGGTTGTATAATTTCTTCATTAAGAAAACCTTATTCGAGGTTGTGTTTTTCTCATATAAATCATGTAAGTTTGTCCACAGGTCTTGTGATGTCTTCTCTCCAGCCATATTAGAGAAAACATTATTTTCTAGATACTATCGGATGGTTGCAATCGCCTTTCTATTCAACTTTTTCTAGTCTTCATTCAACATTGTTGTGGGTATCTTTGATATTCCCTCAATTGGCAGATATTGATCTTTCGAGAGTAAATATATCCTCCATTTGGGATTTCTGTAGGGAAAACTTAGCCCTATTTAACTTCTCAATATCACTCATGTTTGTCTCCATGTTGCTTAACGAAACCCTACACACACACCAATCCTTCCAACAACCAAGTGCTCTGATACTAGTTGTAAAAAAACCTAGGTCTTGGCATCCTTATTCAACGCACTTCTTTCAACTAGGGATAATATATTTTGATCTCTAGTCTCCCTGAAACCACCTTTTCCTATGGAATGTTAATGTGAAAACATACAAGAAGATTCATGGCAGCAGAGGAATAAAGTGATAAGAATATTTCTAACAATAAAGAAACATTATTGCTTTATACATCAGTCTAAACAATCTTAAATATATCATACAAATAGAAAAAACCACAACATACAAAGAATATAGAAAAAGTACACAAAAATCCCCAATAAACCACTTGTATTCATTAATTTGCTAATGATATAGACATTTTTTTACATGCTCCTACACACTTCTATCATAATGAAAAAAATGTTAG
This sequence comes from Cryptomeria japonica, assembly GCF_030272615.1. Classification (NCBI taxonomy): domain Eukaryota; kingdom Viridiplantae; phylum Streptophyta; class Pinopsida; order Cupressales; family Cupressaceae; genus Cryptomeria; species Cryptomeria japonica. Next base: position 662,184,445 of record NC_081407.1, on the reverse strand, counting down.
AAATTGTTAGAAAACACTAGACCGTGGGCAATTGAGAGAGTAAATGTAGTGTTGGTGATGAAGAATTCAATCGAATCAAAGTGACTGCTTGGACAATGTTGGAAGCCACTTCATTTTCTTCACACGTCATATATATAGCAAAAGCATTGTTTTATTCTTGATGTAAACAAAACCAATGCTCCACACACTCCCTCTTTTTATGTTCTCATTCACAAACTCTGTTGTTGAAGTGACACTACTTCAACAACACTACTCCTTTTCTTAGAGATATTAGCTGCTCACTATTCCACACAAAATATTTTTCCTTTTTGTCCTTCACAAAATTTTTTGGTTCACCTTCAATTACTCCCCTACCAGAACTAAAGTTGTTGTAGCTCGTGTTACGAAGGAAGGGAACAAATTAGAATCTAAAAAGGCTTTCTTTCTACTAGAAAAACAACTCATTGAATACAAATGATATCATCAATATTTCCAAGTTTTATTCTCTCATTCATCATCTTTTCAGAATATTTCTAATATTGAATTATTTTTCCAAGAATTTAAGTAAGAAATCTTAATTTTACTTAATTTGCAATAGAGGAGATATTTGCATGTACAAATTTTCTCTAATATCATTTTAGAAAAATATGCAAAATTTATAGAAGCTAAACAAAAAATTATGCACAAAATATATTATGTTTCTATTCCACATTATCACATTGAATAGGATATTACAAATTATATAAGATAATTTATCTAACTCCTAAGACAACACCACTAACTTATTACACTAAGTCTAAAAGTGGGTTGTTCAACCACCTTATTTTCTCCGTCCTATTTTTACTATTAAATCTTTATGTGAGTTGTCTTAACAAATCACGTGCACATTTCAATCTCACATTATAATATCATTTTCTCATGATATTTTAATAGGGTAGTGTCATAAATTGTACACCCTTAATTGGGTTTGTCCAACTCCACACTTAGATTAGCACCTGCCTTAGTGTGTCCCATTTCATCTTTCATTTATAAGGCTCCTTTAGGCATTTAATTATGAATTTAATTAAATCTAAAGTCCTCACTCAACAATTCACATATTATAAAATTGGACCCTCTACCTTAAGTGGACCCCTTTTTTTACTTTAATTAATCCTAATAAAGTCCTAATTTCAATCTTCAAAGCACATTTTCACATATCTAAACATCTTGGGACCTACCATTGTGGATTTGACTATATAATCACAACATCTTGCATCTGTATAAGTTTGGAAAAAATGTCAGCCGAATCGATATGCCCACCATTTTGGTCCTGACTTTTTCTCCCCAAATTTTGGGAGCTTAATTTGGCAGTGTTATAATGTTCAAATCCCTCTTTGTGTCAATTTTTCATCAATTATAAGTCAGTCTATTATCAAAATTAAAGTTAGGATTTCATATATATATAACCTTTTCTTTCCCTCATTTGAGGATTAAAAATCTAGCAATTGAAGGAGACTCTTATGAAGTGAAAGTGCAGGTTTTATATGAATTGTACAATCAACAAATTTATAATGAATCAAGTCTTCATCAATATTTTTCATCATTCATAGAAGCTTAGGAGATATTGAAGAATAATAAGGAGATCATTGACTGTTGATTAGCTTGTACCTCTCCCTTAGGGTTTGGTATTGTTTCATGTTATTTTTATATCACTATGTGAGTTTCAGATCTACACATCATTTATTTTTAGATTTAAAAAATGTTATTTCTTTATATATACATTGCATTTGTGATTTGAAGCATCTTATGTTCATTAGGGTTTTTTCTCAAAACATAGGGTGGAACTCTAGTTTGCATTTTAGCTCATAGGAATCTTACAAACACATGAGATTCTAGGGCACACACACTACTCAATATATTATTGGCTATTTGTGCAGGTGGAAATAACCAAAAATCAAGATCTTTGATTAAGGAAAAATCCTATATAGCCACAAACACACCATGTTTAGGTTGTAGGTGTAGTTACAGGTTTTTGTTCAAAGTAGGCAATTTATGGGAAATCTTAGCAATCTATCAGAGATCCATTTCCAGAGTTTTCTACTATATCAATTGTAGGTTTTGAAAGGCAGGGTCTAAATCAATTCAATTTGTAGATTCCTAGTTTACGTCTCGGTATAGTTACTAGGACCAAAGCGTGGGTAATAATCATAACAAGCCCTTTTGAGGACTAATTCCAAATGTCCATAATAAGTATGTGAGTTGTTACTAACATTCACTTTACCTCTAATACATGTAAATTTACTAAAATTAATTCTTAACATATTTAAACACCAAATTATTCCACAACTCTATCTTGATCATAAAATTCAAAAAAAAAGAAAAAGAGATTTTATCACCTCTCATAATGACCAATTAGTAAAATATATAGAAAATTTCAAATCGAAGGCAATCAAGTAGTTCTAGCACCTCATTTCTTCCTCAAATGCTATAGGACTATTTGGGTTGGGGCTCTCTTTTCAATAACATTTGACAACTCATAAAAATATAAAAAAAATCTTTCAATGTCTCACATTTGTAAATAAGAAGTAAAAGAAATCACATTACAAGTTCATATGGGTAAGGCTCTAGGTTGTTATTGCTTATCCACACTCTTTTTTATAGGTTTTGGTATTTCATAGGTAAGTAAGTATGGGTGATTATGGAATACTAGATGAAAATGTAGAAGATTGTTAAATTTTTGAATAGTAGCATCATAGCTCTTATTATTTATTTATTTTTATCATCAAGTGCTATCAAGGTGGGGATAGAGCCCTATATTTATCCAAAAAAAGCTTACATGTAGTATTTGACTAATCAAACCAAAACAAACTAAAAAACCAGATGTATCATAGCTCTTATTACCGAGAAGATAACATCTCAAACATTCATAGATTATAAGCCAATCTCACTATGTAGAATAATTTTGAGATTATATTTTAAAATATTGCCAATGGACTTATGTTATTTCTTCCTTAAATCATCTTATGGAGTTAGGTTTTTTACTTTTAGGAGAGACTTTGTTGATGGGATTATAAGGGTAAGTGAAACAACACACTTTATTTCTTATGTAAATTAGAAGGATGTAATAAAAAATTGGATATAACTAAATCTAGAGGAGATGTTAGATGAATGGGGTTATATCTCTTAATGCATCTGGGTTGTTTCCTTTTGTTGTTTTTGATAGTAGATTTTCCTAGGTTGTTGTCTCTATACTTCTTTAGTTTTAGTTGTTATATGGATAGTTTATAAACTTGTTGATATTTTAGCTAATGAGCTTGACCTGGAAGATCTTTTTTTTACTAATGGATTTTAATTTGATAATGAGATTAGGCCCTTCCTTACTTAATCTAATTATAAACATATTCCAATGGTGTTTTTTGTTGTCTATTTTGATGAAATTCCAATTCTTGGTGGATTGGTTCTAATGAATCTTCTAGTCTCTCCCCACTATTAAATTCAGTATTTGATTAATGGTTGTCTCCATTAATTTTTAAAAGCTTGAATGGTCTTTATTAAAGGGATCTAAGTTCTTTTTGATTTTATTTAATCATGGTTGATTCTTTGGGCTGGAAATTGACCATAACTACAACTTCAATTGATGGAAACATATCGAGGCCTTGCAAAATATTGACCTAGTAACTCGACTGAAATTAAATAATTACACCTTTTTGTATGAGATTATGAATATAGATTTGGTTCTATAAATAAAGGAAATATTCTAAAATTGTATTGAAACTTTTGGATAGTTAATAAATCCTTCAAATTCTAATCTAAATAAATCTTTCACACAAGAAGACAATGTAGAGAAGTATTGTTGAATACTTTAGATTTTTCCTAGATGCATACCCTAAGTAAGTATTTGGGTATCACTATTTCTAGTGGTGTCATTCAATATATATTTAAGAATAATAGGGTTTAAATTACACATTCAAGGTGAAAAAATAGAAGAGACAAAGGCTAACTTCAATAAGATGAATTCCAATGATTTAGGTTATTCTCTTAGTAATTCTAATTTATCTAATGTCATGTCTGCAACTAATTGAAATATAGTGAAATGTTGATCTTAGGCCAGAGACATAAACTAAAATATTAATTCTTAAATCAGTATCATTAATAATAGTAAATAGCCAATGATATCCAACTTTATTCCTAAAGTGGAGCTAGTTACTTTGTGTGATTATTTCTTGTTTTTTATTTGATTTGATTTGATATGAATATGCAATGACTAGCTAAAATCATGTAAAATTTACAATATTCAACATAACAAAAATATTATAAAAGTGAAATTGAACAAAAAGGTATAAATCTATAATTTCGATGCAAAAAGGAATCCATAATCGAAATCTAGAGCTAAAAGTGTTGGATTATGGACCTAGTCACCCTAGACTAGAAGGTATTTTCATTATTTGAGGTTTTGGATTCTAGATCAAGACAACTTGTAGATATTTCTATCTAAAATTCAGCCTAAAAGTATCAAAATATGGATCTAATCAACATAGTTCAAGGATTTTTCTTTTCAATAGTCTAGGATTATTGATCTTAGTCTATTTTGTACAAATCTAAAACTTTTTGTTTGCATAATTGTAACCTATAGAAATAGAAGAAGAAAAAATGGTTGTGTTCGATAGGGGCTTTCCTTACTCAAACAATGTGTTTTTTTTCCACCTCCATGACAATAATGATTATGAAAAAGAGATCTTACCTCTAGTAGGGAAGAGGCTAAATAAAAAATGAAATGCTAAATTGATAAATTTATAACTTACAATTAAAAATGGTGGTGATGCAATTCTCCTTAGGAAACTCCTCCAAGTGCTAATTCAATAGCATGATAAATCATAACAAAATGTATCATGAAAAAATACTTGAAGATAGGTTTCTATTGATTAATGCTTTCGGTACTCATATTTTCCCTTGATAAACAACAATGCTCAATCATTAGGTCTTACAATGAAATTGATAGATTGATTTGTGGATAATAAACAATTTTCTTATATAGAAATGTAAAGATATTTTCATATTATGCCAACTTCCAATAGCCATCAAAATATCAAGAATGGAACACAACTAGTGGTAACTAACACTCACTTACATTTGAATATTTGGATGGTTCTCTAAACTAAAATTTAAACTTGTGTTTAAATTATTCATTAAGCTCTCCTAAAAATACTAGAATAAATTGGTATCTATATATAAACTATGTTTTTTTGTTTGGACCATGTAATCTTAACACCTCCCTTTAAAAAAAATCTATATATAATTTTCAATCTTAGAAAATCTATCAAAAAATAACATCAGTGGTCTTTTGTAAAGGAATGCAATTTTTCATCTTAGAAAATATATCAAGCACCACTTGTATGATTCAAAAAAAAAATCACTACACATAATGTCCACTCATTTTATGTGTCTTTGATTTAACTTCTCTTTACTATTAAAGTACTAGAAATCTTGATGAATAGCATACAAAAAAATATTCTACCAACAAATAATACTCCATTTCTTTTAATCTTGAACTATATCCTAAAGTCCTAATCATAGATTGAACACTTTTTATTTGAATTGTTATGATTCTCACTATGATAGGAAATCAACTTAAATTTCTCACTCAACACAACTCTTACAACACTGCTACTACTATCTACATCTACCCAAATGCTTTACAAAAGTCTACAAATGCCAAAATTTGTTGCTCTATGATATTCTTGTTGTAAATATTAAAACTATTGGCTACCTATAGATTATAGTTAATTATGCCATATCACTTGCAATTGTCTTCATTAGGAATGCACAAATACTATTAAATGTTCTTACAAACTTTCTTTAAAAACTTTCTAGATCATGAAATGAGCTTACCTCTATAAAACTCCTAAGTGTGAGACATTTAATTATAGCCTCACTTTCTCTAGAGCCATCTTAAGATACTTCGTTGAGATGAAAAATCTTAGATACACAAAACATTTTTAATAAAACTATATTTCTTTAGATTAATGAACAAATTCTCACCTCTTATCTTGTAAAAAGATATTTGAATATGCATTAGGTAATCATCCATTGTCTTATTGAAAATCAAAATGACATCACAATAAACAATAAAATATATTTCTACGTTTTTAATACCCCATTCGTAAGATGCATGAATATGGTTGGTGCATTGTAGCCCAAATTGTTGAGAAATGGGTGTTGTACACCTTGCATAATAATTTAGATATATTTGTAATATTTTAATTATGAGTTGAACATGGACATGTAGTGCAATATTTGTTTATTATGGTATTTTACACATGGAAGTGTAACATGTAGAGACTCCCTTGGAATATTCTTGGGGCCACTTGATAAGTTGTATGTAACATTATATTATTATATTATAATAAATTAATATTGGCAAAAGTAAATTTAAGTACCCAATACTAGATGTGAGGTCAATATGCTAGGTATCCCATAGTATTAGCACATGGTTTTTATGTAATTCCACTTGGTGGTTTTGTGAGTGTTTGACTGTATAAAAACAACAACAAGGGTAGTTGTTTGGGTATGCTAGGTTATCATTTGTGGAGGTTGGAAGCATGAAACATGAGATGTGTCATTACTTTCTTGTTCACGTGGAGTTCTTTTTGATGGTTGGGGTTTTCAAAGCTTTCATGGTTGTATTTATAATGTTGCATTGCTGATAATACATGGATGCTAAATGCTTTTGGAGGCTAGGTTTTTCGATCATGAGGGTTTTTTCAACGTATATCATGTGTCATCTTTGTTGGGTATGTTGTCTATTCTTCGCATACAAATTCTAAGTGCATATTTTCTTTAATTTCTCAATTGGGTAATGTGGAAATTGGTATGTTTATGGTTGCATATTTCCTTTCAATTGGTATTAGAGTCATGGTTGTGGTGTTATAACCCTAAGAGTTGAATCTATAGAATGCATGAAAGAATGAAGCACATCACAAGATACAAGGGTTTTCCAAGTTGTCTATTGTATATCTAATGGTTTTGGGTTTTTAATTACGATGGGTTACTAGTAGATTTGGGGCTATAAAAATGATGGGTCAAATGGGTTTTTTGGAAATGAATTTAAATGAAGGTTTTTTGGGAAAGTTTACAATATGACCTCTTGAGCAAAAAAAAACTCACAATTAGATCTAGGTTAGTCGAGTGATGAGTTTTGATATAAAATTTGACCTCTTTTGACCAAAGTTAAAAAAAAATGCAAAATATTTTTGGTATCACAACTCGATGACCGTCAAATTTATGTATGTAGAAAAAAGTTATTATATAAACAAATATATAAATAATCCATCACTATAAAAATTTCCTATAAAATAATTTTAAAAAATAACATACATATACACACACACAACTTTTTGTTTGGAAAGGAAGAATAAAATAAAAACAAATTGTGGTAGGTGGGGGTCCCGAGACCCTCTTAGCTATGAGTACTAACCAATGGCAGATTTGTACCTCATGATCAATACTTGTCTAGCTCATGAAGCATAGTTTTTAAGATATTAAAGGTTTAATTAAATATTACAAACTTTGCCACTTCTAATAAAAGTTTCTGAAATGGAAATAAAATGAAATTAAAAAAAAACTGTGATCAAATCCCATATTCTTATCAATCAAAACTTTTGAAAAATAAAATTCTATACTATTTATTTTTTGAAGGTTAATTTAAAGACCAATGAGTAATTGAGAATCAATTCATTAACTTTATTAATTTGGATAAAGCTTATATATAATTGTTAAGATTTAAGGTAATTGTTTATTTTATATGTTAGATGTTAGCTTGTTTGTCTTAATATTTTTTTTATAATTATTTTTTTAATCTTTTGTCAAATTTCTAATTTAAAATATAAATTTAAAATAATAAATAATAAATTAATATAGTTTTTTAAAAATTTTCTATAGGTCTATAATAAAGTGTGGGAACTTTTTCTTTTCTTTTCTCTTTTCTTTTCTAAATGGAGGAATCAATATTTAGTGGGATCTATGAAACAATGTTCTAACACAGCATCATAACCTCTATTTATATTAGTTGGGACTTCATCTATAAAAAGGAAAATCTAAGGGAAACAAACCTACAAACATCCTCCATGTTTTCCCAATAGCATGTCTATTCAGTCTATTTCTAAGGGCTAGGGAGGATGTTCTTTTTCTGTCTATGAAAATATTTTTAATTTTATATATTATAATTATAACATAAGGTCATATATATTTTTTTTGAATAAGTGAAAATAAGGTTTTAAAGGGGCCCCAAAACCCTTTTGTAGAGAGAAAATCAAAAGATAAAACATTAAAGTCCAGCTAGTTAGAGCAAAATAGAAAAAAGAGACAGTTGGCTAAGACAAAAAGCCAACAAGAAACTGAAAGAAGAAAAGGGACAACATCGAAATGGCTAAGGGACATCCACGAGCAACATACCTCAGAAAGGTTTATGATAAGCTCCACCACTTCTTGCTCCAGCTGGACCATAGAGGGAGAAACGTTCTTTAGTTCCTCCAGCTCCTTGGTTTGTTGGTTCATCTTCCTAGTACTTGCATGAGTTCTTTTGTCGTGACTAGTAGACTCCCTTTCAAGAGTTGGAACCTTACCCTCGGTATTATCAATTGTCTTCTTTTCCTGATGGATCTTTTTCAATTTGTTGATCATCACACTGAAGCTATCAGTAGAGGCTTTTAGATATTTTTGGTTTTGTTCTCCAATTTTCTTTAGGGTATTCTCATGATTGAGTACCCGCTTCTCCAGATCATTGAATCTAGCCTCCACTACCTTAAATTGAGAGCCATATGCACCAGTGATAGCCTCCGTATCACTAATGAATTTTGTCAATTCATTTAGGTAGTTAGGCAGGCTATTGAGCTTACCAGTTCCAACAACTTCTAAGGTACCCACTTTCCTAGATGAATCCTCTTGTTTGTTCTTCAAACTATCCATCTCTTAATAGACCCAATCAATAACCTTGCAGAACTCCATCATCCCAATCTTCACAGTATTCAGCATGGTGATAGGAGAGTTTCTGCTATCTATGTTGAACTCAGGCGTAGTATCATCTAGGGTCTCCACGTTAGCACCAGTAGTTTTGTCATTGGGAGTCAAAGTATCACCTTCCCTCACCATCTTCCCATCTTCTTCAACATCATCTATCCTTTTATTGGCGTCTAGAGGATTGGATTGGACATTTGGAGAATCATTCCCTTTCTCTGGGCTGATATCAATGGTGACAGGGCTTCGCTTATTTTTCTTCTTAGGCGGTGTGGCAACATAATCACTATCAGTCTCCATCCCCTCATCATCCTTTTCATCTTCTTCTAGCCAGCTGTCCTCCTCCTGAAAATTACTCCTTTTCCCTTTGACCCCTTTTCCAACTTTCTTTTTTCTGGACCCAAAAGCCATATCTTTGTCCTTCCCCTTGCCAGAACCTTTAGTAGAGGTAATCCCATCACCGTCATCTTCCCACTCAGTATCAGACCCATCATCATCACTATCTTCTAATTTCTCAGACTCATCATCCAAATCTAAAAGCCCTATGATAGAATGCTACACAGAGGAGACCTTGACATGGTTGTATCAAAGAAACATTAACCCTTCATGCATGGGAGGGTTAATATCTGGATTTGTGCTAAAATCCTTAATGCTAGTGTTAAGGGAGCTAAACAAATAGAAAGGTATAGACACTAGATATTTATGGCGAAAATGATTCAGAAGCACAAAGTGATAACTGTAGACACAAGAGTATCTACCATCAAGAGTAACATATTGCATGACAACAAACATAACCCATCTCCATACCTTCTTAATCACCTTCGGCGAGTAGTAGGTCTTGTTGGATTTCACTAGCCTAGTTTTCTCAGAATCCCCCTCTGTGAATCGCTTGATAGCAACCTCAGTGAGCTTTTTGTTTCTGTAAAAAAATTTGTCTTCTATCAGCATGCCAGTGACTTCCGCAATCATCGCTTCGTCAATTTCAACCTTTCTTCCTCTTATGGTAATTTTTCCTTCTTTCCAATTATTCTTGAAAATTCTGGTAATGGTAGGGTTTTTCCCAACAATTCTCTACATATACCCCATTATCTTGGCCATTTCCAGAATAGCCCATGCTTTTGGCTTATCTTTCCATTCATCATAGGAGAGCGGCTCAATTCTTTTCCTGTTACCTCCCATGGTATCAGCTACTAAATTTTTCCTTTCCTTCGTAGTGCACAATAGGGAAAAGCAAAGATCACAGTGCAAAGCAGGAAAGTATTCAAAATAGAAATGGGCACCCAGAAAGCGTGTAGAGTTTTGTCTGCATTAAATGCCAACTCAATCTTCAAGCGTCACTTTTTTGATTTATTATGGCCATTTTCATTGATAAGTACATTGTCATTATTCTTTATCACTCCCTCATTTCCATGCACTCTTTCATAAATGAAGATGGCATGGGCCTCATGAGGAAGATCCATCTCACCTCTCTATTTCATCATGTGATCAGCATGGACAACCATGTTGGCAGCCCAATCTGCCATAGTGTTGGTTTCTCTATAATTATGAGATATAATACACTGCTCGAAAGACTTAATTATCTCCTTGGCTTAAGATATGATATTTTTCATGGTCCATGATGGGGACGATAGACCCTTTAGGCATTTAACAATTTTATTATAATCTCCCTCAAGCCAAATTTTACTAAATCCCAATGATTAAATAAGGGCAAGGGTTTGGTAAGAATCCATGGCCTCGACTAAGTGGTTATCCTGTCATCCCATGGGGATTTCCACCACAACAATACAATAGCCAGCCTCATTTCTTATCACTCCCTCGCACCCAGTTGGCCTTGGGTTTCCCTTGGCTGCCCCATCAAAAATAGCTTTGATCCAACCAGTTAGAGGAAAAGACCACTTACTACTTTCTCTCTTATTTTTCTTGTCATCACTATCTATTGAAGCATAAACATTCTAGTTTTTGAAGAGGTTTGAATCATGCTTGCTCCTAAAAAAGAAGAGGCTTTCCATCAACTTTCAAATTTTCCCCAAATGGCCTGCTTAATTTTAGTAAACACCACTTTAGGAGAGGAGGAGTATCTGAAAATCCCGTTGTTCCTTTCTTTCTAGATTCCCCAAACCACATGAGGCAGGGTGAGGTCCCAAAGAAATTTTATGGAAATGTTCAAGGAAAGGCATCTCCAACAAGTGAAATACTCTTGAATAGAAGCAGGAAAGGACCAATTTAGGTTCCATAGCTGCAAAATCTGTGACCAAATAGTATGAGAGAAGGGACAATGGATAGCTATATGGTTAAAATTCTCTTCCTCATTTTGGCAAAGGTAGAATCTATTGGGCAGATGGAAACATAAGGTTATATATTGTAATAATAAAGTGTATAAATTATTTTAATTTTGATTTGGTTTTGGGTTTATTTTAATAAAATATTTTACTATAATTATTTAGTGATAAACAACATTTTTGTGTTAAGTTTGTCACTTTCCTTGATCCTTATTTATTTTCATTTATAAACACATACTTGTATATACTTGACCTTATCCATATCTTATGTACTTATGTTCCTATAAATTCACCTCATGTTTAGGCCATGTTTCCTTGTACCTAATCCATACCTCAAGATTCTACATCAATAAATCTAGGTCAAATTTCAAAATCCATATAGAGCCCAAGAAACTCAATACTTCAAGAATATTTAGTTATTGTACTATGACAAGTTAATTTTTCAAGTCATAATGCTCATATTCCCTCAGATGAAGAGCCATGCACACCATTCATTTGAATTTAATTTCTTAAGATAATGTTTATTACATATTTATGCAATCACATGCTTACTATAATTTGCATAGGCTACATGTGTTTTATTTGTTGCACGTACTCCCTCTTGTTCTCTATCTCCATCTCCATCTACATATCTCTATTTTCTTCTCTAACTATTGGTAAGAACTTGACACATTACATCCCTTGTTGTATTACTAAATTTCTGCAACAAACATTACTAATAGTTTCACATTGAATACATTATTGGACTCCTCATTAATATGGGCCTATAGGATAAATGTGCACTCGTTTTTACTTTCTATTGAAGTGCTCATGGAACTATTCTACCACAAAAAACCATTTTGGTTTTATTACAACATCATAAATTGGTATATATGTCATATACCATAACTCTTGTCTTATATGCTTTAATAGACATCTGCTTCAAGATACTAGGTGACCTCTAGAGCTATATTCTTAAGACTTAAACTTCTTGCATACAATTAAAGTTTTTTCCAAGTATAATGGAATCTCATCTCCCAATAGTAGGCCTATAATAAGCCATCCCAAGTTAGGAGGATAGCCAAGGTTTAGGTAACACTCAAACACATTTACACAAGACAAGAAAGAGTTATAAACAAGCATGAAAACTTCTTTCCTAGGTTGAAACACTATGGGTTTCTCATGAAACCCTTCAAAGGGGTGAGAGGTAGACTATCATAAGGGGAGACAAGTGCAACAATATTACCGTCAACATAATTTATCAAAAATCATATAGCTCTAAGGGTACTCATACCCACTTCTTAATTGTACAACACCACACATATCACCAATACATTTCTTTAAATGTAAGAAACAAGGGTACTCTTACCCATGAAAGCCTATTCCAAAATTCTCATGATGAGAGCTTGGGTTCTCATACCCATTTTATTTCTTCCTCTCCTTGAGAGTAGTTCTCAACCATCTCTATGGGTCACTACTCTCTTACCCTCAAGGATTCTCTTCCTTACTAAGGGTGAGCTTGGTCTTCACATCCAAAGACATGCAAAAGAACTTATATACACAACACTAGAAAGGAAAAGAGACATATACATGCTTACTTGACAATAAACTTTACATTAAAAAAATATGTATTTAATAGAATTAAAGAAGAAAGATGTCAAGGCCACCTACCTCTAATTATGAGTAGAAAATTTGAAACAACAAGACCTTCTATCCTTTCAAGAAGCCTTTCCAATAGCCAAGAGAAAGTGCGGTATTGTTCCTTCTTTTTTTTCTTTCATATTTAGAAAAAAATAGCAGCCCCCTAAGCTCTCACACTTAGCATCTTTTTGAATCTCTTTTTTCTTTGAATTTTTCCCTAGGGAAGGTGACAAGTTTCACCTTTTCATTCATTCACCAGTCTTCCTTCCATAAGGATCATACAAATTATTCTAACCAAACCTTTTGGGGAAGTTAAGATTGTAGTTAGGAAGTTACCTTTGTAATGAAAAAAAGAGACGTGGCTGGACACTCTACCTGAAAAGCCCAATGCAATAAATATTACACTCCCACTTCATGTTTCCAATTTTCTTTACTTTTCAAAAATCCAACTTTGAATGGACACATATTATCCAAAAGGGAATTTTTTTGCCTTGGTTAGGTCCCTAACCCATAGGCACATGACTTGGGGTCCTATAAATAGAAAAACTACATAAATCAAGGTTCTTTGGACCCATCCAAAATCTTCTAAAAAATCACCTATGGGTCAACATGACAAGGACATGGCATAAACTATTCTACCCAAGGCATACCTTACTTTCTAAGGTTATATTGCATATTTTTTTGACGTTAGAGTTATACATTTATTTACACATTGGTTATCCACAAGACTACACTTGAAATTAACATGGTACGTAATAACATACACTTATACACATTTGAAACATTAGTGATACATCTCACCAAAAATACAAGGAACATGAACCAATTATAGACAACACCTTTTTACACATGACACTTAACAAACACTCATGAAAGCAACACATTGTAAACACACTTTACATCATAAACGAGACATTTCTCCTCAAAATGGACAACACCTTGGCCTTACTGAGTTCATATAGGGTTCTTGGGTAGCCTTCCAATTCCGTTGACCAAGGAAATGTATATTTGCACACTTGTATACACCATAAATATAGCAAACAATAATAACATGTAACTATATTAACATAACACATACACCATAACATCATATAATTCAATTCTGAAAACAAACAATTCCACGCATCCACTCAACATTGGAATAATTAATCATGTACATAATCATGACAACATAATTAAATGAGCAAGGAACATGTATATAATTAGAACAATGCAATTTCATACTTCATCATGTTACTTATAACAATATATCTTATAAAGAGACAAGCATGTAACTCTAACTATAAAATTTCATGAAGTAACTATTAGCATCTTAATAATTGTGTTGCAGTGTACTCATGACTATATAATAACTATTAGTAACTAAGTATCTAGTGTTCTTAAATGTACTAGTTACGACAATGATAACACACACATAACTATCATTTAAGGTCTCAAAAATATGTGTCAATCAGAAAGCATGTAATGAGTTAACTGAACTAGTAAGAAACATCCATCTGTAGCATAATCATATTCTAATATTAAAATTCAATGGTCAAAAGTAATCACCAAAATAGCCTAGAGTCTTTGGATGATCATGATGGATCTCACATCTCACTTTTTAGATCTTTATGTTTTTCTTTGGACCTAGTCCTTCAATAATATTATGCAGTGTCATTGAAACAAATGTATTGTTATGATATATAATAATTAAGTAATATGAAAATAAAAATCTATAAGTACAATAGATAGAGAAAAATGGCAAGATAAATCATGAAATTCATAACAAATGAATTGTAATGCCCGCCAAAATACCCTAGAGGAATAACCTAAAATCTACTAGCAAATGGAGTTTTTAAAAAAAAAATCATCCATTACTATAAGTTATCATCATCATACATCAATGCAACATTAACTATTTTCAAGATGACATGAAACAACATGTACACAACCATAAAAATTAAATTACGCAAGCGGATAAATTTCTTTAAATATCAACTTATCTCCAAACATACTCTTGCAGACATAACCACTCCCTAGGGTATATTAACGTCACTACTTCACATCATGTAAACATAACACTTATCTAAAAGATCATAAGCTACCATGCATATAAATAGTTACTTTCCATGCAACTAGATTAACATTAATACATATGCATAACCCATCATATTGCATTTCCTTAAGTTCTTTTTAAAAGAATAATCAAATGTGTCTAAGTAGCATCTTGATTCATCAATCATTTAATGCATCATGGATCTAAATGCATTTATCCTTTCCCTTCATATATGACTTGTTTATTTCCTTAATCACAACCATTATTCATCTCATCAAGAATACTATCCATATTCATATGCAAGGTTATAATAATAAGCACCAATTATCCTCCAAATAGGATACCATACTACTAAAAAAATTCAAGAATCATATTTAGTATTATAAACATAATCTGATCATTTAAGTATAGTATCTCAATCCTAACATAATGAACATTTCTTAGATACAAAAAATAACAATACCTCATCTTATTACAAGATCATTTTTTCTATTTCATCAAGACCTAATACATAGGAGTACATAGAATAAGCACATAGTCTCTATTGCTACATGACATCCGAAAGGCTTAATATTACAAGTAACATAAGTACATAATCTTATTTCCTTTTATCATAATGCATCATAGATTTACTTAACTATTTCACCTAGGATTCAAGCAACCACCACTATCCTTTCTATCATGAACACTCTATAGGGTAACATAGCATGATACCATCTTTCAATGCAAATGCAACACAAATGTGTAAATCTATTTTGGTCCACTTCCACATGGAAATCATATATTCCTATTGCATTATGAACAATCTGACACATCAAGGAATATTCAAGGAATGTTTCTCCTACTCTCTTCATTAGACTTTTTTATAATTTCATCCACAATTACAAAAAGATACCTAATAGAAAGAGACATAATATTTGTTACATATAAAATTAATTATGATACACTATCTTCTCTTCCAAGAATATAACAATCGGCTCTAAAGAACAGTCACATGAAGAATCAAAGAATCTACGCATCCTACATCCAAGAAGAGGAATATCCCAATGGAAGAAGGCATCAAACACCAGACCATGTGGAACCAAACAAGGAACCACCCCCCTATGATAGGAGATGACAAAGGTTCCAACTCAGACTCATGACCTAAGCTGACACCTATCAACCAAAAGATACATCAAGACTCAACAAGACTCCAATAAGAGATCACAACACAAAAATGCAACACAAGGCTGGAATCAGCAATAGACTCTCTAGAGGAAAAATCACTAAAGGAAGGCATATGGAGAATGGACACATGTAGGGAAAGAGTGTCATCACATTATATCCTCATAATAGAAGGGGCCAAAACTCACCTTGATAGACATGTGGAACCATCTCAGCCTTGGATCCATTCAAGGGAGATCGGTTTACCACTACAAGGGTCTTCCCAAGCTCATCCGGAGTGCACATGCTTGTAGGGCTATGAGGAGGGGCACACAATCAATTATTATCTTGTTTAGTGAATTCCAAAATACCCAAACCCAATAATCAATTGTTTAATTTATCACTTTAAATTACAATAAAACTCTTCATGTGGTTCCATCAATTCTAGACCCTCTCCCGGAGGCGTAATGCTCAAGACCTTGGTCCACACATGCAAGATCCCACTCTCCCTACCATGGACCAAAACCATAGGGTGAAAATAAATATCCAAATAACATATAACATCATCATAAAGGCTCAAACATGATACAAGAACAGTCACAACAAACTAAGGACAAATTGAGTAAAGAGAACTCATAAACCAAAGTCATAGAGAGAGGCCTTCACCAAAGAAACATCGAGGATAAACCAATCATGAATGAAAACCATAAAAAAGATCAAATTAATAGAAAATACTCAAAAATGAGGCATAACACATCCAAATAGAGCCATAAAACCAATCCCTCAGCAACGAGGCATTCTCCCTATCCCTAGAGCCACAAATCGCATATGAAACACCTTAGTGGTAAGGCATGAACCCTCTTATTGGAGCACAAGAAACATCATGGAGGATCAAAATACATAATATTCAACTCAAATAAGCTTAACAAAAATCACCAATGCCTCTGGAGTATGCACAAACCCCAACAAGACTCTCACATGGCCAAAAACTGACTTTTTAGGACCTCAGGAGCAATCTAGGGCTCCCAGAACATAGCTTAGAGCCCCTAGAATGCAGAGTGGCACCCTTGGTATGTAACATGAATTTTTTGGTAGGTATGGTGGTATTTTTGGTCCATATGGTAGCATTTTTTGGTCATTTTTCTTGCGTCTATAGTTTTAGGACCTTAGCACCCATGGCATGTCTCTCAGTGCCTTTGGTATGAAAAGTAGCATCCTAGGTATGTATGGTGGAGTGTTTGGTTTGTACAGTAGCACTTTTGGTCCAAACAAGAATGTTTGTGGGAGTTCTTATATTTTTTTTGGGAGAAGTGCATAAAATAACTCCAAACAAAGACCTAAGGCTAGGGAGAGGACTTAGGAAGACTTACGGATCGAAAATGACCCTCATATTGCATACATAGGGTCTGAGACATCCAGTTACTAATTGAAACATAAAAGACATCAAGAACATAAACATTGCAGAGAATTGCATTAAGGAAATCTTCTCCCATAGAGACAAAGTTGAGGTTTAGGGAGCTAAATTGATCAAAGGAGAGTAAGAAAAAGTTGCATATATCAAAACAAAACTCAAGAAAGTCTAATAGGGACAAAATGCAACCAATGCAAGTGGTTGGATGCATCTGCACATTCTGCAGTGCAGTCTCAGAGAGTCTCAAAGAGCTCTCAGCCACCGATCAAGAACAAGACACCAAAATAGGTTCAATCAAGGGGGAGATTTGAAACCAACACTCAAGAACACACAAATGCAATCTCTTATTAAGATCCAACTAAAGACATGATCAGACACAGAGAAAGCACAAAGAGCTTGCTACAATGCAATATCTAGAAAATAGATTCAATGAAATGTAAATTTTCCCCAAATCAATACTCTATCATATAGTAATTAAACTACTACAAATCTTGAATCCTTTTCCCTCAAATAATCTTTTCAAGCCACTAAAACAATCTTTTTGAAAGAAAAATGTAGAGAGCTGGCAAACAAAACCGACCTGGAAATAGATGAAACAATTTGAAATTTGAAAGTGCAATCCAAAATCTAGCAAAGAACCTTCAACAATCGAATCCAAAGCCAAATATAAAGTCTCCAAAATCCAAATATTCAAACCCTCAAAAATATTCCAATCCCCGTGGATGCACAAGAAGCCAGATATATACAAAAATAAAACACGAAAACTATATTGCAAGGCGATCAATGAAAATATTCTAAAAACTATATTATTTACCTAAATCCTATAGTTTCAAGTTATATATTATTTCCTCAATATAATTTACCTACCGATTAAAATTCCACCAATCATATGCAAGGGTAGGTAAGTATAAATACAATTACAAATACCGACAATATAAACTTGTAAAAACACATTAATGATGCTACATTATTCAATATAATCAATTAATAAATTAAAAGGATAAAGCCTTAGAAATAGGAACTCCAATTAAAAATATAAAATCAAATCACAAATAATAATAAACAAATTAATAAGGTCAATAAATCAAAAATCAATAATGATTAATAATTAAATAAAGCTCAACAAAAAAATAAATAAATAATAAATATATTGCTCATCAATAAATCAAAATAATAAATAATACCAAATAATTGATAATCCTCAAATAAATAAATTAATATTCATCACCAATAAATAATAAATCAATAATAGATTAACCATGAAATAATAATTAATCAGATCATTAAAATAATTAAATCTTATCAATCATCAATTAAAAAAAAAAAAACCACCGATAAATAGATAATTGATGATTAAAAATAGACCATGATAAATCAACAAGACAATTAAACAAATCCTAATTGGATAGATACAATCTCACAATTAAATCATGACCCAAAGTAGTCAAATAAATATCTACAATCCAACAATTAAATAATTACACATTAATTGCATAAACATAGACTCTAATCCACTTACTCCAATGGAACATACTCAATACATAACCCTAACCACAACTTGCACCATGGTGCAACTGACAAGGTACACATCTTAGACCTAGAGTATGTGAGGGAATCTATCTCATGTATGACAACTTTCCATTGGGATAAAGACACACTCAGACTTGTGAAGCCAGGTGGAGTCGATGTTTGGCACCTGCAATCCTACATAAAAAACCAATGCAACATATATGATACATATTCATAAACAGACAAGTGATAGAGAATCGCGATGACATATCTTGCTCGCAATGAGTGATATGACATTGTCTCTATTCGCGAAGACAGTCACATAATATAATATCAAAGCATCACATAGAATCATCATCATGAAATAGGGTTAGTATCATCATAAGTCACATAGTCCATGTAAACAACGATCATATGTAGTCATATAAATCCATCCATCAAGGTGATACTATGTATCAACATCCATAAGATCCATCAAATATCATATGTCATATAATAAGTCTCACATCATCAATCATAAAAGTCTCCAATCATAAAGAGTCATAATAGATAACATAAATCAACATAAAGTCCTAGTATTAATGATACCATCTAATATAGCAGAAGAGTCATAAATAACCATATAGGTAAGCATCATATGTCTAAATAAGTCTATCAGGATGCAAATCAAAATGCAATTCTCGGAGGGGCAGTACATGAATGGGGTTTGAACATAATAGGAGTTTCAACATTATTTCTCTATCAATAAAATCTAAATTAAGTACCATATTTAATTTGCATTATTTCAATTAAAATCCAATTCATTTATCTAAGATTATTGTTTATTATGTGATTAAATTTAAATTAGTCTTCAATTTTTTTTATAACCATATTTTCCCATCTTTAAAAAATAATAAAACTTATGAAATAAAGAAGCATATTACTCATTATTTGAAATCACTCTTCTAAAACATAATTTTTATCTTGCATGATATTAAAAATATAAATATTTCTAAAATTTTATGACAATAATATATTTCATACATAAATTGATAATAAATCTATATATATCCATTAACATACATATTAAAAACAATTTAAAAAATATTATTATAAAACATATAGATGATATAGATGAAGTAGGTAATTACATGTATATAGTTTAACACCCCAAACAAAATTTATGACAAAAAATTCCTACGATTAAAAATACAAAACCTAGTTTACTCAAGAGCAAAAGGTAAAAATATGCACGATAATATATATAAACTTGAACAGAGAGGAATAACAGATGGAAACTTCAGGCTCATACAAACTCCAGGCTACGTGAGTAGACACGTTTTATTCTTATTCTTATAATAGTAATCGAAAGTTTTAATATGTTTCAGAGAAGTAAAATCCATATTTTACTCTATAAGACACTTCTCACTATTTATGTCGGAAGTCAAGATAAACAAATGCAAAGACAATCTGTGTTTTTGATAGTACATTTAGATTTGCGCATAAAGACTATATTACTTTCTGTTTCACTCACAGAAATGGACAATAATATCGATTCCTAGGAGGAAAGCTTCTATTTCTATTGCTTTGAGACATCATTTGAGCCCTCGTTAGTTCCTCTGAAAATTTTATTGCTTTTTCCGCTGTTTCCTGAGCTTCTCTTCGTGCTTGCTTCTCACAAGCCAGTTCCTCCTGAAGGAGTTTTACTGATGATTTCATCTTCTCTTCTACCTAGTAACATAATATAACGTAAAAATGGTGAGGCAAAATTGCAATGACTTAACTAGCAAGTCTGAATATCATCTAAATACTGAAGCCATGAATGCCCCACTAAAGCGTTAGAAAGTAATTAATACTAACACATTTTGATTTGCTGCTCTAATAGGTGTAATAAATCTAATAAATCGTACTTGTTCTTTTGTACACATTTATGGATTTATTGATCACTCCCATTTACCTTCTCATCTTAGGCTAGAAAAACTCAAGAATTTCATGTTATGTGGTAGTATTTATAGACAATAAAACATTTATTTTTAAGTATGAGTAAGAAATATTTTAAAATCATATTTCATTGTAAAAAATTAGAAAACAAGAGAAAACATGTTTAAACTTAATGTAATAAAAATTGTAAAACATTTTTGACATACTAAATTCACAAATGTTGTCCAACTAATGGGGCATTGGGATTCACATTTCTTTGAAAAAATAATTTTGTAAACGACACAAGGTTTTGTGTAGAACGATTTGATTGATGGAGATAGATCAAACCCCTTAAGGTTAAACCAATCTCTCAATAGTCTCTTCTACACATATCAAAATGATGATACAAAAAAACAATTTACCATCATTTTTTAGGATATCAAATGAAGTCATTCAAAAATTTCATATTCTAAGTATGTAGGTCAATTATAAAAGAATGATCTATATTAGAATTTCTAAGAAAATAATAAATATTATAAAATCTCAAACAATTCACTGGAACAGATGTCCTTGTTTTAATAAAAAATAATGGTTGAATTTTATTAAATATTATAAGAAAAATGTGTTTATGGAATAATATAGACCTATAATTTTAGTTAGTGATAACTAGAAATTAAATAATAAATTAGTAAAAAATATCTAGGCACTAGATAATAATTTAATGATCGAATTTTAATAAAAAATTTTAAAAAAATTGTAGGGAACGTTATGCATTATTGAATAATATCTTTCATTAATAAATAATATAAAAATCTAAAAAACATTTATAGAAATAATTATTTTATTTTTGTTTTCTCTATAGTTGATAGAAATTAAAGGTGTCTAGTGAGGCCAAAAAGTGGGATGGACTATCGTGGGATTAATCATTAAGGCCCTATCCTTCTATTTTAATATTTTATATGCATATTTGAATGGTTGACCCAAAAAAATCATCTCATTATGATGAAATGATAATATGTCCAAGGTAGTTGTTATATGAATTGCCTTACATGTATCAAAAGAGGAAAATGACATTTTGTTAGACAAGGTGAGTAGAAGAATATAATCCCTTTATGGATTGTGATGAATCTAATGTAAGTTGACTTGTCCATTACTATGAACATGTCTTAGATATGTGAAATTATCTTGTACTAAATAATAGATACAACACAAGTTGTAAGGCATCCCGTCTAATACAAACCATAATATAAGGGAGAAATATTATATGTTCCAAAAAAGTAACACAAACTTTGATCAAAGAGCCATGTAAATTTTTTGTTACTTTGATCATTTATATTTAATTAGCCTAGGCTAGTTTTGCTCAATTTATCCTATTAATTTAGTTCTCATTAGGTAAATTGAGATAGACTCTGAACCATTAACTTGTTAGCCAGTTACGTAGAAATGAGAGATCTCACAAGTAGTGAGACTACCAAAACCAAAATGGACCAAATGCATTTTAACAAAATCTAATGACTAGACCAACGAACTAGTGGGAGTCAAGGGTCCCAACCTTGAACTTAATCCTACATTTTTGTATCCAGTGATTTTTTTATAGGGACTCCAAAACCTCTTACCAATAGAATCACCTATAAATAATATATTGTTAGATAAGAAATGGGACAAAAAAGAGCACAAAAACAACAAAGAAGAATACAAAATTTTGTTTGAGAGTAGAAGAAAAAGGAAATAGATGCTATGATAGAAAAAGAGGAATAAATTTTTCATTCAAACCAAGAGGAGAAGGAGGATACATGATAATCTAAGATAGGAAACCCTCTCATGTTGTCCTTTAATAAAAAAAATAGATATGGCCAAACACCACCAAATCTGAGTAGAAACCCCTACAAAATTAGCAAATAAAGCCACCATAGTAGGATCATAATTAACTTAAAACCATAAGGAGTCCACATCCATTGGACTAAGCATAAAGAAAACCATTAGAAACACCATTTAACGGATAGGAGAAAATATGCATAAAGATGAACCTGAAACATAAAGAATTGGGAAGGCCATAGAAGCCTCAAACCAATGTAAAGGAAGGGACCTAGCCTCAACAAATAGAAAATTCCACCTCTAAAGGAAGCTTAGGAGGAAAAATGAGGAAAAAAGGAGTCAGATCCACCACTCTAGTAAGACATATTCCAACCATAATCAAACCCACCACCAAAAGCACCTGAAAAGGATTAGAAGGGACAAAGAAGCAACACAAAGCACCTAATGCATACCCAAGACTCCAACATCTCCTATAAGATAATTTCTATCTCTATCTTAGTCTTTTTGAGGTGTATATGAATTCCATATCTATCCTAGATATCCTTGAGGCTTTATGATGCCATTATGGTTAAGTGAATAAAAAATATTCTAGTTGTTATTGACCCATTAGCATGTCTACTTTGGATTTATCTAGTATCCTTCCTGAGATTTTTATCCAAATTTTGTTACATTGAAGCTGCAAGATGTTGAAAATTAATATATAATAACGAAAGAAACATTGTAACTTGAAATTTCCCTTGTCAATAAGGATTAGGAATTGTAATAAGTTTTGTTTTCTATTGTTATTAACAAAGAAGATTCCACTCATAGTAAGAACAAGTTTCTTCTCTTTAGTGTGCTACCACTAAAGTTGCTAATGTTATCTACAAGCAGGATATGATAGTCTTCACATCATTCAAAGTTGTTATTTTGGAGTGCTTTCAATGTAAAATATCATTGAGATGAAGGTTTAATACCCTTTATTGTGCTAAGGACACAATACTATTGTTGTATATCCAAACAAAAAGAATGCTTCATTGTACATACTAGTATTAGTATGCATTGTTATTTTTCTATTATCTCCATTAACATTGTGGTTTAAACAAAGATGATTTTAGTATATAAATATGAGTCAGATTTGAAATCAAACATATATAATTTTTTCCTTAACCATATATTTTCCTATGCTTCTAAAAATTTGTGGTATCATGATAAATAAAAAATACACATCTTTATGTAATAACCATTTGAGAAGAGGTAGTATGCCTTAGAATGCCACATAATAATCATATAATAATTATATATGATATAAATTATCTACACATTGATAAATATCTTATTATATTGTTTAGGTATAACAGTATTAATAATAAATGATACATGAGTAAAGAAGTGAATTTTTGATGGAGAGAATTTAGGTTTTTTTGTGCGTCATGCTGGAGAATAGGTTGTGGGGTGATGAAGCGGTGATGAACCCGCTTCCACTGAAGGATCCATTTGGCTGTAATTCTTATCATGTGCCTCAATGGGTATTTCGAGGTGAGAAGTGGGTGGATATGGCAGTCAGACATGTGGTTTCTTCTGTGGTTTCCTCTGGCCTTCCTCGTTCTGATGCTTCTGATGGTATTGATGGTTTGTCTTGGGGTAAACATTTCAGGCAAGAATGTTGCGATTTCCCTTCCTCTGCTTATTTTTGGGGGTTTTTTCATCAGCGCAGGGAGCGGGGCCAATAAATGGGCTCCAAGGCTCTGGGTGTTCAGCTAGTAGGCAAATGGATTGCAAATGCTAGGGCTTCCCAACCTGAAACTAAGGCACAATAGGAAATGGTGAATAAGGTAAAATTGGGTGTTCCATCGCCAAAACCAACTTTGGGGGAATCTTCTCACCCTCTGCCGAACCCTGAACTATCGTTGCAACCACGCTCTGTTTGAATTCTGAAACCCTTGATTGACGCCTCTGATATTGTTTTGGGAAAGAAGGCTTGCGATCTTTAGGATTTGGTAGTTATTATTCAGGTTTGGGGTGATTCCATTCCTCTTTCAAAGCTCCAATGTAAGATTCATGCACACTAGTATGGTACCCTGTACTTTCAATTTTTATTCGCAAATTCTTTTATTGTTGTGTTTGACTCTGCTGAAGCTAGGGATAAGGCTTTGAGTGTTCCATTTTTTTGGCTTTAAAAAAACTTGATTTTTGTGGAAACTTGAAAACCTTTTTTTGAACCCTTTGAGGTTTCTTCTAAATAGGTCCCTTCCTGGTTTAAACTCCCTATGTTGCCTTCCGAATTTGTTGAATCTAATATTTTAAAAAGGATATGGGACTCTTTTGGCAAATTTTTGTTGTCACATTCATTTTTTGAGGGTTTTTTTATGGTCAAAATTTGTTTCTTACTTGTTGTGAATGTTTCTCCTCCTAGAACTTGTAATATTTGGTCCTCGTCTAGTATTTGGCGTCAAGGTCTTATTAGGGACTTGGTGGAGTTTGGTCACACTTCTATTGTTATAAATTCACCTTTGTTTTTTGATATGAAGAAGATTAAATTTGTTTCAAGAGCCATTGATTCCTCAATTGATAAAAACATTGAATTTTTCTCTTGGAATAAGGTTCAAGAAGGGGCTAAAGAGTCTCATATTGCTTCTATTATTCCTCCTTTGGATAAAAATGTCTCATCTGGGTTTATTTCAAATTTACCTAATTGCTCTGTTCCTTCTCCTATTGAGGGCTTTGATAAGGTTTTTGGTGTAGATGTGGGTACTATCAATTGTTTGTTGAATGCTGGTAATTTTTCTTTGCATTCTAGGGGTTTGGAGAAAGATAAGAGGGTTGCGAAGGATACTCCTTTGTCTAGTAAGAAGATTGGTGAGCACCCCCTAGAGGTTGATAATTATATTATTGTTCTAGATGACCATCTTATTTCTCAGGTGCAAGATATTGTTAACAATAGTAATATTGCTCTAAACTCTATTTTAGTTGATAGAGTAATTACTTTGGTTTCAACTGACTTAGGCAAATTAGAGAATGACTTAGCAACTTTCCCTACAAATAACTCTTTTGAACATCTTAATTCAAAGAGGGCACTGGTTTCATCGGTTCTTGAGGTTCCTTTGGATTCCATTGAACTTGGCGATTTGGATCAAGGTAAGGATAAGGAATTCATTGATACTGCACCTCTTGGGTTCAATGGTTTACCCTTGATTTAGTCCCCCCTTTCTCCTTCTTCTCCTTTTACTACTCCTGGTAAGAGGGACCAGAAGCCTAAGCATGTTAAGACTCAGCTGGAAATTGATGCGAGCATTCAATAAACCCTACTTTCTTCTTTGGAGTCTTCCAAAAAGAAGTGGTCAAAAAATCCTTTTAACCCACCGGTTACAAGAGCCTTGGCCTCTAAAAGGAGTCTTCATAAGGTGTTGATTGAGGGAAAGGTCATTCAGGATTCTTTTTATGAAAAGAGGGGAGCTAAAGCCTCCCCTCTAGGTTAATGAAAATTATGTCTTGGAATGTTAGGGGCTTAAATGCCCCTAACAAAAGACACTTGATTAAGTCTCAATTGGACTTAATGAAGTGCGATATTGTGATGGTGCAAGAAACTAAGTTAAATTTATCATCTACAAATTCTTGGAAATATTGTGCTTCATCCTCGTTAGGGGCTTCAGGTGGACTTGCTTTCCTTTGGAAAGATTCTAGTGTGGAGTTCTCTTTGGTTGCCTCCTAATCCAATTAGATACTTGGACTTGTTAAGAGTAGGGTATCAAATTTTAAATTTTGGCTTTTATATGTATATGGCCTTGTTGGGGTATTGGAAAAAAGGAGAATCTGGGAGAACTTATCTTTTGTGGCTTCTCCTTTGCTGGATGCCTTCTTGATTTTTTGGGGTGATTTTAATGATATTTCTTGTCTAGATGAGAAGGCTGGGGGGATCATTCCTAATAAGCATATTATTTCAGATTTTTGTCACTTTATTAGTAACTTGAACTTGGTAGATTGTAAACCTCTCAATGGTCCTTTCACATTGACCAACATGCAGAGAGATTTCTGTCAAATTGCTGAAAGACTGGATCGGTTTTTGGTATTTGAAAATTGGTTTAATTCTAGTTAGGATTTTGTTTCCTCAGTTCTCCTCTTCACCGGGTCGGATCATTTTCCTATAATGTTTTCTCTTCTTGAGGATAGGGCTCCTAGGAAACTTCCTTTCAAGTTTGAACCAATGTTGTTTAGGGATCAATTTTTTTGCCTTTGTTAAAACAATGCTGGTTGTTTGCTCCACATATTTCTGGATCAAGGATATATCATATTGTTAAGAAATTGGCTTATTTAAAAAATAAGATTAGAATTTGGAATTCTTTACACTTTAAGAATATTTTTTGGTGAAAAGGATAGGATTTAGGAAGAAATAGAGCAGGTTAATAAGAGTATTCTTAGTTCAAGTATGTCCTCTGTGACCTATGATAGGATTAAATTCTTGAACTTTTAATTGGGTGAGGTCTTAGTGAGGGAAGAATCTTATTGGAGGCAGAAGTATAGGGATTTTTGGTTATCAGAGGGTGATAGAAACACCAAATTCTTGCATTCTTCTACTAAGCTTAAAGGGCAACGCAATAGAATCTTGTGTATTATTGATTCTAATGGGAGGAGTTTGCTAGATGAGGATGATATTGCCTCTAAAGTTGTTAGGTATTTTAAATCTTTGCTTTCAGCTAAGCCTGTATCCTTAGACAATGCTTTTCTTAATTTGGTCCCCCCTCTAGTGAGTCAGGAGGATAATAAGATGCTTATGGCTCGCTTCTCTTTGGAGGAGCTACAAGGGTTAGTCTTTTCCATGCACCTGGAAAAGGCTCCGGGTCTAGATGGTTTTACGGCTTTATTCTTTTAGAAGTGTTGGGATTTTGTGGGGAAGGATGGCCTGCTAGCCTTGGAAGAGTCTTGGAGGAATAGAATGATTTTGAAAGAACTTAATGCTAACCTAATTGCTATTATTTTGAAAGTGGATAATCCTAGCTCCTTTGCTGATTTTCATCCTATTGCCCTTTGTACTACTTTATATAAGATTTTTACGAAGGCAATTTCAGTTACGCTAGCTAGGCTCCTTCCCAGGATAGTTTCCATGGAGCAAGGTGGCTTTGTGCCTGGTAGGGAAACCTCAGAAGGTGAGATTGTAGCTCATGATATTGTGCACTCCATTTCGTGTCAAAATACTCCAACTATGATTCTTAAACTAGACATGCTTAAAGCTTATGATCGTGTTAACTAGTAGTCCCTTGTTGCTATCCTCAATCGCCTCGAGTTTACGCATTGCTGGATTAAATGGGTGTTTTATTGCATATTGTATGCTCATTTCTCGGTATTGATTAATGGCTCTCCTTCAGGGTTTTATTCTTCCTCTCGAGGGGTTAGGCAAGGAGATCCTCTTTCTCCATTTCTGTTTATACTTTTGGTAGAGGAATTAAGTAGGGCCATTTCTAATGCTACAACATCTAGCCTGTGGTCAGGCATCAAAATTGATGGGTATCCTTCTTCACAATCCCACTTCCTTTTTGTGGATGATACCCTTTTGTTTGGTGTTACCTCTTTGAAAGAAGCTAGAATTATAAAGAAATTTATTTCTGAATACTCTTCTTTTTCTAGTTAGAAAGTTAATGAGTTGAAGTCTAAGGTTTTCTTTTTGAATGTCTCCCCCTTGGTTAGGAATAGAGTGACTCAATTTTGGGGTTTCCAAGTGAGGTCCTTTCCTTGTAAGTATTTAGGCATTCATTTTTTCATTGTCTTGGATAAGGTCTCCTTTTGGGATAAAGTGGTTCATACGAATTCATCCATAATTTCTTACTCGAATCATAAGTCACTCATGTTGGCTGGCAATATTCTTTTAATTAAATCGGTTCTTAATACCATCCCTACATATTTGATGTCTATTTTGAAGGCTCCCCCAAAATTTGTTTAGGATCTTAAGGTATCCTTAAGGTCCTTTCTTTGGAATGATAACAGTGGGGGCAAGAAGAAGTTTTCTCTTCTAGCATGGGATAAAGTTTTTCATCCTAAAGATCTTGGAGGAGTGGATATCCATGATTTAGTAGCTCTGAATAAATCTTTGGGAGATAAACTGGTGTGGAAACTGTATGCGGACCCTTTGAGTAAATGGGATTCCATTATGGTTTCTAAGTATTTAAGGGGAGCCCCTAGAGAATGGATAATTACGGTGGCATCTCTTCCAAAGGGTTCTACATTTTGGAACTTTCTAGTTTCTTGCAGATCGGTTATTTTTCCGCACCTTTCTTGAGTTGTCCATAATGGGAAAAAGGCTCGGTTTGGGGATGAAGTTTGGAACGGGCATCCTGTATTTTCATGCATTCAAGACTGGTCCCCTTTGTCTGATATCCTATCAGATCTTTGGGGATTTTTTGTTGCAGATTATGTTGATATTGATTTTGCAAGTTCCTATTTATAGCTAGATGGAAGGATATCCCTCCTCTGCCCATTGATAATGATCTCAAAGTTTCTTTTGAGGCAGAGCTCCAGAAAAAATCCCCTATGTTTCAAGATAAAGAGGATAATTTGGTTTGGACTAAGAGTGCCTTAGGCTCTTATTCTATAAAGGAGGGGTATAATTATTTGTCTCAGACTTCCTCATCCTTCTCTTCTTGGCCTGCTAAGCATTTTTGGTACTTGTCTTGCCTTCCTAAAGCAGGGTCTTTTTCTTGGTTGGTAGTTCAGGATAGAGTTCTCACTAGGATGAGATTGGATAAGCTTAGGATTATTGTGGTTTTCCCTTGTGTTTTTTGTGGACATTGTATGGAAACCATGGATGATATTTTTCTTCTTTGTCCTTTTGCTCTGGATTGTTGGTATTGGTTGTTTGGAATGCTTGGCTGGTCTTCTGCTGTTAGCCCTAATTTATGGTCACATTTCATGGCTTGGCCCTTGTTGTACTCATCCTCTTTTTATTCATCTCTCTAGATTGTGGCACCTTCTATTGTGGTTTGGAGCATCTGGCTGGAAAGGAATGCCAGGATTTTTAAACATAAATTAGCCTCACTTGAAGAAGTTCTTGACAAGATCCGATCCTCCATTTCTAAGGTGGTGCTTTCTTACACCTATACAAATTTGGATCATCTTAGGTTTTTTCCTCACTAGGATAACTGGGTAACCTAGAAGTGGTGCTCATTTAGTGTGATGCCTTCTCATGGGGCTTTAATAGTTGGATTATCTCCTCTTATCAAATGTAAGATGGCCAAATGGAGACCTCCCCCCAATTCTCCTTCAAATTAAACTTTGATGGAGCTTCTAAGGGTAATCCAAGGAAATCTAGAATTAGAGTAGTGATTTTTTATCATACTTCTAAGATTATTAAACCTATGGGAAAATATGTTGGTGTGAGTTCTAATAATGTAGCAGAATTTCAGGTGTTATCTTTTAGTCTTGATCTTGCCATCTCTTTGAATATTAAAGACATTGTCATTGAAGGGGACTCAATGTTGGTTTTTGAGGTAGTCTCTGCTAAGAAATGTATCTCTTGGCATCTACACTACTTGTTAGAGCGTATTCTTGTGTAGTTGAGTGTTTTTCTACCTTCACTATATCCCATTGTTATAGGGAGATTAATGTTATTGCAGATTTTTTGGTCAATAGGGTTGTTGCTGAGGGTGCTGAGTTCTTAGAGGTTCTCCCTTCGAATAGTCCAGCCTCTTGCATTAGGTGTCTTTCTTAAAGAGATTTGGGTTTTTCTTTGTAGCCTTCCTCATATTCCTTGCTGGATGTCATTTTTGTTTCGCATATGTCAGCAGGGAGGGTTTTGCCTTGCCTTATGACAACATCTTTGTTGTTGATATATTTGGTAAGAATCTCCTCATGGAGCCTGGAGGATGTGGTGGTTGCACTTTCTTGATTTATATCTTTCAGATTTTGGCCTTTTCTTACAGAGAGTCGGACCTTGCGTTTTAGTCTTCTTCATACTCCTTGTTGGGTGTGGTTTTTCTTTCACATATGTCAGTAGGGTGGGTGTTGTCTTGCCTTATGGCAACATCCTTGTTGTTGATATATTCGGTAAGTTTCTCCTCATGGAGCATGGAGGATGAAGAGGCTACTCTTGCTTGATCTGTATCTTTCCTTTTTTTGCATTGGCATTGTGATTTGGATAAATTTGGCCCTGTGTTGGGTTTATGCGATTTTGGTGGCTGTATGGAAATATTAGCTCGAACCATTCTTTTGATTGGCATTATTAATTTATGCTCTTTTTTTGGGATGTCTATGGTTTTGTCTGGGTACAAATTGATTATTTCAAATTTTTAGGTTGGTGGGAGGTTTGGGAGCATATTGTTATTACGACTCTTTTTACAGTTTGGTAATGTGAACTAGTAATCATGTCTCTGAGTTGGATGGTTTTTGTATAATTTCTCGGCTTCTCTTTGGTCACTTTCACGTTATGTGTTGATGTGTTGGCAATTTTTGTTTGGTGCTCTGGTAATGAGTGGGGGACGAGCTTTTGATTTATGATTTCGCCTCATCATTGGTTGATTGTCATCCTTTGATCTTTTGTTGTTCTCTGCTCATTATGGTTGCTCACTCCTCTTGTGAGTTGCGTGTTTACCATGATTTGGAGTGGGTTATCATTCTTTTGATGAGTCTTCATGGCTTGGGGTTGGTTGTTTCCATTTCTTTTGTATATATCTATGGATGGCCGATGTTCTTCTTGTATTCATTGTTTCTTTGGTATTGGTATTCCTTGAGAATGATGCTTTGTTTTATTTGGAGAGGATTTGTTAAAATTCGTGGTTGGTGGTTGTCCTTGATAAATTGGAAAATGCAGATAGACTGGTGTTTGAGATGGGCTCACATCCTTCTACTGCTTTTTTGGTTGTTGTTGTTGATTACTCTATGGCTTGGTCTTATTCTGGTTCCTCGAGGTCTTCAGCATCCTTCCCTTCTCCTTATCTGGATATTCTATGTTTGCTCACAATATTTGTTTTGGCAGGTTCACTTATCATAGACTCTCTTTTGGTTGTTGGTTTCATTCTAATGAAAGGGTTGGAGACTTGTGCTTCTTAGACAGGGTTGATCCAATTTTGATTTGTCTGGGATTGGTGCACTTTTGAGGGATGCTTCATTCTCATAGGTTCTCTTCTGTATGCCTCTTAAGGAAGCTTCCTTTATATCTAATGTAGCTGGTTATATAATTGGGAAGGTTTTCTTGGGGCCTCTGGGCTTTTTGTAAATGGGTAGATAGGCTTATGTTTTCTTGAGCATTACTGAAGGGTTTTCTTACTGGTTCTTTGCCTTCAGTGCTCTTTGAACCAGACACATGTAAAATTTTTTTTTTTATTAATATATTTCAGTGGTCTTATCAACTTTTATCAAAAAAAAAAAAATGGATACATATATACAGTACTATATAAATATAAAAAAAATATATGTACAACAGAGGAAATTTTATTTTATACTATAGATGTTTCTTAGGATTATATACCTATCTTGTGCATATGGACTAAAATTAAGTTATACAAATGTCAACGAATACTAGAAAACCAATAAATATCTCTCTCTATACCTACCTTAATGCTATTTAAAAATAAAACAAAAGGGAAACAAATTCGTATAAGTATATATATTGAGAAGAGATTATTTCACTAGGAGAACAAAATTTTATAGATCTTTCCTTTCTCCATTAAAGGAGGTGGAAGTCCATCGTCCATCTTTGTCAAGTAAAGACAGGAATAGTCTCTTCCATTAGCATCCAGGATGACTTCATTCTGCCAACAAACTATTTCCCTAAATACTCCTTGCTCCCAAGTTCCTACCACATCTGTTCTACGACCAACAAGCATCATATAAGAAACCAAATATAAGTGTGAAAGAATAAAATGAAAGGATGAAGACTATTTCGATAAGGGATGGTAGACAGGGAATTGTCTGCCACCTATACCCTTAAAAAATGGCTTATAGAGGTTTGGATGGTGGAGCAAGCTGTACCTAATATGTGTATAAGGTTCTATTTATTTGTGTTAATTGAAATTAAAAAATCAAGAAGTTAAAATAGAATGGTTAAACAATTATGACATTGTCTAGAACCTTATAATTGCATTAAAGGGGATACCCTAAGTGAAACTTATATAGATACCAGTTCTTTCTTCATCAAGCATCACCAAATTTAGTAATACTATTGTCTAAAATATTATTTCCCATGGCTCAGTTTTGGTTAATTGAATGTGCATTCATTAAGGAACTATTAGAGTATGTGAAATGGTAAAGTATGAACTGAGTTATTATCTACCAACAATTAATGTGTTATTAATTAATAAAACTTTGATTATGGAGAACATGTATGTAGGTCCTTAAAGTTTGTGAGACCTAGTGAGGGGAACTATATGTGAATTCAATCCATTTGGAATTGGATCTATAGGAAGTCCTTGGGTGAAGGATTCTCCTATGACCTCAAGTCCATATGTGGATGGTCAAAAGGGGGATAGCTCCAAATTTATGGGGTTGCTTCTAATTTGTTTGAATTTCTCTCTTTACCAGGTTTTAAATGAGGCCAAGATGGGTATTATATAGTGTAATATTGCAAAATAGGTTTCACTAGCTTAATGTATGCAAATTAGGACACTAGGCCTACTTTTGCTTTGATTACATTGGAAAGAAGATGATCCCCTAGGCTCAAAAGGATTCATTAAAAAATTGGAAGCAATGGTCCTTTGTTGTGGAGTTCAAATGTGACTATGCAAATGATAGCTAAAGAAAGATGAATAATTTACCCTTTTCTATGTGCATAAGATTGTAACAAAATGATAAGCCAATTCTAGAAAAAGTATGTGGAAGTAAAGGCTCTAACTAACCTATAGTGTAGAGATTTAGTTTCCCAACTTGATCTGCTCCTAGGGCTCAGCTGCTAAGCTCAACCTACTCTTGTCAATTTTGACTCCAACAAATTGTATATTGTAGATATTTGTGTGATGATTTTGCACCTCTTTCCATAGCTTTAACACCTATTCTTGCACACAAAAAAGAGAGGAAATTGTTGGGGAGAAAGGGGTTCTCTTAATCGAAACCCAAGTTTAGGTATTAACCTTGAAATTGAATCAAATTGGAATTGAAGTTCAAAGCATGCTATTGGACATGTAGCAGAGGATAGAACTTAATTTGAAATTCTCATACCTTCATAAAAAAATTTTGGTCAAAATTCTCATAAAGATTCTTGATCTTGACTTGTAGTTGACCTAGAAAGAGAAGATCATGGATGTTATCACAAATGCATAGATTTTTCACAAACTCATAGTATTCAATGCATTAATGCTCGATCTCTTGCTCTTGAAATGGAATGGAGAGAGAGATTCATCCTTTTAATTGACGAATTTTGAAAAGATTTCAAACTGAGAAATGATACCATGCTTAAAACCTCTCCCAAGCACTTCAAGAAACAAAACATAAAGCATACCAATACTACAAAACATTTCTTGCTAAATCAGGCTGACCGTTGTGTGATTTCAATTTGTGGCCTAACTAAGGGGAGAGGGGCAACCTAGTCACCATGATTCCTCCAAAGCAAGCCCAAATTATGACCCAAGGTCCTAAATAAGGAAAGGAAGCCAAAAAAATATATTGAATTAGGTTGGACCAAGCATATTAAGCACATAAGACTAGGAACGCTAAAATGGGGCCCGCATAAGCATGAATTTACACAAGGGTGCAACTTCGTGAGAGTATATTTAGCTCCCACTTTAGTGGGAGCATGAATCTGCATTCATACCTATGATAAAGGAGATTGAAACATAAGAAAATTTCATTAAGGTCAAAGAGACAAGGATCACCAAGTCTTTGAGTGAGAGAGAGAGAGAGAGATCAAACATGACTGTGCTAGCATAGTAAGGTTAAAAATTATGTTATGCTAGCCAATTCACCCTAAGGATAACCAAGGAAAGCATTCTATCCAAGAAAATTTTCCAAAGAAATGGCGAAAAGGATAACCAAGGAAAGCATTGTATCCAAGGATATATGCCAAACAAAGATTACAAAGAAAAAGTCATAGTTTGTTGAGTAACCTAAAAGAAATACCTATAAAAAATGATTTGTAGTGTGTGCATAAACTGTAACGAAGAGTGGAGTGTATGCCCCCATATTAAAGTGATTACATATACCTCACTTGGAGCAACTACTTTAAGGTAGAATGTATTCATCCAAAAGACAAGCATGTTTCCACTATGATATACCCCTAGAAAAGGACAAAATTAAGGGAAATAAAGCACATGACAAAAAGATCACAAAAGGGATCTACTCACTCAAAGGTCAATATATGCATGTGATAATCCATGTATATCAAGTATAAATTTGCATTGAGTTAACCTAATCCCCCAAAGGTAGTAGAACTATAAGCCCAACGGAAGAAGAGAACATAGGATCACAAACCAATGTCTATTTGGGTCAACATGGAAGAGATCAAAAAGAGATCTAAATGCCTTGCATCATCCCCAAGTAGACAACAAAAGTAACAAAGAGAACATGCATGAAAAATAAAAGAATTGAGATAAAAAAGAAGAATCTCACAATAGAGAACATAACATAGAAGCAAGGAGAACATCTAAAGGGAAGCACATTATGAACAAGAAAAAATACAAGAGAGGATCCATGGAACAAATGAAGCTAGTAGAGAAAATCATTGACCCCACAATCTTTCTTAAAATCATTTAGAGAATGTAGACAAGAGTAAAAGTAGCAATATCAAGTATGGTAGATGAAGATACTACTAGTTCTAAACATAGACCATGCTCTAATGATGTGTCACTTTGTTTGTCCTAGGAGCTAGGGTTAATGCTTTGGAAAATATCAAAGATAACTCATAATTTATTTTAATAGCCCTGTTCATATCATCAGGATCATTTGAATTTTTTATATCATTTGCATCAAAATTGTGAGTATTATAAACATTATTATCCATATAATCATCTAGATTAATCATAATACGATCCTTAATGCGAAAACAATAATTATCATGCTTAGAATATTTGATTTTCCTAATATTTTCCTCCTCCTTTAGGATACTTATGGTTTTGTCAAATGGGATCAAAGCATTGGTAGGTGTCTTAAGGGAGGAAATGGTATGGGAATCAAGTTCATAGGCCTTAACATAACATCTTTGGAATTGATCATGAGCATTATGTTTTTATTTGGTTCAGATTAAAATTTGAGAAGGTTTGGGATCAACCAACATCGATTGTTTTCTTCCCTTTTAGAAGGGGAAACAAAATGAATGTGACTAGGTGGAGGAATAGATGATGCTAGACCTTTGTATAAAATAGGAGGTGGAGATGAATCATAAATAAGAGGAGTGGAAGGTGTAGAGAGGAGTCCAAGTTTAGGATGAGGAGGTGGGACATTCATACGCTTGCTCAAATTGGAAATAGTTTAGGTATTTGAGGCCAAAAGGATTCAAACTCAAAGTTTTTATGACTCACTATAGACTTAAAGAGACTATGACTGATCATGATAATTTATCCATTATGAGGGAGCTTCAATCACTTATAAATAGGGGAAGCAATAGATTTCATGCAAGTAAGCTAAGGAAGTCCTAGTATTACTTGGAATTGGTCATAGGTTGGGATAATGACAAACTTAACATATCAACACTTTTTACCAACTTCAACAAGAAGGATAATCGAACCATGGGTAGGACAAGTAAAACAATTATAAGTCTTAATCATTACATCAGATTTGTCTTAAGAGGCTTGATGAATTTATCTTGTAAAGAGATGTTCTTTAGTTATAACATTCACCATACACATAGGCTCAACAAGAATACATGAGCTAATTTTCCTTTAATCTTTGCTAAAATGTAAAGGGGTCCATCATGTGCCTTAATAGTCTCCCTAGGATTGAAAGTAACACAAAGTTCAAACTTAGGTTTGGGTTTTAGTTTTGGTTTTTCAATAAGGTTAACAACATTGTTGGCCTCAATATAAGTATTATGAAGATTCATGGTAGTATGATTTCTAGGCACAAAAATATTGGTGGGAAAGGAAGGTAATAAGTTTCTAGGATCAATGCAGTTGGTCGAATGAGAAGGCAAAGGATTAGTATAGATTTTTAAATTTTGGTTAGGGCGCACAACTCATATGTTTCCTTAATAATTAACACCCACAACAAATATGTTATTAGAATCAATGAGGTCTTGGACAAGATGTTTCAACCTATAACATTTCTCAATATAATGGCTAGGTTGACAATTATATTGGCAAAAGGTTTTGGGATCATGGGAATCAAGAAATGGTTTGCAAGGGTCATGTGGCTTAAAGGGAGGAAGTTTCAAAACATTAGCATTTATCAATTGCAACATAACATTGTGCAAATATTTAGAAGAGATGTAAAAGTATGTGTTGATTTAGAAATAGATGACAAAGCAACTACACCTGGTGTTGTAGCTACCACTTGTGCATCAACATTGCTTGAGGAATTATTGATCTTAATTAATCTTTTGTTTGGTTTTTGAATCTTTGAGAAATATTATTGAGCATCATCATTCTTATCAATTGTAGCCACTGGAGAGGATGACTCAAATTGGCTCAGTTGAAACTGATAATTATGAAGCACTGCACACAATTGGGTGAAAGAGCTAAACATAGAAAATAATAACTTATCTCTAATGTCTTTTGTAAATTAGAAATAAAAATAATTTTAACATCCATATTAGGCATGAGATAAGATATTTGGGCATGCAAATGTTTAAATCTACTAATGAAATTAGTCACTTTTTAATTAATACCTTGTTTACAATGAATCAAATTAATCAAAGAAATTTGAGGACCAATACTATTTTGAAATTATTGAATGAAAACATTTGCCAACTTTTAAAACACAATCAATAGAATAAGGAGGCAAAGAACGAAACCATTGCACATTAGAGTAGAGATAAGGTCAAGATTCAAGCATTGGAGTTGACATTCATGTTCTATGTTATTAAAGACTTTGTGAAACCCTAATTCCATGTAGAGACAAATGAAACTTCACAATGAGGTATAGAATTTGTGTTTCAATCACTATTCAACATCTCCCTCAAAAGGAAATTATTTCCATTATTGCAATTCAATGATATTTCTTTCCTATTTCATGGATAATTCCAACCAAGGTTTGACTTAAGGAAAACCCCTTATTCCCAACCTATTTCCCTTCACTATTGTGTATAGGACTAGAAAAGGAATTGTGATCTTCATAACTAGCTTTATTCATTATGATGAATCAATCCCCCATTTGAGTACAAAAAGTGTAGAGGACCAGAGTAACTTCCATCTCGATCCCCCATTTGAGTAACAAAACATGAGCTCTTTCTAGGAACACATCTGAATACTCATACAATCCTCAAATCTAGGTTTGTGGCTCGATTTGACAACTATATAAATTACTATTGATATGTTTTTACATCAATTCCAACATATTTACCCTAATTTCAAAATTTTCATAATTTCACTTAAAAGAGGGTAGTCTAATCAAATCCTATAAATCCAATACAATTCTCAACCCTTATCCTTGTTGATTTGTGGCTAGATCCATTAAATTTACCTCCCTCCTTTAATGTAATGATCCCTAAGCAAAAATTAGTGGTTTTCATACCTCTAATGGAGGAAACCTTAATTTTTTACCATTACAATGTGATATATGCTGGAGCTAATCATGGTGTATATGTGATATGAATGAGCTAGTCATCTTGTGTACACATGATCTGATCTTAATTTTTTGAATAAGGGAAAACAGGTTTTGATGGGCCCCTGAAACCCATTACAACCAAAGAACATAAGATATACATTAAAGCACAACAAAACACAAAAGACAAAAACTAAGAAAAGGACAACTGATGAGCAAAAAAGCCACCAAACTAGAGACAACTAACAAAAATAAATAGGACTGATAGAGAAAGAGCCCAGGTTAGGTTAATCTATGAAGCATCTTAGCAGCTTTTAGCTCCAGTTGCTCCATATTATTAGCCGCCCACTTGATATCCTCAATTTCCTTTCTTTGGCTTTGCATCTTTCCGATGCTCACACACATTCTTATACCAAGCCCAATCTCCTTATCATTAGGGGTATCTTCCTTCAACTCAATGATGCCCACAGAAGCCTTATCTCTATGGTCATTCTCAAGCTTATTGAAAAGAGCCTTCATACTAGCTAAGGTGGCCCTAAGGATCTTATGACTTTGCTCACCAATCTTCTTGAGCGTGTTCTCAACTCCTTTGAGTCTTTTTTCAGTAGCCCCTACTCTATTCTCCAATGTAAGAAAGTTATTTCAGTTAGAATTAATGATCTCCTCTGCATTGCTAATAACTTTGGTCAGTTCACTGAGACATTCTGTGAGGGAATTAAATTTACCCAAACCTATAGCTTCTAAAGTCTCAATTTTTCCGGCTTCTTGGGCTTGCTTCGTTTTTATGCTAGTAATTTTCTTTTGCATCTAGTGGAGCACCTTGCTGGAGCAATCTATGCTATTATTAATGCAAAGGTTGATATCTAGGTGATGGTCTTCCTGGGTCTTGTCTCCAGCAAGCTCTAAATTTACCTCAAGACCCACCTCCCTGATATCAGATCTTTGAGCATCTTTCATGACCATGTCCTCCCCCAACATGCCCTTATCCTTAGAATCAGCCATGAGAGGTGATCAATTCTTGGTTCTCACATCCTTAAATTTAGGAGTTTTCCTTTTCTACTTATGGCTCGAGGGGATTTGGACCTCCTCACTTTCAGTATCCATGTCATTATCAGTCTCATTATCCTCCTCATACCAGCTATCCTCATCCTCCCCTCTCTGCTTCCTTTTGTCCAAACCTTTGTTCTATAGCTCATGCCTTGTTTTTCTCTTTTTCTTGCTTGACCGAACAATGTGGGGGTCATCCTTTACCTCAACTTTTGTGTCATAGCCATTTCCTTCCTCATCATCAAACTCATCGAAATACTCTTCTGACTCAGAAACCTCAACAATGTTTAGGTGGACGGTAGTGTTCTTGATGTGATTATACAAATCACCATTAGACCCTCATGCATTGTTGGATTGGTATTAGGGTTGGATATTGCATCCTTGATCCTAGTATTTAGGCCGCATAAAAGATAATATGGAATAGGAATTTTCTCTTTATACTGAAAGTGGTTGAGAATGATAAAATGATAGTTGTAAACCCTAGTAAATATACCATCTAAAGTGATAAATTCAATAATAGCAAGAAAAACCATTTGCCAAATTAACTTAATTACCTTGGTGAGTAGTAAGTATGGCTGCCCTTTACCAATTTGGCTTTCTTCTCCTCATCCTTCAGAAATTTCTTCACAACCATGTCTGAAATCTTCCTATCCCTATAGAACTTGATGTCGTACATTGGAAGACTCATAGCCTCAGCGATCATAGTTTCAGTCACCTTGACCTTCCTACTACCAATGGTCAATGTGCTTGTTTTCCAACCCTTCTTGAAAATTCTTGTAAGTTTGGGTCATTTCTCTTGCATTCTCTCCATGAAATCAGTCATCTTGGCAGCTTGAAGTACCACCCAAACCTAAGAATGGTTCTTCCATTATCAATAGTGGTAGCCTCTGTTCTCTTGCGATTTGCCCCCATATTATTATTGATGTCTATCAATTGTAAATTCTTGCAAATACCTTTCTTCACAATGAACTCTCTGTGAGAAACCACTAGAAGCCTATAGAAATTTCTAATACTTCTATTCGATAGGGGAGAAAACACCCATAAAGCATGTGAAGTGATCTTGCAATTATTACTGTACCTCCTTC
The DNA here is from genome assembly GCF_030272615.1 of Cryptomeria japonica. NCBI lineage: Eukaryota > Viridiplantae > Streptophyta > Pinopsida > Cupressales > Cupressaceae > Cryptomeria > Cryptomeria japonica. The sequence goes on along the minus strand of NC_081407.1, from coordinate 662,144,041 downwards.
TCTTCTACATACCAAACTGACTCTTGCTTTCTATGAGTGTTTCGAAATTATGAAAGGATATCACCCTTATGTAAATTTGTGTTTTTTTACATTACTTGATGATAATTAGATATTGGAATAAGTTTAACAAATAGTACAAATTTAAATAGAAATAAAATATATCATACAAGAAGAGAAAATGAACTCCCTCTAACGTTCAAGGGAAAATTACAAAGTCATTAATTTCTTTCGAGTGGATATGAAGGCAAGGTCATCAATAATGAACACTCCAGGCATAGGTGTAGGTTTGAGGGAGATGCAGACCTCAAGAGATTACCATCTTTGAGTGTAAGAATAAGTAATGGTCTATATTTGTCACCATTATAGTAATTAAAAAAATTACGAAGTTGACACTTCTATGCTAGATCAACAAGCATGATTGACTTATTTGGTACTTCCAAAATAACAACAAAATAATTTAGTAGTGACCAAGGGGCAGTTACTTTGAAAAGTAAACTTCAAAAGAATCTATTCTCCATACATTATTAACTAAAAAATGATTGTAATGCACTTATAAATATTTCATGAACACTTCTAAAAGATCAAGCCTCTCCAATGTATCCTCCATATTTTCAAGAACGAATCCACATATCTAATGCCATGCTTCACATATGCACTCTTGAGAAGAAGACTCAACACAATAATATCTCACTAACACAACCAACCTTTTCCAATGAATGCATGCTTGCCTCAATACAAACATGCACACACAAATACAGTAAAATATTAAGATTTGATATTATTAATATATTTTCCCAAAATTGATGATTCATTATCTCTCATAGAATAAGTACATTATCTAATTTACATACATCTTTATAGGTGGAGTCAAATAAAAGTGTAAAATGGATACACAAAGCTCCTATATGCAATACAACTAAATACTTAAATTTATTTGTACATTACTTAATGGCAAGTAGCTATTGGACTAAGTTGAACAAATAGTACAATTTTAAAGAGAGATCAAATATATCATACGAGAAGAGAAAATGAATTCCCTCTAATGTTTAAGGGAAAACTACAAAGTTAATAATTTCCTTTAAGTGGGTATGAAGGTAGGGTCATCAAGAATTAACATTTTGATGTATGATACAAACCCACAATTTCAGGTATGCCACCTAAATATAAGATGGATATTAACTTAGATAATGAAGGGTAAAGTTTGTGCATTTTATGAGAAACTAATATGGACCAAGACAAATGGGAAAATTTAATGAATTGAATATGTTGGAAAAAATATATATTCATTTGAGATTTGAAGCCACTGGGAGTATTTTTGTGTCATGAACAAATAATTGCCACATGGAATTTGATAATGTTATTTAGCCATTTAAGGTTACTATAAGTGAGTGATAACGATGATAAGCTAGGGTACTAAGTATTAGAGAATTTTTTTTAAAACATACTTAGAGTTGTGTACGAATTAGCAGTAGTTAGTCAATAATGGTTTAGAATGAATTAGTGTGTAAGGGTATGACCGAGGATTAGTAGGAAAATGTAAGACAATAGACAATGCGAAAGCAATATGAAAAATAATTGACCATTGTGAATATTTTTTCATATTGAGTAATGTTGGGTAGTAGCCAGTAAGATACTTAGGCATAGAAACTCAAAAGGTAGTGAGCTATTGGTGGTTAGTAATAAATATAAAGGTATAATTTGACATAACAAATAGAAAATTTGGCATGTGCATAAATATGGATTGGGCTAGAGAAAATATAAGGAAATATGTTATAGAGTGTACCCATATTTGTAAAACTTACATGAGCACCATGAAGATCAAAATAAATATGTTGTTTAAGAAAACATGAACAAATGATGGTGACAAAGAAACACAAAATTCCATAAGGACAAACCCTAACCTATGACAAGATCACACAATGAGAAATCCTTATGGGCCAAAACTAGGAAAACCATAATTGGCCCATTAGATTGACATGAAGGTAGACATTGAACTACTAAACACTATATAAAACCTACAATTTGGAAGACAACTATATTGTCATGTAACCAAAAAAATGTACAAGAAGTTTGTAACTCATATAACCATACACCCTATTACAAAAATTATAGATCAATTATTAAACTAGAGTAAGTTGAAAAGAAATAAATAATATAATTTTTTTTTAGTTGAAAATTATGAGTAGGTATGAACATAAAAAAAATATAAACATATGTATAATGGGATGTATATTTTAAACCTAACTATGAGAATATATGGAAAAATGTTAAAAGGGAATTAAATTTATTTAAAAGAAATAATCATCACAAACTTCAAGTTGATTTAGCCAATAAATATATCTAAATTACTCGCTAAATATTTTTAAGGATTGATGATCTAGGCTCATTAGTGTTGAAATTAATGGCCAAAGAAAAATGAAATAAGGGAAACTATGAGGCAAAGTATAATCATTTAGCTATTAGTCTAATAATATTGCATCATTTTTCTTCTGTAAGAGTCTCTTCATCACTATTAAATTCTTGTATAGGGAAAACTAAAGGGACATGCTTCTATTTAACTATTTATCCATAGGATACTAGAAATGGAAAATGTAACTTTTTTGGGGGGGTCTTTATATAAGTTCTTAGTAAAATTTTTAACATGATCGATGATGTTGGCACAACATGCCCTCTAGCCTAATGTGAAATGATTTTGATCTAGAGCTACGAATCAACAAAACCCTGTGATCACATTGGATCAGCAAAGGGATAAGCCCTTGATAACAATGGAGTAGGAGAGGTTTGAACTTTTGTACCCAGAACAACAATACCACCACTTAACCAACACACAATGGAAAGAACCTAGAACATATAGATTTAAGAAACACATAGAAACAATTAATTTTTTTCTATATATACTAAAGAGTGGGCCAACCAAAGTTATGATAACAATGTAACAAACAACATCATCTAATAGTTTATGATACCAAGCAACTTGAGCAACCATGAAAATATGATAAACCAATGAAATGGCATCATAATAATCCACATAAACTAAAAAAAAAAGCCACTATAAAAATATTTGCATTTGGACCTTTACTATTAAAGTGGATGCTTACATGTAATGATAGGGTCTAAACCATTTAGATTTGATGGCTAGGTAATGAATGTTGGGTAGAGATTCTCAATGTTTATCAATGTTATTTTGTTTCTTTGCTAATTCAAACATTCCATGAAATTGGACCGAATTGTGTGCACAATTCGTTTAGGGCTTGCATGAATAAATATGCTACTACCACTACATACCTACACATCCAACTCAAGACAAATTGACCTTGGACACCATGTCATTCGAAACCATGCACTAATTTACCAAACTACTTGTACATTGATAGATACATGCTGAAGGCAGATGGTGTAGGATTGATAAAAAGATTGGAAAGGGATTGAGTAATTGAGATTACCATAGAATTTAGTTGTTTGATGTGTTCTGCATTCATCCTTTCTAGTTCTTTTTCAGCGTATGGTTTCTGTGAAGTAGCATGGCATGTCTGTCGATTAATAAACTTCTCTGAATTTTCCTGTACGCATTAGAGAAAAAATGTTGATCTCAAAGGCCAATTAATATAAAAATTTCTACATATATGAATTAAAGTAATGATTCAATCTTAATGTCTACATTATACGTATATTTACGTCATGTTCATACACACCTGAGCTTGACGTAGCATCTCGTTGGAATAAGGCTTGCCTCCGTTTTTAGCAATTATATTGTCTATTTGGTTCATCAATTTAGTTCTCTGTTCTTCCTTTTTTGTTTCTGATGTAGTCTTATTATTGAATAGGACTGATCTCTTATTGCAGCGGCTTAGAACCTCCTGGATGCAATTTATAGATATCAACATTAATTTAGACAGAAAAATCATTTTCATTAATAGCATATATGTCTTAACTAAATAGATGAGTAGGTTTAATGACATTAAAAAAATGTAAATGTAATTCATTAAGATTCATGTGATAAAAAAGTTAATACTCATTATAATATAATTCTATGGACAAGAATTTATGAGCAAGAAGAATAAGTATGTTCGAAACTATGTTTCAATACAATAGATAAATAAACATTTATTCTTCTAGTATCAAACTAGGTTCTATATATTAAATCTATAATATATATTAAATCTATAATATATATTAAATCTATAATATATATTAAATATGTGAAGATAGATCATTTTGGAATCATCTATTTTTATTATCATTTTTCATTCAAAAGTTTAATAGGCACCTTAGAAGGATATTTCTTGACATATGTTATCTATATTATTATTTAATTAAATATATATATATGCTAGAAGCAATGGTGGTGCTATACTGAAGACATTAAATAAGTCAATATATAACTTCAATGAATTTGTATATGTGTTTGATGGAAGTGCAACATCCATTAACTGTGTTTTTCACAAGAGAAATAGAAAAAAAAGAAGCTTATTGCTACAATAATTTATCATATTTAGTAATATAAATAAATTAACTAATTACTATGTAATTAATTATTTTAAGTTAAATGTAATGAAAAATTCTTGAACTACCTAGTTAATCTAAACTTTGTGCCATTTCTATATTTTATCTAATTAAGGATGCCTTATCGGGGAATGACTATTTAGAAGGTAAGCTAAAGAGGATGATGATTACATTTGCACTGTTTGAGAATTTGTAGAGTATATAGCTATAGTTGGAGTGTTTAGATTGCTAATAAGGACAAATAGATAATTTTGGGGTACAATGGGTGAACTAAACCCTAGGTAGACTATTTAGATCATAGTTATGAGTAGAATAGGTTATTCTATAGCTTTTTTAGTTACAAGTCATCCTATCATACATGTGTCTCTAAAATGACATCTTAGGTAAGTATGTTTATATATACACTATAAGAAGGTTCTACAGTTATGAAAGTGAAATAAGGAGTTAAAGGATGGATCAAGTGAACACTTAGTGAGATGAAACAAGTAAACACTAATGTTATTCATATCATTTAGATAAAACAACCAGTTTATATAGAGGGATGTTCTAAAAATGATTGGGTCAAATATGTAATAACCAAGGAAATTATGCACTGATTAGTTATATTAAATTTTAATAGCAGTGATGGTTTTTGAATCTACACCTATTAGCAATTCTTGTTTTCCATGTCTTATCAAAAAGTTTTGATGTCGAATATATATTAAATCAATAACATGCAGTAGCTATAACTATGACACAAAATTTTTGTTCAAGTCTAGCACCAATAAGAATAATCATAGCCCTCTATGTTAATGTTCCATTCATACTCTTTGAAAATCAACTGTGTTGATGGTTGTATCGAGTTGTCTCATGCCTCTCAATCCCATAGTCCTCACAAAACCTATCAAAATTTGTTGCGAAAAACTAACCACTATTGTTAGTCATCAAACACAATCTTTTTAATACAGTCTAATTTTCAAACTTATTAAACTAACTAATTATTATGTAATGAATTGTTTTAAGTTAAATGTAATGAACAATTCTTGAACTACCTAGTTAATCTAAACTTTGTGCCTATTCTATATTTTATCTAATTAAGGATGCCTTATCGAGGAATAACTATTTAGAAGGTAAGCTAAAGAGTATGATGATTGCATTTGCACTGTTTGAGAATTTGTAGAGCATATAGCTATAATTGGAGTGTTTAGATTGCTAATAATGACATATAGATAACTTTGGGGTACAATGGGTGAACTAAACCCTAGGTAGACTATTTAGATCATAGTTATGAGTAGACTAAGTTATTCTATAGCTTTTTTAGTTACAAGTCATCCTATCATACATGTCTCTCTAAAATGGCATCTTAGTTAAGTATGTTTATATATACACTATAAGATGGTTCTATAGTTATGAAAGTGAAATAAGGAGTTAAACGATGGATCTAGTGAACACTTAGTGAGATGAAACAAGCAAAAATTAATGTTATTCATATCATTCAGATAAAACAACCAATTTATATAGAGGGATGTTCTAAAAATGATTGGGTCAAATATGTAATAACCAAGGAAATAATGCATTGATTAATTATATTAAATTTTAATAGCAGCAGTGGTTTTTGAATCTACACCTATTAGAAATTCTTGTTTTCCATGTCTTATCAAAAAGATTTGATGTCCAAGATATATTAAATCAATAACATGTAGTAGCTATAACTATGACCCAAAATTTTTGTTCAAGTCTAGCACCAATAAGCATAATCATAGCCCTCTATGTCAATGTTCCATTCATACTCTTTGAAAATCAATTGTGTTGATGGTTGTATCGAGTTGTCTCATGCCTCTCAATCCCATGGTCCTCACAAAACCTATCAAAATTTGTTGTGAAAAACTGACCACTATTGTTAGTCATCAAACATAATCTTTTTAGTACAGTCTAATTTTCAAAAGGATCGTTAAACTTATTAAACTAACTAAAGACTTCAAACTTTGTTCTAAAATAATGAATAACTAAAATAAAGTCTATAAATCTAGAAATTGAAGGAATATTTATTATACCAAAAATATTAGAATATACCAGATCCAACAAACTAGAAGATGTGAGAGAATTAAAACAAAATTGAATATGTTTATATTTAGAGTATGTGAAATATTCATAGAAATCAAAATCAAGATTACAATTATCAAGCCACTCAATGGGGCATTAATTATTCATGGTTTTGAGACCCTTCTCACCAACATGACAAAGTCTTTGGTGTCATGTTCATTGTCATCTCCACTGAAGCTTGCTTTTGAAATCATCGGAACCTTTAGGTACCTAGAAAGAATAACTATTAAATTTACAAAAAAAAAACATCTTCATAGCTCAATTTAAGAGTGATGATGAAGGATCCAAAGCCATTTTTTTTTTTATGTCCATAACAAAACTACTACACTATATAGAGCACGCATCTAGATTATACAAGGTGCTAGTTCAAAAACCCTTAGCAAGCACCGTGTACTTAAAAAGGAAGGTTCCATACACTATATAGAACATGCATCTAGCTTATACAAGGTGCTAGTTCAAAAACCCTTAGCAAGCACTGTGTACTTAAAAAGGAAGGTTCCATACCAAACATGACATATGCTGAATAATGTCAATTTCCTTCACACTACCATCAAGGAATCTGATCTCAACTATTAAAATCGTCAATAATATTCAAATGAGAGTCATCATCAAGATACACCTTGTCACCATCATATTCATGATCATTTCTTAACCGACCTTGATGCATGTATTGCAAAGGCTGTGACAAAGGCTTCACTATCATCTTAAGACGAGTTGTTTGAATTTGAATTAGAGAGATTTTTTCTTCTATTTCTCCTCCTTACAGTCTTTTCAAAAATATAGGTTTTGGTTTTGTACCTCCAACATATTGTGACACGCTCATTCGCAACAAGACCCCTTTACCCTTTCTATTTCTTTTACCTTTTGGCCTGTTTTTTTTAGATCAGATTCTAGATGGTCCCTCCTATAAGAATTAGGGAGAGGCCTCATTTTCAAATTTGAAGAGAGGTTGCTTTGGTGTCGTAGGTTTCTAGCTTCTACAAAGGGATTTGGGTTAGGGAAGAAATTCAGTGAATTCATATTATTCTGAAAATCTCAATATGTATAATATCGAGTACTTAATTGTAAAGTTTTGATCAGGTTCAGTCACAAGCAATACCTGGGGATTATTCACAGTTATGGATTTCTCAATAGAGTAAAAAAATCCTGTATATGGAGAAAGACCAAAAGGAAAAGTCCAGATTTGAGACTCGCAAGACATAATGGAATCTCAATGTATGGACTCACTTCGAGGAGGGTGTACATTTGTAGATCCATCCACGGGACACTACAATGCCTTAAAAGAAAAATCCCGATGGTTAATGAGCAAACATCGTATCAATAAGACTATCTTAAAGTTGGCTAGATAAACAACTCGAGGATAAGGGACATGCATAAAAAATTTCACAAAATATTATGATCCTCGAGATAATGCTAAACCTAGATCCCTCCCATTGCATATTAGCTGAAAACCTATAAACCATTTGAAATCCGGAAAATGCAATCCTCAAACGCATGACTCGTCACAAACCACCAATCTTTAATGAAAGACATTTGAGTAATAGAAGTCAAAAGGGTGGATCATTTTCCATTATTCACGCCTATTGAAATTCAAAGAACTCACTACAAGAGAGAAGTGAATCTCGACTGAGAAAAGATTAACTGCATACTTTCTTCTCCAAGGGACCATAATAGTTATGTATCGCAACTTTATATGAAATGAAAATGGGGCATTTGATATAATTTTTTTCGGTTAATAAAGGCAGAGTCGAGTAGTTTTATATTCATTAGCATATTCAAATACAAAATAATATAATACGAGCAGTATCAATCAGTGATTAAACAAGTCTGAACACAAAAATAGGATATAAAACAAAATGGAGGATTCATACCTCCAACAAGTCCATATTGTATTGATAAAACATAAGACCAAGAAACTTCCAAAAAGAAACTAAAGTCTAATCAACAGAGCTTAAACCTATCTTGAAACCCTCTATTCTTGGCTATCCAAAGAGGTTCTAGCATGACCACCATTTCTGTAGAGCGGAGGGCGGCCTCTGCCTCTACCATGACCTTGGCCCCATCCATGGCTACCCGCTCCAATTCTGCCCCTGCAGGAGTGCCCTCGGCCACAAACTCCCTCATTTTCCATTTGAGATTCCGCCAACCCGTCACCATTCCCATTACCACCTTTAGCTTCATTTTGATTTTCTACCAACCCAACTCCACTATTCTCCTCATCAACTTCAAGGAAGCCATTCAAAATGGCCAAATCTTTAAAAATGACCTACTTATCCTGGTCCAGGGACATATTGGTCAGAACCCGTCATTTGAGATAATTTGCCACCATACTAGCAAACTGTTTGTGTCTCTTGAGGGCAGGTCCTTTTAGATCCAGAGGAAGAGGGTAGAAATTTATGGTGTCTCCGAGTTCACTCAAAGAATCAAGATCCCTTGGTCAAGGCAACCTTGCACCCTTCAATGCATATTTTAAAGTTCTTTCTAACCTGCCAAAAAATTCTACCTCAAAGAATTTCATAGCTAAAGCTCTAACCTCATCTTTAGAAATTCCGCAATCTAGTAAAGAAGCGACAAATCTGGATGAAATCTGTGTATTATCTCCATAATAATCCTTCCTATCTAGATGACCTTGTCTGAGCACCATTTTGGTTACCAAAATAACCATAGGGCTGATAGTGTGAAGAATTCACTTCAGCCTCAGGTCAAAAATCTCCTCAAAGGTGCACTATTGATTAGGATTGGTTAGAGAAATTGGAGTGTCGACCCCAAAATAGGCAACTGGGTCTGAGAAGATTCTTATAATGATTCTAGAAGGGCCCTTAGAGGATTGTGCCATCGTCAACAAGAAAACTGGAGCTCTATTTTTTCTAGATGAGATGGAGAAAGATTGATTTTGCGGAAATAACTTAGCCGAGAAGCTAGGAATAATGGTTATGATAGATGGTATCACTTGTTCTATCATCATTAATGAAGGCAACTGACATCTCATTACATACATGTCATATTGAAACAAAAAATACTCCAATGGAATGAAAAGTCAGACAAGATAATTTGATGTATTAACTACTCCATCCAAATCAGGCACAAAACAAGGCAAGTGGGCTATAAAGCTGTAGTCAATAAAGTGTATATGAGCTTTCTCGGTGATTAAATTGTTTTTCTTAGTTCTTATGAAATCCTGATATCAAACACCTTACCAGTGATCATGGTGCATTTAATGAGCATCACCTTGCTTCACTCAAAGAAAATTTAGCCTTTTGCCAATTTTGTAGGACCTCCAACCTGAACAGAAAGTTTATCTTCGGTTGCCAAATTAGGTAGCCTCTCTTAGCAATAATAAGAAGAAAGGTGGGCCTACAAGTACCACTTGAACATAATAGGCACATGTAGGAATCCACATCAGCCAAGATTACTAGAGAAAGTGCAGATCATTTAGAAATAAGAATTAATAGAAGAAAAGAAACGTTGATCCCTGAAGAGCATTGGAGATATAGACTGTTAACATTTTAAAATTTTGGCAGAAAAATAGGAATTTTAATATTTGAATTTAAACTTTTAACACAACTACTCAGCAAAAGAATGCAAACGAAGGTCATCCGACTACCATGAGAATTCAACTCCTTCCGCCACTGACTTTGAAAGCTAGTCTTCTTCCCCATTCACTTCCCTATATATATGTCGACATGAGAAATTTTCCAAATTCCTCATGATTGAAAGAATTTTCTCCAACATAGCTCTTAATTCCAATTTGGGGTCTTGACCGATAGAACATCGTTTATGGAAATAGAATAGTCCCTTTCAATCTCAAAAACTTTAATTCCTCTATTAATACATTCTGACAGACCAATTAGAAGGGCACTGAATTTTGCAATGTTATTGGTATCTAGGAGAATGTGGTGAGAGATTTTCCCTTTGACTATACCTTCATCATCCCTAATTATGCATCCTATTCTAGATGGACATTGATTGCCCTTGGAGGCACCATCAAACCTCAATTTTAACCATCCAAGCCTAGGAGGGTCCTAGGAAATCTAATTCCTTTTTTGATTTGAACTCCCAAAGTGGGAAGGGATCTTTAGTCCATTCCACCTTAGATGCATGCTTGCATCCTAGTCCGTAAACTATGTTTTAATATTTACATTCAAATCTAGTGTGATGTTAATATTTTCCACTATTGATGCTTCTATAGAGATGAGAATTAAGTCTACCTTCCTTGCCTTGTTGTCAAAGATTCTCCTAACTAGCTGATTTCCCATAATGAACTAAGGAGGCCATACTTTGGCCTTATAGGCCAACCCTGAAATAGAGTCACTATATCATTAGGGAGAGCTGAAGCCCAACCTAGTCTTGCACACAACCACCTCCAACATTTGGCAGACAATGAGCAATTGAGTAGTAGGTGATGAATAGATTCCTCCCATGCCTTACATAGAAAACACCTAGAGGTTCCTTCATATCCCATCTTCTTGAACCTTTTCGCTATCAAAATTTTCCTTTTAAGATCCAACCATGCAAAAACCCCTGCTTTTGGTATTAGCTTTACACTCTAGAAGAGTTTCTAGGGGATTCACAAACTATTATTACCCTCCTGATTAGCTAAGAGAGAGTAACCAAATTTGACATTGTATTGATGAGTCTGAGAATGAGTCCAAATTAATGTCACAGCCACTTCTAATGATCACCTAATGAATCTTTAATATTTATTGCAATTGCATAATTTCATCATTAGGTAAAGGCAATCCATCAAAACTTTTCTATCTCCAATTCATAAAAGGATCATTCTTTGATAAAGCAATGTAATCTCTAAAAAAAGAACCCCAATTTTGTTTACACCAGGATCCCAATCTTTGCATCGAAACTAAGTTATCAATACATGGATAGGCCCCCACGAGTCCTCCCAAAAGAGATGAGATGTTCCATCATGGATATCCCATTTAATGAAATTTGAAATAAGGGGTTTGTTCCTAATTAAGAAATTTCAAATTCTAGAACCCTTTGGGGGGTTATTAACTCTTAGAAAATTTCTAGTGTCTGCATTGTCAATATATTTGGCCTGCATTAATCTTACCCATCTTGCTGAAGGATATTTGATCATTTTCCAAACAAGCTTTTCTCCTAATGCTTGATTTTGAAGAAGTTGATCATGGATGCCCAAGCCACCAAGAGCCTTTGGTTTACAAATTTTATTCCATGCAAACAAAGCTATTTTATGTTGTTCCTCTATATTTTACCAAGAGAAATTTCTCATTTTCTTAACAATAAAATCATTCATTCCTACCTTTAAGGCCAAGTATGACAACAAATAAATGGGAAGTGCTGAAATAACTGCATGAATCATAACTAATCTGCCTGCCCAATATGAACATTTTCCTTTCTAGGAATTAATACTAAGATCAAATTTAATTTTCAAAGGATCCCATAACTTAGAATTTCTCAAACCTTTGTCCAATGGGAGGGCATTTGATATAATTATTTAAATCAGTATTTTTCTTTGAATATTTTGCAAATCATGTTTTTAGACACACGAACTATGGATTAATATCAACACTATATGATTTTGATGGATAACTGATAAACCAATAGGATGTGAATTTAATAAAATCACTTCAATATATACCACAAGTTGGATATGAAAACCATGTTGAAACCCTAGCATGATGAGAGCCAATACAATTATGTCATAGTCACATATACAGATCCTTCAAGATGATTCGTAGACTTATATGTTGAGACATGCACCAGCTAGGACTCGGACCTAGGACCTTCCATACATGGTTGGAGTGCTTTACCACTGAGCTACTGGCCCCTCTTGGACTAGTCCACCATCGGTCTGGGTGTGGCTTATTTCCAACACCAACACCCCCCCTTAAGCCACACCTCTCGTTTGCTTGGGGCTCCTAGCCTAGACCTGGATTTGATACCATGTTAATGCAAATTGAACATAATAAAGATATAGATGAATGTTAACTAAATCAAATTCTGTTTTGAATATGCAGGTAAGTGTACAGTAATGTATGTTATGATGATTAATTCACTAAACGTGAATGCCCAACACTTATAATATGTATTTGATCTAAAGCTACAATATCTTCAACACTCCCTCTTAGCTAGGGAAGATTAACTAAGTATGAATAGGTTTAGATATCACACTACTTGTGATATCAAGGAGTATATTAAATATCAAGTTAGCATGATATTTAAATACCCTGATTATGGTATGTGTCCTGACATCATGATGTTTACCATAACTCATCATGGCATGTCCATGGATATTAGGTCTGCATAATATCCACCATGATTTATCCATAAGGAATATTAATACATACTCAATATCAAGTCAGCATGATATCTATCAATGTTTCCAAAGGATGATTACTATCAAGACATTTCCATGAATATCAAGTCAGCATGATACCTATCATGATAGTAAGTATTGCAAAGTCATCACCTTACAATACTGCATACAAGTGTTCATTATTAGACAGATCGTCACCTTTCCATAATGTGCACAGAGGGGAAGGCCCATAACCATCATAGAGTCAACACATATGACAATAAAGAGTTTACATATTAAACAACTTTATATAAGTACAAATAAAATAGTTTTGAGACCGTGTCTCAATTATATTTCAACCATACCAAGTTTCTTCCTGAAGTTCTCCACTTTAGCTTTTGAAAGAGGTTTGGTGAGAATGTCTGATGTTTGATCGCTTGTACTAACATATTCTAATTGGATAGCATGCCTCTCCACCATGTCTCTTACATAGTGATAGGGGATTTCAATATGCTTGGATCGATCATGGAATACTGGATTTGCAGAAAGCTTTATACAACTTTGATTGTCACACAGAAGTGTGGTAGGTTTCAGAGGCTTTCCAAATAGTCTCACAATCAACTTCCTAAGACACACTGCTTCTCAGGCTCTCATAGAGGCTGCTATGTATTCTTCTTTGATAGAGCTTTGAGCTACAGAGGACTGTTTCTTTCTTCTCCAAGAGATCATGGCAGATCCTAGACTAAAACAATATCCAGAAGTGCTCTTATGGTCAGTCACACTTCCAGCCCAATCTAAATATGTGTATCCATGTAAGTCAAAATCAACTTTCTCATATTTAAGGCTATATCTAATAGTGCCTTGTAGATATCTCATGATATGTTTTTCTGCTACAAGACGTATTTCTCGAGGTTCACACATAAACTGACTTAAAGAATTAACTGCATGGCATATGTTAGGTCTACTGTTAACCAAATACATAAGTGATCCAATGATCTGTCTATAATGAGTAGGATCCACCACTTTGGAATTTTATGTAGCTACCTTAAACTTGTGCAAGTTTGTTTCCACTGGTGTAGACATCGCTCTACATTTCATCATTCCAAATCTCCTCAGTATATCAATGGTGTATTTTCCTTGATTCAAGAAAACACTATTAGGTTTCTACCATACCTCCAACCCTAGGAAGTAGTGTAAGAGTCACAAATCCCTCATATCAAATTCTATTGCTAGATCCATTTTACACTGGATAATGAGATGGTCCTTACCTATGATTAGGAGATCATCTACATAAATTATTAAGATCAGCAAGTCACCATTAATAACCTTAAAATAGAGATTTGGATCTGCAACATTCATTGAAAATTATAAGTTCATGAGATAGCTGTCAATTCTTTCATACTAGGCTTGGGGAGCCTGTTTTAGCCCATAAAGAGCTTTCTTCAGTCTACACACATGATTTGTGGCATCATGAACTATAAAGCCTTCAGGTTGTTCCAAGTAAACCTCTTCTTCAAAAATTCCATTTAGGAAGGCAGTTTTAACATCCATTTTGATGAACCTTCCACCCTTTGGATGTTGCAATGGCTAATACTATTCTAACCGAGGTGTATCGAGCTACTGGTGCAAAATTTTCTTCGTAGTCAATACCTTATTTTTATGAGAAGCCTCTAGCAACAAACCGTTCCTTGTGTTTTTCTATACTGCCATCTACGACATGTTTAATCTTGAATATCCACTTGGAGGACACAACTGATTTTTCTTTAGGTTTGGGCACTATGTCCCAAACATCATTTTTCAAGATGGATAGGTACTCTTCCATCATGGCATCTTTCCATGCTTGACTTTCGAGGGCTTCACTAACACTTCTAGGTTTTGAGTGCAGGATTTCATTCATCAGTGCATCATAAGTTATTTTCTGGGGCCTCTTTCTTTCTCTGAATGTACCATCAAATGCCTCGAAGCTTCCTACTTCCTCTACTATTTTTCTAGTCTAGAGTGGTTGTTTCTTTTTGTTGATATTTGGATTTTCTTCTTGATACTCCCTCTGAATTTCAGCTTCAAGTGGGTTTTCATAAGAAGTGCCTTTAGGAGCTTCCATCTGAACTTGAGGGAAGTAACATGTTTCCTCGTTTGAGGGAGGATTTTGTATTTCCAACTCATCATAATTATTTACCCTTTTGAAGGCAATATCCTCCTCAAATATTACATCCTGACTTATCTCTATTTGTCTTTATCTAGGAATGTGGATTCTATAAGCCTTTGTAGTCTCACTGTATCCCACAAAAATACCTTTCTTTCCGAAAGGCTCCAATTTTGTTCTCTTCTCTTTTGGAACATGAATATATATAGGACAACCAAATATTCTTAAATGACTTATGTCTGGTTTCTAGCCTATAAATACCTCATCTGGAGATCTTTTGTTAAGATGAGAATGTGGATATCTGTTTTGGATATAAACTGATGTTCGATATGCTTCCGTGCAAAATGAGGTATCTAAGTTCTGATCGAACATAATTGATTTTGCATCTTCCATAATAGCTCTATTTTTCCTCTCTGCTACTTCATTTTGTTGGGGATTATAAGGTACTGTAAACTCCCTCTTAATCCCTGTGATTGCATAAAACTCTTTAAACAATTTTGAAGTATATTCTCTACCATTATCTGTTCTCAGAGTCTTGATTTTCTTCCCAGATGGGTTTTCAGTCAGGGCTTTGAGTTCTTTGAATCTATTTAGAATTTTTTTAGATTATTTGTACTGTAAGAAATAGATCCAAGTCTTCCTTGAAAAATCATCCACAAAAATCAAATAGTATAAGGCTCCACCTATGGAGGGTTTGGACATAGGTCCACACAAGTCTGAGTCGATTAGCTCCAATGTATCTTTGGTTTTGCTTGAGCTATTTTGAAAAGAACTTTTGGTGTTGTTTCCTAGAGCACATCCTTTGTAGGTCCCATAGTGCGAGAGGTTTAACTTAGGTAATCCTGTTACCATCTTGTTTAAAGAGTTTAGAGCACAGAAATGTAAATGCCCTAATCTTCTATGCCAAATTTTTCTCAAGTCTGAAGTTTCATGAACAAGGGCTTGTTTAGGTTCAGTGCATAATTTGTAAGATATCCATGCCTCTTTCCTATAACTTGATCTTTCTTGAATGTAGATGTTTTAGGCCATGCCAGGACTTTTCCATCCATGAAGGTGACCCTATAGCCATTATCCTCAAGGGCAGAAATGGATATCAGGTTCCTTTTGATTTTTGGTACATTTAGTACATCCTTCAACTAAATAATTATTCTTGATTCTAACTTGATTGTACAGGACCCCACTCCTTTCACTGGATGTGTAGAATCATCTCCAATGGTAACTTCCTCATCAGTTTCTTCCACCATATCTTTCATGTTTTTTCGATATCCGGTGATATGTTAGGTGATCCACTATCAATCACCCAGGTGCAGAATATGTTGGAAACTTGATTTGAAAGTGCCATGTAGAATGTGAACATTTCAAATTCCTCTTGAGAGTATGGTTTTCCAACCTTGGCATATGTTGCATGCTTCTTTGTTCGATTTGATAGTTAGCAGCGTAGTGGCCATATAGGTTGCATCGAAAGCATTGAATTTGAGAGACATCTTTTCTTGGTTTGCCTTTTCCATTAAACTTTCTCTTCCTCTTTTAATTATTCTTCTTTTCCTTCTTCTTAGAGTTGGAATTAATGTTAAGAACATGAATGTCCTCATCTAAACCCTTTTGTTTGCTCCCTTTGGTGAGTAGTCTAGTTTCTTCTAGAAGATAGTTAGATCTTAGTCTATCTAAGTTAGGAAGTTTAGGTCTTGCACTTATGCCTTGCACAAAAGGTTCCCATGAGTTGGGTAATCCACTTAAGGTAGTGTAGGTTAATTCCTTTTCATCAATTTTGCATCCAACTGAAGATAGTTGATCTTGAAGTGTTGTTATCCTCATGAAGTAAGCATTTATAGTCTTATCTTTATTCATGCTTATGTTGTTTATTTGCCTCTTGAGTGCGAGTGTCCTCCCGATATTATTGATTTCAAATGCATTTTGAAGTGATTTCATCATGAGATGTGCAATTTCTTGTCTAGCTAGGACTGGAACAATGTGATCTTGCACAACATCTATGATCAATCTCATGGCCTTCTCATTGTTTTCTATCCACTGAGATTTTTCTGGTTCATCCTTAGGTTCAGTGATTTAATCGTATACATATGGGTATACTTTGTTTTCCTTTAGCAACATAGTGATTCTTAGCTTCCATGATGAAAAGTTATTTGCTCCATGTAATCGATCTTCAAATCTGACTGTGCTTGCCATGTTTGATGAAGGAATTTGATTAGTCTTCAAATTGTGTGATCTTTAGCTACTCAAGTTTAATTTAGGACCAGTTTATAACTTGGCTATGATACCATGTTGAGATATGGACCAGCTAGGACTCGAACCTAGGACCTTCCATACGTTGCTGGAGTGCTCTACCACTGAGCTACTAGCCCCTCTTGGACAAGTCCATTGTCGGTCCAGGTGTAGCTTATTTCCAACACCAACATTATCAAGTAAATGCCCAAAATTTTACAAAATGCAATGACCTTTGAATCAAGAAAAGTTGGTGTGAGGCAGAAGTGGAGTTTCATCAATAGTCAATGGAGCCCTAAGTGTAATATTCATAAAAAATTTAGTGGAAATGCAAACGATAGCTAGGCTTCTTGAGAAATCGACTTCGCCAAATAGTTGAGGAGTCCTCTTTACAGAGGATTCTAAAGCGATACTTAAAATGATAGACAAAGTTCGAGACAATTATGTGCACAAAGTTAACAAAGTTAGGGTAGAATCTGGAAGTCACGATAATTTTGAAAATTCCAAAGAAAATCCCAAGCCCCCAATCTATCTTATGTCCCAAAGATCATTGCATCCAATGAGCAAATTGAAAGAAAGAAGTGAACAAATTAGTGATTCAAACTTTTGGGAAATTTGGTCACTATAGGTATATCCTCTAAATGTTATTATATTTGAGTAAGTCAAGAAGAAAAGTTATGAAAATGAGTGAGTAAGAAATGCTAAGGAAAGGAATTCTAACAATGAAGAAGTTTGGCAATAGAAGGAATTCGGGGAAAGATTGATCTTAAGGATTCTTGCATGGATTGTGATCAAACCTAAATAGGACAAAAGGTCAATAAAATTGTATGGTTGTGATGTAATTCAAAGGTTTGTGGGTTTGGTAGATAAGCAAAGAAATACATAAATCTAAAACAATTAACTATCCCTGAAATCATCAAAGGGCCAAGGAACATCAAGTTAGGAATTCATGATAAAGGAGGCGATGATCAACAATACACACTCTTTGAGAGGGATTACTCCCCGACCCTTCACTCAGTTCAAAAGTGAGATTACTGAATAAAAAGGTTATGAAGTGACATGAATTAATTTGCATTCCATGACTCATAAGAAAAGCCGATTTTTATGACATAACAAACCAAATCTTAAGAAAATAAATGGAAATTGGAAGTTGATGAAGAGGAGAATTAACTCCATGATACACTACAATCCTAGAAAATTTAAAATTCCCAATATGGATTAAGGCTCAGGAAAGGATAAAATATCAAAAAGAAGAGAAGCATATGTTAAATAGTCAATTCATGACTTATATAAAGGTCAAGTCTCATAAAAACACTATACACCAAATCCTTCACCATACAAAAAGGTCAAGTATTCCTAGCATATGAAAGTAGATGAGTTTTCATGAATACATTTTAGATGGCCATAAATCAATGGGTAGCTTAAGAGTCTGAATTCCATAGTTATGTGACAAAACCAGGTTTGTCAAAATTACTTGAGATCAAGAAAGATTAGATCACATAGCAGTTTACATGATCTAAATCACTGAGATAATGAGAGGACCAAAGTCTAAGAATGGGTTACTCAACCAGAATGCCTTGTCCATATGAAAAACCCGAACTACATGAAAAAAGAAGGAACCTAAAATCCAAGGATTCTTTTGAAACCCAAATTGTTCTAAACATCCTTGGAATAATCCCATTTCTCCAAATTTTCAGAGGGAAATAAAATTTCATGTAAAGACTATGGTTACCACATGCGCTTAATGGATTCTTAAATTGTGATGAATGTGTGCTATTAAAATGATATTGGTTTGATGATGTATGACTTTAGGAATCTTAAGCAATGACTAGTTCATGAATATAAGAAAGTTCTATGAAATGCTTAATTAGTTCATATTGTTGAGACTAAGATGTTTCAATCTTTGAAAATCCTAACATTGATTTTGATTATATTTATCTATGATTTTAATTTATTTACTCCCTACAAATGTCTAGTCATGTAGTGGGACCCATAGGCTTGGTGCCATCCAACTTGGTGATGAGTGTATGACACATATGTTGCACATGTGGAGGTAGGCATCTCACTTCGAGAATCTTGACAAGTATCATCCTATGAAAGAGTAGAGAAGTAGTAGGAGATACCTTTTGCATGGAGAAGGTGGGTGCCCAAATAGGGTTATGACAAGTTGAAATAGAATAAACTAATTATAGTCATTTATGACATATTCTCTTACAACTATAACTATTGTAAGTTATGACAAGTGTAAGATGCATAAGAGCATCTACCATACCTCCAAATAGTAAATTTTGGGTTCCCAACTTAGGAGATTTGAATGAGGAGTCATTTGGAGGTGTACATGTGTCATTTGCATTCTTTTTGTTGGCAAAAAAATAGTGGCAAATGCTTTGCATGAACCCATCTTGTAACTTGCTCTAGAAGCTTCTTCTTGAATTGTATTTCTCTATAAAAGGTAGCCTTGGGGAGTATTAGTGATGTTATATTTAGTGGTGAAGTGTTATGATACAGGAATTAATCTACATTGTGGATTGTTAGTTGTAGATTGTTGTTTAATAAGCTAACTGCTAATATTGTATTGTAAGAATTTTTTTATTGGAATACAAACTACTATATTTTTAGAGTGTGGATTTTTTCACCTAAAAGTGTTTTCCCCATGATATATCTTGTGCTCATTGTGTTTATATTTATTCTTGTTTATTATCTACTTGTGAATGCATTTCTGATTTTGCAATAAAATATTTGTAAAGAAAATTTGCACTATCTCCTCCACTAGATTAGTGTCATGAATTTTTTTTCACAACTTAGCTTCCTTTCAATTGGTATTAGAGCTTGGCATATTTTGGTTCCATTTTTGGGTAGTGGTTTTTTTGTACTAATCTCAATTTGACTAGGAGCTTTTGCAAAGTATTTTCAAAATCTTGTTGCAGGAAGAAGGTTGCAAGCACATCCACAAAATTTGATATGGAGAAGTTTAATGGTAGCAACTTCAAACTTTAGAAGTTAAAAATGGAGGATATGCTCATGGATAGAAATTTGTGGGCTATAATTGTTGGCAATTTGGAGGAATTGATTATGTGTTGCATTGATGTTTTATCATTGATGTCAACACTAGTTGCTTTGCTATCTATCGGCTTCCGATAGAGTGGTTAGATTTTGGTGATGATTAGGAGATTGGTCTTTGGTTTTGTCCAGCTTGTGGAATTGGCTTGGATTGGTTATTCATGTCTTCCTGATGTATATCACATTTAGTTGGTTCAGGATTTGATGATCTGGATGCTATCATTTGTTCTAGTAAGCCTTTTGGTCACTAGTAAGGGTTTAATCGACAATGCTTTGATGAAGATCTTTTGATTAATCCGATAAGTAGTGTTGGTGCAGCTTCTAGAAGGTTATCAGGATGCTAGGGGTTATTATATTCATGTTCCATTTGTTCGTGGTGTTTTATTTGGCTTATGATGACCTATTTTAGGTTTGGTGTTATTCTGCTAGACTATGGACCGGTTTGTGTAACATGTTGATTGATACTCCCGATGCGTCACCGGTTGGATTTATTGTTTGGTTTATGTTGTTTCAGTCTTAGGCCGACTTCGTTTATCATTGGTTTGTGGGATTATGTAATAGATCTATTTTAATATTGTTTAGGTGGATGACCTAATTGTTTAGGTCTCAGGTTGGTATAAATATGTTGGAAGATCTCTTTGTAGATCGGTTGTCATGGGTTATAGGATTATCTATGTGCGAATAAAGTTGTAATCATATGCAGAGGTTTTGGTCAATCATAGGTGATCAAATTGGATTTGTGAAAGAGGTTTAAGACCTCTGGTATTGAGCTTAACTAGAACTATACTCAGGAATAGGAGATTCTATTCCTATCATTCACTCATCTTTCCGGATTGTACTTTGGATTTCTTTGTAGTTAGTGAGGCTCCTTTTCTGATGAGCAGTGTGCTCTATGCAGTGTGCTTTCCTGCATGTGCAGGACCCTCTTATTGTAATCACATAGTTGCTGCAAAAGTATTATCAGACTATGGGTAGGCTTGCCACTGTGGTTTTTCTCTTTACTGGGTTTTTCACGTACAAATTTTGGTGTTATGTGTTGTGGATTATTGGTTAATTCTTCCATGATTTATGTTTATGCTTAACTGTTACATTTGCTATTCTGGTATTTCATTTATGCATTTTGGTAGAAGGTTTTGTGTGCTTAAAGTTTTATAATCTGTTGACAACTGATTCACTCCCCCTCTCAGTTGCCCACTGGTTATCCTAACAATTGGTATCAGAGCTTGTTCCTCTTTGTAGAAGCTTAATCACTTGAGGAAGATACCATGGCAACTAATAATTCAACCACATCTATTTTCCAGAGAGAAATCCCTAAGCTTGATTTGAAAAATTATAGAGTATGGAAGATTCAGATGGAGGAATCATTTGAGATGTATTGGGAAACAAATTTGGGAGATCACAGAGAAAGGCTATAGTCCTGATAATCCAGCATCTGGCAATCCTCCTCCAACAAGCTTGGATAAGGACGTTGAAAATGATTGTAGAGCTAGCGAAGCACTTTTCAGTGCATTTTTTGATCAGTAAATAATGGGATTAACTGACCAATCAACTACAAAGGCTATATGAGATAAGTTGGAGGCCTTGAATGAAGGTGACTCTACTATTAAAATTGCTAAACTTTATGGTTGCTAGGTGAGGTATGAGAACCTGAAGCTGGAAGAAGATGAAAGGATTACTGATTTTATGGAAAGAGTTAATGAAATTGTTACGAGAATTCAATTTTGTGGTGGATCTCTAAGAGAAGATGAGATTGTTTCTAAATTTTTGAGATCTTAGCCACTGGCTTAGAAGATGAAGGCTACTGTAATTAATGAGTTGAGAACAATGGTTAACACTTCTGTTAACAGGATACTCTGGTTGAAAAATTATCTGCTTTTGAGCTTGAAGAATATGGTCCTCAAGGAGCTGCAAAGACTGAATCTTATTTTTATGCACCTACATCATCAACCGACAAGAGTGATTGGAAAGCTTTATATGTGAAGGAACTAGATGAAATGAAGAAAGGATGAAGATTTTGAGAAACTTGAAGCCCTATTTTCTAGAAGAGTACCTAAAGGTCCTACTAGAAGTAAGTATGAAGAAAAATCATCTTTTAAATGTTTTGCATGTAATAAGATGGGTCATTTTTCTTCTAGATGTCCTAAGAGGAATTCAAGATTTGAAGAGAAAGCTAGAAGATTTTTTAGGCCTAATCATGATTATCAGAACAAGCATAAGTACAGGAGAAACAACGACAAATCATGTTACTATGTGGATGAGGAAGGTGCAACTGATTCTTATGATGAACCTTCACAAGATTCAGCTAGTGGATCTAGCAGTGGTAACGAATGGGTATTTTTGCCTATTAAGGAAAATGCTCTGGTACCTATTATTCAAAATGAGGAAAAGGCCCTTGCTGCTAAAGTTGAAGAAAAGGATGAATGGGTGATAGACACTGGTTCTTCACATCATATGACTAGAGATAAAAGGAAGTTTTTAATATTTGCAATAATTTGATGGTGGACTGGTTAGATTTGGAGATGACAAAGCAAGCATGATCAGAGGAAGAGGAAATATATCATTGGATGGTATGCATAACACTGATAATGTTTATTATGTTGAAGGTTTAAGGCATAATCTCTTGAGTTTAGGATAGTTGGTGGATAAGGGATTTCAATTATAGTTCAAGGATGGAAAATGCAAAATCATTAACAGATCTGGATTGGATATTGCAATCGGTACACAGACTAAGGGTAACATCTTTAATTTGAACTCTAGTGAGAAAAAAAGTTCGATTTGATAAATTGATGAGAGTTGGCTATGGCATAAGAGGTTGTGGCATGTGAATTTTGATTGCATTGTAAAGATCAGTTCAACAAAGGTTGATAGAGATATACCTAGGATTGTGAAGCCCTATAATCTGGTATGTAAGGAATGTCAAATGGAAACGCAGGTTAGAAATTCTTTTAAGAGTATACAAGACAAATCTAATGATGTTATTGATCTTATTCATACTGATTTATGTAGTCCTACTAGAATTAAAATTTTTCAAGATGATTGATATTTTATGCTAATCATTGATGACTATTCTAGAATGTTGTGGGTTACTTTTCTAAGGGAGAAATCAGAAGCTTTTGAAAAGTTTAAGATCTTTAAAGATAAAGTTGAGATAGAGATAGGGTTGAATATTAAATTCTTAACGTCAGATCAAGGTGGTGAATTCACATCCAGTGACTTTAATAGTTATTGTGAGAAACATGGGATAACAAGACAGTTGTCTGCCCCCTGGACACCTCAGCAGAATGCTGTTGTAGAAAGAAAGAACAAAACTATCTTGGATGCAGTTAGAACTATTATTATGGAAGCTAATTTTCCAAATATCTATTGGAGAGAAGTTGTGGGCATGACGGTATAGACATTCAACATAGTTCATATCAAAGGAGACACCGGTAAGACACCTTATGAGTTATGGCTTGGTCATACACCTTTAGTTAAGTATTTTAGAATCTTTGGTAGTAAATGCTATATCAAAAGAGATGATTCCATTGGAAAGTTTGATCCTACATGTGATAAAGGGATATTTATTGGTTATTCTAATGAAAGAAAAGCATATAGATATTATAACAAGAGATTGCAAAGAATTATGGAAAGTGCTAATGTCAAGGTGGATGAGCTATACAAAGGTCAAATCAGAACTTATGAGAGAGAACCAGAAGTGGAGATGATCATAATTGAACCAGTAGCACCTGTACTGGAATAAAATGTTGAACCTATTACTTCGGCAATATCAGAAAATTGAATAGTGACTGATGATCAAAGCAGGGAACCAGAAAGTCAGAAGACTCCTCGGTATGTAAAGTTAAATCATTCAGAAGATCAAATCATTGGAGACAAGAACAAAGAAGTAATGACATGAAGAATTTTGGCAACTGATGAGGTATGTTTAATTTCTCAAGTTGAACCAACATTAGTTATTGAAGCTTGTAAAGACAAATGTTGGATCAAAGCTATGGAAGAGTGTTGATGATTTATAGCTTCAGTTGGATAAAATTAAATGTTAAATTGTTTACTACTCCCACCGATTGGCATTAACATGGATTAAACAATTGTTTAGTATAAACAAAGAGCCACAATCAAGTAATGTCTTGACCGGTCATGACTGATCAAGGAATTGCTTGACCGCGCCTCATTTGTTACATACTTATATTGAGTGGCATTCGTGAGATAAGACATAGAAAAATAATAAATGCTCCTCTCACCTGCCATACAAAAGAAGATAGTCAGATTTATATTTTAATCAATAATACATAGAACAAGATAGATGTTAATTCTGATCCATAAATTTAACATGGTATCAGAGCCAGGTTTCCTTCTATAAAGCCTAACCGCCTGAAGGAAGATCTGAGTAAGATTAGATTGATATCTCCTTGAAAGTTTGAATATTAAAATGACGAATGGAATCAGATTTGAAGACGGACTTGAAGGTGTCTCAAACTTAAACTTAAACTACAAGCATCCCTTGCTGAAGTAAAAAATTCAGACGTATGTTCAGAAAAATATGTTCTCTAGAAGAAACTCAAGATACCTTGTGATTGAGAGGGAACTTACTAATAAAGATTGTGCACTTCTGAGGTAAAAATTGTAAATATTGATTGTTATTATTAATACTAATAATTATTTGATGGGTCTTGTGTAAATCATAAGGAAGTGACGACTTCCAAATGATTTCCACTTGTATTTTTGAGATTATTGGAAGGTGACGATCTTACAATAACTCAAGATTGTGGATAGAATCGCCAACTGAGGCAATCCACGTAAGATCTTGTGGATAGAATCACCGACTGAGGCAATCCACACAAGAGCTCATGGATAGAATCACCGACTGAGGCAATCAACGTGAGAGCTCATGGATAGAATCACTGACTGAGGCAATCCACATAAGAGCTTATGGATAGAATCGCCGACTAAGGCAATGAGAGCTCATGGATAGAATCACCAACTGAGGCAATCCACACAAGACCTCATGGATAGAATCACCAACTGAGGTAGTCGATGTGAGAGCTCATGGGTAGAATTGCCGACTGAGGCAATCCACACAAGAGCTTGTGGATAGAATCGCCAATTGAGGCAATCCACACAAGAGCTTATGGATAGAATCACTGACAGAGGAAATCCACTCAAGAGTTTGTGAATAGAATAGCTGATAGAGGCAATTCACATCTTGAAACTATGGTCCCAAGATAAGCATCATACGATTTATGAATATTGCTCCCAATACCTTTTATCCTCCCTAGCTAAGAGGGAGTGTTGATGATTTATAGCTTCAGTCGGATAAAATTAAATATTAAATTGTTTACTACTCCCACCAGTTGGCATTAATGTGGAACAAATAATTGTTTAGTATAAACACAGAGCCACGATCAAGTAATGTCTTGATTGGTCATGACCAATCAAGGCATTGCTTGACCGTGCCTCATTTGTTACATACTTATATTGAGTGGCATTCATGAGATAGGACATAGAAAAATAATAAATGCTCCTCTCATCTACCATACAAAAGAAGATAGTTAGATTTATATATTTTAATCAGTAATACATAGAACAAGATAGATGTTAATTCTGATCCATAAATTTAACAAAGAGGAATTAGATCAAATTGCAAAGAACAACACATGGACTTTAGTTCCTCAGCCTAAACATAAGAATGTTATTGGAACTAGATAGGTTTTTAGGAATAAATTGAATGAGGATGGACAAGTTGTGAGGAATAAGGCTAGATTGGTATGTAAAGGATATTCTAAGAAAGAAGGAATTGATTATGATGAAACTTTTGCTCCGGTAGCTAGGATTGAAGCTGTGAGATTACTTCTTGCTTATGCTGCCTATAAGAAATACAAGGTTTATCAGATGGATGATAAATATGAATTTTTGAATGGAGATCTTGAAGAGGGAGTTTACATTGAGCAACCTGATGGTTTTTCACTTTCAGACAATAGAAACATGGTTTGTAGGTTAAGGAAAGCGTTATATGGATTGAAACAAGCCCCTAGAGCTTGGTATGCTAGATTGGACAAATATATTTTGAAGCTTGGTTTCACTAAAGGTAATCCTGACATTAACTTATATTATAAGATCATTGATGATGACATATTTATTGTTGAAGTATTTACAGTTGATGATATCAATTTTGGAGGTGAGGATAAATTATGTATGGAATTATCTGAAAATATGAAGAATGAATTTGAGATGTCTATGATTGGGGTGATGAAATTTTTCTTAGGTTTGTAGATTACTCAGAATGGTAAAGGCATTTTCATCTGTCAAACTAAGTATGGTAGAGAGTTGTTGAAGAAATTTGGTATAGAAAATTCTAAACTGGTCGGTACCCCTATGGTTACAAGTGAGAAATTGAAAAAGAAAGATGTATCAGCTCTGGTAAATCCTACAAGGTATAAATCTATGATTGGAGGTTTGTTATATCTGACTCACACTAGATCGGATATAATGAACATTGTTTGTATTATATCAAGATATTAAAGTGATCCTAGAGAGAATCATGAGAGTGCAGTGAAAAGGTTTTTCAGGTATTTGTAAGGAACAACTGAGTATGGTTTGTGGTATCCTAAAGATGATGACTTTACACAATGTGCATATACAGATATTGATTGGGCTGGAGATTTTGATGACCGAAAGAGCACATTCGGTGGAGCTTTCTTTCTTGGAAAGAAACTTGTTTCATGGATCAACAAGAAATAATCATGTACTTCTTTATCTACTGCTAAAGTTGAGTATGTTGTTGCTGCTACTAATTGTACATAATTTTTATGGATGAAGCAAATGTTGAAGGATATAATGGTTGATTGCAATGAATTGGTAGTTATTCACTATGATAACTCTGCTGCTATTGATATATCAAAGAATCTAGTATTTCATTCTAAGACTAAACACATTTCTATCAAGTATAATTTTCTAAAGGAGAAGGTGGAAGAAAATGAAGTTAGACTAGTTTATGTGAACATGAAAGAGAAGATTGCAGATATCTTCACTAAACCTTTGCCTTAGGAATCATTTGAGTACTTTAGAGACAATTTGAGAGTTTATTCCCCTCTGGTAGAAAATTGAGTGATGCTGATTGGCATCAGTTCGATATGCATTTATCATTGCCATCATTCAATTTGAAATGATGTGTTGAAGGTACTACTCAGGGGGAGTAGTTAGCTGTGTGATTCAGAGGTTTTATGGTTGTTCTTTGATATTTATGTCAGATTTCTGGTATTGATGTCAAAGTGGGAGAGATATATGTGAAAAATAGAGCTTTACAGAGATATCATTCTCAGGAGGAGTATGGTCTTTGGTTTAGAACTTCATTGTCATATCATCTTGGAGAGTTTGTTGGATGTCTTCCTTTGGGGGAGACTTGTTTGGCATTTTCTTGGCACTTGAATGTTTTTTGAACATCTAATGTTGCCATCAATGCCAAAGGGTGAGATTGTTGGCAATTTGGAGGAATTGATAATGTGTTGCATCGATATTTTGTCATTATTGTCAACACTAGCTGTTTTGATGTCTACCGACTTTCAGTAGTGGTTGGATTTTGATGATGATCAGGAGATTGGTCTCTAGTTTGGTCTGACTTGTGGAATAGGCTTGGATTGGTTATTCATGTGTTCCTGATATATATCACATTCAACTTTTTTAGGATTTGATGATTTGGATACTATCATTTGTTCTAGTAAGCCTTTTGGTCACCAGTAAGAGTTTTATCGATAGCACTTTGATGAAGATCTTTTGATGAATCCGATAAGTGGTGTTGATGTGGCTTCTAGAAGGTTATCAGGATGCTGAGGGTTATCATGTTCATGTTCCATTTGTTCGTGGTGTTTCATTTGGCTTATGGCGAACTATTTCGGGTCTGGTGTTATTCTGCTAGGTTATCATGGACCGATTTGTGTAACGTGTTGGTTGATGCTCTCGATGCATCACGGATTGGATTTATTGTTTAGTTTATGTTGTTTCGGTCTTATGCCAACTTGGTTTATCATTGGTTTGTGGGATTATGTAACGGATCTATTGTATTATCTTTTAGGTGGACGACCTAATTGTTTAGGTGCCAGGTTGGTATAAATATGTTGTAAGATCTCTTTGTAGATCGGTGGTCATGGGTTATGGGATTATCTGTATGTGAATAAAGTTGTAATCATATGCAGAGGTTTTGGCTGATCAAAGGTGATCTGATTAGATTTGTGAAAGAGGTTTAAGACCTTTGGTATTGACCTTAACCGAAACTATACTAAGGAATAGGAGATGCTATTATTGTAGTTCATTCATCTTTCCAGATTGTAGTATGGATTTCTTTGTAGTCAGTGAGGCTCCTTTTGTGATGAGTAGTGTTCTCTAGGCAGTGTGCCTTTCTGCATGTGTAGGCCCCTCTTATTGTAATCACATACTTTTTTCAGAATTATTATCTAACTGTGGGTAGGCTTCCCACCATGGTTTTTCCCTTTACCGAGTTTTCCATGTACAAATATTGGTGTTATGTGTTGTGGATGATTGGTTAATTGTTCTATTATTTATATTTATGCTTAATTGTTATATCTGCTATTCCTGTATTTGGTTTATGCATTTCGGTAGAAGGTTTTGTGTGATTAAAGTTTTATAATCTATTGACAACTGATTCACCCCCACTCTCAGTTGTCCACTGGTTATCCTAACAAGAATATCTAGAACTAAACCTCAGAATACAACGCAAGATATTTGAGATACGATGGATTGAAAAGATAAGAGCCTAATAAGACTCTATTTGGTAGACTTTGTATTATTAAATATCTATGAACAAAAGATTATGAAAGGTATTTGGAAGAAGATTGGAGATGTTTATTAGGGTAAATCCTTGGTAAACAAGATTTTTATAAGAAAGAGTATGTACTTTTTGAAGATGGAAGATGGAGGATTTGATGTTGATTATCTTAATGCATTCAAGATGATTATTGCCTAGATATTTTTTGTTGGTGACAAGATCAAGGAGGTAGATCATTGCATGCTTCTATTATATGCTTTGCCTAATTCTTGGGACCACCTTGTTATGGCTATTAGGAGTACAACCATCTTGTTCAAGATGGATGAGGTGGTATCGTATTGGTGAGAAGGGTTTCAAAACCCTAAAAAATGAATGCTTCATAGAGGGGTTTTCTTATTGTAATCTTGAGTTTGATTTCTGCAAACACTGCATCAATGGTAAAAAAAATCATGTTCATTTTTATTCTAGTTCTCACAAATCTTCAAGATTATTGAACTTGATACATTCTAATGGTTTTGGTTCTTTTAATGTTCATCCAAATTCAAAATTCATGTATTTTATATCATTCATTGATGACTATAGTAGATGGATATTTGTTTATTTTCTAAAAAGTAAATATGAAGTCTTAGTTGGTTCAAAGAGTTTAAGGCTCTTGTTGAGAATCAAACTAGTAGAAAAATTAAGTGTTTGACGACTGACAATGGTGATGAGGTTTTCTCGATAGATTTTGAAAGATTCTATAAGGAACATGGGATTGAGAGGCATAAGAAAACTCCATACACCGCTAAGCAAAAAGGAGTTGTAGAGAGGATGAATATGACATTGATGGAGAGGGCTAGGAGTATTCTTAGTGGCACTAGCCTCAAACAAAAGTTTTGGGCTCAACCTATAGCCACTGCCTACCATCTAGTAAATAGATTTCCTCTATCAACACTTGTTGATAAGACACGTATGGAGGTATGACCAAGAGAGAAGGCCTCGGTGACTCATCTCAAAGTATTTGGTTGTCAAGATAATTCTCATATTTTGAGTGAAAAGAGATCTAAGTTAGACAACAAGGAAATGAAGTGTATCTTTATCATCTATGGTGTTAATGTAAAAGGGTACAATATTTGGGATCTAGTGATAGGGAGGGTTCTCTATAGAAGAAGTGTTATTTTCATAGAGATGAAACCTTCCACTATTAAGCTATAGCCATAGAAACAGGAGAAACAAAATAAGGAGGTAGTTCATATTTTTCCTATCCTTGAGAAACAAGAACTACAAGCTCCCGGTGGACCTAATGATGAGGAGAGATCTAGCAGCTTTGAAATTTCAAAATAGGATGAAGAACCTAAACCTTAGCCTTTGAGGAGATCTACTCATGATAAGAAAGAGCATGAGATATATGGGTATTCACTAGAAAGGTTTGTTATTAACCTTTATATTGTAGTTGTATTTTTATTTGATTGCTAACACTAATGAGCCTACGACTATTAAAGAGGCTATGGGTATTCATGATGTATATTCCTAAATGGAAGGCATGAATGATGAGACGTCATTTTTGAGGAACAACAATACTTGGGATATGGTAAATTTGGCTGAAGAACATAAGCCCGTGGGACACAAATGGATGTTCAAGAAAAAGTTGGATCTTGATGGAAATACTGAGAAACATAAAGCATGTCTGGTTATAAAGGGGTATTCCAAGGTTTAAGGAATAGATTATGGTGAAATTTTCTCTCCTATTGCAAATCTAACATTCATTTATTTCTTCTTATCACTTGCATAGTTGTTGATTGGGAAATGAAGAAAATGGATGTGAAGATGACATTCCTTCAAGATGATTTGGAGGAAGAGATTTATATGTCACATCCAAAGCATTTTGTAGTGAAAGATAAAGAGAATATGGTTTACAAGTTGAAAAAGTCTTTGTATGGTTTGAAACAGTCTCCTAGGATGTGGTACCAAAATTTTGATACCTATGTGTTGAGTTTGATATTTTAGAGGTCTACATCTGATCATCGTGTTTACTTAAAAACTAATAATGGTCGCATTATCATTACTGCATTATATGTGGATGATATGTTACTATTTGGGAATGGATATTTGATTTTTGACATGAAGTATTAGTTGTTAGCATAGTTTGAGATGAAAGATTTAGGTGTAGCTAGATACATTATAGGGATGGAGATTAGAGGAGCTAGATCTAACAAAAAGATTTAGCTAAGCTAGAGTAAGTATGTGAATTAGGTTGGAGAGATTCAACATGGCAACTTGTAGATCCATGATAGTTCCCATTGCATTGGGAACAAAATTACCTATGGAGGATTGTCCAAAATCTCCTTCTAAGGTAGAGGACATAGCAAGTGTACCATATGTAAGTGCAGTCTCATGTATGCTATTGTTTGTATAAGACCAGACATTTCCGAAGAAATGATAGTCTTGGGTCAATATATGGCTCATCTTGGACGAGTTAATTAGGATACAATTAAGAGAGTGTTTAGATATTTGAGAGATAATTTTGAGTATTCCTTGTCCTATCATGGTTGTCCTACTAAACCTTGACATTTTGTATGTATTAAAAGATATATGGATTCAGATTGGGTAGGTGATATTGATAGTAGAAGATCCATTAATGATTGTCTTTAGCAACATTCAATTTGTAAATAAAATTAACCTACACCACTCTTTAAGGGTTAGTGGTCATATCATATAGCACATTACCATGCAAATAAATAATCATTTAAAATCATGATAATATCTATCAAAATACCCATCATAAAATATTTTGTCACACCACAAAGAATCACATATATGTGAAAGGAAGCTAAGGTGTGAAAAACACTTATTAACACTAATATAGTGGGGAGACAGTGCAAATACTCTTTACAAATCGTCTATTACAAAATCAAAAACACATTCATAAGTAGATAACAAACATGCATAAAGATAAACAAAATGAACACGAGATATATCATGGGGAGAACCTTTTTAGATGAAAAACCCCACTCTGGACAAAAGCACAATATTTGGTATTCTAGTGAATAAATTCCTACAATACAATATCAACACTTAGCTTCTTCGACATGAGTCTACAAATAACAAACCATAATATAAATTAGTTCCAGTAGCATAACACTTCACCTACAAATATAATATGATTGATACTCCACAAGGATAGCTTTTATAGAAAAATACGACTCAAGAAAAGGATTCTAGATGAAGTTACAAGATGGGTTCATGCAAAGTGTTTCACCCATTTTTTTAGCCACCAAAAATCATGAAAAGACACATGTACATCTCCAAATGATTCCCCATTCAAACTTGCTAAGTTGGGAGCCCAAAATTTACTATTTAGAGGTATGTAAGATCCTCTTATGCATCTTATAGTTTTCATAACTTAAAGCACTAACAGTTGTAAGAGAATTCATCATAAATTACTATTATTAGCTTAGTCTCTTACAACTTGTCATAACCCAACTTGGGCACCCACCTTCTCAATGAAAAATGTATCTCCCACCACTTGTCCATTTTGTCATAGAATATATCATAGGCTAACACTTTTCAAGATCATCAAAGTGGGCTGTCTACCTCCACATGTACAACATGTGTCATACAATCATCACCAAGTAGGATTCCACCAAGCCTATGGGTCCCACTAGATGACTAGACATTTGTAGGTAATAAATAAATATTAAGAAGATCAATGTTAGGATTTGTAAATGTCGACACACCTTAATCCCAATATTATCCCGCTTGTTGAAGACCTTCTAAATAGTTTATAGATTAACTGCAGGGGGTTGAGAGGCCCACCGAACTACAAAACCATCTAAACTTTTCTATGCTCACCAATTTTATCAATGCATCTACAAAATTAATCCAAGTGTGAACCTTGCCCAATGTTACTATCCCATCCTCTACCATATCTCAAAAAAAATGAAACTTAACATCAATGTGATTTTTTCTAGCATGAAAAATTGGATTCTTTACTAAAAAAACTGCACTCTGACTGTCACAACAGATAGGACATCAATCCTGCATCAAGCCCAATATTTTAACATAAAATTATGTAAGCCAAATGGATTGCTTACAAGCATGAGTAGATTCTATATACTCTAGTTCTATCATGGACAAAGCCACTATAACTTGCCACTTACTCATGCAACTAATAGCACCACCATAGGGATCATCATAAGGAGAAAAATCTGAAGACACAATAAAAGTGTAGCATGAGTATAGGAGATCCATCCAAAATTATAGGATGACATTCCATTTTCTAAAATTGATTTGGAAGAAGCTAACATGATATTTGTGGTAGTGTACAACAACAGTAATTCTACAGAAGATTGGGATAATCATATCAAAGAATTTTGTGAATAGGTAGACACCATGGAGTATGAAGTTAAACTTGTTTTTGTACCACCTAATCAAGAATTGAATGCACTAGTGACAATATTTGGAGTATTTTGAAGTAGCAGAATGAGTAGTTGTCGGTGGATGTGAAAATGGAAGGAAGTTTTGATTTAAAAATGATACATTTTTATTTGTAAAATAAATAATTACTTTTTCGCTAAAGTTTTAATGTAATATTGTAAAGCTAAAAGTTGGCATTTCTCCAAAAAGTTGCTATTTCATCTTTTTATACTCGAAGACATGACATTTTCTCTCCTTTTCTGGTTCTATAACAAATTCAAGAAAATTATTAAATGCCATTAGTTTAGGGTTTGTAAAAGCTAAATATTGTCCCTTGAGAAAATTTAATCTTGTCCATTGATTCAAATTGAAAAATATATAAAAGGAATCCTTCTCTTAGTCATAAAAGGTTGTTGAACAAGGATTATTGTAGCTTTGCATTGAATTATGACATTTTACTAGTTGTCTCCTCTTGTATGAATGGTTCCTTTCTTCAATATTAGTTAATGTTCATTGATCTTAACATTTGGTGTATTTCTAGTTCATACTATTTGTATCTTGCTCATTGTAAGTTATAGTATATGGTTAGTCTAAACCTAATTTTGATATTAGTTCAATTGTGAATTCTTATTTGAGTAACAGCAAAATTGGGTACTTGTATGCATGTTTACAATTTAAAAATTTTCCATTTCTTTGAAGGTTTGCACTATTTCTATAGCATTGTGAGTTATTTCTAGTTAAGCAAGAATCAATTTTATGAGAAATTTGTCTATATATGTAGCATCAACCTTTATTATCATTGTCTGGAAACATTTAGCTTAGTTTCTATAACTCGATCTTTTGCCTTTTATTTCAACATTCTCATTAATTTAGGAAGCAAATAATTACTTAGATCTCCATATCATATCATGAGCTTAATTTTCAATCTTTAGACTTCAAAAACTCAATTAGCGTTTCAATAATTCTAGATCTTTCAAAACTCTTATCATTTAGATTCCATTATATAGATATGTAAGTTCCTTTGTCATTACCAAAAATTCACATCAAATCACTAATTTATCCAAGTATAGTCAAGAAATGACATATTAGAAACTTAAGATAATCTTATTTGAAGAATCCAATAGAACATAAGATTTCCTTTTTCAAGAGACTATAGGATATACTTAGTATATTTTATTTTGTGTTGGTAGTAAAACAAACTATATGATAAAAAAATGGCCTTAGAAGGAGTGGAGTTCAAATATGGATCAAGTTGGAACTAGCGTGAGGTTGAAAATGATAAATCTAAGATATGTCAGATCTCTTTTATACTACAAATTTCAAAATATTATAAAGTCTGAAATATACTAAAGCTTTGAGTCAAAATGATTAAGAAACAATTTCATATTTCGTGTTGTAAAGATATTCTTCTGGTTGATATTCCTTAGCTTCATGTCTTTCAATGAAAAACTATGTCCCAGGAATCTTTCTCACATCTTTAGAAAAATGCATAACTCATGACATCACTAGGCATGATGAGTTGAATTGTTTAACCTTTTCTTAGGAATGGAGTTAGCTTCACAAGGAATTTTTTTGGTTGGGATGCACATGAATGAGTGGTATTTGTAGAGCCAAATGATTTTAGTTTTTCAGAAGGTGAAAATGAGGCCTTCACAAGATTTAAGGCATTGGTTGAGAATGGGTTATATATGGAAGATATACTACTTCCCTATGGTGCGTGGTACATAATGTGGCTCAGTTAGGAATTACCTAATCATTATGTGGGGATTAAATCAAGCAAGTCAAGAGCCATTTGGGATTATTGGAGCAACCAAATACTTGTAATGATGAGTCATCAAAATATAGTACTAAGGAGAATACTCAACAAGGAGAATGTATTATAGTATCAAGATATGATACAAACGAGTTTAAAATCAGAAACACAAATAATAAAAATGATCAATATTTGGAAGCATCAAAGCATGAAGAGATTAGAGTTCTCCTCACTCGGGTTAGCCAAAACTCTAAAAAGGAATATTTAATAGAGAAATTGAATGCCTTAAAAGTCTATCATGACTCATTATAATCTAGTGTTTATTGATCCATGAAGAAAGAAGTTATTTAGATAAAGTATAAAAGAAAAAGTTGTTAATGAGCATCTAATTACACAATAGAAAGATGATTTGGGTGAATACTTACTTGTTTTTCAAGATGAACTGCCAATCAAAGATATGATACCAAGTGGTAAAAGGAGTTTTTCTTTATCAAATGATGTTTGTTCATTATAATTTACTAATCATAGTAAGGTATATAATTACATAATACCCAAAGAGGTTCATCTAAAACTTTTTAATGTGTAGAAAATTTTAGATAATAACAAAGATAGTAATAAAACAACCATTTCATATGAAGATAATCATATTATTACAATAGGGGTTGCATTTGAGGAGCAACTTGAGTTGGCATTTGAATGACAACCTATCAAATAAATTGATGCTTATAAAGATATGTTTGATGAGATACATAAGGATCCTTCACTATGCTAGAAAAGGACTCACAAATAGGTAAAATATTCCATGTTCCTAGCATGTCAAGTCTAACTTCCATCCTGCATTCCTTACAAATTAATGTAATTATTATTTTCATATTTCAACTATGTGAGAGATGCTACAGCATCAGCTATGATCTCTTGAAAATATGAATATGATCATATCAATTGACACATGTGTGAAGGGTAAACAAGATTTTATACTTAAGTTATCACTCCCCTCTATGAATTTTGAAAGGTGTCAATTTGATTATGGACATTTAGGAAGGACAACTTGTAGATGGATTAATCATGGACCTAATGAGTCTCCCCAATTGTTGATTCTACATGAAGTTTTCATTAAGTATGAAAGTGGCATAATGAATTTTTTTTCTTCAGAGTATAAAGATAAACATGCCAAAGTTTAGACTATTCCCTATGTCTTGTTGTTACTAAATATTCTAAAAAATAATCTAGGATCATGTATTCACTTAGGTTATATATATGGTTTTTTCATTCAACTTATTTTTGTAAATATTTAAGATATACCCTCATTTTAGCTTAGTTTTCTTTCTTGTCCTTAGTTTAGGTTTTTTCTTGCTTTTTCTTATGGTTGATTTCTTTTAGCTTAGCTTTCTTTCTATTTTAAATTAGTTTCCCCTACTTTAATTTTATTTTTCTTTAGTTTTTTGGTTTGGTAGAGAAGGTTAATTCTTTGTTTTGTGACCAGGTGTATGCTAAGAGTACATCTAAAGAGTGGATATTTCTATTGTTCTACTCATTTATTTGATAAATGGTCATGAAGTGTTTTATGATCTAGGTTGTGTTTTTTATCTAGATCACTTGATTAGAACATATTCTTGACTCATAAGGGAATCGTTATTTATTTTTTGCCAATGATATTTGTCAATCATTATATCTTTAACAAATATATAATTACTTGTAATTATTGGATTTTGCAAATGAAAATTGTAGCAACTAAAAAATCTAAAGTCTTGCCTTAGTGACTACTATGATTTTGAAACCCGTCATAATCTTTTCTTCTTATAGGTAAAAAATGTAGAGTAAAATAATAAACAATACTGAATTGAGAAAAGCAAAAGAAAAGTATATTCAAATTTTGATCTTTGAAAAATGTGAATAATTCTACTAGGGCTATAGATTCTTGAATGGAAGAAGAACAATGTTAATGAAAATTACAATAACAACCTTATTAGGGATATAGATGCTTGACGAATAGTGAGGTAATGTCCAAGTTACTTTTGAAGTAGAGATACTCATATAGCTTATCTTAATGGAATGAAGACACTTCTAAATTTTCAACTTGGAATAAATACAATAGTGCACACTTGGATGATCAAAGATTAAAGCAACTTGTTACAACTAAGGATTCCATTACCTTTTTTAGCGTGATTTCTTTTTACATGATTTGGTGTAGGAGATGTCAACAAGAGATTCTGGGTTCAGAATGGGTATTTATAATCAAAATGTTGAAGAAAATTTCACAGATTTGCCATTTGTTGTGTCTTGTATACACAACCCATTTGCAATAGGGAACCCCTTCTCCATTTTGTTTCTTTTTACTTTTGGCCAATTTTGTTTGCATCAGATTTCAGGTTGTCCTGCCTAGAAGGACGGGGGAGAGGCCTCGTTTTCAAATTTGAAGAGAGCTTGCTTTGATGTCTCATGTTTGTAACTTCTACAAAGGGATTTCTATTCAGGACCAAATTTACTGAATTCATATTATTCAAGAAACTACAATAAGTGTAAGATCGAGTAGTAAGTGTGAAGTGTTGATGAGTTTCGGTTACAAGCAATACCTGGAGATTATTCGCAATTGTGGATTTGTCAATACAATCGTGAAGTCCTCTATGTGGAGAATGATCAAAACAAAAGTCCAAATTTGAGACTTACGACATAATGGAATCTCTAACTATGGACTCAGTTCGGGGAGTGTGTGCATTTGTGGATCCATCCACATAACACTACAACGCGTGAAAAAGAAAAATCCTGTTGGTTAAGGAGCAAATATCGTATCATTAAGTGTATCCTAAAGTTCAGCTAGATAGAAAAATCGGGGATGAGAGACATGCATACACAATTTCACAAGATATTATGATTGCCGAGAACATCGCATTTATTATTAGCCAAAACCCTGTAAACCATTCCAAATCGTGAAAAATACAATCCTCGAACGTGCGATGCCTCACAAACCACAAATCATTAGTGAAAGGCGTTTGAGCAATATGACTCAAAAGGGAAGATCATTTCCATTATTCATGGCTATTGAAACTCAGAGAAGTCATTGCAAGAGAGAAGTGAATCTCGACCAAACGAAGATTAGCTGCATACTTTCTTCTTTCAGGGACAATTGTAGGTATGTATCGCGACTTTATCTCACAATCATCAACTCAAGAACTGATGATGGGGGGCATTCAATATAATCATTTTAAACTATCTTTTCCTTCTACGTTTTTGCAAATCACGTTTTCAGACACACGAACTAGAATAATATCGGCACATTATGATTTTGATACATAATTGATAAACCTATGAAATTTGAATTCCATAAAATCACTTCGATCTATTCCACGAGTTGGATATGAAAACTAAGTTGAAAGCCTAGACTAATACAATGATGCCCTAGTTACATACCCGAAT
The DNA here is from genome assembly GCF_030272615.1 of Cryptomeria japonica. Lineage (NCBI taxonomy): Eukaryota > Viridiplantae > Streptophyta > Pinopsida > Cupressales > Cupressaceae > Cryptomeria > Cryptomeria japonica. The sequence goes on along the minus strand of NC_081407.1, from coordinate 662,105,421 downwards.
CCTTCAAGGAAATTCGTAGAGTTATCAAATAGACGCCCAAAATTTTACAAAATGTAAAGACCATTGAATTGAGAAAAGTTGGAGGATGCGAAAGTGGAATCTCATCAAGATCAATGAAGCCCTAAGTGCAATTGTGATGAAAAACATTGTGAACGATAGTTAGGGTTTCGAAGAAATTGACTTTCTCAGATAGTAAGGGATTCCTCTTAACTGAGGATTCCAAAGTGATCCTTGAAATGATAGATGAAGTTCAAGATAGTTTGTGCACAAAGATAGTGAAGTTAGGGTAAAATCTAGAAGTCCCCATAATTTTGAAAATTTCAAAGAAATCTCCAAATCCCCAATCGCTCCCATGTCCCAAAGATCGTCACATCCAACAAGAATATCAGAAGAGAGAAGTGGGCAAATTGGTGATTCAAAGTGCAGGGAAATTAGGATATCCTTGAAACGTTATTATGTACGAGTAAGTCAAGTAGAGGAGGTAAGAAATGCTATGTAAAGAAAGTCAAACGATGAAGAAGTTCGGTTATAAAAGGAGTTCGAGGAAAGATAGATGTTAAGGATTCATCAATGGACTGCAATCATACCCGAGTAGGACAAGAAGTCAATAAAACTTCAAAGGTTGTGATGGAATTCAGAGGTTTGAGGGCTAGGTAGATAAGCAAATAAATGAATAAATCCAAAATCATCCAGAGGTCGAGGTGCATCAAGTTGGGAATTGCCGATTAAGGAGGCCATGATAGACAACACAAACTCTTTGAAATAGATTACTCTCTAACCCTTTGCTCAGCCCAAAAGTAAGAATGCTTAATACAAAAGGTTATGAAGTGACACAAATTAATTTATAATCCATGACTCACAAGAAAAGTCTATTTCCAAGACATAATAGGACAAATATAAAGAAAAGAAATGGAAAAGAAATACAAATTGGAAGTTGATGAAGAGCATGATTAATTCCATGATGTATTATAATCCTCAAAAATCTAAAATGCCCAATATAGAATAAGGCTAGATGAATTATAAAAGATAAAAAAGAAGAGAAGGATATGTTAAAAAGTCAATCCATGACTTACATAAGAGGTTGAGTCTCATGAGAAGGCTATAAACTAAATTCCTTGATGACACAAAAAGATCAAATTTTCACAATGTATTAAAGTAATTGAGTTTTCTCTATTTGATTGATTACTTAAAGATATTTTAAAACCTAGAATAGATCTATTTAATGGGAGAGGGATTTATTTGATCTGATATACATGAACTAAGGTTTTTGGAATTTTCAATTTTCAATTTGAGGGGTTATCATGTGTTTTTCTAATCATCCTACTATTGTCATCCTCACAAAAGGTAATTATTAGTCTTTGCAAAATAGAATCCTCATATATCTATGGTGGCTAGATCATTTCATTTATTTGTATGGTCTTGAATCAAAACTAGCCATTTTAAGATGTAGCATAGCTTGGGATATTATCATAGACCATGTATTATAGGATTTATTTGTTCTAGTATTGTCCATGCCATTAAGTGTATTGCGTGGGATCTTGAGTTTCCATGTAGACTTTGGACTAGACTTTGGGAGATGCAGGGAGACCATCATATCTCTCCATTTTTAGAGGATCTTATAGTATATTGTCTTATTCCCCCTACATGTGCAGATTGTATACCCTTTGACATTGGTACTTTAGAGAATCTTGAGTATATCACTAGTATTGCATGTTCTAATAGATTAGTGACTTGTCTTCATGTGCCTACACCTCACATTGAGACATCATCTCAATCTATATCATCTGTTATTTTTTATTACCTTGACATTAGCTCATGCATAGACCCCATTGATTTAGTACATTAGGAAATTATTTCTCTATACATAGCTACTCAAGATTCATATATTGACAACATATTGTCCTTGTTACTGAGGTCTCACATTGCAAATCTAGGGGATTATCTTAAGGACATTCATCTCCTTTTTGTTGACAATTTAACTAGTGTTGTCAACTCATCTTCATTGCCAATGAAGGTTGATCTAAATCAATTTTCTTAGGGTCTTAGATTTTCACCTTCCACATTGACTGGACATGTAAAATATTGGTATGTTGCATCATCATCCTTCATGGACAAAGTGACATTTGAGCAGTTTCTAGAGGAATATATTTTTTTAATTTGAATTCTTTCTTTTTTTAGTTTCTGAGAGTGGCTTCTCATATCACCTGTGGATTTGTTTCTCCATAATGGGAGAAATATTATTTGTAGTTAGTGGATTCTGTTTTGTTTTTAGGTGTTCATCATTGGCACAAGAGCTACTTCTTTGTTTGTTGGATTCCTATCCTTATTTTTTCTATCTTATGGGAGGACATTCGTTGTACTATTTTGACAGAAATAGTCGTTGGGGGTCACATTGACTCCTCATTCTTTCCTTCTTTAACTATTCTATTTATTATTTTTCTTGTATTTAGGATATGAGTTTTCCCAATAAGTTTTTCCTAATTTTGTTTGATTATGCGAGATTATATTAGTTTATACATGGGTACTTCATTAGGCCTTGTTGATTAGACCCATTCATTCTTTCATTTTGTATTCATCTTTGGCTCTTTAGGTTATTCCTAAATTAATCATAAGGGGGGGTGTTCATGTAATTAGAACATTATCTAATTGATGATAATTTTGTCTTTTAATAACTTTACTTACATAAGCTAAACATAGGTTCTTTTTTATCTTTTATTAGATTAGGCTGATAATAGCTTCACCTAGTTGAGCTAATGTTTGGTTCATTTAGATAATTTTACTTTCATAGTTCTAGATTAGGTTTCTATTTCTTTCTATAAAGCAAGTCATTCATTCATTGTAATTTATTCAATTTCATTACAAGTTACTCTAAAAATTGGATTCCTATCTGGGTTAATTCTCTATCAAGGTTGCATAGCATTGATCATGGCTTCTTCTATTCAGAAATGCAATGGCATATATTACATTGTATAACTGTTTAGATAGGAATGGTTAACAATAGAAGAAAGGTCAACAGTTAAACCATCTTTTACCTTCTTGCCTGTATATGGATATGCACTACATTGCATTGTATCAAATTATCAATAAATCATTTTATGCTCCCTCGTTTGGTATGAAAGCATCATTTATGTCTGTGCATGTGATGTATTATATTTTCTTGAAGTTTATATAGTGTTGTGAGATATATGAGAGATTCGCTGGCATGTGCATGGCAAAATTTATTTGTAGAGGAAACATTTTGGGTATGGAAGGCATGATCTAGCTTCTAAAAATCACGATAGCTCTATAGAAGGTATGGGTTGTGGAAGACTCAATTTATCCATTTAAGGCCACTATTTTGTCATTATACAGTGCACAAGTTTGTGCCATCCTATTTTCAGTTTGCAGACGAAAAAAATAGTGAGTGCATTGAATGCCATCATGAACTAAGTTGAATGCAAATTTGTTTAATGTAGTTTAAAATTCACATTGCTAATTGTTTGATTATCTCCTTAGATAAGAATTATTACACCCTAATTTAATTGTTGTAAGAAATAACTATTGAATCACTAAATTATTACACCAAATTTTAACTATTGTAAGAAAGAATTGTTGAATCACTAATATTCTATCAGAGGTTAATACCCCATATATTTGTTATTGAGATACGACAAGTTAAGAAGATTTATAGATCAAATGATAACTAATTGGAGATATAGCTACTTAAGGAAATAGATTTCAATATTTCTTGTTGGGAAGACTTGCACATTACTACCATATTTCTCATTTTTTTGCTTGTTTTCTCTAATAGGTTTATAAATAACTCATTTTCCAGCGACAACATTACTTTTTGTCCTGTATATATTGAACCACTCAATATTTAAGGACAAGGTTCCTTCTTCTCCCATCAATTTCTTACAAGATTACCTCACACACTATGGTATTGAATTGGCACAAATTTTGAATGAGGCAAGCACTACGATGTTATTGATTTTGTTTCAATAGTACCCTAGTTCCAAGGAAGTTCATATGTTTGAGGAAAAGCCTATTTCCCTTCTAGAGTATGGAGAGATCTTACTTCAGTACACATTTATTTTTGGCTTATTATTAACTTGATCTTATGTACTAATATGGCAATAATAAAAAAAAATCTAGAATGTCATGCTATATTGAAGTTGGCACATCCTTTCACAATTCAATCTTTTGAGGTGATCCCTAAACAAAAAATATTTGAGGTGCAAAGGAATTTATATATATTGTATCATTATTCAAACTACCATTGCATGTTTGGTCCCACTTATCATTCACCTTATGCTTCCATTTTGGAAATATATTTTCAAATAATTTCTCAAGTTGTTTTTGGCGACTTTGCAAAAGAAATTATTTTTGAAACTAAAGATATGATTAGTTTTTTGGAGGTTATTGTCATAGTCATAGTACCAAGAAGAAGGGGAAAACAACTTGCCCTTCAAACTATACTAATTGGAGCTATCATTGCAGCACGTAATAAGGCCTCCAAAGGCCCGCCTAAAACATCAAACTGGTGAAGCGTGAAAGGATCATCTTGGATGTTGGTGGAATTGGAGGATTACAAACTTTCCATCATCTTAGGTTAGCTTCTTAATTTGAGATGATGCTCAGCATGAGAAACATTCTTGGCATTTTCAAGTTTATGCTTTTCTTTTTAGTTTTCTCTATTTATGCTGATAACTATGAAGAATACATGTATTGTGAAAGTTATATTTTGGAGATAGGTTTGGGATTCAGTATTGAGATCAATATGGATTTTTGTCCATAAAGCTTCAAAGTATATGGTTGAGAATCATACCCTTTCATGGTCATCAAACAATGATAGAGATTTATCGCATCTCTAAGGGATTGTTGTCGAATAATTCAACACTTTGAGATTTGAGAGTTCGGGGATAAGAGCTCAATAACACAACTTGAAGCTCCACCTTTCTGAATGTCAAGATATATATTGATGGAGCCCTTCTTGGGTCAAGATTTACTTCATCAGGAGAAGATCTTGTAAAATTGTGTATTCTTCTTATACATAATCAACATGTTGTATTGGGTTAGCCTTAGGGGGAGGGACTATGACAAGGTCAATTTGATATTTTTAGGATCAATGTAATAAGGGGGAGAATGTTGGTGTATATTACATTATATAGCCATTTGGATAGTCATAGTTAACAATAGAGGAATAGTTAATATTTAACACTAATAGTCGTGCATAAATTTGATACTATAGGAATAGTTACATTATATTATATTGTATTAGATCATTAATAATCTATTTAACACTCTCTCAATTTGATATGCATTTTTCTTGTAGGTGATTCTTGGACTTGTGGGGTTCAATCCATAACTCCAACATCATCAACCTCCCAAGCATAAATAACAATTTTATTACTACTACCTATTTTTAATATACATTTCCTTTCTACATAAGTGTACAAGTTACAATGGAAATACTAGATATTTGTCTTATCAAAATTTTATCTACCTCTTCCTCTTTAACAACCTCTTTTTCCTTGATTTACTCTAAAATAATTTTAATTTTGACCTCTACCTTGCCCTTGGTTTCTTTTGACGATCTTGTTTACTTCTTTATTCTTTGTAATTGATAATTTTGTGGATATAATTCTCACCACTTCCTCCAATTGAATCCCTCAATATTTCTTTATGAGACTTAAGAGATTCAACTAGTGATTAAAGTGAAGAGTAGTCAAATCTCTTCTTTCTTAAATGATATAGTAGTGTTCTCCCACCTTAACATTGAAGACATCAATAAATTTTTAATCACAACCTCTATGTTCATAAATTTTCAAAGAGAAACCATATTATTGTCTACATCATTTACTCTCAAAAAATAGTCATTCATACTTTTACCTCTTTGCATCTTTAACTTCTGAAATTCTACCTTAAATGTCTTTAGGTTGACAACTTTGACTTGATCACTACCTTGGTAAGATTCTTGTAGAGTCCTCAAGGTATCTTATGCTACCTTTGCACCCAAATTTGTTTTAAAAACAATCTTTTCTAGAGTTGTTTGAATATGAAATAAAGCTAAATATATCTTCTTCTTAGCCTCCTCCTTTGATGTTGTATCATTAGCTACAAGTGTGGTACAATCAGCTTTCTTTGATCTCTTGTTTTCACAATTTCTCATAAATCATTCTCTGTCAAAAGATTTATTATCTTGATGATAAAATAATCTTTAATATCTCCATTTAATTTAAATTTGAACACAAAGATTATATTTGACATGATTGTCCCAAAATAATAACCTGTTTTATATTTGACCTGTTTTGGTTCAAAATAATAACCTGTTTTGGTACAAAAAAATGATTCTATATATGTTCTATCCCTTGAATGAATTGAAAGTTTACTACAATAGTAAGAAATTGTATTTAACATACACCATTTATAATCAGCTAAACTATATTACTTGGAGTAGACTTGAATAAAATAAGAATTGGGGAGCACTAATTGAGTGCTCGACAGAAAACTAATCATGCATATTATTTCATGAAAATTGAAGAGACAGACCTGCTTTCTTCTTCTTCTTTTTTGTTTTTTTTGTGTGTTTTATTGTTATTGAGCTCTGGGTTCGCCGTTTGTTATTTGTTGGCAGTTTTTTGTACTTAAGATTTCAGATCTTTTCGAAACCTGTTTTTCTTTAAAAAAAGATAGAATAATGAATTACATTAAATATCATACATTATTTAGGGACATATCATTCCACACAAATCAAATGTATATTCTTTACAGTAATGTCCAAAATGAATAATTAGCATTTGCCATGTATGAAACGCCAGGCGAGTTTTAGTTAATTTTTTTTTAAGAAATTGCTCAAAAACAATTATTTGCAAACTGCAGATCGTTAAATTTGACAAATATCCTCCACAGTGCCCAGCAGTAACAGTATGCTACATATCAAGCTTAGACTATATCACAGCTCATATTATCTCATCATTGTGCTGTTTGTAGTTCCTTTTGTTTTCTTTACATTCCCTGACTTCTCAACTATAGTGATTCTTTGTAAACAACTTTAACCAAAATCTACCATTTAAATCTTCTAAAAGAATCTTAAATTAAGATATAAATGAAGAGATTTCTATCCTTCCTTCATTAGAAAATGATCCGATTTTCCATGCAGAGATTTAAAACTATATTAAATGAAAGGAAAATTTCATAAGCAAAAGAAAAAAGAAGATAAAGCTATCATTCAAGTTGTCTAAGGAGACAGAATCTAACCTCGAGTTGTGGTGGGCATTCACTCAAGTAGTCTTCTAATGTCAAATCATCATTTTCCAGCTCATCGCCGCCAGTAAAGACAAGCACCACGTAGTTGATGATGTCTTGTCCAAATAACAACTGCAAGCTATCCAAAATACCAGCTTCTTCTGGAGTAAAGCGGTTTTTAACAGACACCACGTAGAGAACTCCATGAATTCCATCCTTAGCAAGCTCAATACATTTGGCAATATGGGTCTCAAAGAATTCCTTTGTGGAATTTAACGAATTTGTGTCGAAGAGACCTGCAGTTAGAAATAGTAAACGTCTTTCCTTTCGCCATTCTTACAAAAATGTATAGGTAAAGATTGTCACTGCCTTGATTGAAGAAACCGAGCAAGAGTTAAGAACATAAAAACGTTTAAAATTCCAAGGTAAAGAGTTCGTAAAGTAAAAAATATCCATACTGATCATATAAACTCATGAACTATTAGCTTATGGACGATTTCAATGGGATGGAAGAATTGCTCTATACTACAGATAATAAACGAGCATTCAAATGCAATATATATAATCGTTCGATTGAATTATTGATCCCTTTAAATGGATTTCGATAAGTATATTATAGACGGTATTATTTTTATGATAACTATTTGAGAAATATGATCACCATTATATGCTTTTACATGGTTAAGTTTGAATAGGGTTTCGATTTATTTTCGGTTTCCTGTGATAGACACATATTTGCTGCAACCCAATCATATTTTTGCCTCCCACATTTCTCCACATTAACGAATTAAATAATAAATAAAAAATTTAATCATGTCAACTATTCAAAATGGATTAATGGATTGTATTTAGTGATCTACTAATGAAGTTGAATGGTTTCAAATGAATGTACTAGGGATCAAGTTTTCCTGAATAAAAGATGAAGCCAGGATACTTCTCAAACAAATTTGACAAAATAGAGCCTCTATAAAAAAGAGATTGTAACAATTGTAAATTATTGTAGAATCTGGAAGAGATAATAGCACCATATAGGAAAGAAATAAATACCTCTCCTTGTCTCTTCCTAACCCCTAATTATCCCTAGCACTCTCACTCATTCTCTATTCCTCCCAATTACCCTCTCTCTCTAACCATTGTCCCCCTTTCCATTTATTGATACCTCCCTCTCCCCCCTCTCATTTAGCCCTAATTACCTCTCTCTCTCTCTCTCTCTCTCTCTCTCCCCAATTGTTGAAGCTTGCCCCTCTCCCCCTCTCCTCCTTGTCCCTAATTATCCCCAACTCTTTCTCTCATTATGTCTTCCCCCCAAATTACCTTCTCACTCTCTCACCTCTCTCCCCATCTCTTTTTGTTGATACGCCCTTGTCCCCCTCTCCTCCTCCCACATGAATTTTTTTGCAAGGGATAGGAGGGAGATGTAGTGAAACAAGTCTAGATCATCAGAGAGATAGAGTGAGATAGAGGACGAAGTGATGAAGAGGTTGAAAAATATGTGTAGATCTCGAAAGAGAGAAATAGAAGGAAGGAGGGATTAAATGAGAGTTGGAGAGATAGGTCTAGTGAGAGATGTATAAATAGGGACAGGTTGAGTGATAGGTTTAGATCTTAGGAGAGAGAGAGGTAGAGAAAGGAACAAGGAAAAATATGATGGTTTAACAAAATGTATTACACTTAGTACAATGCCTTTTTCTGTTATTCATTACTCATTTAATGTTTCAAGTATTTTGAGAAGATTGTTACAAAAGAATTCATGAAAGAGGTACTTCAAATGCAAAAGTTGAGAGATTTTAATGTTTAAAAAATGAAAGATAAATTTAAATTAACTATAATTATATTTTAATGTATTATATAGAAACAGTACCTATTTCATTGTGTACGTCTATGAACCACCATTCTAATGCTTATTAAAAATCAAAATTTTGATAAGAAATGTAAAATTTATGTGGATTTTACTAATTTAGACTTTTCAAAATAGATATCCATTTTGGTTTCGAAAATGTATATTTAAATGGATATCTATTTTGGAAAATATGACATCACAACAATGATGTTATAAAATATATTTTTGTTATTAACGGATATCCATTTTTTCTAACATTTTTTTTTTCCCTCAATTTTTTCTTCAAGATTGCTTTGGGATTTGGCTTGGATGTGTGAAACTTGGAAAGTCAACACAATAAACATGTTTAAAATTTTTCCTTTCTTGTTTACATTTCTGGCAATCACCCTTTTTATTTGAAATTGATGAAATGAAAAAGGGATTTTTTATGGATTTTGTCAGCTTTCCACCAATATAAATTATGCTTTATTTGTAATTTAATATAAAAATATTATTGATATTTTTATATACATTATCTCTAAAGTCCTCATTGATAGGTTGATTGAAAAACATCTATATCTTTCATATGGTTTAAAATTTTTCAAATTCAAAAGATGCACCACATTCTATGCTTCACATACTATAGGATTGTTAAAAAAATGATTTTGTAAAGTTTTGACCAAGTTATGGTAGCCAGACATATGAGTTTTTATATTTTTTATAAGTTCTAGTTAGAAAAACTTAAGTAATTATTAACTTTGGCAAAAAATTACAAAAAAACCATGTGTCACATCTAGACATGAGTCTTCTACTTATATTTAAAGTGACATAAAAAAATATTATGTTTTGTGTGTACTTAGGTTGGTTAGACATACACCTGCTTTTTATCATTTTCTTGAGAATTAGAACTAGTGCACTCAAATTTAACATTTTCACCAAATAGATTTTTTTTTGTGAGAAAATAACTAATAGCTTGGAAACTAAATTCAATTGGCATAAATTTTATTCTTATATATTTTTAAAATTATGTTGATAAACTATTCAAATTTTCATGTCAAGTTCCCTAACTCTATTTTTCTAAATTTTCATGGATACCTAAGGGCCTAGTTTGACCTAACATAATCTTGTGCATACCCACTCCCAAGATTATCAAACCTACTAATACACTTTGTAAGGAGTAGAAAATGGGAAATTAGATAATGACAAGATTCACAAGAAAGTAATATTCTACTTTAAAACCCTGAGAACTAATACAAACTAATCTATGCACACCTACAAAGGCAAGAGGACTAAATAGTGAAAGGTACTTTATGATACTTTTGATGATTACTTTAGAATGACACCGGTTACTATTCTAAGAGAAAAATATGAGACATTTAATAAGATTAAATATTTCATATGTATGGTTGATAATGAAATGGACACTAAGATCAAATTCTTAAGGTCTAACAAAGAAGGTGAATTTACATCAAATGAGTTTATTAAGTTCTGTTAAGATCATGGTATTAAAATACATCTATTTGATCCTAAGACCCCTCAATAATATGGGGAATGAAAAGCAAAAAGTAAAAGTATAATAGTTCAAGAATTAGCTAGGGAAATGTTAAAAGATGCTAGCTAACCCGATGTTTATTAAAAAGAGGGATATGTATACTAGTGTTTATATTCTTATCAGAGTACAGTAAAAAATTCAAAGGCCGTTTATGAGTTGTGGTATGGAAGGACAACCATTGTTAGTGTAGAGGTGTTATTTGGAACTAGGGTTTCACCAAATAGGATGAGACCACTAATGAACCAAATTAACCTTGACATTAAAAGAGGGGTGAATCTAATAGATCTAACCTCAATATAACTAAGGAAAGGGATAAGATTTCTAATTAGTTCACTAGTTAAGGTTTGATTCCCTCTTTCTAAATTGTATTGTGAAAATTTTGAAATTAGGGTAATGAGTGAATATTGAAGAGATCGAGCATAAATAGTGAGCTTCAGTTGTTGTACAAAGACACCAAACTCGGTTTGAGTAGAAGAAGATGATTTGTATTTGTTCCTAGAAGTTTGACCTATTTTTTTTAGATCATGGTGGTGGGTGCCACATGGTCCACCAAATTTCTCATTATCAAAAGATGACATGTTCATCTCTACAAATCTTCTCGATATTCTTGAACACTATCATATACCTTTTCCTACACATAGTGAAAAGGGGTAAATTGTTTGGAATAGGAGTTTTCCTAAGTTAAACCCAAATTTGGAATTAACCCTGGATGAAATATTGCATATATTAAAATAATTATTTAAAGAGAGGTACCTCAGATTTGCAATTGTCAAAGATGATTCTTTCCTCTTTGCATGTAATCACATATGTTGTATGAAATGGTATGACACACACAAAACCCTAATCACATACACATACTTGCATAATATTGATGTAATTTTTCTTGACAATGGTTAAATGATGAATAGGAAGCCTTGAAGATTTCTAAAAAATGCTTGATAATGAATACTTCATAGATGCACAAATGATAGGAATTGATTTCTTGGAGTCCTAGAATGCTTAGATCACTTAGATTAAAATTAGTTGAAAAGGATGCCTTATATACGGATTTCATAATTGAAATCACCTTTAGGTTAGAATTGATAGTTTTTTGCATGGAGCTAGATTTGAAAAGGGTAAGACTACCCAATTAAGCTCCAAAAATTTTGGGAATTTTTTTTGGGACAAGGTAATATAATACCTAGTTTTGTTGGAATCCAAGAACATTGAGAAGTGCGAGGAGGGGGGGGGGGGGGTGAATCAGTGTTCTATCAGTAAAACGAATTTTGAACTTATTTCTTATGAACCAATTAATAGTAAATAAAATTAAAGTGCATAAACCAAATAACATATACAAAAGAAATACCATAACACCAATATTTATATGTGGAAAACCTTAGAAAGGGAAAAACCATGGTGGGGTTGATACCCACAATACCTATATACTTGATCAAGGTATAGAAATATTACATAGAGGGGATTGCACATGCAATCAGGCTCACTGCCTAGACCTCAGTGCTCAAAAGGAAGTCTCACTGACTTACACAATATTACATAATGATTACAAACAAAAATAAAATCATAAGATGCATATGACCATGCTGCATAAGTTTTGGTTTAAGCTCTATTAACCCTCTTTGTGTACTGGTTTACTAATACTCTGTTATGCCTTATTCTACTACCAGTTGAGACAACGCACAAAAGCTTCCTTTCATTGACCAAAAAGCATACCATCAATTTATAAATTATTCAAAATCAAAATCACATTCCAAATCATATCAAATACATCGCTAAAAGATCTCCTTAAATACCCTCTTAACTTGTTGAACATGTCAATCTCAATGAAGAATTATAAACCTGTCGGTTGCCAGATCACAAGGTATATCATACATAATCTTGATGACCATGCCGGTCCTCACACACTACCAAAATTCCTTGAAAAAAATTATCAGGGTCACAAGATACCTTAGTCGGGTCCTATCCTTAACCGAGTTCCAAATACATGTTACCGAGACTAAGACTTAGTTCTTGTTGTAAAGAAAAGTGTATATATTGGCTGACTGTAGTGAATATTGGTTGGCCTAATCAAAGAAAAATGATAAATCAATGAATTTTGATAGAAAATATTTTAAACTTGAAGATGAGTTGCCATCAATGATAACCCTAAATGCCATTTTCCTTACCAGGTAAGTGTCAATTGTCAACAATCTCTCCCTTTGGCATTGATGACAACACTCATGTGAAAAATGATACCATCTCTAAATTTGCCTCTGAATCTACTACCCTAAGTTGTACACTCCTTCTATATACATTTGATATACTCCCCCTGAGTTATATATACATTTTTCACTGTATTCCTCCCCCTTTTACACCAATGACAAAGTGGGGTTCCCACAAAGAATTTTGTATAGATATATACACATGTTGGTTCTATACAAGCTTCAAACTATTATCATACATAGTCTTCAAAAATGAGAAGTGTCCCAACCCTGCTTAAGAGATTCAAGAATGGAGCTGAATCCATTCAAGAGGCTAGCATAATATTCAATTGCCTCTAATTCTGTGGGATCCTCCTTTTGCATGTTAGAGATACATTCAGTCTTATTAAATAATAAGTTATCCAATTGGAGACCTGTGAAATTTCGGAGCTCAGTTACTTGCTTTATTATGTTGTCCCTTGCCTTTTCTAAATTTAAAAATTTGAATCTATGATTACCAAAATTGGACCATCCAAAGAATTGGTTAGATTTATTGTCGGGTTATAGGAATTATAAATCTAAATCAAATTATTTCTACAATCTAAGATTTGGTTTTCTATGGAGGTTGTAAGCTTTGCAAAATATAGACAAGTCTTGTAAACTTTTCCTCCCTCTGCCAATGCTGAATCAATGGATTGCAAGCAAATTTGGAGTTTACTTTTCTTAGATGCAATCATTTGAAAAAATGTTTGTTTCCCAGCCTCAATAAATTTGTCCTTAGCCTTAGTTATTGAAATTTTGAGCAAAGAATCATAATTCTTAGGAATGAAATTAATTACCTCCTGTAGTTTACTAGATGAGCTTGCACTCTCTTGTTCCTGGAAATCAAGTACTAATCAGTTCAAAACTTCAAAAGTTTTCTTAATCAACTCTTTATCTTTGGATTCTACCTAGGCCAATTCCTGAGTGGCTTGCGCCTAAAGTGCTGCAGTGGCCATAATTTTCTCTGTCAGAGATTTCATGTGGTAAGGCTTGTTAAAACTAATAGAAAATTATGACAAATTTCCTTTAGCTATGGATGAAGTGTCAATTTCCAAGCTAGACGAGAAGTCTATCACAGTTTCTTTGCCTTCGTCTAATGAAGATATATCCTCTGAATCCTTCATTTCCCGTGCACAAGTAGCTTCACCACTTGGTGCCTTATCCTATTCCTATACTTCCTCAGCAACCTTATTATATGTATCCTCTTCCTTATCAATATTAACCTCTGTATTCTATACATTATCTATCGAGGCATCCTCTAGTGTAAAATTGGACTCACTAGCTAGTACAGTAGCGGCTAGTGGAGTGCTAGCCAGTTGATCAGTATATACATTTTGTTCCTCTATTTATGCCAGTTGCTTGTCCCTTTGTAATTGAATATTTTATGATTGAACAAAATTGGGGCTCAACTCATATCCTAAGCTCAAAATAATTTTGACCCAAATTTCTATGGTCTCCTTCCGAATTTCTTCAAATCTTTCTAACATTAAATTATTTATCTAGTGCTTTGGATTGAACTCTGATGAACATGTTTTATTTATTAAATATTCTATCTCTAGAGGGGTTATTGATGGACATAGATTGAATAATTTTGTCTCTTTTATTTGCCAGTCCAAATTTTGAGCATGTAATCTTCTCGCCTCTAGTTTGTCATATAATTCCTTAGGAAAATTTTTCTTTAACTCAACTAATGCTCTACTAAAAGAATCAAGATGTAAAAGAATATCTTCCTCAATCTGCTTCTTATCCTTGTCTTCAAATTCATCAAAGAATGTAGAAATATTATCCAAATTACCATCATTAATTATTTGATCAATAATGTCTTGAGCATCTAATTTCTTCTTACTGATTCTCCTTTTGGCTTCTAGTTTAAACTCCTCATCAGACTTTGGCTTGTGTTTATGTACAATGGTGATCTTTGGTATCATTTGAGGAAGCTCCTTAGCTGGTTCTTTATTCTGCTCTTCCTCCTTCTCCCTTACCACCCTTGCAAATATGTCTTTCTTCTTTGGAGCTTCCTTGATCTCTTCATCTAATTTGGTCTCCTCTGAAGAGACTATCATATACTGCATAGCCACCATCTTCTTTCTCTTGACTGATTTAGTCATCTTAGGACTAGAAGGCTCACCTGATGATGCTTCCGGTTGCTTGGAAGTCTCTGAAGATACCAAGACCACATTGGGAGTGGATTGAGTTGCCTCTTTATCTTCTCTGTCTTCATTCCTCTTCTATTTCATTTCTTCTTTCCTTTGGGCTTCAAGTATTTTAACCTTTTGTTCAACTTTAGCCCTGTCGTGTCCTTCACTTATTAAAGTCTCTACTACAACCTTAGTCATTTTACTTCTAATTGCTGGTGCAACTTGTTCTTAGTGAACCTTTAACCCTTTCTCTTGAGCTGTGCCAAATTTTTCTTCTGTTTCATCGACAGGTGCTTGCAGTAGATGTTGTACATAAGCATCCAGTGTGGCCTCATCAACCTCATATCTTATTAGCATAATCTAGACTATTCTAGGTTGGAATGCCTCTATCATACACTCATCTTTATTCACCATAAAACATATAGTATCCATATATTTTTCTACTATAGGTTTGGGAATTCTAGACCTATTTTTCATTTGCTCTTGATTTTTTTTTAAAAATGCCCATAAGGTTGCCTTTTGCTACTTATCCCCTTGGCTATCCAAAATTTGGCCTATCTATGTGGCTACTAGTCAATCAAAAGCCCATTGTATCTTACCAAAATCGAGAACAATATTCAAAAAGTATAATGCTAAACAAATAACAAATACCCATCCTAGAAAGTATTTTTCTTGTCCTGTTTAATTTTTTGAAGGTTTGTCATTGGCTCCTTCAACATCACACTGCAAAGATCATAGTGTGCATCCTCCTTTACCATTTGATGAGCTATAAAAATATTATTACTGGAGACAGAGTTCAACTGGTTTGTCTGGTAAACTTTGTATCTGATTATCATTTCTCTAAATTTAACATCAATTTTCTTTATATCATCAACCCTCATCGAGTGACCATTGAAGGTGGTGCTAGTGAGTTTGTAGAGTTCGGTGTTGGAGATCTTAGACCTAGGACCAGGTAGACATCCAATCTTGTGTAGGTAGGTGAATTTATTGATCACTTCCTCAGTGATCTTATAGGCCTAGTCCAACTAGATAAATTCTCCATGAATAAAACTAAGTATATATCGGACCCAATCCACTTCTTCGAATGTCGGGAAGTCCATAAATTGGGTAAAACCATTCTTTTGCAAATAGGAAAATTCAAGCTTTAACTAGTTGTCTGTAATGAGATTCTCAGTGAAAATGCAAGACAATTCATTACCTCTAAGCTCCTCGATGTGATAATGAATGTATGCCCTAATATCTTCAGTGTGAAGAACACCATGGCAGACTCAGAGGATCATCCAAAATGGAGTTGAAAGGGTGCTTCTTGAATTTAGGATAGTGGTGGTTATTTATTTCCACCACCAAAGGAGTATCGACATTTGATGAAGAAGCCATGATTTACCAAAGAAGTCACAAAACTAGGATTTCTGCAAACGGTAAATACCTCATGATATTGTCAGATGTTTAAATTGCCTTCAGGAGAAAACACTTGCACAAATAACCTTGGACTCTTGAATTTCTTTGGAAATCGCTCTTTTAAATGCTCGATTGTTGTGTGAAGAAAATAACTTAACTTTTCCCTTTTTATCAGCTTTAACCCTAATTTTCCGTTGTCATAAATGTTGTCAATAAGTCTGAACAGGTCACATAATCTACAAGTAGGTTTTGGTAAACCCTTGAAATCACCTGAGAATCCATCCACAATTAGAATTATCTGACTACAAATCTAATTTGGGGTGTTTGCATGATCTTCAATGATTTGCCTACCCCTAAGGTAGAGTGCCTTAGTTACCGATTGTTCCTGCTTCTAGTGCAGGACCTGATTCCTCTACCGGTTATTTTCTTAGTTGTGTGTCTGATCTTCTTGATCATATTTTCTCATGTTGTTTTTTGATATCTTCTACCTTTGCCTTTCCCTTCTTATCTTATTTTCCATTGAATACCTGTGGGTTGTTACTCCTACAATATTTAGAAATATGTCCAATCTTCTTGCCTGCATAATAGATAATATTTTTCTTCTAAATTGCTTTGTTGAACCCTTGATTTCCTTGATTTCCCTTTGATCTGCATTGGTTAGCCATATATCCAAATCTACTACATGCATGACATCTTACATTTCCAAAACCGGTGATTGATGCATTCTTTTGATTATTCTTCTTTCTGCACTGACTTTCTATATGACCATATTTATTGCAAACAAAGCATGTACCATTGAATTTGTGAGCATTAGGCTATCTTATCGGTGATTTCTGGTTTCGGTTGTTGGTATTGATTCTACTTCTGACTAGATGATTGATCTTGTTATATAGTACCAAAGCTTTCTCTTTCTTCATAGCTAAGACCTGTCTTATCATTAACATCTCTTTGACTCTTCAGTAGTTCATCAAGTTTAGAAGAGTTAGATTTGAATGTTTCCTTGTACTCATTTGCAGTGACTAAGTCATCTCTCATGATTATGATCTATCTCTCAAGTCCATGTTCATTATTCTGGGATTGGATCAACTCAAGTCTCAACATGCCATTCTCATGTGTTATTATATTGTACATTCATCAGATCTATCTTTCAATGCTTGAGATAGGTTTTCTTCATTCTTCTTTCTGTCTTCAATCT
The DNA here is from genome assembly GCF_030272615.1 of Cryptomeria japonica. NCBI lineage: Eukaryota > Viridiplantae > Streptophyta > Pinopsida > Cupressales > Cupressaceae > Cryptomeria > Cryptomeria japonica. Next base: position 662,087,873 of record NC_081407.1, on the reverse strand, counting down.
CCTTGCACATTCTTATGGTTAGGGCTTGCATCTCATTCTTCAAGATAGTGTTCTCTTGAGAGAGTTTATGACATTGATCCTTCATACCATCTTCCTCATCACTATTTTGATTTTTTAATTGATCTCAAAGTTCCTTCCTCTTAGCTTGATTAGCTGAAAGATTTCCCTGTAATGAGATGATGTGTTCCCTAGCTTGCATTGGTTAATTCATCATCTTATTGTTCTGCATCTACTCATTATCAAGATCCTCAAGAGAAAGTTGAAGTTGTTGGTGCAGACCGGTTTCCATTGATTCCAAGTTCTAGATCTTCCTCAAGTGGTTAAACTTCTTTCGAGGAAATAGGCTTTGATACCAATTGTTGGAATCTAATAACATTGAGAGGGGGGTGGTGAATCAATCTTCTACTAGTAAAAATAATTCTAAACTTATTTCTTATGAACCAGTTAATAGTAAATAAAATTAATTTGCTTAAACCAAATAACACATAAAGAAGAAACACCATAACACCAAAATTTATACATGGAAAACCCTACAAATGGAAAAACCACTGTGGGCCTGATACCCACAATTTCTATATACTTGATCAAGGTATACAAATATTATATAGAGGAGATTTCACATGCAATCAGGCTCACTGCCTGGAGCTCACTGCTCAAAAGGAAGTCTCACTGACTTAGAGAAAATTACATAATGATTAAAAACAAAAATGAACTCATAAGATGCATCTGACTATGCTGGATAAGTTATGGTTTAAACTTTGTTAACACTCTCTGTGTACTGGTTTACTGATACTCTGTTCTACCCTATTTTGCTACCAGTTGAGACTGCACATGTGAAACTGCACACAAAACCATCCTTCCACTAACCAAAAATTATACCATAAATTTCTTACTTACTTGCAATCAAAATATCATTAGATCTCCTTAAATATCTTCTTAACTTGTTGAACATGTCGGCCTCAATGAAGAATTATAAGCCTATCGGTTGCTTGATCACAAGGTATATCAAGCATAGTCCCGATGACCATGGTGGCCTTCACACACTACCAAAAATTACTTGAGAGAAATTATTGGGGTCACAAGATACCTTAGTTGGGTCCTATCCTTAACTGGGTTCCAAATACACGTTACTAGGACCAAGACTTAACTGGTTGAGTGTAGTGAATATCGGTTGACCCAATCAAAGAAAAATGATAAATCAATGAATCCCGATAGAAAATATTTGCACCTAAAGATGAGTTTCCATCAATGACAATTCTAAATGCCATTTTCCTTATCGAATGAGTGTCAATTGCCAACAAGTTTGACCAACTTTTTTTTATTTTGTAGGGATGCATAATATCATAATTCTAATACAAATTCCATCTTGGTGGCTCAAATAATAATGTGTAGATATATGAAATATTTTTTTAGAATTGAAATTAAGATAGGTTTAAGGATAAATTAGGATACAATGTTAAAGGGAACACCAGGAATTAAGTGCCCAAATAAAAGTGTGATGATGTTATAAAGTGGAATAAGACCCATAATATTAAATCAGATATTAATTAATTACAATAAAGGTCCTATAATGCATAGATGAAAGGGATATAGTAAAATAGGTGCTAGGAGGGTGTGAAATTGGACATACTAATAAAGGTGTGTAATTTATGATGCTACATTTATTCCCTATTTTAGTTGAGTAGGTTCTTATGGTAAAGAAGAAAGATGAGATAGAGGAGAAATTAGGAGTGCAATCACAAGGAGATAAGGCATTACTAATTTTTTGGAAGCAAGCCCCCAATCTTAGGATCTTAACTTACACAATTTTATTCAAGGACACACAACATAAGGGGTTAGCACTAAAAAAAAGACCTCTTGTTAACTAGTCAAAGAGGCCTTCATAATCAAAATATCTCAACCACTAATATCATTCTTGAAAATTCCACCTCAAAGACATAGGAGAGCACATAAAAAGAACAATAGTATGCATCATCTATTAACTACATATAGAAAAGCCATGAGATCATGAGATAAAAGTGAGAAGCATGAATACATATTCTAGATGTGTTTTTCTAGGTGATCCATGTTGGGAAGGAGAGTATAAATGGTATAGTTATGTTATGCTAGTTCCACTCATTATATTATGTGTGCAAGTGATGTTTGGTTTCAGGTGTTAATAATCTTGTATTATAGTTTGTTTTCTCTTGTTTCAAACATGCACCAACTTGTGTAAGAGATGAAATAAAAATGAAAATGTGTGACTCGTATCAGGAATATCTTGTTTAAGAGTTTGTTTTCTCTAGTTTTGAGTATGTGTAACCACATGTAAGACAAATATATATCTGGTTTTTAGGACATCTCATGTAAGATTTTGTTTGCTTTGATTTTGAGAATATGCAGCTCATGTAAGAGTTTATGTTGCATCTAGTTTCAAGCATGAATTAACTTGTGTAAGAGTTTATTTTCTCTAGTTTCAAGAATGAACATCTTATTTAAGACATAAAAAAATATAGTACAATATGGTAGGGAGAGGGTATTATGTATGCTCCCCCTCAAGATATTAACATGGCCCTATGTTGATGTCTTAAGGGTGATCGAAAAAAGGACACTTGCCTTCAACATCAAGGAGAGATCCTTTTGAGCAACAATATTCATAAATCCAATCTAAAGAGGCAATACTCTTACAAGAAAGAATAAGATAGTTGAAAAAGAGATATCTTTCAATAACTATAAGAGGATCCTTTGAGGTGAAGAGATCTTTGCTAAGAAGACATCTACCTCCAAGACAAGATTTTGAACAAACATGGCATCTTATACCAAAATAAGGAAAGGAGAATGATAATGTCTACATTCCCCCTATTACAAGGTGAAAGGGATTCTTGATAAAAGATGACACACTTTTAAGCCAAAGTGAGGGATTTGTCTATAATAGATATACATTTTCAAGTGGAAAAGAGGTTTTAGTCAAGGATACACACCTCTTGTATAAGAGATAACCTTGGAGAAAACAACAACTTCCACAAGGAATGATATCAAATCATCAACAAACACTACTCAACTATGAAAAGTGTATCCTTTGAAAGATAGAATAGAGAACAATTCCCCCAAATGGACAATGAGAATAATTACACAACCTTTAGGGAGAGATTATATATACATAATAAATGCATAATGTACTCACATGAATGAGTATTTAATGCAAGAAACGCATGAAGATATGTAAAATGCAACTTTAAAGAAGAGGTAATCTTCAAAGAGAAAGAGATAATTAGATGAAGGATAACATACCCCCATAAGGAGGGATTATTCATAAGAGATGTATCATTTCAAGAAAGAAAGGTCAAATTCAAGGTACAAAAAATGCAACTCCTAAAGGGAATATAGTGAAACCTTAGATAGAGAGAAGAAATAGGATAATATTCTTACCCCACAAGAATAAAGGAAATAATTAATTATTTTTCTACCTCAAGATGATTGGTATTGGAAAATAATCACTTCTTATGACACAGAGCCCCCGATGAGATTAGCTACTACTATCATAGGGTGAAGTGAAACATGATAGGAAATTGAATGTCATTTGAAATAATTATAAAAAATATGCCATCCATCGTCAGTTGTTACTTTTTATGTTATCCTTGTGGTTTTTAGAGTTGTAACCGAGAAATATAGACTTTGAAACCATTTGGAGGAGAACCTTAAATTTGGATTTGAACTAGGAGAAATAGGGTCCTGACTACCATGGTCTTGGGATAGGGACATTGGGCCCCCTAGTCCTTTATTACCAAGCTGGAGTTTATGTCTTTGTTTAGGGAAAATATGATAAATCAAGTTGACAAAAAGAGGGTTGGATGAAACATTATCTTGATGTAATTCCGTATAGAAATTCGAAGATGTAAATTCACTAGAGAATTGAGGAGGGGATATTGACAAAGGAAGAGGTTGAAACCTATGTTTTCATTAGAAAAGTGTGATTCTCATAACTTTCAAGACTTTTTGCACACATCCTAAAAATCGTCCATTGTATCCATGTGTAGCATTAGGAGAAGGTTCATTCTTAGTATCAAAATCTAAAGAGCTCCCATCATTATCAAGACATGTGTTGGAAGGAGAGATGGGAATTGGTTTAGAAGCGGCTTGGATAAAAGACATAATTAGCTCCTTCAAGGATTCATTCTTATATTGAGGTATCTTATACCCATTGAAGGAGGGCATAAAGTCTATTATAACCCAATTCCTTGCTAAAGAATTATTATTGATAGGAGATGGTGTTGTTGAAGGAATCATGGTATTAACAGTGGAAATGCATCCCACTTCATCATGGATGAGATTATAAGGATTAGGATCAACCTTTATTGTGTGATGTTCATTTTTCTATATGATTTTGGTTGTATATCAAAGGATAGAAGGAACTACTTTAATAGCATAAATCCATGGTCAACCTAGAAGGCTATGATTAAGATGGTTGTGAATGGCATGAATAAGAGTAGGTAAAGTCACGGTTCCTACTTTTATAGGTAAAATTACTATACCAAATGACCCTCTAGGAACATTATCAAAGCCACACACACAAAAAGGATCAAGTTGAATAGAAGAATAATCCTAATTTATCTTATCTAATAAGTCAACACAACAAATATTAAGTGCTGACCCATTATTAATTAAAGTACCTCTTATATTTTGTTCATAAATACAAGGAGTAATCATAATGACATCATGTTGATTTTTAAACTCTATATAAGTCAATTCATCTTGTGAGAATATGATATCATTTGGTTTAGAGGAAGGCTGAGGAACCACAGTTTGTAAGGATCTGTGGATCAACTTATGATGTGAAGGTGAAGTTTGAATCAAGTCCCAAATATAAATTTTAGCTAAGATACCATGGAGTTTCTGAATAAGATTACATTCCCTATCAACATGTTTCTTATGATGAGGTGGGGAAGGAAGATAAGTGAAGAGAGCATTGGGATCTTTCTTGTTAGAAAAAGTGTTAAATGTGTGATGTATTTCAGAATCATATTTTTGTTCTAGTTGATTCTCCATATCACCTCTTTCACATATGCTTTTTCTAACTTTAAGGATATTGGGATGATTCTTAGGCTTAGGACTCTCACAACTAGAAACATGAATGGTATTGAATTGATTAGCTTACTTATTCTCCAAGGATAGATCTTGAGAAGGTAGAACATCAAGGAAATTGGTGATGATTTCATCATTTTATGCCAAGTTATCTTTAAGGGCGAGGTAAGCTTGAAGAGAACGACAAACATAACTCTTTAATACCTCATCTCTAGTGGAAAATTTATTGAAATAATAAGAGGGTGTGTTATCACTAGGAAAGGTAGTTATAAAAATGAGCATCATTCTTCAATGATTCATCATTAGAAGGAAGAGATTTGAAATAAGTGTTTGTAATCTCTTTTTTTACCAATGTTTAGTCATTGGTAGAACCAAATTCGAGAGAGGATAATTCAATTTACATCAATAATTCTTATTCTCTAGGAGAGATACAATGTATGGAAGGTAAGGTAATATTAAGTAATGTGTTTATGATATCATCCCCTTCCTCTAAGGTACTAACATGGGAGAGGAAAATTTCAAGAGAAATGTCAACATCAATATTCAAAACTTCATCCTTAGGAGGAAGAGTTTTGAAAGAAGTGTTAATGGTCTCTTTTTATACAATTTTTTTCTCATGGATGGGAGGATATTTCAAAGAGGTTAAAATGAAAAAATGGAGGCTAACCCTTTATCACATCTATACAATAAATGTATCATGTAACTAGTTGAAAACAAAAATACAAAAAAAATGTTTTTTTAAATGCAAAATGCTAGATAAAAATAGATAACAACACATAGTTTTTAAGGATTTTTTACTAATGCAAGTACATAAACAATTATTGAATGTATCTAAATTTAAAGATAATATGTCATAAAAAACATATCTGAAAATGTAATTGGAAAATTATGTAACCCACAAGTCAACTTTGACATATAAATTAGGATTTTTATGAAATTAACCTCTAAATTTATGGAATTTAATTGTAAATAAGATCTAAGAGTAAAAAATTGAAAATTAAATCAAATATAAATAAAATATTAGACAAGAAATCATAAATAAGCATGAAAGATGTCAGATTTACCAAAATATAAAAGTGTAATTTGGAACTAGGGTTTCACAAAATAGGATAAGGCCACAAATGAACCAAATTTACCTCTACATTGAAAGAGGGGTGAATCCAATAGATCTAGCCTCAATCTAAATAAGGAAAGCATTAAAATTTATGATTACATTCACTAGTTAGGATTTGATTTCCTCTTTCTAAGTTTAATTGTATAAAAGTTGAAATTAGAGTAAATGGGTGAATATTGATTAGATTGAGCATAAACAATGAACTATAGTTTTTGTATGAAGACACGAACATAGATCTAATAGACAAAGATGATTTAGATCTATTCTTAGAAGTTCAACCTAATTTTTTAGGACCATGGTCTATTGAATTTCCTAGAATCAAAAGGTGACCCTAATTGTTTGTGTCAATCCTGTAGATTCTCCCAAACATAGCTTTGTACCTGTCCCTGCAAATAGTGAATAGGGAAGAATTGTTGGGAATATGGATTTAGCTAAGTCAAATATTGATTTGGAATTAACCTTAATGAAATACTAAAAAATACTAAAATAATTACTTAAGGAAAGATACCTCAGATCTACAATTGTTAATGGTGATTCTTTGCTCCTTGGATTTAATCACATATGTTGTATGAAATGGCATGATAAACCCAAAACCCTAATCACACACAAATGCTTGCATAAGATTGATGTAACTTTTCTCCATAATGGTTGAATGTTGAATATACAACCTTTAAGGTCTTTGAAAATGTTTGATAATGAATACTTCATGGATGCATGATTGATAGGATTTGATTTCTTAGAGTCTTATAATTCTTAGATCACTTAGATGAAAATGAGTTGAGAAGGATGCCTTATATAGGGATTTCATAAAATTAAAATCACCTTTAGGGTAACTTAGAAATGATATATTTTTTAAAGGAGCTAGATTTTAATAGGGTAAGACTGGCCAATTAATCTCCCAAAATTATGGGAAAAAATGTTTACCAACATTTTTCGATTTTCCATGGATGTGAGTGATCATGATTCTAATGCACATTTCAACTGAGTGGCTCAAATAATAATGTGTAGATATATGAAATATTCTTTGACATTTTAAATTAAGGTATGATTAAAGATAAATCATGATAAAATAATAAAGAGTAGACCTAGAATCAAGGGCCCAAACAAGAGTCTGATGAAAGTGGAATAAGGCCCAAAATATTGAATTAAATATTAATTAATTGAAAAAAAGGTCTTATAATACATAGATGATAGGGAAATACTAAAATAGGAGCTAGGAGAGTGTAAAATTGGACACAATAATAAAGGTGTACAATTTATAATGCTATAGTTAGGTAGTTCATAATCATTGAAAACAACTGCAACATTAGAAGAGACGAAGAAGGTCTTGGAGAGTTTTATTCAATAACTAATGAAGGAAGATGTCAAGGTTCTTGAACAAGAGACTCAAGAAGATTTTAGAGAGCCCAAATGTCAGAACGGAAGCAAATTTGAACTGCAACATAGAAGAAACTGGGGATTGTGGAGTAGAAAATGTTCCCTTCTCTAAAGAAGATGAAAAGGACAAAGGAAAGAAAATAAATAGAAGAAAAGGAATAATAAAATACCACTAAGACTTTGAGAAAATATATTTAAAAGTATCACTCTAGAGATTATATTATTGGTGATAAGAATGAGGGCATGTTAACCAAAAGAAGAGTTTGCAAGAGAAGTGAACAAGTAAATATTTATCTTGAATAAAAGTTTGTGCCCAAGAATTTTTTTGATGTAAGAAAGGATGAAGGATAGATGAAAGCCATGAAATAATAACTTTATTATATTGAAAAGAAATAGACATGGGAACTTTTTCCCAGACCTACTAATAAGAATTTTATTGGATCCAAAAGGGTATTCTAGAATGAATTGAGTCAAGGAAAATTGACAAACACTAAAGCCAAATTTGTGAGTAAGAGATAGACTCAAGCAGAAGGTATTTATTTTGAGGAGATATTTGTTCTAGTGGCTGGACTAAAGACAGTTAGAATGTTTCTAGCATTTTTTTTCTCAAATGGACTCTAAAGTTTGTCAAATGAATGTCAATTCAACTTTTCTAAATGGGGTTCTAGAAGAAGCCTATATAGAAAATTGATTTTAAATGGTAGAAGATACAAACATGGTGTATAAATTAAAAAAGGCATTGTACGGTATCAAGGAAGCCCCTATAGATTGATATGGAATGCTGGACAAGTATCTACTACAACAAAGATTTAAACAAAGATTTAAGAAATGTATAATAGATAGTAATCTTTATTTCAAGATTGAGGATGATACACTATTAATAGTTGTTATAAATGTTGATAAAATTCTTTGAAGGAAATGATGAGGTATGCCAGAGATTTGTAAAGGAAATACAAAACGACTTTGAGATGTCAACGTTTGATGAATTATCATTGTTTCTTGGACTTTAAGCTACTTAGATGATGGAATATTTACCCCTCAATAAAATTATGTTAAGGAAATGTTGAAATTTTTTTGTATGGAGAATGCTAAATGACTGAGTACCCCTAGTTGATCTCACTATACTAGGTTACACTTTTTGGTGCTTCCTAATTTTTGTTGAAATCATAATTTTTTAGAAAATTCAAACAATTTAAGCTTTAAGAGATCCCATTTGAATTAATTAATTAAGGATATTAGATCAAAATTTCATGGATAGATCCTCTCTAATTTTAAATCATACTTGCAATGGATTCTCATCACAACTATCAAAATGCTGATAAAAAATGATATTTACATTAGCATTTGGGGTGTCAAATGAATTTATTTAAAAATTTTGTTTTCGTAAGTATTCAGTCTTTATTATAAGCTTTCCAAACAGTATAATTTTTAATTTATTTAATTTTATTAATATATTTATGTTTTATTTCTTATGAATGCTTATTTTTCATTAAACATTAAGGATTGTGTTTCACGCATGTGGAAACATTGAAAAATAGAGAAAAAATATTGTTAAAAATACATTTTCCCTAGGTATTGATATCCTCATTTGAACACAAAAAGAAGAAGTTAATTCTAATGCACACAAAAATAATTATGCATTACGAAATACATATCTATCCAAATTACAATTATTATGTCTTTAAAAATTAACAATATATATATATATATATATATATATATATATATATATATATATATATATATAAATAAAAAATTATGAAAAAATATCCATTTAGTAGATATTGGTGTAACAATTCTATAATCCAAAAATTATAATTTCCTTCTTGCTATAAAAAATGTTATGCATTACCAAAAAATGTCACTTCTGAAAAATGTCGATTACTTAAAATATTGAGTTATTAAAAGTTACATAACAATATGGACAATTATGTGGCCACATAGGCCCTTAAAAAAATTGTACTAGCTTCTTCCTTTATGTTGTCTCTTTGCTAGTTTTTGTTTTTTCCTGGCGTTTTGTTGTTTTTGGGTTGTTGTTTTAATGATATCTTTCAATCCAACTTTTTGATGTAGATCTTTGTTTAAGGGTTTCGGGTCCCTTCAAAACCTATTTGTTCCACAATAAAAAATAATATGGATAATTAATTTCTAATTATTTTTTAAAAATATATATTTAGAATCTATATTAAAATTCTCACAAATTAGTAGTATACTTCATCTTTAAATTCTTAATGGTTTAGGTGTCATTGGTTTTAGAAAGTAAAGATCTGATGCAAAATATTTATTTCAAAGTTTGGTAAAAAAGTGTAACCTAGTATTATGGGATCAACCCCCATGGCTACTAGTTATCACTTAAGCAAGGGTGATGAATCTTGAGTTTATTAGACTCTTTATAGGTCTACGATTGGTGGATTTCTATATTTGTCTTCTTCTAGACTTGATATACTAAATGAAGTATGTTTGATTGTCATATATTAAGATAACACCACACAAACTCATGATAACTTTGTTAAAAATATATTTAGATATTTGAAAGGAACTCCAAGATATGGAATATGGTATAAAAAGGATAATAATTTTTCTCTAAAATCTTATATTGACATTGATTAGGATGGTTATGGTAATGTAGGAAGAAGTACTAGTTGAAGTGAAATTTTCTTGGGAGATAGTCTAGTCTCTTGTCTTAGTGGTGTGGGAGCACCTACCTATGAAGGAATGAGCTAGGAGCAAGATGATTTTATATTAGTTAGAAGAAATTTAATAAGACCCTATGGGTCTCTTTTTGTAATTCAATGTCCTAGGAGTGTGACAGGTTTGTCCACATTTGGGTCAAATTGTCATCTAGGGTTTGGTAGAGAAAATTGAGTCAATAAGGGTCATAATGGTCTAAATTGAGGGATCAAGTGACCATAAGTATATTTGAGTTAATTTTAATGTTTCAGAATCAAATGTAATCATTTTGGGGGACTATGACCATCTAGAGTTTAAGTTGGTCGAATTATGCAAAAGTTGTCATATTGTCAATTTGTTGTCATGACAATTTTGCACTTTTTGTAAATTGGGATTCTCTAACGGTTAGTTAGTTTGAAAAACAGTTGGAGGAGGTTATGGTAATTTGAGAAACAACTTTAAAGGCCCCAAACATTGAATAATGTAAGTTGGTTGTGCTAGTTCATTTGGAAAGGAATTGGAAGAATCAAGAACAGTTGGAAACTCGAAAAAAACCGTCTAATTTTTGTTCATTGCATACTGAAGGTGGATTGGTAAGAATGCTCATGGCATAGATCCTATAACTACATTTTTTTTACCTTTTTTTTTTTTTTTTCTTTCAGTGTGAAATCTCAAAGTGATAGCTGCCCCATTCTACAAAAAAATCTCTATCGGGTAGCCTAAAACACTTAAACCCCTAGGGTTTGACCGCAGTAATGGGTTTTGGCCTATGAATCCTTAACTAAACTCTCTGTCATTATAGGAGATGATAGGCCATTGTATCACATGTCAGTACCAAAAACCATTAAGAGGATGCCACAAGGTGAAGAGGATGGATAACTAACCCTAGGTCTGGCATCCCTATGTGACAGATCAGTTTGATCAGTGCAATGCATGAGAATTGAGAGGTAGAGCATTGGGAAAGGGTTTGAATGTGGTCAAAGAGTATTTTGGAGGTTTTCATAATATTTCATTGTCATTGGTGGTCATCCATTAGGAGAACCAAACCATTTTGTGAAAGGCGTTAAGTCAAATAGGTCTAAAAGCCCTATTAGGTTTGTTAGTACAACACAAGTTGGAATATCTGCAAGTTGTTCTGGCACCAGAAACTAAGATATTGTTTAGAACTCCCAAAAGGGTATCTGAAAACATAATTTTTTTGTCTAGATCCTCAGGGTGTCAAAAGTTATCATCTGATTCCTTCAGAAGGAGGCCTAATAGCAATCGGTTAAGGTTTGTGGGCGAATGAGTCAAAATTAATGTTCTGATAGATCTAAACTATGAAATCCTATTTCATTTATGTTAAAGTGTCATGAGAACACCCCTCCAAGGATTGTTGTATTGAATTGGTCAAGTGTACCATTCAAACCCTTAAGCCTAGTAGAAGCCCACTCACTGTATGCAAGGGTGTGTGTAGTCACACAAGAACTTGAGAAGTGTTAGTTGTCTATAAGTGGACATAGTGGAGCCTTGGGGTTTTCCAAGGTGTTTTTTGGTGACACTGAACCATTGCTTGACTTGGTGTTTTGTCAAGGTCTTTAGAATCAGGAATTATAGGTTGAGTTTGTGAACCTTAGAAGTTGATTCCTTAAGGTTAATCCTCCTTTCGGTTTGTTGCCTCCTCATCATATTGGTATCAGAGCAGGATTTTGAAGATCACTTGGGTGGTGTGGTCTTAGTGTATTCCAGTGGAAGAGATTGAAATAGGGGCTGATAGATTGCCTCCTAGGAGTATGTCACAAGATGCGGTGAAGAATTTGATTGAAGAGATGATTGAGTCCAAGCTTGAAGAATTGAAATAGATTAAGGATAAGGAAGATGGAAGTGACACTGATGAAGAAGGGGATAAAGAAAATGGGGAATCCTCTAAGTGGGTAGAGGAGGTACCAGTAGATTAGAGTGCATTTATAGAGGCCTTGAGGTTAGTCAATAGGGACACCATTGATGGTTTGCCTATATACAGTGGAAGTATGGAAGCAAAAGAGGTGATAGAATGGATTGAAGCATTGACAAGTCATTTTAAGTATAAATAAATCCTTGAAGATAAGAGGGTTAAGTTGGAAAAGGAAAGGTTGAAGGGGTCTACTCTTACATCATGAAACTATGTACAAAGAGAGAGAGTTAAGGATGGAAAAAGTATGAAAACCTCCTAGGAAAGGATGAAAGCTAAATTCAAGGCATAATTCATGCCCATTGACTATGAAGTGCAAATATATAAAAAATTGCAGAACGTTATACATAGAGACCTTGATGTGAATGCATATATAGAGGAGTTTCATAAACTCAGTCCCAAATCAAAGAGACAAGAAGAAGAGTCAGAGAAAGTGGCCAGGTACTTGAACGACCTAAGGATGAATATCCAAGATGAGATCAACATCTTGGCACTAGAGACAACGATAAAGTGTTTTTAATTGTCCCTAAGGGAAGAAGAGAAACTAAAGAGAAGAAGTGAGGAGAGTAACAAAGGTAAAAGAGGGAGAAGTTTTAGAGGCAGAGGTAGTTTTAGAGGAAGAAGTCCTAATCAAAGGTCTAGTGGCGAGTCTAGGCAAGGAGAGAAAGCTGGGGACTCAAGTAGCAGAGGAGGCTACCATGGGAGAATACCTAATGGAACAGGTGGGACAAATGGATCAGGGAGAGGATCCAAGTTCTCTAGTATGAGATGCTATAACTACAATCATATGGGGATTTTGGCCTACAAGTGTTCAGAGAAGGCCTGAACTTCTCATGGTGGTGCGAGGAGAACCACTTTGACACAAGAAGATGCAAGGAGTGTGACATCTCCTGAAGTGAATTTGACATCAAAGATGGGAGAGAACCTGATGATCAAGAGGACACTACTCAAGGAACCAGTGAAGACTGAGGCACCTCAAAGGAAGGCTTTGTTTAGAATCAATTGCAAGATTCAAGGTAAGGTTTGTAAAGTTGTCATAGATTTAGGATCTACTAATAACATTGTATCTTTGGAAGCAATAACCAAGTTGAACTTGGAAAGAACACCCCATAGTTGTCCATATAGAGTCAGTTGGTTGAACAAAGGGCAACACATACTCGTGAATGAACAAGCATGGGTAGAGTTCATTATTAGGGTGTATAAGGATAAAATTTAGTGTGACATCCTTACAATGGATGCTTGCCATCTCTTGTTTGGAAAACCATGGAAATTTGATAGAAAGGCTCATCATGATGGAGAAAGGAATGCTTACTCTTTCCAAAAGGATGGTGTGACTTTTAGGATACAGTCAGTGGTAGAAGGGGATCCATAGCATGTAGGATCTAGTGTGATGATGGTAGGGGAAAAATAATTCCTTGATACACTAAAGGAGGAAGGTGGAGTAGGTTTTTCTTTGATTGTGAAGCACAAGGAAGAAATGAAGAAGGCTGTGAGTGAGGTAGGAACTAAGGAGTTCAAGGAACTAGTAGACTGATATAAAGGAGTGGTTGCAGAAGATATACCTAATTCCCTGCCACCTATCAGAGATATTAGTCATCAAATTGACCTCATACCGGGAGCAGTACTTCCTAACAAGGCAGCATATAAAATGACCCCACAACAAAATGAAGAGATAGCTAGGCAAATTCAAGAGATCCTACATAAAGGGTTGATAAGAAAGAGCCTTAGCCCATGTGTAGTGCCTACTATTTTATCCCCAAAGAAGGATGAGAAATGGAGACTTTATACTGATTCTAGGGATATCAATATGATAACCATTAGATATAGATTTCCTATTTCAAGAATAGAAGACCTAATGGATTATTTAGGGGGAGCTACCTATTTCTCTAAAATTGATCTCAAGGGTAGGTACCATTGAATAAGGATAAGAGAGGGGGATGAATCAAAAACTGCATTTAAAACCAATGAAGGGTTGTATGAATGGCTTGTGATGCCTTTTGGTCTTTCAAATTCCCCTAGCACCTTTATGAGACTGATGGATGAAGTGTTGCAGGAGTTTATAGGGAAATTTGTGGTAGTCTACCTTGATGACATATTGGTGTTTGGCAAGAGAAAGGAGGAGCACTTGAAACACTTGGAGATAGTCTTGAAGCGGCTGCAAGAGAAAATGTTGATGAAAATTTTAAAAAAGTGTGACTTCATGAAGCAGGAATTGGCGTACTTAGGTTTTTTCATCTCTAAGTGTGATTTGAAGATAGATTCTTCCAAGGTAGAGGCTATTGTGAACTGACATACACCTAAGACAGCCAGAGAGGTAAGAAATTTTCATGCTTTGGGAACATTTTATAGGAAATTCATTAAAAATTATACTGATATTTGTGTACCTAGGTTAGAAACCATCAAGGGTGGTGGTAAGGTGAAGTTTGTGTGGACCAAAGAAGTAGATAAGATTTTTGAGTGTTTAAAACATAAAGTTGTCAAGTACCCAGTCCTAGTATTGTCGGATTTTAGTAAGGTCTTCACCATTGAATGTGATGCAAGTGGTTTGGCTATAGGAGTAGTATTCAACCAAGAGGGGAGATCGGTGGCCTTTTTCAGTAAAAAACTAAATGAAGCAAAGAGAAAGTATTCCTCATATGATTTAGAGTTGTATGCTATGGTACAAGCTCTAAAAAGGTGGAGGCATTACTTTCTTTCTAAGGAGTTTATTATGTATACTGACAATCATGCTCTTAGTTTTTTGAATGTATAGGAGAAACTCAATCATAGACATATGAAATGGGTTAAAATTCTTCAAGCATACACCTTCATCATCAAGCACAGGAAAGGGGTAGCCAATAAGGTTGAAAATGCTCTAAGTAGGAGGGTGTTGACAGTGCAAGAAGTATAGTTGTAGAGTATGGGTGTTGAAGCACTCAAAGGATTGTATGAAGAGGACCAAGATTTCAAGAAAATATATAAGGTATTCTATGAGTTTGCAAATGCTTTTCATGGAGAATTTTTTGACTACACCTTGCAGGGTGGTATTTTGTTCAAAGGGTGTCAGTTATGTATCCCTAGATGTTCAATGAGGGATAATGTAGTAAAGAAGAAACATAGTGATGGTTTAGGAGGACACTTTGGGTTAAATAAGACTTTGGACCTAGTTAGAAGATTTAAATTTTTGCCTAAGATGCAGATTGATATCAGAAAGTTTATGGAGTATTGTATTGTGTGTCAGAGAGCAAAGGGGGTCTCAACCAATGTAGGACTATACCAACCTTTTCCTATACCGAGTAGACCATGGGAAAGTCTATGTATAGACTTTGTGATGGGATTACCCAAGACAAAGACAGGTCATGACAATGTGTTTGTTGTGGTAGATAGGTTTAGTAAGATGGCTCAATTTATTCCTTGTAAACCCACAAATGATGCTAGCTATATTGCAAGATTGTTTTTCAAAGAAATTTTTAGAATCCATGGGTTTCCTTTGAGTATTGTATCTAACCGGGACAACAAGTTTGTAGGGAATTTTTGGAGAACCTTGTGGAAAAGGTTGGGTACAAATTTTTCTTTTAGCTCAACCTATCACCCTCAGACCGATGGCCAAACTGAAGTTGTGAATAGGTCATTGGGAAATCTTCTTAGATGTTTGACAAAGGATCATGGAAGTAGTTGGGATGTGGTGATACCTTAGGAAAAGTATGTCTATAATGATTCAATAAACATGAGAACAAGTTTGAGTCCTTTTGAGATTGTCTATGGTAGTCATCCACGAGGAGTCTTTGAATTGAGAGATGTCTAGGGATTGGATAAGAGGAGTGGACATGCTAATGAATTTGTAGAGGCTATGAAAGAGGTGCATCAACAAGTTAGAGATACCTTACAACAAAACAGTCAAAAGGTTAAAGCAAGAGTGGATCAAAGAAGGAGATATGTGCAATATCAAGTGGGTGACATGATCATGGTTCATCTTAGCAAGCATAGGTTTCCCAAGGGAAGCCATAGCAAGTTGAGGATGAGAAGAATTGGACAATATAAATTTTGGATAAATATGGTCCTAATGCTTAAAAAATTGAACTCCCTGATGATGTTTCTATTTCACCTATATTTAATGTTTCTGATCTAACATTGTATAGGAGTCCTATTGCAAAAGAACATGTAGGTGAATCTATTCAGGAAAGTGAATAGTGGAGAAAACACTTACCACCTAAGGAACCACCTAAAATGGAGTGCAACTTGTATAGCAAGGAAGCCAAGTAAACAAGGCACAAGACCTATTTTGAACACTTAGTTAAATGGCAGGGCCTTCTTGACTCAGAAGCTACTTGGATGCTGGAGAAAGATATCAAAAATTAGGGTGGTGATTTGCAGCAGTTAGTTTGTAATAGGACTTGAGACAAATTTCACTCGGGAGTATGGTGCAGGAGAACCTACCTTTTATATTAGTTAGAAGCTATTTAATAAGACCCTATGGGTCTCTTTTTGTAATTCAATGTCTTAGGAGTGTGACAAGTTTGTCCATGTTTGGGTCAAATTGTCATCTAGGGTTTGGTAGAGCAAATTGAGTCAATAAGGGTCATAATGGTATAAATTAAGGGATCAAGTGACCACAATTCTATTTGAGTTACTTTTGATGTTTCAGAATCAAATGTAAACATTTTGGGGGAATATGACCATGTAGAGTCTAAGTTGGTTGGATTATGCAAAAGTTGTCATATTGTCAATTTGTTGTAGTGATAATTTTGCATATTTTGTAAATTGGGATTCTGAAAGAGTCAGTTAGTTTGAAAAACAATTGGAGGAGGTTATGGTCATTTTGGAAACACCTTTAATGGCCCCAAACACAAAATAATTTACATTTGCTGTGCTGGTTGATTTAGAAAGGAATTGGAAGCATTAAGAACTGTTGGAAACTCAAAAAAACCCATCTAATTTCTGCTCATTGCATACTGAAGGTGTACTGGTAAGAATTCTCATGGCATAGATCTTGTAACTGTTAGGCCCAATATGGAAAGCTAATGTACTGAGAGGGGAGGGGTGAATCAGTACTCCAAAACTTTTCTTGAATAATAACTTTACAATTATGCATAATTGTTGATTTGGAAATTATGTTTCGCACTAAATAGTGATGTGTTCCTTGTATTATCTTTATGTTACCTTGTTGGTAACCTTAGCAGATGTATGAAAGAAGTGGTATGATCTTTTAGATCCTCTCTATCTCTTATATTGGACCAATTTCACCATATTTATCTTTTTTGTGGCCGAATTAAGGTGACCCATATATGTACTCTCTTTTGGTTGACCTAACCTTTCCAAACAAGAAAATAGTATACATATAGAGGATCAAGTCAATGTCAATGGTGTGGACAAGTGTCTGAGCTAAAGTGAATGACACACTTACATGCTTATACAATTTTTCATAATAAATTATGTGAATTAATGGTAGAAGAAGTTAGTGGGGAATGTAGCGAAGTTGGTTTCTTGAGATAAAGATTCAAATATAGCTTCATGCTTGGAGATTGGTAGAGGAAAAATTGTTGAAGGCTTGTTCCTTCTTGATTTAAATGATAGTGTCCCTTTCTTGGAGATAGTGAGTCTTCTTAGGAAAATTTGTATATTTCCCTATGGAAATGTGTCTTAGCCAAGAAGTCCCTTATATCTTGCATTGAGATATTGCATCTTAGCCTACAAGTCTTTCAAGGAGAATTGCACTTCTTGCAGAATGAGCCTAAAACAATATTAAAACTTTGCTTATATTTCCTAAGTTGTCTTTCACTATAATTTTTCCTATTTTGTTTTTGTTACAAGCTAGGGTTGCCGTTGCACCAAAATATTGACCTATTAATGGCTGATACAACCACTAGACTTATAGAATCCACAGGAGGCTGTTAAACCATGTCGCGAATCCCCACGAGGGATGCTGGCCCACTACCAACAATCCCCCTCCTAGCATCACTCGTCAAGGCCAGCGTGATTCGAACCTGTGACCAAGCTCTGATACCACTTGTTATAAGCTAGGGTTGTCATTGCACCAAATGATCAACCTGTCAATGCTCGATACAACCACCAAACTTATAGAATCTATAGGAGGCTATTAAACCATGTCGTAAATCCTCGTGAGGGACGCTAGCCCACTGCCAACAGTTTTTTCCATATAAATTTGGTGTTCTCTTGTGCATGGTAACTCATTGTTTTATCATTAATTGATGTTGTTAAGGTTAAGGCTAAAATGATAGTAAAGTGTGAAATAAGGTTTAAGTTTTTGATCAAGAATTATTCAACCCCTCCTCTTAGCCTTGTTGTGTGTTTAACAATTTGGTATGACAATTGATTGTGATGATTGGAATCCTCATTAATAATCCACTTCAATCAAGATATATGGGTGCTCTATTATGTCCCATCTATTAGTAGTATATGTACCTAAGACGATAGCATAAATGGAGATGTTCTAGAAATTAAATGAGCCTTTCCTATTGTTAATGTCTACATAGAGCCACACAAATATTTTTGGACCAATTCTGATCATTCTTTATCACATTTTAGAATTCCCTAATTGAAAGCTTTGCCTATGTTAGTCACCTAAAATGTAAGCATCACATTTCCCATTTGTATCTAGTATGGTTTGAAAACCCCTTACCATATTGTTAATTTATAAAACAAATAATTTACAATAACATACATGTGTATACCTAATGCAGTCACGATTAGGAGGGTCCTCAAAGAGAACAATCTAGACCACACAAAACAAATGCCACCATGTGTTGGAGGCAATGTAGAATCGGATTTATTATATCATAGACATTGATTGCAAACTTTTGACAACATTCAGGCTCACAAATTATGCTCATAGGTCTAAGTACAAAATATGTGTGTTATGAAACATTCGGCTCAAGAAAGAATGCGAACCAACTCTAGAACACCTAATCTTAACATGTTTCTTCTATGTTTCAGAACTCATTTCAAAATGATTAATTATATTGATTTATATGATCAAGAATGATTCACATCGGCCCAAGATGAAATAAATACCGATGAACAAGATGAAATGTGTAAAGCAACAAGGTTATTTTCCACCAAAGAGATCCCATAGAAAATCCAAAAAATGAAATATAGTCTAAAGGGAAGGCTGGCCAAGAACCAAGGAATGTTGGAAAAAAATGAATCAAGCTCCACAAGCCACGAGAAATATCTGCAAGAATCACTAATCGAAAATAGGTCTAGGTAGCTTCAGTACATATGAAAGAAAATTGTCCCATATTTTGAAAGTGATAACTTGCCAGAAAAAGATCCAAATGCCCCACAGACCAAGGATAAGATTGATGAATATTTTCAGGAACTAAATCTAGCTCTGCAACATTTGGTGAGAAAATAGAAAGGAATATTCAAAGAAATATTGAAACTGCTAAACAAGAAATAGATTGAAAGGAAAATGTTTTTGGTTGATGCAAGATTGCTAAGAACTAGGGATGCTCTTGCATTAGATATCTAGGGTAGATTGAAAAGTGAGTCCCTCACTTTGCTAGGGCTAAAGGAAAACCAAGATGGTACACCTCAACCTACAAAATCCATGATGAATCTTTAGCTAATTTCTCTTTCCACTTCACAAGATACTCTTTGTACTATTTTTTGTGAGTGCTACACCCAATTCTGCTATCCAAAAATATTTTCAATATAGTTCGATACCTTTTGGGGTATCTGCTTCTCCAAGTCTTCCGCATTGTCTTCATTGAATTATGCCTCATGATACTAATACAAGTCTTCAATGTTGAAAATAGGTGAAATATCCAAACTATCTGGTAACTCCACTTCATATGTATTTTCGAAACTAAATTTCTTCAAGATCTTACAAGGTCTAAACTTCCTCATCTTCAACTTATTATAGGTACAAACTAGGAACCTTTCTTCTCTTAAATAAATCATCAATTCACCTCCAGCTTAAAATTCATTATGTCTCCTCTTCTCTTTTTCTTTCCCCTTATACTTGTTGTTCATGTCCTCCAAATATCGTTTAACCTAATTATGCATTATATTCATATGCTCTGCAAATCCTTCTTCTTTTGTATTCCACTTGTCCTCATTACTCATGTCTCTCTATTTTGATATGCCTCTAGGGCGTATTCCAATAATAATCTCAAAAGGTGCTCTTCCGGTACTCTTGTTCATTGAATTATTGTAAGCAAACTCTTCTTGTGCAAGAGTCAAATCCCAACTTGCAATTTTCTCTCCAACTAAGCATCTTAACAAGTTTCCCATACTCCTATCTACTACTTTAATCTATCCATCATTTTGTGGGTGAATAGTAGATTTGAACTTCAAATCTATCATCAACTTCTTTCAAAGTTTTTTCCAAAACTATCCAAGAAACTTAGTCTTTTTGTCTAAAATTATGCTCTTAGGCAGTTAATGTAATCTTACCACCTCCTTGAAAAATAGGTCAGCTACATGGATATAATCTATTGTCTTCTTACAAGGTATAAAATGTGTCATATTCAAGAATCTATCTACCACCACAAATATACAATTATTTCCCCTCTGTGGTTTGGGTAACCCAGGTATGAAATCTATGCTTATGTCTTCCCAAGGTCTCTCTTGAAATGTCAAGGGCTTATACAATAAAAAATTATGACTACTACCTTTCACTAGTTGACAAATACTACAGACCTGAACAAATTTCCTAACATCTTTATGAATCTAAGGCCAAAAGTAATTCTCACTTCCCAAAGCTAATGTCTTATCTACTCCAAATTGTCTAGTTAATCCTCCACTATGCTTCTCCTTTATCAAATTTTCTCTCATAGAGCTTTAGGGTACACACAACTGATTTCCTCTGAACAACATCTCATCTTGAATGAAATAATCTAGCCACTTACTCCTATATAACACAACAGGTTCTATGCAATCTCTCAAAGGTTCTATAAAATCCAGGTCATTCTTATACAAGTTTGTCAATTTCTCAAAACCCAATACTTATATTCTCATCTCTATTAGCAAATCCCTCTTTCTACTCAGGGAATCAACAACTTTATTTGATTTTCCACTCCTATGCTTCAAAACAAAAGTATAACACTGCAACTACTCTACCCATCTCATGTGTCTTTGATTCAACTTAACTTGACTATTCAAATATTACAAAGTTCAAGATGATTGGTATACAACACAAACTCCTTAGTTAGCAAATAATGTCTCCACTTCTTCAATGCTTGTATTAGCGCATAAAATTTCTTATCATACACTAAATATCTTCTCCTTGCATTTCAATCAACTTCTCACTAAAATAAGCTACTGGTCTTCCTTCGTGACTTAACACTACTCCAATTGCATTTCCACTTGCATCACAATCCACTTGAAATAGTTTACTAAAATCCAATAAAGCCAACACACGCTTCTATATCACCTTTTGCTTCAAAGATTCAAAGCTCCTATTTTCTCTGGTTGTCCACTTGAAATCCTTTGTATCTCCTCTCATTTTTTCTTTCATAGTGCTACAAATTGAACTAAACTTTTTGACAAACTTCAAGTAGAAACTATCCAACCCATGTAAAGATCTTGCATCTCCAATGCTCTCTAGTGTAGGCCAATAAACAATTGCTCTTACTTTCTTAGGATCCATCTATAGATATCACAAATCCCAAATAAACTAACTCTTCCTTGAAATGAAACTGCACTTCTTAATGTTTATCAGAAATTTCTCTTCTCTTAACCTCTGTAAAACTTGTCTCATATTCAACATATTCTCCTCCTTGTCTTACTAAAAGTAAAGATGTCATCTAAGTACACCAAAAATTTCTTCAATACCTCATTCATTAATCTCATGAACGTACTCAGTTCATTAGTCAGTTGAAAAGGCATGATCAACCATTCATACAGTCCTTCATTTGTCTTGAGTGTTGTCTTCCACTCATCTCCATCACTAATTCTGATCTGATGGTATCCACTCTTCAAGTCTATCTTTGTACAATATTTGGCTCCACTCAAACAATCCATTATATCATCCGTCCTAGGCAAAGGGAATCGATATTTCACTATGATCTTGTTTATTGCTCTAAAATCAGTACACAACCTCCATTCTCCATTCTTCTTAGGTACTAACACTACTGGAACCACACAAGGACAAACTCTCTTTTATCAAACCTTTCTTCAACAATTCTTGCACTTGTCTATTCAACTCCACATTCTATGTCGGTGTCATCGGATGTGCTGCTTTATTAGAAAAACTAGCTCTGGGAATTAGGTCTATGCAATGACTGATATTTATCATAGGGGGTAATCCATCAGGTACATTGTCTAAAATGATGTTTCCATACTTTGTCAACAACTCTTTTATTTCCTCTAGTTGTTCTTCTTCATTCTCCGAATTCTCAAACTTCTTAGGAATTAAAAAAAACACACATATTTTCATGTCTCATCCCATCCAAGAATTTCCTTCCATCAACCAAACAAATTCTATCATTAGTACAAACTTCACTCTTCACAGGTTCCTCCAATGGCAACAAGATCTGTTTCTCCCCATTAGCCACAATAGTGTATATATTCCTTCTTGCATAATGTATTTCTTGTTGATCATACTACCAAGGTCTACCCAACAAGATATGACATACATCTATAGGCATAATATCACACAAAACTTCATCATGATAAGATCCAATCTTCAATTTTACCAAACATTGTTCACTTACTATTACCTTATGATCATCTTGGATCCATGCTATTTGATAGGAATTCAGGTGTTTCAATCTCTCCAAATTCAACTTAGTCACCATTTCTTCCTAAACAAGGTTATCAATACTACCATTGTCAATTATAACTTTACAACACTTAATGGTTACTTTGCATCTTGTCTTGAACAAATTCTTCCTCTACAAGGGCTCTTTCTCTCCTTCGATATGATATAATATTCACCTATAATCAACAAATCTCCATCCTATGGTATGTTAACTAATTTGGCAGGTTCATTTTCCAAGTCTTCTCTTCCACGGTTCTCTATGTTCTTGCATTCAAAAGCACAATGTTCTTCTCCTTTGCATTTAAAGAAGGTTCCTTTAAACACTCTCTTTTCTTATCTTCTATCTTCATTTTCATCACCCTCATTCTAGTAACCTTCATTTTATTTCTTCCTATTAAAAATTATTCCATCTCTCAAATATGAACTACCATCTCGGCTAACTTCCTTGTCTTTATTCTGATCTGTATAGGTTCCTTAACCTATGGTATAGGATCTTCCACCCTAAACTCTTATGCTTCTACCCTATTTCTTTTGCTCATCTTTTATTGAATTCTCTTCTTCCTTCAACGAATACTGATAAGCTTCTTCAACACTATGCAACTTGATCAAATTGAGTTTATCTTGTATCAACATCCACAATCCATTCAAATATTGGGCAACTTGTTCAACTTCATTGTTGGTGTGTCTAGACTTGATGTTCAACTTGTAGAATGCTTTGGTATATTCCTTCACACTAGATTCCTTCTACTTTAGGTTTTACAACTTCCAGAATAAATTCACTTGATAGTTGGTAGGCAAGAACTTCGATTTCAACTTATTAACCATCCACTCCCATGATTTGATATTTTCTTTCCCTATTCTCGTTGATCTACCTACAAATGTTCTCACGAAAGAGACACATGACCTTTCAACCTAGTACAAACATATTTCACCTTCTAGTCTATCGCGGTCTTCTCAAAATCAAAATACTTTTCCAACTCCATGATCCAGTCTATCAATTCATCTAAATCCAACTTGCCATCATAATCTGGTGGCGTAAAATATGGTTTTTTGTTTACTTTACTCAAAACCCTCAGGAACCTTTCTTCTTCTGGATCAATCACCAGTTGATTTTGTTAGACAGTTTTGACATGAGGAAAACTGAGAGGGGGGCTGAATCAGTTTTCCACAAGTTAAACAATTAATGTAGTCTATAAATAGCTTACCAAAGCATAAGATAAGCAACATAGTGAAAGATAAAACATGAAAGCACAGAACACACAATGCCAATATTTTTTGTGGAAAACCCAGTAAATGGAAAAACCATAGTGGGAAACCCTACCCACAATTAGAGAAAAATTATGCAGTAGTATGTAGAATAATTACAATGGGTATTGCACTTGCAATCAGAAAAATGGCCTAGAGCTCACTGCTCATCATAAAAAGAAGTCTCACTGACTTACATAAGCATTGGACTACAATCT
Source organism: Cryptomeria japonica (assembly GCF_030272615.1). Classification (NCBI taxonomy): domain Eukaryota; kingdom Viridiplantae; phylum Streptophyta; class Pinopsida; order Cupressales; family Cupressaceae; genus Cryptomeria; species Cryptomeria japonica. Next base: position 662,063,553 of record NC_081407.1, on the reverse strand, counting down.
GGAGAATATGAATTGTGAAAGTAGCATCTCCTAATGCTTGATACAGTTTCGGTTAAGCACAAATGTCTTCCTTGCAATACCAAATCCTTCACAACCCTTCGCTAAATGATATGACCTTATTCGCACAATTACCTCTCTCTGATAATGCAAACATAACCATACATTCCATACCATCATACAAATTACATGAATAAGATGCCTATAAATACAGATCATCAACCATGATAACAAGGTTGGCTAAACCCTACCATAAATCCATAATTACCAAAATTACATCACACGATACCACTGAACCAATATTATGGTTTACATCACATACCATGGACCTAATTCAAATTCCCAAACAATTATATCCATCGCAAATTACGCTAAGACCAATATCCACACGTTTCACCAACCAGTAGAAACCCTCAATGCAATAACACAGGGTAACCAACCATATCCAAATAAAACCACTAAGTCATCACACTAGTCAATGTGAGGTCACCAAATAATTAGGACGTGATCAAGAAGCACCTTTAGCATGTTATATACCAATTTTGTAAGCCAAACCAGAATCACTTAACCAAAACATTGAATATCACCAACTGTTAAAGCCAACCGGTACCAAGAATATCAACTGGTAAACCAGAACATAAGCATTAGCTTCTGGAGCACCAAATTATAAACCAACTATATGTGACAAGCATATAACCATCTTGAATAATTAAGGATATGATCATACCAGATCAGAATCAACCAAAACCAAGAGAAACTAGGACAGGTCCAATCGGGATAGCAGTAGCCAACCAAGACCATATCCAACTGGAGCATAGTATTGACATCAATGATAGAAAATAATCAATATCAACTTATTTCTAACAATCTCCTACTTTGGTATTGATTGCAACACTGAATGTGAAAAACATCCAAGTGCCAAGGAATGTCAACAATCTCCCCAAACAATCAAGAACCAACAAAATATCTCTCCCCCTAAGATTTTCTATTTTTCACATGAACACATCTCCCCCTTTGAAATAAATTAAAAAGAGTTGATGCCAGACCAAAATATTAATCTAGACAGGAGACCACTCCACTTGAGCAGCAACAACATCCCATTAACTCAAATTAGAAGATATGTCTGATAAGCTCATCGGATTGTAGCATCCCTGCATCTCTAAGTCTCTATCGGAGGGGTGGTTACCCCCAACTGATCTCTGAGATATTCAATAGTATATTTAGGCAATGGTTTAGTTATAATATCTATAATCTTTTCCTTAGTAGACACATAAACCAATCCGACTTCCTTTTCTTCAACATTTTCCTTCAAGAAATTATACCTTATATAAATATGTTTTGACATGGAATGAAATACTGAATTCTTTGACATATCAATAGCAGAAGTATTATCACAATGAATAATAATAGTCTCATCATAGCTTATCCTTATATCCTTCAACATCTACTTCATCCATAAAATCTAAGTACAATTTGTTGCAAAAACTGCATACTCAACTTCAATAGTAGATAGTGAAGTACAAGATTGTTTCTTGCTAAGCCATGAAACCAACTTCTTCCCAAGAAATAATGAATCACCTATAGTGCTCTTCCTTTTATCAACATCTCCCTCGCAATCAGAGTTTGTATAGGCACATAATCTAAAATCATCATCCTTTGGATACCATAACCCATACTCTATTGTTCCTACAAAATATTTGAATATCCTTTTAACAACAATATCATGACTTCCTCTTTGATCTAATTTAAATATAGAAGAAATTCCGACAATATTCATTATATCAGGTCTAGTCTAAGTTAAGTACAAAAATCCACCAATCATTGATTTATATCTAGATGGGTTCACTCTAGGGGATTCATCTTCCTTAGTCAATTTGCAACTTGTTATCATAGGAGTACCAATAGGTTTTGAATTTTCAAGACCAAATTTGTTTAACAATTCCTTCACATACTTAGTTTGAAAAAGGAAAATACCTTTATCAGTTTGAGTATCTGTAAACCTAAGAAAAATTTCATCTCTCCAATCATAGATATTTCAAATTCATTCTTCATATCATCAACATATTTCATGCATAGATTTTCTTCTCCTCCAAAAATGATATCATCAACAAAGACTTCAATGATCAATATGCCATCATGCTTAATCTTATAATATAAATTACTATCAGCATTACCTTTTCTAAAATTGAGATTTGAAAGATATTTATCTAATCTAGCATACCATGCTTTAGGGGCTTGTTTCAATCCATATAAAGCTTTCTTCAATCTGCAACCCATGTCCTTGTCCTCTAATAATGAAAATCCACCAGGCTACTCAATGTAGACTTCTTCTTCAAGATATCCATTAAGAAATGCACATTCTATACCCATCTGATATACCTTGTAGTTCTTGTGTGCAACAGAAGCAAGAAATAGTCTTACCACTTCAATCCTAGCAACCAAAGCATAAGCCTCATCACAATCAAGTCCTTCTTCCTATGAATAACCTTTGCAAACCAGTCTAGCCTTGTTTCCGCAACCTGACCTTCCTCATTTAATTTATTCCTGAAAACCCATTCAGTTCCAATAACATTTTTATCTTTAGGCCTAGAAACCAATTCCCATGTTTTATTCTTTTCTATTTGATTCAATTCTTCTTCCATAGCTTTCATCCAATTTTCATCTTTACTTGCTTCAATAAAATAGTCTAGTTCAATTGAGAAATTAAACTTACCTCTTTAGCAGCTAACCTTCTTCTTGTCATCACACCTTTCCTCTTATCTCCAATGATTTGATCTTCAGAATGATTCAACTTTACATACCTAGGAGTCTTAGGATTGTCTTGACTTTCAGACTCTTTCTGCCCTTCAAGAGTCACTATGGAATTTTCTAATGTTACCAGAGCAACTAGATCAATTCTTTGAACTGATTCTTGCACTATCAGTTTTGATCTGACAAATTTATGTTTCGATCCATAGTCATATGATCTGATCTAATTATTACCTTTCTCATCCACCTTGACATTTATGCTTTCCATTATCCTTTTCAATCTTTTTTATACTGTCTATATGCTTTACTCTTAGTAGAATAACCCAAAAATATTCATTCATCACATCTAGGATCAAATTTCCCTAATGCATCATCTCTTCTAATATAGCATTTACTTCCAAAAATTATGAAATATATGATAGTAGGAGTATGACCGAACAATAATTCATAAGGAGTCTTACTGGTATCACGTTTTATGTGTACTCTGTTGAAAGTGTATACCACAGTATTGACAGCTTCTCTCTAATAAATATTAGACAATTTGGCCCCCATCATCATTGACCTTGCAACATCTAAGATAGTTCTATTTTTCCTTTGTACTATTCCATTCTATTGTGGAGTTCTAGGTGGAGAAAATTGTCTTTTGATTCCATGATTCTCACAAAAGTTGTTGAACTCAACGGATGTAAATTCACTGACTTGATCTAATCTTAAACATTTTATCTTCAATCTTGTTTCTATCTCAACCATAGGTTCGAAAATTTTGAATTACTCAAGAGATTCTGATTTTACTTTAAAAAATGCAACCCACAACATTCCAAAATAATCATCAATAAGAAACATAAAGTATCTATCACCTTGAAAACTTTTAGTCCTTGCCAGTCCACATAGATCAGTATGAATAAGATCAATAAATTCATTAGATTTATCATGTATGCTTCTTAAAGAAGTTCTAACTTTCTTACCCATTCGACATTCTCTACATACCGGATTATGAGGCTTAATGATCTGGGAAAATCTCTGACAGCTAGTGTTGAACTAATCTTCACTGTGCAATCAAAATTACTATGACACATCCTCTTATGCCATAACCAACTTTCATCAATCTGAGCAATAAAGCAAGCCTTCTCACTGTAGTTCAAATAGAAGATATTCCTTTGGTTTGAGTTCCAGATGTAATTTCCAATCCAAATATATTGATAATCTTGCACTTTACATCTTTAAATTGTAAATGAAATCCTCTATCCACCATTTCACCTATACTCAAAAGATTATGCTTCAAGCTTTCAACGTAATAAAAATTGTTAGTATTAGTCTTCCATCCAAGTATATTGTTCCTTTAACTTTGATCCTGCATGCCTTGTTGTCTCCAAATTTGACTATTCCACCATAAAATTCTTGCAGTCAAGAATTTCCTCTTGTCGCCAGTCATGTGATGTCAGCAACCACTGTCTATAACTCATTCCTCTTTCTCTTCAATTTTAGTAGCTAGATCCTTCTCCTCATTATGAGTTGTATCAATCAAAAGTTCCAAAGAATCATCCTTGATAGTAATAAAAACCCAATCTTTATGAGAGCTTCCATTACTAAATCAACTTATAGGTTCATCATCATCATTATCATCAGTAATACCAAAATCATCGTCACTAGCATAGTAACATGATCTATCCTTATTCCTTCTAAATCTAGGTTTGCTCTAATATTCCAGATTAGGTTTATAACTCCTCATAAATATTTCTTGATTCTTAGAAGCTCTTTTAGGACATCTAGAAGAAAAATGACCAATTTTATTGCATGAAAAACATTTAAAAGAAACTTTTCCTTTGTACTTACTTCTAGCCAGTCCTTTAGGGAATCTTCTGGAAATTAGGGTTTCCAACTCTTCAAGTTATTTGTCTTCTCTCTAAATGTATTCCAAATCTTTCTCATATAACTCCTTCCAATCTATATTTTGCTTATCGGAGGCATATGCTTTAAATATAGTGTCATTTGTAGTAGCACTCTGATATCCAAGTTCTTCAAGATCAAAAGCAGTTAATTTCCCAAGTAATGTATCTCTGGTAACAGGCGTACTTGACATTGTTTGGAGTTCATTAATTAAAGTAGCCTTCATCTTGTAAGCCAGAGGTAAAACTCTCACAATTTTTGACACACCCTCATCCTCATTAACATTTCCTCTACAACATTTGATTCCTTTGACAATCTCATTCACTCCATCTATAAAAGATCTTATCTTCTCATCTTCTTCCATCTTCAAGGTTTCATATCTTACCCGATAACCTTCAAGTTTTACAATCTGTACTACTTGGTCACCTTCATAATGATTTTCAAGCTTCAACCAGATTTGCTTTGAATTTTCCAACTCTCTGACATTTAATAGATTCTCATCAGATGGGGCACTCAACAGTGCTTTTTCGCTCTGACTTCATTATCAACTCTCTTTTATTCATCAGGAGGTGCTGGAGTTCTAGAATTAGGATCATAAGATGTATACCCTTTCTCTACTATCTCCTAAACTTTAGTTCCAAGACATCTTAGATGAATCTTCATTCACTTCTTCCATAATTTGTAAGTTGTAACATCAAATCTGGGACTCTTCTTTCAGTAGGGATTAAATGTAGAAGTTGATGTCATCGGATCTCATCTAGCGGTTAAGCTTCTGCAAAAAGGATCTTTCTCTGATACCAATTGTTAGAAACTTTGGATACCAAAGGAAAACTGAGAGGGGGGGTGAATCAGTTTTCCACAAGATAAATAATTAATGCAGTCTATGAATAGTTTACCGGAGCATAAGATAAAACATGAAAGTACAAAACACACAACACCAATATTTTTGAGATGGAAAACTTCGTAAAGGGAAAAACCACAGTGGAAAACCCTACCCACAATCAAATAATACTTCTACAGTAGTATGTGAAATAATAATAAAATGGGGATTGCATTTGCAATCAGGCCAACCACCTAGAGCTCACTACTCATCACAAAAGGAAGTGTCACTGACTTACATAAACATCAGACTACAATCCAGGGAATATGCACTATGAAAGTAGCATCTCCTAATGCTTGATATAGTTCTGGTTAAGCACAAATATCTGCCCTGCAATACCAAATCCTACACAACCCTTCACTGAATGATATAACCTTATTCACACAATTACCTCTCTCTAATAATGCAGACATAACCATACATTCCATACCATCATATAAATTACATGAATAAGATTTCTATAAATACAGATCATCAACCTTGATAACAAGGTCGGCTAAATCCTAAACCCATAAACCCATAATTACAAAAATTACATCACATGATACCACCAGACCAATATTATGATTTACAATACATAGCATGGACCTAATTCAAATTCCCAAACAATTATATCCACTAAAAATTCTCCTAAGACCAATATCCACACGTTTCACCAACTGGTAGAAACCCTCAGTGCAATTACACAAAATAACTAACCGGATCCAAGTAGGATCACCAAATCATCACACCATCCAATGTGAAGCCACCAAAAAATTAGGACATGATCAGGAAAAACCTTCAGCATGTTAGGAACCAATTTTGTATGTTAGACCAAAATCACTTAACCAAATCATCGAATATCACCAACCGGTAAAGCCAACCAATACAAAAAATATCAATTGGTAAACCAAAACATAAGCGATAGCTTCTAGAGTACCAAATAATGAACCAACTAAATGTGATAAAAATATAACCATCTTAAATAACCATCCAAAACTGAATCCAAGGATCTGATCATATAGAATCAGAATCAGCCAAAACCAAGACAAACTGGGATAGATCCAATCACGATAGCGGTAGCCAACCAGGACCATATCCAACTAGAGCATAGTGTTGACATCAATGAAAACACATAATCAATATCAACATATTATGAATAGATTTTCTACTTCTTCTACTACTTCAACTTCTTCTTCATCATTGCTCGTTGTAGACACCTAAAATTGACATGTTTAATTAAATAAAATTTTTATTTATTTAATTAATTCATTTATCCTCTTCTAGCCTCATTTCTCATTTAAATAAATACATTTATTTATTTAAATTATCCTTTTTTCCTAAATTAAATAAATATCTTATTTATTTAATTATCCCACTTCTTCTATTAATTAAATAAATCTTTATTTATTTAATTAATTCATTAACCTTTTCTACCCATGACACATGTCATTCATCTCTTAATTCATACACTACCTACCCCTTTCATTATTTTATTATTTTTTTTACCTACCCTCTAATCATAGCCGACCTCCTTTTACACCTCTCAATCTTATCCCTCCATTTCATATAGTGTCTTCTATATAAGGAGATACTTCTTTTATTATCAACCCTAATCAATCATCCTAATCAATCATCTTAAGGACTTGACTACACTACGATCCTACTTGCAAGATCAAATATATCAAGCAAGATCAATGGAGATAAGAAGAATGGAGATCAAAACCCTATTGGACATGTGATGGTATAATCTTTGTGATTTCATTTGATTTGCATTGTCTAAGGTAATCTTCATATGTTATGGTGGATCTTTGTTGTTGTTAGGCTAGGGTTTTGTGGTTGAATTCATTTAGCCTTTCAATATCATTATTATTGTTATCCATTTTCACCATATACATTTTGGCACGCCCGGTGGGACTCTTGTCCCTTTTTGCATTTAACATCCTTGTTGCAGATTTTGTATTTTGAAGTTGCAGATCTGACGTTTTCGACAACATTTAGATATTCACATGTCTGCGCACTTTCGGATCGCGTTTTTGATTTTTTGGCGCGTCTGCGACATCTGGAATTGCGTCTGTGTTATCGGCAGTATTTTATTTTTGCAGGTTCTGAAAATCGCGTTTGCGTTCCTCAGTCACATTTGCGGTGTTTTCATTCGCGTCTGTGTCCAGAGGTCGTGTCTGCATTCTGGAGTTGCGTCTATGCCTCACAGGAACCGCGTCTGCATCACGAAGTCACGTCTATGTCAGGGGTAATCATGTCTGTGTGCACCAATTTCAAATTTTGAGTTATTGATTTAGTTTTAGGTTTTTGCATTTAGGGTTTCGGATCTGGTTTATTTCACGCTAACATTTTTAGATCTAACAAAATTGGTGCAGTTTGTCTCGAAAGAAAAATCATTTTGTTGAAGGCCCCTATTTTCACAAAGTCTTTTGGATTTAAAATTTACCTAACTTGTGTGCTTGCAGGAAGGGGTGATTATTTCAAACAATCCAAACTACTAACAACTCTTTGTTGCAGGTCCTTGGCAAGGGTTTTTTGGATTTTCATTGTGTGCCTTGTTTTCATAGACTAGCAAACACTTCAATTGGTGCACTAAAATGAATCATTGTCTTTTGTGTCTTGAGCAATGGGATCTTTTTGTTTAATCTTTAGAGGGCCTGTCTTCCCATGTGGTCATTAGGACTACTAGTGAGAAGAGAACGACCCAAGTGGTAGCGAGGAAAACCCACCTCTTCCAAACCACTATAAACAACTGTATTCATGGTGAAAACTATGGATAACGTGTGCTGATTAGTTCATACCGACACTATGTCTCCCCATAAACCTGTTTGATCAAATTTATTTGATCAGTTGTAGGGCGTAACCCCCACCGATTGGGAGCCTTCTGTATTTACAGAGCTGAAAGTGCCACATGTATGGCCACACGAGCAGATGCCCTTACTAGCATATTTTTGTTTTAGAAGCCAAAATCCTTTGAGTTGTTGGGGCAAGAGGTCGGACCTTTGGTAGCGGCCCACACACATACGGTTCTTAGTAGAGATACAAATTTTGCCATGGGGAGTTTTCATGGGGACTGATGCTTGGCTAACCCGAGAAGTGACTGCCGAGGGTGGAGCCAGTGAGGTCAAGCATCTAAGTATTCGCTCTGAATAGCGTAGCCTTGGGGGTAAAACCCCATGTGGGATCAACAACTATTGTCTTGGCCAGCCATAAGAATTGTTCTTGACTTATTTTAAACATTCAAACATTCAAGGCCAAATAGCAAAACATTGTGTCTTTTGTGTCTTCAAGTGTATGCAAAACAATTTTACATCAAACAACACACTTTTTTTGGGAGTCATTTTGAGTCTAGATACTTGCAAACATTGGGTCTTCATCAACACTGTGTCCTCTTGTCATGAAAAAATAGTCAAACAGTCATATTTGATCACAACAAAACAACTTCACAGATTGGAAAAAATTGCACAAATTTTGTAGAAACGCGTCTGTGTCTAACATAATAGCGTATGTGTTGTATAATCGCATCTATGAAGGGTAGAAACGCGTCTGTGTTTCTAGAATCAATAGTGAATTTTGCAAAAAATCTCAGAAACGCGTCTGTGTTAAACAGAACCACGTCTGTGTCAGGAAATCACGTCTGTGAAGTATACAGGCGCGTCTGTGTTTAGAATTGAATTTTTTTTTTTTACAGTCCAACAAACAAACACAGTCAGTTTCAGAATTCTTGTGCTTCCTAGGTCATTTCTCCAGGGTTTCATTTAGCATTCAACTTGTCTTTGGGTCTCACAAAGTTCATCATTGCTTTACATCTTGCATTACATTCATATTTGTCTAAACTTGAGTCAAAAGGTCACTTGCTTGTCCTCACTATACTTTGTCAACACACTACATACAACAACATTTTGCTAAGTGGTCCCTCATCAAGGTCTATCACCTTTGGGTCTCATTTGATCTTACTTAGAGTCAAGGTCAACTTACCTCATCAAGAGAAACCATCCTCTCTTTGGAAGTCACACCTACTCTACTACATATATACTTGGTCTTACACTTTGGAAATTGCAAGTACACCTCAAATTCATTTACATTCCATCCAACTCTTGGTCTTCCATACTTTTTCCATTTTTCATCTAGTCACACACATCTTAGTCACTACCTAGTTCATGGTTGAAACTCGTTCACAAAAATCTAGGAGAGAAACTAAAGAGGCTCATGAGTCCGCAAACATGAGTTCTTATGAGTATGACAATGATATCTTTTTCAATTCTGATCATACTACATTACCTGACATGGATGCCTATAGAAACATTCCAAATGTTGAGAACATGGACACTACAAACAACAATGCTACACATAATGACAATATGGACAACTTTTCTGTACATTTAGCAGATGTGGAAGAATCCATTATGAGTCCCCATTTCAATCGATTGGTTGAGGAAATAATGAGGAGGGATAGACAATACTTCTTACAAATGATGGCACAAAGTGGAGCCAAGATACCTCATGATTTTGACATGTCTCAAATAATGGAAAATCAAAATTTGCAACAAACTCACTCCAACATGGATCAAAGGAGACCTAATAGTGGAGGCAATAGAGGACCACATATGGTACCTGAATCACCATCATCTTTGTTTCAAAAATCAGAGGTCCCACATACACATGGTCAAGCATATGATACTCACCTTCGTAGACCATTATGGAAGTCTTATGAAGAGAAATATGCTCAATCACACATCAATGCTAAGGATCAACCACCAAAGGAATTGGATATTCAAAGGCATGCTCAAAATTTGGACACAAGGAAACCCTGTGTCAAATTTGGGGGCAACACATTAGAACATGACATGCCTGTAGAGTATGGTATATAGGGACAAAGTAGATATGGCATTCCTCAACATGAATCTATACCAAGTGGTCCATATATGCAGCATCACTATAGACCTCCTCCATATGAACATGTGTATGATCAATATCATCCATATATGCAACATGCTTCTCCTCCAATTGGTGCCTCAAGCATGGGGTATGGTCCAAGAAGTCGATCTCCACCTAAGAGCAATTTGGAGCAACAAATCAGGGACTTACAAAAGAAAATGGAGGACAGAAATACACCGAAGCCAACATACACAATGAGAGACATATGTCCTTATCCATTTGACAAGAACATTCCAATGCCTCCTTTTCCTACACACTTTGTGATGCCTAAGTTTGATAAGTATAGAGGAAAAGGGGATCCTAAGGCACACATAAGACAATTTTTCATAGCTTGCATTGAGGTAGCTTCAGAAGAGACATATCTGACGAGATTATTCCCACAAAGCCTAGGTGATGAAGCTATGGAATGGTTCTCCCAACTTCCACCTGGTATTAAGTCATGGGGTGACTTAGCAGAGGCATTTATTCAACATTTCTCCTACAACATAGAGACAGACATATCAATCCCTAATTTGTGCAACACCAAGCAAAAAGAGGGAGAGTCTTTTGCATCATTTTTACAAAGATGGAGGAATCTAGCTAGCAGATGCTCTTGTGAAATTCCACAAAAACAAATGGTAGAGATGTTCACACAAAATGTTAACAAAGACATTGGCTATGATCTAAGGAAAGCTTGTTTGTCCACCTTTAAGGATGTCATTGAAAAAGGCTTAGCGATAGAAAAGGTCCTAATTGAACAAGGAGTCATTAAGATATTCAAGGAAAACAAAGATGACTTTAAGGGAAAAGACAAGCCAAGATTTTGGAATAGAAACAAGAACACAGTCAATGATGGTGTGGTTGATGCCAACATAGTGTGACCCAAATTCATTTTTTCAGGATCAAGTTCTACAAACAATCAAGTGAATACTCAAACAACTTCCAGATCATGAAGGAAGTACACTCCATTGGGAGAACCACTTGAGTCAGTTTTCATAAAGCTAATGGCAAACAAGGTAATCACAGTTCCATATTTCCCTCCATATGAACCAAAGGTTAAACCAAATTGGTGGAATGATGATGAGTATTGTGAATTTCATAAGAGCAAGGGTCATAAAATAGGAAATTGTCATCGACTGAAGAAAATCATACAAAATCTCATTGATAGAGGTGACATTGAGATTGAGGGACACTCATCCAATCAAGAACATGAGATGTTTAAGGAACCATTCCCAAAACATGACAAGGGAAAAGCTAAAGCCTCAGATGACCAAACCAACTATACAAGAACATCCTATAACTATGATTCAACCATCAATCACATTTCAATGGACAATTACGTCTCTACCATTATCATCAAGGACAAAAACCTTGAGAATTCTACCCGAAGACCCAGGATTGTCCTAAAAGGTGTTGGATCTTCTTCCGAACCTACCTCTGAATGTAATGTCACAACCCGCTGAGGTAAAATCACTTTGCAAGGTGCCCCAGCTAAAAACACCACTTTGTCATCAACGAAGCCTGAGTATGACCTTGTAGAACAATTAGGGAAGACACCCACGCTCATCTCCATCCTGGAGCTATTACGCATATCCCTTGCACATAAAGCTATTCTTGACAAAACCTTGAGAGACACTGTCGTTCCTACTGATCTGAACGTGGACTAGTTTCAAGCCATGGTGGGATACCTTTCCATTCCACACTCCCTTACATTCATAGAAGCCGATGATGCCTCCGTAAGTCAGCCACATAATGCACCACTACATATTGAGGCCTTCATACACAAACATCGAATAAAATGAATCCTGATAGATGGAGGAGTAGGTCTAAACATTTGTACATTGAGCACAATTAAACAATTGGGATATTCTGATAAAGCTGTGAATTCTACAAATCAAATCACCATCAAGGTATATGATGATGAAGAGCGTTCATCTAAGGGCACAATCACCTTACCTCTCAGAGTTGGGCCAATTACGAAGGATGTGGTTTGTCAAGTCCTAGATCTAGATCTCACTTATAACATATTGCTAGGACATCCTTGGATTCATGAAATGAGGGCAGTCCCATCTACATATCACCAATGCATTAAGTTTCCTCACAATGGAATAGAAGTAACAGTTATCGGTGATCCTAATCCGTTCATATATTGCAATAACCTAAGATCAAAAACTGAGACCATCATTCCCAGTAATCGCGAAGCTATTCCTTCTTCAGGATACATTGACCCTGATTCATTAAAACCTTCAACATCAAAACAAGGTGAGCTTAAAGGCAAGTTTCAGGACAAGGGCATGGGGGAATACACTTTAAATCAGACCATGTACTTACGACAAGTCATGAGTTCACCAAAAGAATATGGAAGACCACATCCTAACAAGCAAGTATCCATCATGGTACTTAAATGGGACCCTACTACCTTTCAAAGATGGGGTGAACTTGAAGAGGAAGACTTATACAAAATGCTTTATAAAGACATTGAAGATGATACACAAGATCACATCAGTCTACCATGTGAGAAATATGGCAAAGGTTTCAAGATTCTACAAAAATTTGGGTATGATGGAAAAAGCCCTCTAGGGTTATGAAAGGAAGGAATCATTGAGCCTTTACAACCTGAATTGACTTTCAAAAAGGAACATTCGAAAGGACTTGGTTTCTTGACTTCCAAGGTCCACACCCAAAGAACAGAAGAAGCCTTACAAATCAAAGCTGCCAAAGTTCAACAAGAGGATCGCTATTCCACAAACTCCAATGAATGGGAATGGGGTTTAGACAAGTCTTCCAGTGACTACAAGCTCACCAAGATATTCGGAGAACTAGATGAACCCATAGAAGAAGAGGAATTTTATAAAAGATTCAAAGTTGGTCAAGAAACAACCCATGAGGATTGCACACAGTCCTTGTCTCAAGGTCCTAGGTTGAAATCACATAGGATGAGAACCCCTATCCCAGAATGCGCTACTAGTGATGATAATTTGGATTCATTCACGATCGAGATTGATGAGGAGAGTGCTATCGATGACCTCAATAATTACCATGACATACCCGAATATAACTACATCTTCACTCTTAGCCCAGCTAACTTTGAGGACATTAAAGGCCTTCTCCTTGTTCACCACCAACTTATTGACTGGGATCATGAAGGACCTGCACAGTTTGACACATTCCAAAATGATGGAGCTTTTATTGACTATCTGGGCATACGAGATGATCTTCCCCCTGGGGACCACAAAGCGGGATACACCATAGAACTCAATAGCATGGCATATTTTGGTGAGGGTGTCAGACCTTCTAGTCGCAAAAATGTGAAAATAAGAACAAACCAAGGGTCTTATGGCGAAAACCACACTGTGGCACTATCTGACCCTAAAAAAATAAAAAGAAAGGATGTATTTGAGGGCGAAAACCTCTCTAAGGCACCCAAAGATGGAAGGCTCGACATTCTCCCAGCATCATATGAGGAAAAGTCATCCATGTTGGTAGAGGAGACTATCAGAACAAACATGGGTACAGAAGAGGTTCCACACAACATATTCCTGGCTCAATCATTGATAGAGTCAGAAAGGTCAAAATTCATCAGTTTCTTCAAAGAATGACAAATCAACTTTGCCTGGTCATATGCTGATATGCCTGGATTAGACCTGGATTTGGTAATGCATCATTTGACAGTTAAACCGGGGGCGAAACCAGTGAAACAGAAATTAAGAAAGATGCATCCATAGGTGGCATTACTAGTCAAAGTAGAACTTGAGAAATTATTGGATGTCGGATTCATACACCCAATTGATTATCCTGAATGGATCTCCAACTTAGTGCCTATCAATAAACTAGATCGCAACATCAGAATTTGTACAGATTTCAGAGACATCAACAAAGCTTGTCCAAAGGATGACTGCCCATTACCAAATATTGACTTTATTGTTGATCTCACAACAAGTCATGAAATGTTATCATTGATGGATGGATTCTCTAGTTATAATCAAATAAGGATCGCGCCCGAGGATCAACACAAAACATCATTCACTTGTCCATGGGGAACTTTCTGTTGGAATGTCATGCCCTTCGGGCTAAAAAATGCAGGTGCTACATATCAAAGAGCTATGACTACTATCTTTCATGATCTCATGCACGTAACCATGGAAGATTATGTTGATGACCTCTTGAGCAAATCAATAGACAAAAATACACATTTGGACATACTTTCAGTCATCTTTGATCGGTTGGAAAAATACAAAGTAAGATTAAACCCCAAGAAATGTGTCTTTGGAGTAACCTCCGGGAAGCTCCTAGGATTCATTGTATCCAAAAGAGGAATCGAAGCAGATCCAACAAAATTCAAAGCCATCTTGGAGATGCAACCACCAAGAAATATCAGTCAACTTTGATCTTTACAAGGCAAACTCTAGTCCATACGAAGATTCATAGCGCAACTTGCAGATAAGTGTAATCCTTTTCAGCACTTGCTACATAAAAACATCAAATTCAAATGGGATGATAATTGTCAACAGGCTTTCCAGACACTTAAAGATTATCTTCTGAATCCACCAGTTCTGATGCCACCAGTTCTAGATCAGCCTCTGTTACTATACATATCAGCTACTCCAACAGCACTGGGGGCACTCTTAGGACAACAAATTGCTGAGGGCAAAGAAAAAGCAATATACTATATCAGTCGCACAATAGTGGGATATGAGCTAAACTACTCACCAATTGAGCGTGCATGTCTCACCGTGGTCTTTGCTTCCCATAAATTACGACATTACATGCTCACTCATAAGACTAAGCTGGTTGCAAGAATCGATCCGTTGAAATACCTTCTCAATAAAGCAACACTTACTAGGTGACTGGCCAAATGGGTAATGATCCTGAGTGAATTCAACATCGAGTATGTAGACAGAAAAGCAATAAAAGGACAAGCCATCATAGATCAATTAATAGATGCCCCCATGATAGATGATGCTCCTCTAAGTTCATAATTTCCAAATGAATCCATTTTAACAATGTCACATGCAAAGCCATGGCAACTGTACTTCGATGGCTCATACACACAGCATGGGGCAAGAGCTAGCATCCTCTTTATAACTCCTCAAGGGGATTCTATACCAAAATCATACCGCTTATCATTTCCTTGCACTAACAATATAGCGGAATATGAGGCATTAACAACTGGATTACGGATTGCAGTTCAGTGGAAGATCCAGGAACTTCGTGTTTTTGGGGACTCTCAACTTGTAATCCGTCAAGAAACTAATGATTACCAAACAAAAGATGAAAAATTAATGCCTTACAAACAAATGGTGGATGACCTGAAATAACACTTCACAAAGATAGATTTTGAGCAGATACCAAGAGAGCAGAATCGAGCCACAGATGCCATGGCTACAATTGCTTCACTGATTGATCTACCTCAAATGAGACCCGCTATGAGTTCTTGGTGGATAACCTTTTGGTTCCTTCATATGAAATCATTCCTACTGAGATGATATGTGTTGTCGGTCCCGTGTCCCAGTTATATGGTTCCATTTTCACATACCTTCGTGATAATACCCTACCTCCTGATCTATCAAATAACCAACGTCGCACTTTCATTCGTCAATCCTCTCGATATGTCATTTTAGTTGATATCCTATACTGGCGAGGTCTAGATGGCACTCTTCTTAGATGTTTAGAAGGCGATGAAGCTCAGATTGCATTACATGAAGTACATGAAGGGATATGTGGTCCACATGCTAGTGGTCCTACCTTGGCGAAGAAACTCATCAGGATTGGATATTACTAGCCCAATATGGAAAAAGACTCACATCAGTTTGTCAAGAAATGTAAGCAATGTCAAATTCATGGAGACCTCATACATGTGCCAACACAAGAACTTCAACCAATTGCATCTCCTTGGCCCTTTTGTCAGTGGGGACTCGACCTCATAGGCAAGATTCACCCTCCTTCTTCCAATGGTCATAAATTCATCATCATTTCCACAGAGTATTTCACAAAATGGATTGAAGCTGTACCTCTCACACAGGTCACTAGAAAATAGATTGCTACGTTCATTCTCAACTATATCATTTGTCGATACGGTATTCCTGTTTCCATTATCATTGATAACGGGCGTCCCTTCAAAAACTAGGATGTTTGTGAACTCTGTGACTGCTTCCATATTTCACATCATTTCTCCATGCAATATTATCCCCTAGGTAATGGTCAAGCTGAGGTGTCTAATAAGACAATCCCTAAAATCCTAAAAAAGACAGTCGATGACGCTGGCCATAATTGGCATATCCAACTTAATCCTGCACTTTGGGCATATCGCACAAGTGTCCGTACACCTACAGGAGCTACACCCTATTCACTTGTCTATGGTGCTGAATCCATCTTGCCTATTGAGGTTGAGCTACACTCTTTACGGGTCTCTTTGCAAAACATCATCAGTGATGAAGACTATAGGGTCTCTCGCTTACAAGAACTGGAACTACTGGATCAACAAAGACAAACTGCTTTTAATCATCTCAAGGCTTATCAACAACGAATGAGTTGCAGCTACAATCACAAGGTCAAGCCTTTCACATTTGAGGTAGGTGATTTGGTTCTCAGAGAAAATCCCATAAATCAGCAAGACAGAGAGAAGAAGGGCAAGTTCGAACCAAATTGGCTTGGTCCTTAAATCATCACAGCAGCATATGGATCTGGTGCATATCAGCTCTCAACTACAGAAGTTGAACCTTTGGAGGATCCTATCAATGGCATGCACCTTCGCAGGTTCTACACATAGCTCTTTAGAGTATCCTAATTCAAAAAAACAAAAAAAATCAAAAAATTCAAAAATACAAAAAAAATTATAAACAAAAAAAATCATTACTTGGTGAAAACCTAACAAACAAGCACCTTGTGACACAAAAAACATTGAAAAATCAAAAAAAGTAAAGAGAAATAATTTCGTCCAACGGTGAAAACCACTTCAGTGGTGCCCTGGGCAAGTACCATGGTAAAAACTGGGTCACCAGTGCCATGCGTAGAGACATTGCTCCTCCCTCCTTAAGGATTCTCTTTCATCCTTTCACTTTGCACACACTCACAACCAATTCATCCATAATAAACTTACCCATTCCCATCATGGCTTGTTATTGATCTACCCAAGATTGGTTAGCCATTTATAATAAACCTCCCTTTTCACCTCCCTTTCCATCCATAATAAATCAGCTCCTATCTGTGGCTAAGGCAAATCCTACGTCTAGTGATGGGTGTGGAACTGAGAACATCACATGTTTCGAGGAGTACAACTTCTTCTAGTTTTCTTCAGTCTATCCATGCACAATCTGCAATAAAGCAACATCTGCATCACCAATCCACAATAAAGTTTCATCTTCTCCGCAATAAAGTATCAGTTTCATGGATTCAGTCAGTTTCAGATGAGACATAGCAGCAACAATGGGTTTCAACAAATCAAATCTTTCAACAAACTCAGACAACATTATGGTTCAGTGTTATCTATACTTTTTGTGAAAGTAAACATTGTGACCACAATCAAATAAGACTTATACAAGTGACAAGAGACACTGAACTTGAGGACTACAGTGGATGTTGGTGTCGAGTCTTGGTTTTCTTTTGATTTCATCTTTTTTGGTGACATGTCTTTTAGCTTTTCCAGGATGTCTCTGACTAGAGATTTTATCTCCAGGATGTCTTTGACTAGAAAGGCGAGGATGGGGTATCGTCACCTATTTGTATTTGCTATCTATGGATTGTTTCTTAGTAATGCTATGACTTGTCCAAGGATATGAGGACACTGTGAGTCTAGTGTGAACTGGGGCACTCCTTGTTTGTGACTATCTTCTCTCCATGCAAATAGGTACAATGACTTTCTGGGTCCAACATATGCCTCGGTTGTCATAACCTATTTTTCCATAATAAAGCTCAATGATGATAAAGCACAAGAAGCTCTTTCACTTTCATATCTTCTATCTTCCATCCCCCTTTCTTGATTGACTTCCATCGTCCTTCTCGAGTCCGCATAGCCTGCTATCACATGACGGAGTATAATGACACACCAAAAACATTTGCATTTCATGTAGTTGCACCTACATTACCACATGTTAGCATTTCATACATACATATAGATATCACAACTGCATCACATCCTGCACACAACACCTGTTAACACAATTTATATTTGCATTATCATATTCATCTGCATTACATACATTCACATTTGCATCATGCATACACATATAAAAACATAAAAGAAAAAAATATTGCATTGCATCATATACATATTTGCATCCATATCATAAGCATCACATAAGAACATCTCATCACATAGGTACATATGCATATAGCTGCCACAAAGATGAATCATCTCATATATATATATATATAAAGTTTCATGATACAATGATGTCAAAATCATATGGCTATAATCACCCACAGGTGTCTACATCATCATACAAAAATGGTACAAAACTGATACAGAGAAACCCACTGATCACTCCTGCCAATACTAATGGTAGTGCTAATCCTATCCATGTCATGGTATCCCATGCCACATGTCCCACCCTCATCTCCAGTCTCGGATCCTAGAAAACTCATCTATGGGCATCCCTGTCTCTATCTCGATCATACAAAATCAACTCCCCATCAATCAGTATCCGCATAATCCTATATACATCCTCCAAGGTGACTATCATCTCCCCCATCGGCAAATGAAAAGTGCAAGTCTCTGAGTGCCACCTCTTCGCCAGTGTAGTCAACAATCCCATGTTCACTCAAAACTCAGGCACATATAGAATATGTCTCAATCCCATAGCCTCAATCGCAGCTCGGTCCTCAGCTATCAACTCAGGTCACAACCTCTGAGTCGATGGGAATCTTTCCTGTGACTCCAGCATAGGCAAATACTCCTACAGTCAAGAAAATCAATCATGTCAGTCATTGTGGCATTCACTGTTCATCACA
Source organism: Cryptomeria japonica (assembly GCF_030272615.1). Taxonomy (NCBI): domain Eukaryota; kingdom Viridiplantae; phylum Streptophyta; class Pinopsida; order Cupressales; family Cupressaceae; genus Cryptomeria; species Cryptomeria japonica. The sequence continues at coordinate 662,044,193 of NC_081407.1, read as the reverse complement.
AAACGCTACTTTTTTTTATCTAAGTGCATATGGCATTCTATCCTAGTGACACTCACTGTTCATCACAAAGTGTTGCTATCTATTCTAGTGACACTCACTGTTCATCACAAAGTGTTGCTATCTATCCTAGTAGTACTCCCTGTTCATCACAAAGTACTACGTGTGTGACACTCCCTGTTCATCACAAAGTGCTGCTCACATTTGCACTCCCTGTTCATCACAAAGTGCTGCTCATATTTTCATACTCCCTATTCATCACAAAGTACTCTATCTTGGTACTCACTGTTCATCACAAAGTGCCTTGATCTATTCTCGTCTTCCCTAGAGGACCTGCTTGAGTGTATCCTCTTAATAGTTTATCCAATCGACAGTGTATGTTCATCACACAACTGTCGATTTGACCTAGAAGACACAAATTCACATTTTTTGGACACAAATGCGCTTACTTGACATAAATGCGCTTGAAGACTGCATAAACATGCCTATTTTACACAGACGTGCCTATGCTCTACACAAATGCGCTTGGCTGACACAGACGTGCCTTTTTGGCATAGACGCGCCTACACATCACAGACGCGGCTGCATTTGGCACAAACGCGTTTTCCATCATAGACGCACCTAGCACCAACACAGACGCGCCTCGCGAGCATAGATGGGCCTGGATGTTTTTGACATATTTTGGACCCTAACCTAAAGCGCATTTATTGCCCTATCTACCATGCATTAATGACAACAATAAATGCATCAAAGTACAAGGAGGTTTTGCGGTACTTACCAGCTCTCCTACCTCTGCTCGCCTCTGGAATTGGCGAACGTGGTCGAATCTAAGAACGAAGGCCATCACTGCTGACTGCTGCTGCTCTTTTCTCTCTCTGCACTCTGCTCTCGTGGATGTGTAGATGACAATGAGGATGTATTTTCCCCCGTGGTCTATCTTATAGACTACCTTAGCCCTAGCCCTCACCTCCCGAGTCAGTCTTCTTTATCCCGTGACTCTGTCACTTTATCCAGTAAGTCCATTCTATCTCATCTTTCTTATCGAGAGATTGTCTGTGATCTTTTTAGACACATTTTCATCCAATCTCTCAAGGGGGCATATCATTCCCATCCTGGGGCAACTCTGTATCAGTTCATCTTATCTTCTTTGAAACAACGCGACAAGCCGCATTGTCTCAAAGAGGGGCAAAAATATCATTCCCATCCTGGGGCAACTCTATATCAGTTCATCTTATCTTCTTTGAAACAACGCGACAAGCCGCATTGTCTCAAAGAGGGGCAAAATGTAGACAGCTAAAATTGACATGTTTAATTAAATAGATATTTTATTTATTTAATTATCTAAGCTTAATTCTTCTATTAATTAAATAAATCTTTATTTATTTAATTAATTCATTTATCCTCTTCTAGCCTCATTTCTCATTTAAATAAATACATTTATTTATTTAAATTATCTTTTTTTCCTAAATTAAATAAATATCTTATTTATTTAATTATCCCACTTCTTCTATTAATTAAATAAATCTTTATTTATTTAATTAATTCATTAACCTTTTCTACCCATGACACATGTCATTCATCTCTTAATTCATACACTACCTACCCCTTTCATTATTTTATTATTTCTTTTACCTACCCTCTAAGCATAGCCGACCTCCTTTTACACCTCTCAATCTTATCTCTCCATTTCATATAGTCTCTTCTATATAAGGAGATACTTCCTTCATTATCAACCCTAATCAATCATCTTAAGGACTTGACTACACTACGATCCTACTTGCAACCACATTTCTGTTCTTTGTTGAGCTCTTGTGCACATAAAATCTGAGAGCAAATATATCAAGCAAGATCAATGGAGATAGGAAGAATGGAGATCAAAACCCTATTGGACATGTGATGGTATAATCTTTGTGATTTCATTTGATTTGCATTGTCTTAGGTAATCTTCATATGTTATGGTGGATGTTTGTTGTTGTTATGCTAGGGTTTTGTGGTTGAATCTATTTAGCCTTTCAATATCGCTATTATTGTTATCCATTTTCACCATATACACTCGCATCTTCAACATGTCAACCTCAACTTTGGGTTGTTACAACAAGTTCTAATCAGACTGTAATTCCTCTCAACATTTCCATCATAGCAGGGTCTGCATTCCCACACACTCCACCACCTCTAGCATTTCTTCGCTCAATCTTCATGTGAGTCATCTGTAGTTGTGGATCCAATCCTCAATTCTACCACCACACAAAAAAAATCTTATAGGACTCCACAATCTTCAGGAGAAAATCTTTCTTTGATATCACCTGGTGTAGTCATGGTTAGGAGGGTCCTCAAAGAGAACAATCTGGACCATGGAACAAATATAATACAACATAAACAACACAGTGTGATGGAGGCAATGTAGAATCAGATTTAATATATCATAAAAAATAATTACAAACTTTTGGGAACATGTGGGCTCATAGATTCGTCTCACAGGCTTGAGTACAAAACATGCATGTTATGCAATATTCGACTCAAGCAAGAATGCGTACCAACTATGAAACTCCCAAACATCAGATCTTTCTTCTATGTTGCAAAATTGATTTCAAAATGCTTAATTACATTGATTTATATGATCAAGAATGGTTTGTGTCACCCCAAGATGAAACAAATACCAATGAACAAGATGAAACATGTTAAGCAACAAGACTGGCCTCTGCCAAAGAGATCCCTTGAAAAATCCAAAGATTGAAGTACGGACGCAAGGGAAGGTCGGCCATGAACCAAAGAATGTTGGAAACAACATAATCAAGCTTTGCAAGCTATAAGAAATATTTACAAGAATCGTGAATAGAAAATAGGTCCAGGCAGCTTTGGTACACAAGAAAGAAAATTGTACCATATTCCAGAAGTGAGAACTTGCTGAAAAAAGATCCAAATGCCTTGTGGATAAATGATAAGATTGATGAACATGTCCACAAACCAAATCTAGCTCCACAACATCCAGTGAGAAAACAGAATGAAATGTTAAAAGAAATATTGAAATTGCAAAATAGGAAACAAGCTAAAAGGAAAATGTTTTTGGTTGATGCAAGATTGCCAAAAACCAGAGATGCTCCTACATCAATACCTTAGGTGTTAGAGACTATAGGTGTAGAATAACTATCCTAAATATTAATTTTTGTTGTAATTCTATACATTTCTCATGTTTAAAGTTGTCGCTACAATCTAGATTTAAAAAATGGTTTGTATTCATTGATGAAACACCCTTAAAATATTTAAAGTTGTGGCTACAATCTAGATTTTAAAAATGGTTTCTATTCATTGATGATTTGTTTTCCCTTTTGAAGGTAACAAGGTCCGAGACCTGATGGTTTCCCACTTTTTTTATTCCAATACTTTTGGAAAAGTATCTACTCTGATGTGGTAGTTGCTGCTCAAGAATTTTTTGGATCCTGCTCTCTCCTGAAGGAACTGAATGCCACATTCCTTGTCCTCATCCCCAAGAAATCTAACGCCTACTCTTTTCAAGATTTTAGACCTATAAGCCTTTGCAACTCTATTTATAAAATCTTCACCAAGATTCTTGTGCTTAGGCTTAATATTTTCATCCCCTCATTAATCTCTAAACATCAAAACAGGTTTGTGCCTGGAAGGCAGATCCTGGATTCTGCTATTGTGGTTCATGAGAACATTCACTCCCTTTCAATTAATAAAAAATGGGGTTTTCTCTTGAAACTTGACCTATTGAAAGCTTTTGATAGAGTTAATTGGTGCTTCCTCCTCAGAATCCTCCAGGCCTTTGAATTCAGAGATAACTTCATCCAAATTATTGAGCAATGTCTTTCCACCCCAAAATTCTTTGTGTTGATTAATGGATCTACCTCTGGTTTTTTCTCTAGGTCTAGGGGCATTCAACAAGGGGATCCTCTACCACCTTTCCTTTTCATTTTGATGAGTGAATCTCTTAGTAGAGTAATTTAGAGGGAGGTTAGAAATGGTAATATTATGGGCCTTTGGCCCTCCTCTCAGGCCCCCACTTGCTCTCACAATCCATTTTTTGACGACACTCTCTTGATGGGGGAAGGTTTGATCAAAGAAGCCAAGAATTTAAAAATGAATCTAAATATATATGAACATGGCTCAAGACAAAAACTTAGCCTGGCTAAAAGCTCCATCTTCTTCTTTAACACCCATGAGCACAAGAAAGTTAAGATTGCCTCAATTATTGGCTGCAAAATTGGAACTTTGCTTGATTCCTATTCGGGCCTTCCCCTCTGCCAGGGCTCGACTCCTAACTCTTTTTGGATGAATCTTATAGATAAATTCCAAAGAAAATTGGCTCAATGGAAAGGCACCTTGCTAATCCAAGCTTGTAAGATTCAATTACTCAAAGCCTCGCTTCAGGGCATCCTGGTTTATTATGCCATGAGTCTATTCAAAATCCCAATCAAAATCGCGGATAAATTGGAAAGAATTCAAAAAAAAATTATGGACTGGAACTGAATCCAAAAATAGATTACACCTTGTGGCTTGAAATCAAGCTTGCTTGCCCAAACACATGGGAGGTCTAGATAACTAGAATTTGAGAGACTTCAATAAAACCCTGATATCCAAGCAGCTACGGAGATGTCCAAGACACTCTGGAAACTTATGAGCTCTCCAATGCGGTTTTTGATTTCTCGAGCAATTTCTATGGCTCCTCCAAAGTTATCTTGCATGGCTGTAGATGGATGCTAGGTAATGGTACCAAAATTAGGTTTTGGAATGACGGGTGGACTAGCGATAGCCCCCTATCGGACTCTATTTGGGCTCCCCCCTATAAAGAATTATGCCTTAGAAAAATTAGCCCCTGGGTGGTTTATTACATTAGAAATGGAGAATGGCCAGACCTCTCTTCTGTTGATAATAATCTGAGACCAATGCAACCTTTGTTGAATTGCATCCACATCCCCCACTCTCAAGGGGAGGATGAATTGTTATGGAACTCCAGCATCCCAACTGGTGGCAAATTGATTGGAATATTGTCGTCGCAATGTGATTGGAATATTTTTGTGGCAATTGGATTGGAATATTGTCGTGGAAATTTGATTGAAATGTTGCCAACCTAGTCCAAAAACCAAGAAGTGCAGAAAAAATGTTATATGGCATCGTCCCCCTATGGGTTGGATCAAAATCAATGTGGATGGGGTGGCTAAAGCAAATTCTGGGCCAACTGTGTGTGGGGGAGTGGCTAGGAATCACTCTAGTCTACTAGTTTCCGCAGTGGTGCAACCCCTGGGCACCTAGACTAACCACTACATGGAAGCCAATGCTACCCACATTGAGCTACACATGGCTAAAAGAGAGGGGTTTACTAAAGTGTGGCTGGAGTCTGACTCGCTAAACACTGTCAACTTCTAGAGTGGTCGCATGGATCCTAGCTCGACGATTGCCAGCCTGATCAAGGACTGCGAAAATATAATTAATGAACTGACACATTTCAAAATCTCACACATATACTAGGAAGGCAATAAGGTGGTGGATCTACTGGCCAATCTAGCAGTGGGATACGTGGCAACCAACTGGTGGAGTAGCAGGGATGCTTTCCTCGAAAATATATGCGATCTAGCACGTAATGATTATTGCATTAATCAATGATCCCTTATCATGAAATGACTGAGTTGATAGGAAAATGACTCTTTGTGGTATTCCCTAATAAAAAAGCTAGGAACCTCCTCGGTGACTGGATTTCCTATCTCATTGTGTGGTTTTCTTGCTATTGTTTGGATATCCTTTGGCTATGGCCCATTTTCTGCGACTAGTTGGCGACAGTGAGCTCCTTCTCCTATTATTTGATGACCAGGAGCATAATGGGAGGGGATAAGAATAGACAAGAGCCCTCTACTTGCGAGAAGTGGAAAAAGAATAAACATGTCTGGTAGGAAGTTTTTTTATTTTGGTCTCATCCCCTACCTAGACCGGCTTCATGGCCCCTACTTATTGTCCTTATCATGGAACATGCTAAATCCCTTGAAATTGTGTCCCCACTTACTGAGATTGGCCTACAAAAGAAGGTCCAAGATGTCTCTGACTTGGAGATAGACTTGGATGATAGTGGGGTCCCTGTTGATGACCCTGAATACAAACTTGTGGACGAAAAGGAAATGATGGTCACTCTTGGGATGCTCGACAGCAATAATCCCTACAGATGGGTGGCTAGAAAATACAAAACCAATAGCAAGCTGATCTCCAAGGCCGAATGCCTCACCAAAGATAAAAGGATAGCGATGAAGGATCATATCCCAAAGACTACAAACCAATGGATTAAACTAGACATCCCTATCAATGTCCAGAAAGAAAAACAGGGGATCATAGTCAACGAAGAGAGCTATGGAAATCAGAAGGATGGTAGTCTGATGAATTTGGTCATGGAAGCCACCAGAAGCTAGGAGATCTACTGGAAGTGGGTCGAGCACGAAATTGACACCCAAAAAATGGGGGTTAAAGAAATAATTGACATTTTCATTGCTTTCCCTAAACCTAGCAAACCGAAGAAACTCATGATTATGACTCAAAAACTCTCCCACAATGTTGAGGAGATGAAATGCAATCACGAACAAAGTATTGATAAGGTGGAACAATCCATGGCTGAGATTAAGAAAAATCTCAAGAACTTGGTCAACATTAGTAAAGAATCCATGAACAACAGCATTGAGGGGCTTGAAAAGATTAAGAACATGGTTGCTGATTATAGATCGTATCACAGTGATTCGGTGAAAGATCTTGAAGGAGATGATATGGCTACTGGAGACAACAAAACTATTGGACCTAGTTCCAAAACCAAGAGCAGAAGCAGCAACAAGGGTACCTCCAGATTCATCATGGAGGAGCTTGAGGAAATCAACAGGATTTCCATCCAAAAGAACAAGGATCTGGTGCTCTCACTTAAATAAGAGCTTTTTTTCTTTGGCTTGTTTGTCTACGTTTCCTTTGTTTTTGTTTCTGTTCGGGGTTGCTTCCCTGTTTCGCTGTTGTTTCTTGCCAGTTTGGCTATTGGCCGGCTATTGTAAAGCTTTAGGTTTCGGTTCCTTGTAAAACCTGTTTATCTTTATCAAAAACACCCTTAACGTTTTCATTCAGATTATTACTATGAGCTTCTTCCAGCCATTCTTGTTAAATATGATGTATTCATCTTTCTCTATCAACACCTTGTAAAATATTTATACAAACTATCCATAACTCAAAATCTTTTCTTTTATCCTTGGAGCTAATAAATCTTCCTTTAATATATATTTTGTTTCTATTTTTCGTGTAGGTCAAAACATACCTTTTTCTCACAATTGGAATTATTTCATTCTATCCCACTTTATCTCAAACTTTACATTTTTATCAATATATGTAAGTAGATTAACATTACAACTCATGGTTAATACATCACTTCAAAATATCAAATTTATCACTTTCTTCCTCATCAATGTTGCACATGATGATGCTCTTTGACTATTTGACTTTAGCTACTTTTTTGACATCTATATTTCATCTTTTTCTTTTACTCTTAACACTACTTATTCTTAGATTCTCTCGCATAATGACTATATTTATCACAATAATAAAATTGCATTATATTATTATCATATCTTTTTATTGAGCTACTACCATTTTTATTGTTTGTAAAGATGATTTGTGTATTCTTTATTTTTACCTTTGCCTCTCAAGTTTGATCTAGAGTTATTTCTTCATCTCATCCTACCTTCTACATTAATGGGTGTTTTAAGTTATTTCCCTTAAGAAGAAAGTGAAAACTTGCTTAGGGATTGATTGCTCATGGGTTTGTAGAGAACTACTAAGCTCAACTACTATTTGTGAGATATCCTTGGCCTCTTCCACATGACACTAACAATTGGGTAAAAATTTGATTATAAGTTCCTCAAAATTTTCTTAGTAATAATTTTCTCTTTCTGAAGGGTGAAAGTATTGTGTGAATATTTGAAGTAGACTCACCATCCTTCATTTGTAAACTTGCAAAATCTATTAAGAGAATTTTAATCTTCAGTATTGACACTTTATCACTCCCTTTATAATTGGCTAAGAGGATAATCTAAGCCTCATTTACATCACTAGTTTCTTTTATTTTATAGGGTATAGTCTTTGTCAAGGATACACCTATCAAACTAAAGGGTTTTGCATCTGTCTTTCTGGTCTCCATCAAATAGCTTTGAATATTTTTTGGGGTTTCATTTGCTATTAGCTACTTCCAATACTTATTGTCTTCTCCAATCCTAATTTAAATTCATCCAGATTTTTAATATCATGAATTTAGTTTCCAATGTATTATAGAATATATGGCTTTAATATAATTTAGTTATAATAATTTAAAAAGAAAAACAAAAAGAAAGATAAAAAACTCTGATACTAGTTTAATGGGAATAAAACTCATATAAATAACATAAAGAGACCGTTTCTCTGTTCTAAACTATTAGAAATATATCAAACAAGAAACTTTGGAGGCTCCAAGAAAAGGACAAGGCTCATAAAAGTCATAAAAAATATAATGTTTATTTATTTAAACATAACATTTATAAAGACAATAAAGTAAAGCTAAGGTAGCTACTTGCGGTGGATATTGGCCCTAAATCAACTCTAGGTAAAGGGAAAAAGCCCACTAATACCCCTAGTAACAGTGGCCTAAAGAATTATGGAAGAACGGAATAAGCTATTATTGGGTCCCTTGAGAATTTAGCCTTGTTGCTTCCACTTCCTCTGCAATCAACAAATTTAATAGTGAGCTTGCTATAAAAGATAGAACCACTTAATTGGGTGAACAAAGGTCAGCAAGGCTGTCCAAAATCTCTACTGCTACTAAGATTGCTACCAATATGGACAAAAACTTACCCCTTAACGAAACTTGTAAAAAATCTGAACACACTACTTTCAATGGAGATGCTAGAGACAACATCAATGAAACCAATGATGAACCCTTAACTTGGTGGCAAATGACTCCTTTTCTCAGTTCCCTTCGATTGCGATTCAATTCCAAAAAGCTTTAGAAAGTCTAAACATTCTCAAGGAATATGGGGTTGATGAGGAAGAGGAGCAGACTGTCCGTGGTGGTAGCAATGAGTCCGAGGATTGGAATGTACTGGCCCCAGAGCTTGAGGATTTGAGCACTAGGGTTCACAATTTGAAAGCCCCTTAAAACTACCTCAGGTGTGAAAGGAATGGGAACTTGAGAAGACGCCTTGAGAATGAAAGTGAGAGCCTGGTCATGATCAAAAAGAACCTAATGCAGAGAGCGGTTACGGGTGTGATGATAGTTGTTAGAAAGATAGCGAAAAGTTTAAACTATTGCAACCACGAGGAAGGAAAAAGCCAAACCGAAGCAGCCTAGTCCCTCTTCCACCTGGGAATCTGAGGGCGAGAAGATGATAGAAGGATGGGGATACATTGCTTACGGCACATGGTGTTTTCTCTTAGTGTTTACTTTCAGCTTGTAGCTGATCTTGGGCTGTTGTTTCTGAATATTATTAGTATGCTGTTGTATTATACTGTTTATAAACTCTTCGATTAGTGCTGATGGTAGGCTTCTTCTCCAAGCTCTTGCTTTCTTGCTGGCAGCTTTGATTGGATGTATAAATGGTTGGGGCCCTTTGTCACTTAATCTAATAAAAAACATTGATTAAAACTGAAATATTCAGATTGAAAAATGATTATCAATAATTTGACTGTTGCTATATATATATATATATATATCAAATTTTCCTATAACTGCCTGAAGCTATAATGTCTGACTTGTTTTTTCATACTTGTCAGCAACTTCTGTGTATCACTACTCATTATAGAGCTACAAACTATTCTTCTTCTGGAGTTTCCCACTGCTACACAGCACTCTTTCCTTTTCTATGTTTTTGCCTTCTTCAATAAAAATGGTATTACAGCTTATCATATTTCTCTCTTTCCCAACTTTTATTTATTTTAGCTTTTCTTTCTATTTTTCTCATTAAACTTCAAACTCACTTACCAGAATTAATTTTTCCTCCATTCATAACAAATTTGAAAAATTGCAAATCTAAATGTGGGAAGCACTTTTTATTTTTCTAATTAAACATCAAACTCACTTTACCAGCATTACTTTTTTCTCCAAACATAACTTGCTCAAAAAATTGCAAATCTCGATGTGAGAAACACGCCCCTAAAAGTTTTATGGTCAATTGATGCATGTAAGAAGATTGTGCAGAACAAGGTCCAAGAGATCTTTATCACAAACAAAAGTACTTGTCAAAATTAATTCCTTTTTCAAGAAATTATACAGTTTGGTTTGATAGGCAACTTTAAAGAAAAGGGTATTCTTTTTATTGTGATTTTCTCTAGTTTAGAATGATCCAATTACGAATGTAATTACGAGATTTATGCATCATCAACCCTTTGGTATTATTTCTATGTAAAATACCTTAATATCTAGTTTACGGTTATCACTATCTATCACATAGCGCTTCAGTGAGCCCTGATTTCATACTAAACTCGCTAATCCGCACTGGTTGCTAAAAAGTTGCACTATCAATGGGATAAGTAGATATAAAGAGCTTAGCAATGAGAAAAATATGTAAATATATGGACATAGCCGTTTAGGCTGTGACCATTACTAATCAAGGAAATAGTTTACTACTTCCATTTTCAATAGAAAATTTGCCAGACCATGAGAAATATATCAATCAATTATGAGTTATACGAAACACAAGAGGCTGAACACTCACCAGGGGTATCAATCACTTTTAAGATTCGGCCATCTTTCCAACTAGTTTGCTCCAACTGGCATTCCTGCGTGGTAGATGTAAAGCTGAAGCCTGGTTTAAACACATTGCGTCCAATTATGGAATTACCAGTTGAACTCTTGCCATTACCAGTCCGCCCCATCAAAATTAAAGTCGTCGCTTCCATTCTAAAAACCAGAAGAATGTAATCCAGATGGAAGGCGTATTAATGCTCACTGAAATAAAACTTCATTGAAAAACATTCAATAGCAAAGAATGAAATATATATAAATGTACTAGATTTTGTTCACGTTTTATTGAATACAGAAAAGAGGTCCATGAATACAATACCCCGCAGCTTTTTCTCTTCCTGAATTCATCCCTCCCCACCAAACTGCCAATCTTCACTCAGTTTATCAATTTTCTTAGAATGGCATCCAATCCTTATTACAAAAATGCAGTTATGTATTATCTTCTATCATTTGTCTAAACAAGTGGTGGTTGTTGATTGTCCTAGGAATATATTGCTTTAAAAAGGCAAAAGCAAGCATTGCGTTGGAAATAAGGCAGGGTGGCGGCCACCGAATATCTTTAGGAGGAAGATTCCTCAATTACAGGGGGGTATTTTTCTAAAATGCGGTGTGAACTGTGAGGTGATGTAAAGAAAACATACCTGATAAGATGCTATGCTACATAAGCCCGGTTCTTATTCTCATCTCGTCCGGATTGTCACTTTAAGTGCGTGTTTTTTGGGAAGGGTCTGCCAGAAAAAGTTCTACGAGAGAAATATATAATATTTCTTAAATTAAAAAAAAAAAAAACAGTTGCTGGGATGATTCTAATGTTTTATTATCTTTTATATATTATAAATAGATGTTTGGTACATTTTAGAATATTTTTTACTTTTTCATTTTCTGATAAATATGATGGCCTCCCCCAAAACACAAATTTGTGACCTTTTTCTTCCTATCTGTTTCATGTTTTGCCAATTCAATTAGATTGATTTCTAATATTTTTATGATTACTGCTTCTTACTTTGGTCATAGCTAACTTTCTTCTTATTATTATTATGTTTGTATTTAAGATTTAATTTGTTGGAAAGTATTGTGGATTTGCATAATATTGTTGTATGGACTATTTGACTGTAAATTTTTAATATTAATAAAAATATTATTTTTGGGTTTGCTATGGTTTTCTTTAAATTTTGTTTCTATTAAAGATTCAGATTTTAATAAAGGATGTACATTATTCTCTTTTGAATATTGAGTAGGTGTTAAAAGTGATAATTAAAAAGAGATACATACAAACAATTTTACTCAGATATAATAGTGTCATCTAATTTTGATAAATTTGTTGTAGCAACAAAATTTTTAAGGCACATCTTGAAATATTTGTAAAACAGATTTTTGAAGGATGGACCACTTGAAAACTTTTGAACCATAAGATGGGTGTAATGTTGGTTAGCCCATAGTTTTGGGCACCACTCATTGTTTTCAAGTTTGGTTTTTTTTTTCCTATATAAAAAACTTTTGGATGAGTGATCTATTCATTCAAAAGAAATATTATTGAAACATTCAATAAGGAGACAAGTATTATGTTCTTTAGATTTTTTAATACTACAATGCAAAGTTATGTTATTTGATTGTCTCTTGTGAAACCCCTCTTTGCATGATCATTATTGACTCTATATTGTTTCTTGATACTATGATGTATTATGCATTATAATTAGATATTAAAGATTTGTGGTTGATAATTATTCATCTACATGGATTATGTTATGCTCATATATTTTATTTTACTTTCATGCATATCTTTATTATATGATAGTAATGTAGTGGGGATATTCATCCTTCAAATTTGGTCTAACATAAACTAGAAAACAAACAAATAACCAAATCTACAATCTATGACCATAGACAATATTTCTTGATTAAAAGAAAATTTTTACTCTATTACAAATATGATCATATTGGCTTCACATTTAACATACGTAATTTTTTTTACAAAGTCTTATAATCTATAAGAATGAACTACAACAACAAATAGCCTTCAAAGCTGATTTCTATTCATCTCCTTTCTTCTTCACCATCCTATTAAATATGAAAGTTTAGAGTATAACAAATTAAAAAGTTACAGTTTCGAAACTCCACTTGAGTTAACCTATGGTTTGGTATCCTCTAAAAACATTGTGCCAAAACCAAGGAGAAAAAATTTAATCTCTTTAGAAGTTGTATTTAATGTCATTAGATGCCTTGTCAAATCAACCTCCAAACTTGAATAGTCAACCAGGTAATCCACTCCACTCAATAGAACCTTCAAAATAGAAATACACTCAAAACTCATTCTTGGTACCCATTTGAATAGATATCATTTAGAAGTGAATTTGTGAGCTATCACAAGTTGTAAATCCAAGAATCTACACCCTAAGTAGAAATATTCTAAATTTAATTCTAAATATACTAAATTCATATTTTAATTTCCTACCACCATGGATACTCTTGCATTAGACACCTAAGGTAATTTGAAATGTTTCATTAGATATTCATAAACATTTATAGATTATTTGTTTATCCCCTCTTTATATTCTCCATATTCAAGGCCTTATAAAGCATTTACATCACAAAATTCTAAAATCCCTATGGATTTGTACTTGTAAACTACCACACGTTTGGAAATCTTTTATAAATTTTTTTTATAACACATGTAAACTACATCACAATTTGATCATCTATTTACAACCATAGGAATCTTATTGCTTAAACTCTTAAAAAATTTCTTACATGTTTCATAGAGACATGCAACAAATATCTCACACAATCCCACCCTTAAGTCCTATTTCAAATTGCTTCATATTGAAACTTCTGCCTACACACCAAGGAACTCCCACTCTAATTCAATTAATGAAAGCAAGGAAACCATCTCCTCAAATTTAATCTAACATAAATTGGAAAACTCACAAATAATAAGATTTATAATATGCAAACATAAAACATAATTCCTAATTGAAACAAAATATATTTTCTTTTACAAATATAAGACTACGAGATTTACATTCCAAATAAACAAATCTGATTACAAAGTCGAATAGATTGTAAAAAGAAACTACAAATGAAATAGCCTTGAAGTATGATTTATCTCCATCACCCTTCATTCTCACATCTGCATGAAATATCTAAGACTAGAATTTGATGAATGAAATTTGTAGTTGCTAAACTCTACCCTATTGGATATCATTGGCATATGATGAACCAACATATTTATATGATGATAATGTATGTTTTTATTGATGTCAATAAGTTCAAGTGAACCACTATGAAGAGGTATGAGGAGATGCAGTCAAATGGTGTCAGGGTTTCACTAAGTTGGACTATCGGTTTGTAGTCTCAGCTCTAGGGTTATCGGTTTGGTGATCCGGATTATGCGATGCAACCGATCATACTCTATTATGAGTTAGGTAAGAGATGTAATTGAGATCGAGGTGTCACGTCATCTTTGTGCGGGTGAAGGATTTCCTTGAGGATCTTGCATGAGAAGATCGACCACGTTTGAAGTCTTCCTCAGGAATGATCATTCTTCTTAACAGTATGAGAAGAGAGTGTGATGGGTTACTGATTCCCATGTGCCGTGATGAATGAATGATGCAACTTATCTTGTGAATTGTTTGAAATGGTAATGCTCTATGCAATGTGTTTGGATGGTCACGATTGGACCGCCTGTGTTGTAAACCTAAGATGCTTAGGGTTTAGGGTTTATGCTACCAACCTAACTATTGTCTATAAGGTCAATGATGTTTGTTATTGTAAAGTTGTTGGAAAATGTTGTGTATGTGTATCCGAGTGATGAGATACTTGCTAGACCAATAGGAGGAAAACTAAAGAGTGTGATTCCAGAGTAGAGGAAATGAAAAGGATTTGCCTTGGCATGTAGTGCTGTTATCAGATCAGAGTTTTACCTTCTGTCTTCTAATCATTTCAATACTTGGAAAATCCCTTTACCGGGTACCTTTAATAGGCTTATTGTAAAACCTGTAATAAGGTGACTCAAGATCAATGACTTCTTCAAATCCTCTAGTGAGGTAACCTTTAACAGGGTATATAGCCATCCCTTAACTGGGTGATCTCTAGCAGGATCGGTTCCTAGCATAACCTATTGTAAAGTCTTTAACCGGAGTAGGCTCCTAATAGGGCGAGCTTCAAAAGAGTTCAAAAACAAGCTTGTCGGTATTCATCCCCACCGTGGTTTTCCCCATTTGGGTTTTCACGTGAAAAATATGTGTGTTATGTGTTATGCATTTTTCATGTGATGTTTATGAATTATTTGGTTGAAAGATTATGCATGCAGAGTTAATGGGTTATGGTATTACTAGTATACCACATGCATATGTTTATGGGTTAAGTTGATATCAAGTATTGATCGTATTTGAAGTGTTCAAAATTATCAGTTTATGGTGTTTGATGTTTTACTATGTTTAACCAGTATTGTCGTGGTTAAGTTCAGTAATGGTGATAACCTGTTGGTATTGCTTTAACTAGATAAGTTGTTATGACAGTTTTTTTCTATACTGATTCACCCCCCCTCTCAGTACCGCTTGGGGTATCTACTATTCATCATTACTCATCAATTGGTATTAGAGCACCTCTAGGTCCTCAGTGATATAATCTTAACCACTTGAGGTAAAAGATCTCATTGTAATGACGAAGAGGGAAGGTCCTAAGTTTAATAGAGATAACATTAAGATATGGAAGGATATAATGAATATTTACATCAAGAGTATGGGTGCTCAACATTGGAGCTATGTTGACAATGCCTATGTGGCTCCCACTAAACCTCTGACTGATGATCAGAAGAGAGAGATCCAAGAAAATGGGCAAGTCGTGGAAGCCCTTATCAGCAACCTGTCAGATATTGAGTTTATTGATGTACAAGACAAGGACACACCTAAGGTTGTATAGGATGCACTAGAAAACATCTATGGTGGTGATGAGCATGTAAAGCAAGCTAAGGAAGAGAGTCTTAGAGGTAAATTTGAGGATATGAGGATGGTTGAAGGTGAGACCATTCAGCAGTATGGCATTAGGATTAAGCCTGTGGTTGGAGATATCAAAAGCGTTGGTAGAACTATTGATGATACCACTGTTGTTAGTAAAGTCCTTTGATCATTGTCACTAATCTATGCAATTAGAGTTACTGCTATCTAGGAACTAAGGTGTATTGATAAAACCAAGGTGTCCTTAGATTCTATTATTGCAAAGTTAACTGCATATGAGTTGAATAGCTATGATGGCAATGTTTAGAAGACTGAGTCAACCTTTAAAGCATTTACTGTACCATCCAGAAAAGGAAAAGAAACTAGTACCAGTTATGAATCCAGACAATGCAGAGGTATGGACGATGAAGAGATTTTGATAGAGTTTGAAGCTCTTCTTGCTAAAAGACTTCCGAAGGAAACTGGAAAGTATAGAGGTAAACTTCCTTTGAAATATTTTTCCTACAACAAGATAGGACATATAGTTGTTAATTGTCCTAACAATGACAATAAGGATAAATCAAAGAGGTTTAGAAAGTATAAAGGAGGAAATAGAAGAAATTGTTTAGTTGTTGTGGATGAAGGTGTCACTGATGAAGAATCAGAGGATGAAGAAAATGAAGACATAGTGTTTGTAGCAGTAAAGGAAGAAGTGTCTGGCAAGAAAGTTCTTGTCTCTCACATTGACAACTCTAATGAGTGGATAATTGATAGTGGTTGTTCTCACCACATGACTGGCAACTAAAGAAATTTTCTGTCTCTGGAGGAATATGATGGAGGTGTTGTCAGATTTGGCAATGATGCACCATGCTTGGTAAAAAGTAAAGGATCTATCTCACTAAATGGAAAGAGCAGTGCAGATGATGTCTACTGGGTAGAAGGTCTTAAGCATAACCTGTTGAGTGTTGCTCAGTTGAATGACAAAGGACTAGTTCTGGAATTCAAAGGTAGAGTTTGAAGTATACTTGAAAATAGTGGTGAACTTATGCCACCGTTAAGCAGACAAGAGACAACCTATTTCAGTTGAATGCCAATATAAGTCAGTGTCTAATGGCTAAGTTTGATGACATATGGATATGGCATAGGAGACTTTGTCATATGAACTTTGACAATATTGTTAAAGCTAGTAAGATCAAGGCAGTAAGAGGATTACCTTTGCTGAATAAACCTAAGAATTCTTTGTGTAGAGAATGTCAACTTGGGAAGATGTCTTCCTCAACTTTTAAAGGTAAGTCTTTCTTAACAAAACATTTACTTGATCTTGTGCATGTACTAATTTATGTGGTCCTATTAAAACTAGAAGTATTCAAGGAGATAGGTATTTTATGATTCTTACTGATGACTGCTCAAGAATGATGTGTGTCACATTCTTGAAAGATAAGTCTGAAGCATTTGGAAAGTTGAAATCTTTCAAAGCATTAGTAGAGAAAGAAAGTGGTAAAAAGATAAAATGCCTCAGAACTAATTAAGGAGGAGAATTCACTTCTAATGAATTCAATAAGGACTCTGAAGATAATGGTATCAAGAGGTAGTTGTCTACCCCAAGGATACCACAACAGAATAGCATAACAGAAAGAAATGATAGGATTGTAGTTGAAGCAGCTAGAACAATGTTGATCCAAGGAAAGGTTGCTCACACTTTTTGGAGAGAAGTGGTGAGCACTGCAGTCTATACTATGAACTGGGTACTCATCAAAAAAGGCAAAGATAAAACCCCTTATGAGTATTGGATCGAGAAAACTCCCACTGTGAGTTACTTTAAAGTGTATGGTAGTAAGTGTTATATTAAGAGAGGTGAGCATTTAAGCAAATTTGATGCAAAATGTGATGAAGGAATATTTCTTGGATATTCTACTAAGAGAAAATCTCTCAAGTGCTACAACAATAGAACTCAAAAAATTGTTGAAAGTATCAATGTTAGGGTTGATGAGTCCCCTAAGGAACCTGAGGAAACATGCAGTGAAGAAGTGGAAGATGAACAGGGTATAGCCTTCTGGGAACTAGTTAAGAAAGAAACTTGTAAAGATCTCAGTGTTCCTGTACTGGTAGAAGCTATAGTAAGAGAATAAGAAGAGCTTAGTGAAGAAGAAGAAGAAAAGATAGTAGATCAGGCTAGAGTCATTCTTAGATATGTGAAGTTGCATCTTGATCCAAAGTAAATCATAGGAGATAAAGATGTAGGGATACTCAGAAGAAGAAAAGTGAAGGAAAACTCTTGCATGATTTCTGAATTTGAACCCAAGACTTCGAGAGAAGATCTTACAGATGAAGACTAGATTAAAGCAATGGAAGAGGAGCTAGACCAGATAGAAAAGAATGCAACATGGTCCTTGGTGCCCACACCAGAACATAAAAATGTCATAGGTACCAAATGGGTCTTCAGGAAGAATTTGAATGAAGAAGGCACAGTTGTCAGGAACAAGTCTAGGCTTGTGTGCAAGGGATATGCTCAGGAGAAGGGAGAAGACTATGGAGAAACCTTTTCTCCTTTACCTAGACTAGAAGGTATTCGAATGCTACTTGCATTTGCAGCATTTAAGGGATTTAAGGTCTATCAGATGGATGTGAAGTCTTCTTTTCTGAACGGATCCTAGAAGAAGAAGTGTATATAGAGCAACTAGAAGGGTTTGCCTTATCAGAAGACAGTGACATGGTGTGTAGATTACACAAATCCTTGTATGGAATGAAATGGGCACCTAGGGCATGGTATGAAAGAATACACTCTCATCTTGTGAAGATTGGATTTTAAAGAACAAGTGAAGATAGAAACATCTACTTGAAATTAGAAGGTGATGAAATTTTAATCTATGAAGTGTTTGTTGATGACATAATCTTTCGAAGAGATGATAAAATGAGTCATGTGTTTGTAGATGAAATGAAGAAAGAGTTTGAGATGTCCTTAATAGGAGAGATAAAGTTATTCATTGGTTTACAGATTCAGCAAATGAAAAAGGGTATCTTTATTACCTAGTCCAAGTATGTCAAAGAGGTATTGAAGACTTTTGGCATGGAGGAAAGCAAACCGGTTGGTACACCAATGGTGACTAGCTGTAAATTGACTAAGGAAGATGATTCAACACTAGTGAATGAAAAGGAGTACTGGTCAATGATCGGTAAGCTGCACTATGTGGTGCACAGCAGAACAAATATTGCTCATGCAGTGGGCATAGTAGCTCATTTTCAGAAATGTCCAAGGGAATCCCACTTGGTAGCTATAAAAAGGATTCTTAGATATCTGAAAGGAACAGTTGATTATGGATTGTGGTATCCATATAATCATGACTATAATCTCAAGGCATATACCAATGCCAATTGGGTAGGTAATGTGGATGACCAGAAGAGCACAATCGGTGGAGCGTTCTTTCTCGATAGAAGATTAGTATCATGGCCAAGTCAGAAGTGGAGCTGTATTTCCCAATCTATAGCTGAAGCAGAATATGTGGCAACATTTATGAACTGCACTCAAGCAATTTGGATGAACCATGTATTGGAAGGTTTTAAGGTACCTGTATCTGAACCGGTGAATATATTTTGTGATAACACAAGTGCAATAAATATTTCCAAGAATCTGGTATTGCATGTTAGAACTAAGCACACTGAGCTTAAATATCACTTGCTGAGAGAGAAAGTTTAGAATAAGGAGGTTGTACTACAACATGTTTCTAGTAAGGAGAAGCTAGCAGATATATTCCCTAATCCCTTACCAAAGACTACATTTACCTATTTGAGAGGTGAATTAGGGGTTCTACCCCTTCATGAAGTCAACTAAAGTTGTGTGCTCCGCATCAGTCAAGTACTACTGTGACAAATCTTTTAGGACTGATGTGTTGAAGGATGCTACTCTTTAGGGGGAGCAACATAGTACACTTTGGAAGCTTATGCCTCAACTTTGGCATTATTGTCAAAGAGAGAGAAGATATCTGATGTATGGGGAGAAGATATCTAATGTATGGGAAGAAGATATCTGATGATGCAGATAAACTGGTCTATGATGTTTTCAATTGCAATGCTATACTGAGTATTTCCATCAATGCCAAAGGAGGATATTGTTGGATATCATTGGCATATGATGAACCGACATGTTGATATGATGATAATGTATGTTGTCATTGATGTCAATAAGTTCAAGCGAATCAGTATGAAGAGGTATAAGGAGATCCAGTGAACCGTTGTCAGGGTTTCACTAAGTGTGACTACCGGTTGGTAGTCTCAACTCTAGGGTTATTGGTTTGGTGATCTAGCATGAGCGATGCAACCGATGATACTCTATGATGAGTTATCTAAGAGATTTGAATGAGATCGAGGTGCCATGTTAGCTTTGTGTGCGTGAAGGATTTCCCTGAGGATCTTGCATGAGAAGATCGACCGCATTTGAAGTCTTCCTCGGGAATGATTATTATTGTTAACGATATGAGAAGAGAATGTGATGGGTTACTGATTCTCATGTGCGGTGATGAATGAACAATGCAGATTGTCTTGTGATCTGTTTGAAATTATAATTCTCTATGCAATGTGTTTGGATGGTCAGGGTTGGACCGCTTGTGTTGTAAACCTAAGATGCTTAAGGTTTAGGGTTTATGCTATAGAGCTAACTATTGTCTATAAGGTCGATGATGTTTGTTATTGTAAAATTATTGGAAAATGTTGTGTGTGTGTATCCGAGTGATGAGATACTTGCCAGACCACTAAGGGGAAAACTGTAGAGTGTGATTGCAGAGTAGAGGAAATGAAAAGGATCTGCCTTGGCATGTAGTGTTGTTATGAGATCAAATTTTTACCTATTGTCTTCTAATCATTTCAATAGTTGGAAAATCCCTTTGTTGGGTAGCTTTAATAGGCTTATTGTAAAACTTGTAATCAAGTGACTCAAGATCATTGAGTTCTTCAAATCCTCTAGTGAGGTAACCTTTAACAGGGTTTCAACCTTTAACAGGGTATATAGCCATCCCTTGACTAGGTGATCTCTAACAGGGTGATCTTCAAAAGAGTTCAAAAACAAGCTTGTGGGTATTCATCCCAATCGTTGTTTTTTCCATTTGGGTTTCCACCTGAAAAATCCGTGTGTTATGTGTTATGCATTTTTCATGTGATGTTTATGAATTATTTGGTTGAAAGATTATGCATGCAGAGTTAATGGGTTATGGTATTACTAGTATACCACATGCATATGTTTATGGGTGAAGTTGATATCAAGTATTGATCATATTTGAAGTGTTTAGACTTATCAGTTTATGGTGTCAGATGTTTTACTATGTTTAACCAGTATTGTCGTGGTTAAGTTAAGTAATGGTGATAACCTGTTAGTATTTCTTTAACTAGATAA